>NC_091070.1:173187500-173812500 GCF_032405125.1 Capricornis sumatraensis | reverse complement strand
ATAAACATATTAAATTACACATATATAGTTTTATGGTCTACAGAAATGGTAACCATATAGTAATGCATAGAAAAGAAGTGAAAGTACTTTATCTCATTGAATCCATTATGAATTCCATTTATTTTACATCAGTGGCTCCCCAGACTATCTAGGAAATTAGGGTATTTGATAGACTTGTTTATTCAATCTCTAATTGGTAGACAACTTACATTGCTTCACCTTACTTGATGAAATAATTTTCTCCAACCACCAGGGTTTCTCATGTTTGAAATGAGGATAACTTTGCTCATGAGAAGGAAATTGGAATGGAGAGCATTTGAAATATGCTAGCTGACAAAATATATAAGAAAATACTGTAAAAGGGAAAGGCAAAATCTTTAGTATACATGAAACTGAAAATGCTTATATATATTTATACTTATCTGTTCTCCAATCTCATCTGGAAAGACACAGCTAATTAAATTTGGTTTTGGCGTGTGCAAATTCTACATGTGGTAGAATAATTGTTTTTATCATTCCATAAAGTATATCTTAGCTACTAAAAACATTTAAACCTCTAAATCCAAGATATTTATCAGTAGCCTAAAATTGGGCTTTAGGCCGTCACTAGAGCTGGTCATTAATCTATCAGATATGTTCTACATAATAGTGCATTATGAGACTTTAAGAGAAACATTTGTCTTGGCTGAGCAACCGTTTAAAAGTTTTCTTCTCCAGTATCTTGGACCCTACAACTCGGTAACTCTAAGGCATCCTGCCACATGTGGCCTGGTCCTATGGCCCCTCCTTCCTCCCTTTGGAGGAAGGTATACCCTCCTTTTGTATACCCTTTGGCAACTTTACTGCTTACCTATTTGGTCCTTCTAATACCTCTCCTCATACCTTCTTGTTTTCCTGCCAGAACACATGCCATGAAGGGACTGGAATTTAAGACACACGCAGAGGCTCATGAGCTTATCCATTAAATACAAGCAGTACAGAAAGAAGACTGATATTTCAAACTAATTTCTAAGTGTCTGGTCTCCCTGTGACACTTATGGCAGATCCTCCCTTGACATCCTGATCTACCATATGCAGCTTCATCAGGCTGTACCAGACCTGTAGATTTTCAGAGCCCTCTCTCACAGTATCTTTGAAGTGTTGCTTTGTAGTAATTTCCCTGACAGAGATTTCTCAGAGTCCTTCTGTCCTTTGACTCTGCCTGAATATAAACTTCTTTAGAGCAAAAAGGGGATGATATATTTCCAACAGGGAACTGCAGAAACGCCAGATCATTATAATGAACTATAAAAGTAAAAATTTGCAAAGTCTACCTTAATGATATTCTGAGAGAGAAACACTTAACTTGAGACCTCAGTGCATTAAAAGCAGGGCTTTGAGTGTTTTGTGAACAAAAGATTTCCAGGAAGCAGCATTGCTTTGCTGTCTCTGGAATTAAGCTGCTTAAAAAGTTACTACCTTGCTTTTTCAACAAGATGGCCTCATCAGCCACACTAGAATTCCTAAAGAGTTAATGTCCAGTTCTCGCCCAGACCTACTTAATCCTGTATGCTCTGTAACACTTACTGAATCTAGATAAAAGAAAAAAAAAGTAGGAATAGCATAGGTGAATAGAATAGGTGAAAGAACTACTCAAGTGTTTCAATCAAGGCCTGGTGGCAGCTTCATGTCGGGCAAACAAACAAACAAAAAAAAAAAAGAGATAAAGAGACAGGCAGGAGAGAGCGTGGAAAGCATCAGCTACCAGGGGGAAATACAAACCACTCATATGGTGGAAAGGGTAGGCAAAGGGACCATACAGAAATACGACTAAATAATATTGACCAAATAGTACAATGCTGAGCAAAGAAAAGAAAGGAGCAGACACAAAATACAGGACACTGACCCTCTCAATCACTACAGCTGGAACATGAATGCACCTAGTGATGTTCAATGATCCAGTTTATTTGACTGCACAGGGAAAGAGCACATTGGAGAAGATAGCAAGGAAGCACATCCCCCACAGCATTTCAGCTACCATTGAGCAGTAGGAAAATAAACACCCCATTTGTGACAGAAAAGGGAAAATTATATCCATTCATGCCAGGGGAAAATCTTTGGAATAGTATGATGAATTTAAGAAATCAGGAGATTTTTATAAAATCTGCTTTATTTTCTGAGTTTCTTTTTATTTCCTTTTCTATACAATTAACTCATTGAAAAGATGTGGGTGTGTATTAAATCATCAGTTTTGCCACACAGAATTGGAATGAGTAGCCCTTCATAAAGGATGCTTTGGGGGCTGTTTTGAACATCATTCAGAAATTCATCACCAGTTCTGAAGTATCTCATGAAGAAAGATACTGTGTTTGATTCTCAAGACCACCCCAAGGCTACAGGTGAACATGTAGGAAAGAAGCCTCTGACTCTTGTGGCCACTGTCTTGTTTACACCGAGAGGAACTTTCCATGCTGCTGACACACTGTGGCAGTCATACACATGGCACTTGCATTTTTTGGGTTACTGAATTCCCTAAAAGAGATGGGTCTTCCCTGTCAAACACACAAACACAAAAAGAACAGAGACTGGAAACATAGAATAAAGGAAGAAGAAAAAATAAGGTATCCTGGGGATGATCTGAAGAGTAAGAAAATAGAAAAGAGAGAGGATAGAATTATAAACATTTCAGGTGAGGAAAAATATAAAATGGAAGTATAGAAAGGGAGAAGGGAGGCTAAAATTAAAGAGGGAGCAGGGTGTTGATCTGAATATATGTATAGATTTTACAATAGTCCTCATACAAAAAAAAGTCCATTGCAAACACAGTTGGAGAGGGAGAGGGTGGGACGAATTTGAGAATAGCAGGGAAACATATACATTACCATATGTAAAATAGATAGCAAGAAAGAATTTGCTGTGTGACACAGGGAGTTCAACCCAGTGCTCCACGACAACCTACAGGGTGGGAGAAGGGAGGGTTTCAGAAGAGAGGGAGGGGACATATGTATACCTGTGGCTGATTCATGTTGATGTATATGGCAGAGGCCAATCAACAACAACAACAACAACAACAACAAGTTAAAAGAAAGAGAAATACATGGCCAGAGAAAGAGAAATCAGATAATAAAATGACTATGATAATGTAGTTGAACATATATGGTTTGGAATGCAAGAAAATTTACATATCCATGTCTTAATCCCTAATTATCAATGAAATCACATCAGTAATCTCTTTGTGCTAACCCTGCCTGCCCTCTTTGAAGGTCTTGGTTTGATCCTCTCAGGGTAATGTAACATATCAAGGAACTAAAGTGAAAGAAAGTGAAAGTGAAGTCGCTCAGTCGTGTCCGACTCTTTGCGACCCCGTGGACTGTAGCCCACCAGGCTCCTCCGTCCATGGGATTCTCCAGGTAAGAGTACTGGAGTGGGTTGCCATTTCCTTCCTGTGCCCTGTGACTCTGAAGGAGGAGGGACTGAAAACATGGAATGCAGATTCATGATGTTGAGGCATTGCACTTTATCACACTAGGTGGGAAAATGTTTTCTTGAACACTGAGGAAAACACTGGGGAGAAACACAAGACTAAGGAGACAGAGTACTGTTATGAAGTTTTTTCATCTCAAGCATCCGGATAATTTTGTTTCTCTGGGACTACCAAGGGACGTGAACAGAAAAAACTAAATGCTTGGGAGTAGGTGTTGAAAGAGAAGGGAAAAGTAGAATGAAAAGATACAAAATGCTGAAGACCTGTTTTACCATCTAAACAAATTTGCCTAAGTCAATCCTGCAAGAATATACACAGAGGTGATATGAGTCCCAAAGTACATGTAAACCTAAACACATGTTTACCAGCTTTCCTCTCCCACAGATGTTCAATGAGAATAAAATGAATTAGATCAACATTTTAAAAATGCATCCAGTAGCTATTTGCCCAGGGAAAGAAGACAAGTGGCTATTTCAAAAGCTGATGTACCAGGTCAGAATACTTGATATATGATAAAAATTAATGAGCCAGTAAGTAAGTGATCCAGCTGCAGATCTGATCAATCCAGCAACTGTGTTTGTGTTGCCTAAATAGAGCAAATGAGTAATGGCATTTTATGGCATGAGCTTATAGAATTGAAAATGTTATTAATGATTCTAATCCATCTTTAAAAATGACCCAAGTCCATTAAAAAAAAAAAATCCTGCCAGCCTGCTTGTTCTTTAAATTTTGGGATGATAAAGCCTATAGCTGACCATAGATTACATCAATAAGCATGCTACTGATATCACTACTAATTATTTCTATCAAATTGCATTGATCAGTATATTTCTAACAAAGTTAAAACCCCAAAGTCTCCATTTTTCTTTTATAAAATGTGAATTTTATAGGAATAAAGAAGACTTTGGGTTCATTTTCTATCATAGTTTTCACATTTGTGACTCTTTCAACCAAAACTCTTTGTCAAGATTTTCTCATTTATATAACATTGCAATGGTTATTTTCCAATCACTCATCATATGTAAATTCTAATGTAGTTCTAACTCTCTTGGTTGTTTTATCTGCACCTTTTTGACCTCTGATATATGTCTTAAGATGAAATAATCTAACTTGGACCATATGCAATAAGGCTGCATCATTTGATATGAAATCATTATGTCAGTTTATTAGTAAAGATTTTTCTTTGTGCACAAAACACTTTTGCTATTAACTATTGAAGTGCAGCAGAAAATTGTCTTCAGTATCTGCAGTGCTGTTTTCCTAGCAGAATCCAAATGTCTGAAACACAAAAGTTTCAAGAGTTTCATCTACAAAGAGCAGGTTGGATTTATGAAAGTTATTGGTCTTATGTAGAGAAGTTGAATTCCATCTGTCACAGCTATCTGATCCCCTAGAATGCTTTACCTCAGTAGTTTCATATTTTTCAATAGCATCATTATTTAATATCTGGAAACAAAAACACAGCTCTCTTTATGGTATATCTACCATTTTATTTGGATTTTTGTAAATGGTAGTTATAATTGAGAGTTGTATCTTTTGTTACTCTTTCCATGGTCCCAATCTCTTCTCTCAGTCAGCTTTATGAGGGACATCTTAAGACCTAAAGTTAATATCAGTTATGATTTGCTGGGGAAATTATGGGTCATAGCCATAAAACGCATGCCAATAAATGCATTTATATATTTGATTTACATAGTTTTGAATAACAGTATGGGTTCCTACCATTTATCAATGGAAAAATGATACTAAGCTAACACCTATCCTACTCAAACTCTTCCAGAAAATTGCAGAGGAAGGTAAACTTCCAAACTCATTCTATGAGGCCACCATCACCCTAATACCAAAACCTGACAAAGATGTCACAAAAAAAGAAAACTACAGGCCAATATCACTGATGAACATAGATGCAAAAATCCTCAACAAAATTCTAGCAATCAGAATCCAACAACACATTAAAAAGATCATACACCATGACCAAGTGGGCTTTATCCCAGGGATGGAAGGATTCTTCAATATCCGCAAATCAATCAATGTAATTCACCACATTAACAAATTGAAAAATAAAAACAATATGATTATCTCAATAGATGCAGAGAAGGCCTTTGACAAAATTCAACATACATTTATGATAAAAACTCTCCAGAAAGCAGGAATAGAAGGAACATACCTCAACATAATAAAAGCTATATATGACAAACCCACAGCAAACATTATCCTCAATGGTGAAAAATTGAAAGCATTTCCCCTAAAGTCAGGAACAAGACAAGGGTGTCCACTTTCACCACTACTATTCAACATAGTTCTGGAAGTTTTGGCCACAGCAATCAGAGCAGAAAAAGAAATAAAAGGAATCCAAATTGGAAAAGAAGAAGTAAAACTCTCACTGTTTGCAGACGACATAATCCTCTACATGGAAAACCCTAAAGACTCCACCAGAAAATTACTAGAGCTCATCAATGAATATAGTAAAGTTGCAGGATATAAAATCAACACACAGAAATCCCTTGCATTCCTATACACTAATAATGAGAAAGTAGAAAAAGAAATTAAGGAAACAATTCCATTCACCATTGCAATGAAAAGAATAAAATACTTAGGAATATATCTACCCAAAGAAACTAAAGACCTATATATAGAAAACTATAAAACACTGATGAAAGAAATCAAAGAGGACACTAATAGATGGAGAAATATACCATGTTCATGGATTGGAAGAATCAATATAGTGAAAATGAGTATACTACCCAAAGCAATTTACAAATTCAATGCAATCCCTATCAAGCTACCAGCCATATTTTTCACAGAACTAGAACAAATAATTTCAAGATTTGTATGGAAATACAAAAACCCTCGAATTGCCAAAGCAATCTTGAGAAAGAAGAATGGAACTGGAGGAATCAACTTGCCTGACTTCAGGCTCTACTACAAAGCCACAGTCATCAAAACAGTATGGTACTGGCACAAAGACAGACATATAGATCAACGGAACAAAATAGAAAGCCCAGAGATAAATCCACACACATATGGACACCTTGTCTTTGACAAAGGAGGCAAGAATATACAATGGAGTAAAGACAATCTCTTTAACAAGTGGTGCTGGGAAAACTGGTCAACCACTTGTAAAAGAATGAAACTAGATCACTTTCTAACACCACACACAAAAATAAACTCAAAATGGATTAAAGATCTAAATGTAAGACCAGAAACTATAAAACTCCTAGAGGAGAACATAGGCAAAACACTCTCAGACATAAATCACAGCAGGATCCTCTATGATCCACCTCCCAGAATTCTGGAAATAAAAGCAAAAATAAACAAATGGGATCTAATTAAAATTAAAAGCTTCTGCACAACAAAGGAAACTATAAGCAAGGTGAAAAGACAGCCTTCTGAATGGGAGAAAATAATAGCAAATGAAGCAACTGACAAACAACTAATCTCAAAAATATACAAGCAACTTATGCAGCTCAATTCCAGAAAAATAAACGACCCAATCAAAAAATGGGCCAAAGAACTAAATAGACATGTCTCCAAAGAAGACATACGGATGGCTAACAAACACATGAAAAAATGCTCAACATCACTCATTATCAGAGAAATGCAAATCAAAACCACAATGAGGTACCACTTCACACCAATCAGAATGGCTGCGATCCAAAAATCTGCAAACAATAAATGCTGGAGAGGGTGTGGAGAAAAGGGAACCCTCCTACACTGTTGGTGGGAATGCAAACTAGTACAGCCACTATGGAGAACAGTGTGGAGATTCCTTAAAAAATTGCAAATAGAACTACCTTATGACCCAGCAATCCCACTGCTGGGCATACACACCGAGGAAACCAGAATTGAAAGAGACATATGTACCCCAATGTTCATCGCAGCACTGTTTATAATAGCCAGGACATGGAAACAACCAAGATGTCCATCAGTAGATGAATGGATAAGAAAGCAGTGGTACATATACACAATG
Source organism: Capricornis sumatraensis (assembly GCF_032405125.1). Taxonomy (NCBI): domain Eukaryota; kingdom Metazoa; phylum Chordata; class Mammalia; order Artiodactyla; family Bovidae; genus Capricornis; species Capricornis sumatraensis. Next base: position 173,805,067 of record NC_091070.1, on the reverse strand, counting down.
GAGTATTACTCAGCCGTTAAAAAGAATTCATTTGAATCAGTTCTGATGAGATGGATGAAACTGGAGCCGATTATACAGAGTGAAGTAAGCCAGAAAGAAAAACACCAATACAGTATACTAACACGTATATATGGAATTTAGAAAGATGGCAATGACAACCCTGTATGCAAGACAGGAAAAAAGACACAGCTGTGTATAACGGACTTTTGGACTCAGAGGGAGAGGGAGAGGGTGGGATGATTTTGGAGAATGGCATTCTATCATGTATACTATCATGTAAGAATTGAATCGCCAGTCTATGTCTGACGTAGGATACAGCATGCTTGGGGTTGGTGCATGGGGATGACCCACTGAGATGTTATGGGGAGGGAGGTGGGAGGGGGGTTCATGTTTGGGAACACATGTAAGAATTAAAGATTTTAAAATTTAAAAAAAAATTAAAAAAAATTTCACTAATTTGTCTCTCTTTTTTAAAAAAGTCCTGGGCTACTGAACCCATAAATCAAAATTATTGATGCCTTCAAACTGTGGTGCTGGAGAAGACTCTTGAGAGTCCTTTGGCCAGAAAGATCAAAACAGTCAATTCTAAAGAAAATCAATTCTGAATATTCATTGGAAAGACTGATATCGAAGCTGGAGCTCCAATATTTTGGCCACCTGATACAAAGAGATGACTCATTGGAAAAGACTCTTATGCTGGGAAAGACTGAAGGCAGGAGGAGAAGGGGATGACAGAGGATGAGACGATTGGATGGCATCGCCCACTCAATGGACATGAGTTTGAGCAAACGCCAGGAGATGAAGGACAGGGAAGTCTGGCATACTGAAGTCCATGGCATCACAGAGTCAGACACAACCGAGCAACTGAACAGCAGCAACCAAATCCATGGATAATATTAGTAAGTTTGAAAAATACATAATATGAATAGTTTCTGGATACATCTTTAATATCTCCTTGTTGTTCAGTAGCTCAGTCATGTCCGAATGAATTAGTATCTCCTGCTGCTGCTGCTACTAAGTCGCGTCAGTTGTGTCTGACTCTGTGTGACCCCATAGATGGCAGCCCACCAGGCTCCCCCATCCCTGGGATTCTCCAGGCAAGAATCTGGAGTGGGTTGCCATTGCCTTCTCCAATACATGAAAGTGAAAAGTGAAAGTGAAGTCACTTGATCGTGTCTGACTCTGAGTGACACCATGGCCCACCAGGCTCCTCCATCCATGGGATTCTCCAGGCAAGAGTACGGGAGTGGGGTGCCATTGCCTTCTCCGCCTTAGTATCTCCTAATTTTCATCAAAACACTTAGTTCCTGGGCCTCTGTTCTTGTCTCTCTGCATTTTGTTTCTGAGAGAGCTCAACCCACATAACAACTCTCCCATTCTATATCTCCAAGCTCATATATATAATTAATGACTAGATAGTCACAGAAATCTCAAAAACAGTGTTCAAAACTGAACAATCTTTCCTACACCAATGCTGATCATTTCCTTGTATTGTGTATCTTTGAAATTGATATCCTGTAATCCAAGACAGAAACCTAAGTGTTACCTAGATGTCTCTATTGTATTTATTCCCTGACCTGTCTCTTATAGAATACAAATCCCTTAGTTAAGGTGGTCCTACTTACATTCTTGCCTGTACAATTGCAACAAACTCCCAACTGACTTCCTCACCTCCATCCTTCTTCTCTTGAAATCTAACTTTAGGTCTTCCATCACACTTAACCCAGGTAGCAAATTTCCCCTTTCTTAACACCTATTATATGACAGAGCTTCTATTTTTAGAATCACATATTTTAGCATCATCTGTCCAAATCTCTGCTCTTGCCACTATTTTCTTCCCTCTCCCTATTTCCTCTCACCAAAAACAATTGATCCCTTTGTGGAAGCCATAGAAAATACATTTATTTCATAAATAGGTTGCATTTCACACCTCTGTGCCTTGGTTAATATTGCTCCTCGAATGCTTTTAGCTTTTCTCATTTGATGAATATTAATTGGCCCACGAACTTCTATAACTCAGCTTCAACTCATCTGTGAAGACTTTCTTACTCTCTGCACTCTCATAGCGGCTTATGTTTAATTCTATCAAAATGCACTTCTATACACTCTCATTTATATTTTCCTGTCAGATTAACTTACTACTTTGTTAGGTATTTGAAAACAAGAACCAAGTATTACCTAACTTTAATTCCAAATGTAACATATTCTAGGCCTTCTTAGAATGTCAGCAAAGACAGAAGTGAGTGTATGTCACCACTAAATGTGTAACATATCAGCAACAATAATGGCATAAGTGTAATTTTTGAAAACTGATATTACTATTATTGAGAGGGTAACAGGCAGGAAGGCCAGGGGTCTACAAAGAGAGGATCAGGCTGTAAGTGTCAGACATTTTTTTATCTTGCTCAAGCGGCAGGAGGAAACAAACAACAAGTGTTAGATTCTTTTTCCCTTAACCATACAAATTTAAAAAGAGGTTTCTTTTAAAATTTTATGTTGCCATAATGACACCTGGTTATACCTGAACTTTACTTTCCTCAAACCTAGAGCTAACAAATATGTTTTTCTTATGGAAATGTTTGTCTTCAGTTCAGTTCAGTCGTTCAACATGTCAGATTCTTTGCGACTCCATGGACTGCAGCACGCAGGGCCTCCCTGTCCATCACCAACTCCTAGAACTTACTCAAACTCATGACTATTAAGTCGGTGATGCCATTCAAACATCTAATCCCATCGTCTCCTTCTCCTTCTGCCTTCAATCTTTCCCAGGATCAGGGTCTTTTCAAATGAGTCAGTTTTTCCATCAAGTGGCCAAAGTATTGGAGTTTCAGCTTCAACATCAGTCCTTCCAATGAATATTCAGGACTGATTTCCTTTAGGATGGACTGGTTGGGTCTCCTTGAAGCCCAAGGGACTCCCAAGAGTCTTCTCCAATACCACAGTTCAAAAGCATCAATTCTTTGGCACTCAGCTTTCTTTATTGTCCAACTCTCACATCCATGCATGACTACTGGAAAAACCACAGCTTTGACTAGATGGACCTTTGTTGGCAAAGTAATGTCTCTGCTTTTTGATATGCTGTCTAGGTTGGTCATAACTTTTCTTCCAAGAAGCAAGCGTCTTTCAATCTCATGGCTGCAGTCACCATCTGCAGTGATTTTGGAGCCCCAAAAAACAAATTCTGTCAGGTTTCCACTGTTTCCCCATCTATTTTCCATGAAGTGATGAGACCAGATGCCATGATCTTAGTTTTCTGAATGTTGAACTTTAAGCCAACTTTTTCACTCTCCTCTTTCCCTTGCATCAAGACACTCTTTAGTTCTTATTTGCTTTCTGCCATAAGGGTGGTGTCATCTGCATATCTGAGGTTATTGATATTTCTCCTGGCAATCTTGATTCCAGCTTGTGTTTCATCCAGTCCAGCATTTCATATGATGTACTCTGTGTATAAAAGTTAAATAAACAGGGTGACAATATACAGCCTTGATGTACTCCTCTCCCAATTTGGAAACAGTCCATTATTCCATGTTCAGTTCTAACTGTTGCTTCTTGACCTGCCTACAGATTTCTCAGGAGGCAGGTAAGGTTGTCTGTATTCACATCTCTTTAAGAATTTTCTACAGTTTGTTATGATCCACACAAAGGGTTTGGCATAGTCAATAAAGCAGAAGTAGATGTTTTTCTGGAACTCTGTTGCTTTTTCGATGATCCAGCTGCTGCTACTGCTAAGTCGCATCAGTTGTGTCTGACTCTTTGCGACCCCATAGACGGCAGCCCACCAGGCTCTTCTGTCCCTGGGAATCTCCAGGCAAGAACACTGGAGTGGGTTGCCATTTCCTTCTCCAATGCATGAAAGTGAAAAGTGAAAGTGAAGTCGCTCAGTCGTGTCCAACTCTTAGTGATCCCATGGACTGCAGCCTACCAGGCTCCTCCATCCATGGGATTTCCCAGGCAAGAGTACTGGAGTGGGGTGCCATTGCCTTCTCCGGATGATCCAACAGAGGTTGCCAATTTGATCTCTGGTTCCTCTGCCTTTTCTAAATCCAGCTTGAACATCTGGAATTTCATGGTTCACGTACTGTTGAAGCCTGGCTTGGAGAATTTTGAGCCTTACTTTGCTAGCATGTGAGATGAGTGCAATTGTGCAGTAGTTCGAGCATTCTTTGGCATTGCCTTTCTTTGGGATTGGAATGAAAACTGACCTTTTCCAGTCCTGTGGCCACTGCTGAGTTTTCCAGATTTGCTGGCACATGAGTGCAGCACTTTAACAGCATCATCTTTTAGGATTTGAAATAGTTCAACTGAAATTTCATCACCTCTACTAGCTTTGTTCATAGTGATGCTAACTAAAGCCCACTTGACTTCACATTCCAGGATATTTGGCTCTAAGTGAGTGATCACACCATTGTGATTATCTGGATCATGAAGATCTTTTTGTATAATTGTTCTATGTATTCTTGCCAGCTCTTCTTAATATCTTCTGCTTCTGCTAGGTCCATACTATTTCTTTCCTTTATTGTGCCCATCTTTGCATGAAATGTTTGTCTTAAGCAATGTTGAATGAACTATGTATTTACCCTAGACCCTGTCTTTAAGTCTGTTCTGCCTAAGACTCAGAATCTACTTGACAAACCAGTATGTTTTACTCATGCATATGTTCTCTTAGGCTATGTTAATGAGGCTGTATTTGCTTGGAAATCTGCCTTTCTTCAAGATTCATGTCAATCATTTTATGGCCCAGGACAACACTCCTTGTGCCAATGTTATCTCAAAATGCATGTTATGTGTGAGGGGACTGGTGCCAGTCTCTGAGTTTTGAGACATTTCCTTTCTCTAATTAGCAGACTGCAAGTAGCTATATAACATCGAGACTAGCAGGGGGGTACTCCTTCTGCCCCCCTTCTGATGTCTGTGTCAGAAGCATTCTCTATCTCTTTCATACTTCAATAAAATTTTATTACTCAAAATCTCTGAGTGATCAAGCCTCATCACTGGCCCCAGATTGAATTCCTCTCCTCTGGAGGCCAAGAATCCTGGCATCTTTCACGGCTCAGCAACAACCTTTCATTATGATTAATATTATTTATAGCATATATATGTGTATATCTTATTTTTGCTATCAGAAATGCAATTATCAGAAATGTTTTAGGAATATATAAAAATATAAAAGGGAAAAATTAGACTTTAACTATGTTACTTTAAGACTTCAACCTTGTAACAATAAAATTTCTTAAATATTTGAAAGAATCACTAATGCATACTATCCCTTAAGGTATCCATAATTACATATTTAAAACAGCAATATCCAATGAAAATATAATGGGAGTCATATATGTCATTTAAAATTTTCTAGTGGCTACTTTAATAAAACAATAAAAAAACAGGCAAAATTAATTTTAATATGTTTTATTTAGTTCAATATATCAAAAATATCATTTCAGCATGTAATCAATACAAAATCATGCATGAGTTATACAAACAGTTTCTCTAATAAATCTTCAACTTCTGATGTGACTTTTATAGTTACAACACATTTAAATGTAGAATAGCTACACTTGAACAGTTAGCAACTACATCAATACTGGCTACTTAATTGGGGCACTCATAAAGATTGTTAGGTTAAAATCTACTCATGACAAATCCATTCAACTACAGCTCTGACTTAAATCTGACTTATAGCTAGGGAATTTCATTTTTGTTTGTTTGTTTTTCAAGTAATAACTATGACCAAAGTAAACTCAAAATTACTTTAAAAGAATTAACTTGGTGGGATATCTTCCGTATAAATTAAGGATGAGTCACAAAGTAGTAGATGGGGTTTCCCTGTCACATTATCATAAGTTACCCCCAAGGAACAAAACATACTGATTGTAGATTTGAAGGCAAATTAAGGAGGGTCAGCTTCCTCTACTAGAAATTTCCTGAGGCAGTTTTTAATATTGTACATGGTTTATTCTATGAAGAAAAACTGCTCAGCAGATCACTTCAAGGCCCAATTTGGCATGGCTTACTTTGGGAGTTCGTACTCTTCTCAGTCGAGGATTCAGTCTTCATATCTTCCTTAGTCATGGACCTAAATAACTTCTAAATTATTAGAATATTACGTATTTCCTTAACAACCTTCATAGACTGTCTAAAAGGACGTGGCAGGCAGCAAACTAATTATTTCATGCAAGTGAACATGATATAATGGGCACAGAACAGAGAGAGGAGTTCTGGGTGGCAATTTCTGGTTTGAGTTGACCGCTGAGAGGCAATGTAGGTCAGCAATTTACTCTCTCTGTGCCGCAATCTAAACATGACTAATCCTGGAAAAAGAATATCTCATTTATTTACTTGACAAAAATTTACTGGTAAAGATAATATGATCTGCGAGACTCAGATCCCTATAAAACCAAATGTTGTAAAAATTAATTTTAAACATAAAAATAAAACTAAGTATAGATACTATCTGCTTTATTTGAAAATGGAAGCTGGATAACACTTAAATGATTTTAATAGTAATAATGACAATGGGAAAGATTGAAGATGGGAGGAGAAAGGGATGACAGAGGATGAGATGGTTGGATGGCATCACCAACTTGATGGACATGAGTTTGAGTATGCTCCTAGAGTTGGTGATGAACAGGGAAGCCTGGCATGCTGCAGTTCATGGGGTCGCAAAGAGTTGGACACAACTGAGTGACTCAACTGAACTGAATAATGATAACAGCCACATGCTAATTATTTTCTGTGTGCCACAAAATGTGATCAGTGCATTACCTGACAATCTTCAGAGATAGATACACTGAAAGCAGGAATTATTATTATATCCTTTATAAAGATGAATAAACTAAAAAAGAATAAAGAATTTCCTCTATGTCATGCAGTTATCAAGTAGCAGATCTGGTACAACTAAAAACTAACTCCAATGCCATGATCTTAACCACAGTTATTATCTATGAAAGATATCCAAAGACTTAGAGCATTTCCCAAATCTACATTTCTCAAATGTCCTTTCTATCTGGGCATGTCCAATTTAGCCACTAATATTTCTGATTATAATTTCTCCATTCTTCCTACCACTTACAATGTGAAAAAGTCTGTAAGTATTAGGGAGCCTGTCTTTATATCTTCAACAGCTAACAGAACATTCAGCATGATTCTGTAATTAAAGAAATGTATGAACAAATGAATGAATGAGGCCTACCATTGAAGTGTATCAATTACCTCTAAAAAATGGCAATCTTCAGTCTGCTATTGTAGTACATTCAAATGAATGAGACAGTACCCATTTCTTCTAGAACTGTGAGCCTAAAAGGCCATAGACATTAAATATGATGTATAAAACAAAAAACTCAAACGCCTGTATACCTTATTTGTTCTAGGATCTGAACATCTTCTCACTTGTTCAGAGCCAAGAAATTGAACAGCAAAAGATTATTGATATTACTATAAGACTCTGGTGGGGGTGGGGAGTTGGGGGGGGGTCACTGTTTATTGGCTTCCACTTAGCACACTTGGAGGAAGAGACTTAATAAATTCCTCACATCACACAAACCTATACCGAGTGCTTATTTCAATGTTCAGTACCTAAAATCATGGTATTGCTCTGTGAATTTCCTGTTATGACAGTGTCAGGGTTCCTCAGAAACAGACGGTATCGTGATTCATTTCTTTCACCCTTACCTTGAATTCTATAGCAGAATCAGTAGCAGACATTTAACCCATCTCGACAGGTGTCAGTATGCCAGGAGTTACAGCAGGAAATATGGGATTAAGTGTCTGTCTACAATGTGGGAGACCCTGGTTCAATCCCTGGGTCGGGAAGATCCCCTGGAGAAGGAAATGGCAATCCACTCCAGTACTATTGCCTGGAAAATCTCATGGACAGAGGAGCCTGGTAGGCTACAGTCCATGGGGTTGCAAAGAGTCAGACAGGACTGAGCAACTTCACTTTCACTTTCAAACTCCGTGGTGGCTCAGATGGTAAAAGTGTCTGCTTGCAATGTGGGAGACCCAGTTTCGATCCCTGGGTCAGGAAGATCCCCTGGAAAAGGAAATGACAATCCACGCCAGTATCCTTGCCTGGAGAATCCCATGGATGCAGGAGCCTCGTAGGCTACAGTCCATGGGGTTGCAAAGAGTTGGACACAACTGAGCAACTTCACTTTCACTTAAACTGCCTGTATTACAAGAAGTAGCAATTTTCCCACTTAAGGAATTCTCCAAAAATAGGTAACATTTTCTAAAAGAAGGGTATCTAAAGTCAAACCTAATTCATGATCTCAAATCAAACCTAAGCAATGAATCCGAGGAATGTCTTTACCTGCAGAGAAAACCTTCAAAGGTAGTAACTGAGTCATATCTGGATCAGATTTAAGAGGGTGCATTCATCCACGGGTCAAAAGGCTAAGCAGAGATATTAGAAGCTTCAACTGGATAACCATCTTTGGGTGGTCTAATTCAACTCTATTTAGTGGTGAACCTGATGGCTTAAATCCTCTGTACAGATTATGATGGAAATCTGCAAACACAATCTCATGCCTTTTGATTACACAATGAATAACGCTGCTTTCTACACATGCCTAGGGAAACATTGTCACAGAAAAGTCTTTCGGTAAAAATCAGGATACAGGCATATATATTAGAGAAATACTAATAGGACAAATAAACATGGATGTAAAGAGTAGTTGAAATAATTCTTACATGTTTAATTTTTTTTCCCATTACATCTTCACTGTACTTAAGGACCAACTAGAATTAGTTTATTTAGAGTGTATCACTACAGATCTTAGATGCTTTTGATTCTTTTCCTTAGTCCTTCTTTATCATTCAGGCCTGAAACATTTTCAAAGAAATGCTAAAAAGTTACACTAGTGCTTTCTATGTGTGCATAATTACGGTTAAAAAAACCTGAACTCATTTTTTTTTTAATGCTACCAGAAATCAACATTTGCTTTCTTTGATTACTTCTTCAGTCACCAATTATAACTCAGTCATAATATTCTAAAATTTTCCAAATAAAATTATTGAATTAAAAAAATTTTAATGTCATTCATGAAATTATATTAAAAAAAAGTCTCTTGCTTTTCCTAGTAGTTTGCTTTGTTAAAGATGTTAAATGATTTGACATTATTGTAGAGGATAAATTTCCTTTATAACTAGAAATATCTATGTATGTAAACTTTTAACTTTGCAATTTCAAAAAGAGTTGGGGATACCAATTAACTTGATGGAAAAATAATATAGTACTCACTGGAAATTGCATTGGAATAGCTATTTTCTATATTGTCTATATTTTCTATATAGTCTTTTGTAGATATTGTCGACCTTTGAATGTTTGTTCCTTTGTGCCTATTATTTCCCCATTTATTATCAGTTTTTTTCTAAACCCCAAATCTAATCAATTTCATCATTTCAATAGATGACTTCTCTCTCTACAACTTGGAAGAAATAAAAATAAAAGTCACCAAGGTGGACACTTTTACAATCTGTCTTTCTCAGCACTTCAACAATGTATTCTTTTGCTCAATTTTCCTTTCAAGGAAACCATCCTTAAAGTCTACTTTCTCAATATATGATCCTGATTTCATCCCTTCTCATTGTCTTTCATCAATCCTCACCTGTGAGAAATCTTTAATCTTTCATTTTTACTGAGTACCAGGAACTATAAAAGGATCAAAAGCTGTAACAATAAATAAGATAATCTTTCCTTTCAAAGAGCTCCCTTTCATTGTCCTAAGCACCTCTCACTTTTGACCCATACACTTTGAGTAAAGTATGTTCTAAATGTACTAAAGATCTCTGAAATGATTTCTTTCCCAGTTTTGTTTTTCCCTGATCCTCTTTTAAACATGTTCCTTCTTTTATTTCTATAAAAGTTATTTTGAAAAATTTCTTTTCTTTCCAACCACCATCTGCTTACTATGTCCCAACAAAAGGAAGTATGCTCCATTTCTTTTTTTTCCAGTCTATTTCTAAACAATATGATTACACAGCATTAATGTCAAAGCTATTTGATATCTCTTACCACTAAATATCCAGCCTTCATCCCCATCATCAACTTCAGTTTCATAACTCAAATTACTTGTTGAATAACAGCCATTATCTATAATTTGACATAGATTAAATCAATGTTCTCATTTTACCCCTAAAATTATATGGTTCTGAAGGAGAGCATAATTTGTCAATCCAAAATACTCCTCTTTGACATAAGGATTATTTTACGCTGCTTATTTTTAAGAAACACCAGACAAAGGAGAAGCTCTGTAAACCTAATAGAGTTTACCCTATTGTAGATAACATTTACAAGTAGTGCTTCCCATGTGTTTTAAGTATTTTGTCTGTTTTATTATTATTATTATTATTTTTGCACTAAAGCTGCTGCTAAGTCGCTTCAGTCATGTCCGATTCTGTGCGACGACATAGCCTGCCAGGCTCCCCCGTCCCTGGGATTCTCCAGGCAAGAACACTGGAGTGGGTTGCCACTTCCTTCTTCAATGCATGAAAGTGAAAAGTGATTGAAGTTGCTCAGTCGTGTCTGACTCTTAGAGACCCCATGGACTGCAGCCCACCAGGCTCCTCCATCCATGGGATTTTCCAGGCAAGAGTACTATTTGCTATCTATTTCAAGTTGGCAAGAAAGCTTGAACATCTGTGGAAAAACACCAAAACTTTATTTTTCTTTTACAAATCTTCATTTACAGGGGTGTTTTCTTCTGTAACAGGAAGAAGAGAATGACTAAATCAGTAGAACCTTACCAATGGAGAAGGTTCCTACCTAAGCATGTACAACAACCTTATACTTGTTCGCCATGCTTTTCCCCATAGCTTCCCCAAACTAGTTCCCCATTATCCATATCTTTCACCTCCATTTGTTTGGCACTAGTGGTAAAGAACGCACCTGCCAATGCAGGGCATGTGGGTTCAATCCCTGAGTCGGAACGATCCCCTGGAAAAGGAAGTGGCAACCACTCCAGTATTAATTTTCTTTAATTGAAGGGTAATTGCTTTACAATATTGTGTTGGTTTCTGCCATACATCATCATGAATCAACCATAGGTATACATATATCCCCTCCCTCTTGAAACAGTCCATGGGGTCACAAGGGTCAAATACAATTTAGCAACTAAACAACAACAAAAACAGCATGTTTTAAAATTTCTGTCTTTCTCCCATTAACCTATCCTTTACTAAAGGGAGGTCTCAGCCAAAAACCTAGAAAGGTAGAAGGGAAATTACTTTTCCTGCTCTACAGTTCTCCCTAGGTCTGTAAATGTTAAAAACAAATAAACAAAAAATTATCCTACACACCCAGCCCCCAAACTTTGAAGTTCTCCTGATTCCTATCAAGAAACCAGTTAGATAACAAACTTTGTTGTTTTATTTTCATGTTTATCTTTAGTACTTAGGATCTCAGTACTTCATGCCTAGCTTAATCTAAAATTCTTCTGATTTTTTTTAATACCTCTAATATCTTCTCTTATATTATGAATCTTCTATCTACTGATAGATTAATAGTCATAGACCATCAATCAGGTGACTACAAGTTCAAAGGTTTCCATCGATCTATGAAGTCAAAATATTTAATGGAATAAAGTCCAAATTCCTTAAGAGGTTATATCAGGCTCCACATGATATGGAGCAATTTGAATTGCTTTTCCAAGTCTAAATCCCACAATACCTCCTAATTTTTCTTCCTAAAATGTAGACTGCAATTAATCACATCTGCATTCCAAACTGTAAATATTTTGTTTAAAGTCATGTCTCAGTTAGAGTGCAATGCCCTTCTCATCAAGTGTCCAAGAACAAATCTTATCCATCATTTAAATTCATATCCTTTCCCCATGAAGCATCATCTACTTCATGGGGAGTAAATCTACTATTAACACTATTTTAAATTTTTCAGTAGTGCTTATAATTGTATGTCCCATAGTATATATCTTTGGAAAGTCCAATGTACTTCTCTCTTGTGAATTTCCTGAGGATAGAAACCACATGACTATTGTTTCTCCCTGAGAATTCATTATAATATCTTGCACACATTAAGAATCCAATAAATGTTCACTGAGTTTTTTAAATAACATGGTATCAGAATTCATATATTAATAATTTATACTTATGTCCCTTACATTTTCTTTTTACATGCATAAATTACTTAGTAGCATTCAATAGAATGTTTTTCATCTATTAAATTAGATATTTTGTAATAATAATCTCTAACGTTTTGCCAATAATGTTTCAAAATTTACATAAGGTTTGACACTGTACTACCCACTACCTGTAGTCATTGTTATGTAGCTGCTGTTGCTTTGTGACCCTACAGACTGTAGCCTGCCAGGGTCCCCTGTCCATGAGATTTCCCAGGCAAGAGTAGATTGTCACTTCCTTCTCCAGGGATATGCTCTACCTAGGGATCAATCCCATGCATCTCCTGCATTCCGGTGGAATCTTTACACTGAGCCACCGGGAAAATCCTACCTATAGTCATACTGAGTATAATTAACTCTTCAAAGTTTTGCACTAACATTTCTTAACATGTATGGATTTATTTTCAGTTTCTAAAAATTAATAATTCTTAAATTAGTTCTTAATTTCCCCTATTCATGAAGAAACTTCTGAAGAGTTGCAATTGTGAATGGTAAGGTTAAGAGGCTTGACATAAGGGAAAAACACCAGGGCTTTTAAATCAACAACCTGTGTTTTCAATATACTTAAATCCCCTAAATTTCTCTGAATTTTTGATATGTACGACTAGCATTACTGCTATCTCAAAGGTTTTTGTGAGGGTTAAACAAAATAATGCATATAAAGTGTTTCCATGATTGGTGACATGCAATTCAATAATTGATGTATATTTTTATACATTAATTGTATTTTATTCCCATCTTCTAGGCAGACTCTTTCAATGAGAATAATTTTACATATACCTGAATAATAATTCAGGTCATAAAAATTAAATTTCAGAGAATACCCTGAAAATTTTTTCTTACCCATTTCTTCTGGTTTTATCATTTAAGTAAAGCCCCCATTTATATAGTGAAATATTATAGTTTGCAAGGAGAGAAATAAGCAAGAGCTATCACAGTAACTACCAGGTCTCTTGTAACTTTGTGAATTCTTGTAATTAACAAAGGTCAGTTTTTAAGGGGAAGCAGTCTCCATGAAAATTTATCAGATCTTCAGTGATTGAGTTTTCAGTTTCTTATTCCTGTTGCTACTACCCTAGGGCAGGCTCTCATCATCTCCAGTCTTAGCCATTGACAACTCCTATCTCTTCCCATTATTGTCAGATTCACCTATAACCCAAAGTCTTGATCATGACTCTCTACTGCTTAGGATATTCACATTGCTTCCTACTTTCGCCAAAATAAAATCCAAAGTTACTGGAATAGAATTCAATACCTTTCATAACAGAATTCTAACCTACCATTCCAGTCTTATAATGCTATTGTTTATCTCACACACAGTACAGTAAAGCAAAATAAAAGATTTATTTTTGTACTTTTTACATTCATGCTATTTTTTTTCTCCCTACAATGCCCATTCTGGCCCTGACTCCGTTTCCTATATAGATTCTTACTCATATATATTACATATTATGTCTTAAGAATATGTTATATATATAATGTATAAATTTACACATAAGTTTATATAAATTATAATCATGTATATACATACTATATACAAATACATTTTATTTAGCATAAACACTGCGATTATAATAATTCAGGTACATGAGTTTCTATTCCATTAAGTCATGAGCCATGTGATGTATATATTTTAGCATAGCATCTGGCCTATATTAAATGATCAATAGTTTTCTTAAATTTGCGAATAATGAGATTGAATTAGTTGCCTTCTATTTCATCATCTATGAAACACACAAAGACCAGGCTTTATACTGGTTCTCAGTATTGCCTCATTGATATGTCTCAATTTCTAAGATGCACATTCTAAGTACCAATTATCTTGACTTCACTGAATTATAGGAATGAAAAGGAATACAACAATGTCCACCCCAGGTTTCAGTGAGGCCATCATTACCTAGGAAATATCTTATATTTTAAAGAGTTCAACTCTGAATAGGATTTTATAACTTGCCCCTTTCACTCAACCTTTTCATGTTTAATAATGTCCACTATTAGTTTTTGCAGACAGTCTTGAAATTATTTCTCAAGGTAACTGATGCATTATTGTATTTTTTCTCCATTTTTTTCCTGTCTTAAGAAGATAACATACATCAGAAGATTTTAAGGAAGTTAATGACAATATGCAAGGACTTTAACAGATGGGGCTTGGCTTTAGAACTAAGGGGTCAAGGGTCAAGGTTTAGTCACTAAGTCATGTCAGACTCTTGTAACCCCATGGACTGCAATCTGCCAGGATCCTCTGTCCAGGCAAGAATATTGGAGTGAGTTGCCATTTCCTTCTCCAGGGGATTTTCCTGACTCAAGGAGTGAACTTGGGTCTCCTGCATTGCAGGCAATCTGTACTCACTGAGCCACCAGGGAAGCCCTGAGAACTAAAGTTCATCTATTTACAAGCATCTATTTTCATTCAGGTTTATTAATTTTGTCTTCTTAAAATATTAAAATACACTGTTTCTTATTCCCAAGATTCCAGGGTATTTGCATTTTGACCAACATAATTTTTTTTTCCCCTTGATATCTTTGGTCTTGGCTTTCCATCAGTCACTTTTGACCATTGAAAATATGTGCCTTTCACTTCATTTACAGAATACAAATGACACTTATTGAGCTTTTACAGCATCACTCTTAAGACTTACCCCTTGATAGGGTATGGTATTTTGATTATTTTGTAATCAATTAATCTGCTTTATATTTCACTGTTCAAGTTGTCATTTTTTCCTCTCAAGACACCAGGACCTCTATTTTGAGTTGGTCACCATACTGGGAGCTGAACATCCATCATCTTATTTATACTAAGACTGATGCTAAATCCAAGGCTCATGAAAGCTAAGCAAAATAATCAAGGGTCAAGGTATACACTCAAATCTAACTTCAAAGTCTATTTTTAGATCCCTAGCTTACTCTGACAACTGGAATATCAGGGTGATAGGTGTTCTAAAAAAGTCATAATTTATGATCATTTTAATAAATGTTCTTATTTCGTAATTTTGAACTTTGGGTAAAGGTAATAAGTATGCCCATAACTAAAATGAATTCTATTTACTGAATACTATGTGCTAAGCATATTACTCATATAATTATCTTTTTTTTTTTTTTCATTTTTAAAGGCTTTACTGATTTTTTTTACAATATTGCTTCCATTTTATAACTTCAATTTTTTGGCCCAGAGGCATGTGTGATATTAGCTCCCCAACCAGAAATCACACTTCCTGTATGAGAAGTCAAAGTGTTAACCACTAAACTGCCAGGGAAGTCCCATGATTACACTGTCTCTATTTTACAGATGAGAAAATAGATTTGGAGGGAAATGTCCAAAAAAACTTGAGCAGTCTAAGCGTTAATAACTTTGACAGTATAAACACTGTTGTTGTTGATTAGTTACCAAGTCATATCCCCCTCTTTCATGACTTCATGGACTGTGCCCTGCCAGGATCCTCTGTCCATGGGATTTTTGAGGCAAGATTACTAGAGTGTGTTGCGTTTCCTTTTCCAGGGGATCTTCCTGACCCAGGGATTTAACCTGTGTTTCCTGCATTGGCAGGTTAATTCTTCACCACTGAGCCCCCAGGGAAGCCCTATTATAAATGTTATACCCTACAAAAAAACATAATTTGACAGTTGATTTAAATTTCTTTTAAATGCCTAGTTTTACAAATTTAATAATATATTAATTTTTGTGTGTTTTAGTCAATTATTTACCATCTAATATCAGAGTAAATGAATGCATTTTTTCTCAACATGTGTCATGCTCTTAAAAGAAACATTAATTTTTTATTTAGTCTTATGTTACAGACCCTCCTTCTTTTAAATAGTATATAACAATGAGCCAATGAGCAATTCACCAACCTATCCTCAGGTGAGGGTGCTTTGGAGCGTCTATTTATTTTAGTGTATAATTTCTACCATTCAGTCTTTACGCTTAAAGTAACTACTCAAAACAAGCATCACCTAGGATCTTATTGAAATGCAGAATCTCAGGCTTTACACTAGACCCATTAAATCAGAATCTGCATTTTAGCAAGCTTACCAGGTGATTTGCATACACATTGATATTGAGGAGCACTCATTTAGGCATCAAATTTGATGCATAATTACAAACCCACAGCAGGTTTGTATACTGGACTTGCCACAGAGAAAAAAAAAAAAAGTGCTGAATATTAAAATATAAACACTATCCAAGAAAGGTAAAAGGAAACAAAATTAATGACAGGTGGGCATTAGGGATTAGTCTAGTCCTTTGAAATTAAGAGGGCACCATAAACACTGCAGGTCCTAAACAAAGTAGTTACAAGGAACCAGCCCATCAGTGGATCAGGACTGCAGAGAGTTGAAGAGAATGAAATAATTACTGACCAAAAGCTATACCAAGAATGCTTCTCTACAGAAGCTACCCTACAGTGAATATACCCTAGATTTACTTTCAAGTCTTATTCCAAGTAAACTATCCTCTTATGCTAAATAGCATATGAATTTACACCATGAAATTAAAAGATGATTGCTCCTTTGAAGAAAAGCTATGACCAACCTAGACAGCATATTAAAAAGCAGAGACATTACTTTACTAACAAAAGTCCATCCAGTCAAAGCTATGGTTTTTCCAGTAGTCATGTATGGATATGAGAGTTGGACTATAACAAAAGCTGAGCACTGAAGAATTGATGCTTTTGAACTGTGGTGCTGGAGAAGACTCTTGAGAGTACCTTGGACTGCAAGGAGATCCAACTAGTCCATCCTAAAGGAAATCAGTTCTGAATATTCACTGGAAGAACTGCCATTGAAGCTGAAACATCAATACGTTGGCCACGTGATGTAAAGAACTGACTCATTGGAAAAGACCCTGATGCTGGGAAAGATTGAAGGCAGGAGGAGAAAGGGATGACAGAGGATGAGATGGTTGGATGGCATCACTGACATGAAGGACACGAGTTTGAGTAGGCTTCGGGAGTTGGTGATGGATAGGGAGGCCTGGTGTGCTGCAGTCCATGGGGTCACAAAGAGTCGGACATGACTGAGCGACTGAATTGAACTGATAAATTTATATACACATATATATATAATTGTGGTATTAATCAAATTCCAGCCTTCTGGTGTTTGTTGTTTGACACTCCTTCTCAAAGTTTAATACAAGCAGTTCTTTGATCATATGCAAAAATCCTTAAATTGTTTTGTGAGAAAAATATCTTTGGCCTGGACTTATACTCATTTCTTTCCTGCCTTTATATTGTGCAATGATGCAACAGGAGAGGAAAACAACTTGAGAATCTGGGAATGTAGTCACTTTATTAATTATTATTATTTTAATAAGGTTTCATATAAACTGTAGGAAATTTGTTATAAAATCAGAAAAATAGAAAATTTAAAGTATAGCAAGGTGATAACTATTGCCCTTTTTCCGATTATATATTTTTCTCTATAGTTTCCCCCACTGAATTCCTAATAGTCCCCTAATTATAGAGAATGAGTAAAGCACAACTCAGCAGTGCTACTTGGGAAAATAAAAAGATGATTCTAATATCAGCTAATTAATAAGAGCTGTTCAACACCTGGTCCAGGAGAACAAGGTGACAGAATCTCAAGGAACCCATGGTCCAATGGAGTGATAGAGTGATCATTGGAGAACAAGAAAGAATAGCATATAGGTGTTTGGTAGAACTTTCTTATGTGGCCTATAGACTAAATGTTCAATAACAATGAAAGAATTGGGTGGAAGAGTGTTGGAATAATGAAACCATATTGCATGAGGAAATGATATTTAAAAATTTATTCACATTGCTAATCAATAATGTCATATGCATTGTCTACTCTTAAATGTAAATCAATACTAACTTTCAAAAATGCAGTTCAGCAATTCATTAATTATTCTTTACAAATTGAACCACAGATCCTTCACAGTTTCCTTAAATCAATGCAAAGGACACATCAAATGTAAAATGTTCCATGCTCCTAAGTTTACTCCAAATAATTGCTGCTAATGGGCTACAATTTAAATAGCACATGAATAAAAACATTTTGAGAGGTTACACCTGTTATTAACCTATAAAGTGACAGGAAAGTAGCACTTAAAACTAAACAACAGTAAGATGGACACTTTAAAGGTTAGCAAATCACAACCGGAATACAGGTTTATAGAAAAGCTTGAAAGAAATTAAATTCAGTGTTTAGATAGCAGCTCTTTTACAAACTTCCTGATACAGGAATAACCTAAAATACTTCTTCAAATGATTAAAGTATCTTTTTAGCCTTGATGCCCTTAAACCTGTCTGAAATGCTGAACTTGCTAAAGTTAGCCTTTACAACTCTGATTCTATTGTGCCCTGCCTGATACAATATAGACTTTTATAGGATGCTTTGTAAATTTCAACATTTTGTAATGAAACTCAAACTGAAGCAACACACTAAGATGCAGCCTGCCAGCAAACATTCAATATTACTCTCAAGGGATTTTGGGAGACTTTAATGAGAAAGTTAAATAAGTAAAGAGGAAATATTGGTGGGAGGGCAACGCAAAAAAAGAGGAGATGGATGGCAGCACACAAGTTAGGATATTAAAATAAAAAGCTACTATTTGGGTATTTTTAAGAAAAATTGGGAATTTGCAAATCAAAAATGCCATGAAGGAAGGCAAGAAGTTATTGGATGACAGGATTAAACTTTGTTTTTAGATCATATTAATTGAAGTTGTTTATATTAGCAGATTTTCCTTATTGTGTTGGGCTTATGTAAACAAGCATGATACAAGAAAATGATACAAAATCTTACATAGGAACATCAATTTGAAGGAATATACACTGCATTATTTTTATAATACTAAAAAGCTTATAATTTACATTTTTATAGAACTAGTTAGTCAACTTAGTACCACAGACTAATAGTTCATTTACAGCAGCCATTTTTCATGTAGTAAGGGAGAAATTAATAGATAAGTGACTCGGAAATTAATGGGTAGAAAACAAAAGGTGCACTTGCCTCCCAATTCTTTTATCTTGCATGGTCAACATCTCTTATTAGCTGAGGAGGAAACAGATTTGGAGAAAACAGGTAGCTTAGTGTTTTTGCTATACTAAATATTATAGATGGGGGTGCTTAAGCAACAGAAATTTATTTCTCATAATTCTGGGGTTAGAAAGCCTGAGATAAGGATGCCAGCATAGTTAGGTCCTGGTGAGAGCTCTCTTTGTTTGCAGACAGCTGTTTTGCTGTGTTCTCACATGATAGAGAGGAAGAAGAAGCAACATCTCTCTTGCTCTTCTTCTAAAGACATTTATCTCACCCTAATAGCTCCATTTTTATAATTTAATTACCTCCCAAAGGTCTCAGTTCCACATACCATCATACTAGGGATTAGTGTTTTAGTGTTTCAAGACATGAAGTTTTGGGAGACACAAATATTCAGTCCTATTAACAGAGGTCAATAAACTTCCCATAACAACCAACTAGTTTAAGTCACAATTTGATTTGTCCCTTTTCTTTTCCCTTTGCTGAATTTACTATGTATGTATGTATGTGTGTGTGTGTATATAGACAACAAAATCAAGAATTAAATTACTAAGGTAAATGTATGACTCTAAGCCATAAATACAAATCCTAATTGATGAGATACTTATTTGGTATTAGGAGCAACTTTAACATATATAATATTTCTTCTTACAATTATTAAAGAAAACAGTAAAGTATCAAAATGTTAATAATTATTTTATTATTTATAAAAACCAAGCATTCATGTTTTATAATTAAACACGTTTAGATTTGCATGTATTTGAAATTTATAAAAGCCTATTTTTAAAACTTGGATCCAAATTGCTATAAAGAATTTTAGTTGAGTTATAATAAATACATGGTATAATGTCTTTTTTTTTTTAATAAATATGTGTTAGTCATTCAGTCATGTCCAACTCTTTGCAACCCCGTGGACTATAGCTCGCCAGGCTCCTCTGTCCGTGGAATTCTCCAGGCAAGAATACTGGAGAGGGGAGCCATTCCCTTCTCCAGGGGATCTCCTCCACCCATGGATCGAACCCAGGTCTCCTGCATTGCAGGCAAATTCTTTAGTGTCTGAGCCACCAGGAAGCCATTAAGTAGTAAGTTGATCATCTGTAAAATGTTTCCAATGACTTCAATATTTGAAAATATTCATCAACAGACTATCATGCACAGATTTAGGAAAGAATATTTAGCAAAAGGGACCCCTTAGGAAAATAAACTATATAATTTTACCTATATTTTGATTCAACTTATCTTTAAATTCTTCAAAAAGTATTAGTAACACAAACAATAATTCTCAAGTAAACCTGTCAGTGACCAACCTTTTCCAATAATATTTCACTCACTTTTACAGGACAGATACTTTTTTTAATCAAAAAAGTAAGAAAGATGTAAATTCCTATGAAAAGAAAAATTTATGAGAGGCTACTAGGTGTGCCATTGCCATGTCTGTCATTTAATTGTGGCATTTATTTAATTTCAAACCCTCTTCAGTGTAACTCACATATATTTGAAATAAAATATGCAAATAAATTCAGTCTCTGGAGAAGGGTAAATTCAACCGTGAAGTAGAATAGATTTCCATTTTCCTAATGCACTTTGGCACTTCTGTGTGTCCACTTACATTAGCCTATGAAAGTATTCCAGCTCTGTCAGCCCCCAAGAATGTGTTAAAACGACATGGTAAATTTAGAGTTCTGAGCGTAAATAAGCCTTGTGTAAAAAGAGGGCTTCCAGACCACGTAGTTAAAGCAGAAACATTCCATGCATTTTAAATGCCTATAATCATAATTCTCCACCACAAAATGTAATATATGTTCTATCAGAATAATTATTTCCCTGTATAAGTACCAGTGCCACTAAAGCAATTGACTTGTTTACATTCTCTCCTGGTCAGTACACAGCCTAATGCTGGTGAGGGTGTTAGGAAGGGAAGAGAATGCTCCCTTCAGGTATATTATGTTTGGACATTAAGCACACAGTGATTAGTCAAGTACCTAACTGTACGATCTGATGAGGAAGAGTATTAGAATTAATACAGAAATAAAAATATTTTCAAAATTTCCACTAAAAAGAATCATACTGTGCTGTGTTTAGTCACATCTGACTCTGTGACCCCAAAGCCTGTAGCCCACCAGTTTCCTCTGTCCATGGAATTCTCCACACAAGAATACTGGAATGAGTTGCCATGCCTTCCTCCAGGAGATCTTCATAACTCAGGAATAGAACCCAGGACTCACACATTCCAGGCAGATTCTTTACCATCTGAACCACCAGGGAAGCCCAAGAATACTAGAGTGTGTAGCCTATCCCTTCTCCAGGGTAACTTCCAGACCAAGGAATTGAACTGAGGTCTCCTGCTTTGCAGGTAGATTCTTTACCACCTGGGAAGGCCATAAAGAGAATAATACTAGTAACTAAAATAACGTGGATGTGAATCTCCCATTTCTAAGGTACTGGCATGACTTACTGGGGGAAAAACTATGCAAACTAATGTGGTTTGCAAAGACAAGGTTAGACTGCCTTTAGCAGGTTTCTTTGACCCAGTGTCAAATCATCTCTGCAGCATCCTACCTTCCTTACGGAGCACAGTGGAGATAAGCACATTGTTAACTGTTTTTTGATGAGAGTGTAAAATGAGAGATCAAAGTCAAAGTTAATGGTATGCATTTCTGTTTGTTTTTGTATGTTTCAATAAGTCTATATTTAACTGCATATGTCTTTATGTTTGTGAGGTCTATTTTTTTTTTTATTTCTAGAGGTCAAAAATCTCCATTTAAAATAATTGCTATCTTTTCACAAGAAAAGAAGAGTAAACATTAACATTGGGGCAATTAAAATGAGCAGGGGTCATTTAGATACCTCAATTTATCCTAGAAGGAAACTGATAAGAATTCACTTGCAATCATAAATGTCGTTGGGCTCATTTTTAAGATGGACTATGGTTCTCCCTGTTTAGAGGTGTTTTCTTTTCTTTTTTAAATTAGTACCCCAGAATGAATGGAGGCATTAAATCCATTTAAAACTTGTTGTCTAAGTCCAGAAGATAAAAACAAAAAAGTTTTCTTCTTTCCTATCTAACCTGACCACTTTTCTGGGTCAGGCTCACTGTGAGCTGAGTTGATTGGCAGAAGGGGAAGCCAGGATGCTCCTGAAGAAGGTCATTTTTCTCCACCAGCTGTGACTTTTTTCTGCCACTGCTATGCTGTTACCCACTGTCCTATGGCCATATTTGAATAAATGGATATAAGAAGCCAAGTACTGCAGCCAGCACAGAATGAAGAGAACCAAAATTATAGCTTTGTATAAAACTGAGCTAGGTAAAAACATTTACTCATTTATTTTCTCAAAAGCTACATGTTTCCAGTTTGGAAATTTAAAGAAAACCTAATTTCACTCTACAAAAATAAACTCTGATGATAAAGGTAAATTTCTATAATTTACTAATTCTAGCCATTTCATTAACTATATTAATATTTTACCAAAGACTTCACTCTTCCAATTTCTTTATTTTGCAAAGAAAATATGTTAAGTGAACCATCATGTATTTGAGTAATAATGAGGCAGATGAGGACTGAGGAAAAGTGAAGGTTAGCATATGGATCCTTATGTAACATTCTAATTTTAATTTCACTGAAATTCAAAATTAAAAAATTTTCCCCATATTTTTTTTCTTTTAAAAATCATTCTCTTTTTAAATGTAGGGTTTTTGGTTTGGGCACAACCTCAATATAAAAAAGTCATTGTACAATGGTGGTGGTTTAGTCACTAAGTTGTATCCAACTCTTGCAATCCCATGGACTGTAGCCCACCAGGCTCCTCTGTCCATGGGATTTCCCAAGCAAGAATACTGGAGGGGGTTGCCATTTCCTTCTCCAGGGGATCTTCACGATCAGGGATCAAACCTGAGTCTTCTGCCATTGCAGGAGCTCTCCTGCTCTGCAGGTGAATTCTTTACTGACTAAGCCACCAGGAAAACCCTCATTGGACAAAGTAGACCACAAAGACCCTACAAACATACAAGTAGCATCATAAAGCTACTAGAGCAAGTAATATTCCATGATAGTTTCAATGCATCCTAAGGAGTTATCCATTCAGGACATCCAGGTTTGTCTCCCCACACGGCTACATATTCACTTACGCTGTATTTAACTGGCCATTACAGGCTGAACTAGTCAGTACCAGGAATAATGCGTTATTCACATTTTTGGCCCCAAACACCTGGCAACACTGACATATTATAGATACTTGTGTTCTCAAAGAATGAATAAAATCTAGGGTAGATATTTGTAACTTTAGCAACATAGCTCAAAATGGAGGTCAGACAGTAATTTTAGGCTAGTTAAATCTGGGAAGTGAAAAAAAAAAAAAAAAACCTTAGCTATTAAAAGCACAGACTGGAATGTACAATAAAAACAATTCTAGCTGTCAAAAACTTACATGGAGGAAATGACAGGTAGAGAATACACTGGCAAAAAAGAGACTAAAATAATTTGACTGAAAAGTAAGTCCCCTCTGCCACTGTCCAGCCAGCTTGTCAGTTTAATTTGCAATTGGAGAAAAGGAAGGGAGATGAGTCAAAACAGGTGTTTGTGTTTTTCTCTGTTTAATGGGGGAAAATCAAGTGAAAGCATGGCTCTATCAGCTGTGAAGAGCTGCTGCCACCTGTGGTTGCCACATCCCATGCCTGTGAGATAGGTCAGAAGCAGCTACAGACAGCTGATAAAATGAGGTGAGGACACAAGCAGGTGAAGCAAGTCACAAGAAAAACGGCGTTGGATAAAAACAGAAAAAGAACAAAAGGTACCCATAAAATGTCCAATTTCAAAATGTCCACTTTGTTTTTCTAATTAGTACAAAGTCATACTCTTTCTTTTTCCTTCTTCTGTTCACTAAAGAAAATGTGATGACAATGGATAAAAATAAAATGTTTTGCCTTATGTGCCGTATACAACTCTACATACCTGCCAGGCTCAACTAAAACACTGTAACATTCTGTGCTTGCTATTTATATTTCTTTTTCCTCCCTCCTTTCCCTACCCTCTCACCGACACCAGCTCAGTAAAAATAACAGATCTATTCTCTGTGAGCAGAAACATGTGGAACTCAAGGGAATCTTGGCTTTAGCTACAGCTCTGAGGGGTCATGTGGGCACAGGTATAGGAGGATGTGAGCATGTACTAGCTGATGGGAGTCTGGAAGAGGACTGGGTAGGTGGGAATGATTTTTTGGTGGGGGAGTGGGGAGTGCATATGAGCTTATCATGACCACAGTTAGATTTTAAAGGTAATTTCAAAGTTACACATAGCAACTCATGATAATATGTGCCTTAACCTTCATCAGAATCTTCATTTTGTGATAATTTTGTTCTAAAAGAAGACCTAGAAATAGGACTTTCGTGCAACTGACTGTGGAAAATGTAAGAGTGATGCCATGAAAATGACTGATTTAGGCTAAAGAATAAAGGAAGATAAGAAAATTAAGTATGTATTTAAAATGAATATTCTATTCAAGTTCTTGCTTTTTGATTATCAAATATAGCACCTTCTGCATGATTTTGGTCATGACAATGAAGACCAATTTTTGCACCATGGGGGCAGATGAACACTGAGACTCTTCCCAGAAAGAGGGTTGAGGGAGAATATAAGAATTCAATGGATATTACTGGGCTCAGCATGTCTAAGAAATTCATTACTAGCAAGTACTTGAGTAAGATGCAGTTGGTATTTGAATGATTCATAAAATCAGTGGGTGAGCTGGTATCTTTGGGAAAGGGAAGTTTAGGGTGTGAAAGAACAGCCTTTCAATGTCATACAATAACATTCACAGAGGAATAATGACTTAGTAGATGAAGCACTGCCAGATACTAAATGGGGAACTTGGAGGGTTCACAAATGTCTAAGTTAACCTGCCTAATGGAAATATTTCCTAATACACAGTGAAGTAGATCACAGCTAGCAACTATAGAATGAGCAAGATACCAGTGAGATGCTAGGAATTAACAGGTCATAATACTTGCCCTCAAAAAGCTTATAAAAAAGGTAAATTAAAAAGAAAAATATTGCAAAATAAAGCTTATATTCCTAAGAAAAGGCACACAAACAATTTATTAAACTACATCATGGTCACTGAAAATAACAGAAATAATAGCGTGAAATGGAAACATAATTGAATGGTATTAAATCTAGTTTTTGACTTTGGGGGTTAGAGAAGCCTTCCAGAACTGGTGATATCTCAATGGAATTTTGAACAATGAGTTGTAGTTAGCTGCCAATAAGAACAATATGCAGTAAGGCACAGAGGCAAGCAAACAAAGATACATAAAGTGTGCAGGGCCCTATCAAAATCTAAGTGGTGAGACAGCATAAAGTGCTTAAGTGCACAGCAGTGGTTATGGTGATTGAGATGGAAAGTGGGCATGTGCAAAGCTGTGGAGAGTCTTGTGTTGTGTCAAAGAGCTAGGAGTTACCTTGAAAACAAGAAAAAGCTCTTTGTTAAAGTGCATCCCTCTGGTGTAATATGGGTGGTGTATTTTCCAAACTGTAGACAGGCTGACCAAATAGAATAAATACAGTACAAGATTAAGGCAGTATTTGAAACTCTAAGGCTTAAATTTCAAGTTTATATATAAAAAATGAACATATTGAATAGTCTTGTCTTAAAATCAGCTATAAAAAATAATCCATGAATCTTTGGAGAGTCAAGTAATACTCATCTCAGTACTTCTTAATTTTTATAATTATTTTTCTACAAAAATGTAAGCTGTTGAAATCTAAATAGAATTGTAACTGTAAACAATCTCAAACACTAATTTACTTTTTTGTTAACAAACTAAGGAAATATTTTATTAATACATAATTATGAATAATAGGGACTTCATGGAATATTATACTCTGGTGATTATGAGCACTGCTAGAATGGAAAGACTAGTTTTGATGCCATTGAATTTTTACTCCTAAAAATCTGGTTGTCAGGCTGTCATGTTCATGAAAATTTTTTTAAACATTCACTAGTCTGACATTTGACATTTAATTAAAAAAAAATTCAGGCAGCTGGAAACCTAAGCAATATTAATCTTACATAAATTATGATTAATAGGTAGGTGTTTACCTAAGAAGTCATTTAAGAAAGTGCGTGGGAAGAATAGTAGTTCCAAGAGAAGCTCTATGTAAAAAAAAAAGAAAAAAAAGCAGCTCCATAGTTAACTAAACTTGGGCATTGTAGGTTTTTAAGTGATTCACAAGCATATCAGCATCTTAAAAGCTCTGAGGAACACCAAAGGGAAAAGAAACTGTCTTTTTTACACTGGACATTTCCAAAATTTCTTTAACTATAAAACTTCTTTTCTTTTAAAGTGATATGTATCATCTTCATAGTACTATTCTGAGTGCTTACTTTTTACTAAGAATTTTGCCAGACAAACATTATCTTGGTTAATAATCCTGTTGTTTATGGTTTGGTATACGAGTGTGTGCTCGGTTGTGTCTGACTCTTTGTGACCCCATGGACTGTAGCCCACCAGGCTCCTCTGTCCATGGGACTGTCCAGGCAAGAAAACTGGAGTGGGTTGCAATTTCACCCTCCAGGGGATCCTCCCGACCCAGGAATTGAACCCATGTCTTTTGTGTCTCCTTCATACCTCTGCTCAAATGAGGAATCTAAGGCCCATGCAAAGTACTATTTTGAAGTCCCACTACTGGCAGAACATGAAATAAACCCAGGACTGTTGAGTTCCACAAACTATACATTTAGACAAGCCTCACATAATACTACTTTACTTACAAAGAATTTTTGTTCTTTTAACTCACTGGAAAACCGCTTTCTGAGAAAGCTTATGCAATGTTTCTCAGTTACATTGTTATTATTTTACTACTAACCTCACTTGAAAGTTCAAGTTATTTAATGTTTTTCTAAGTTATAGTCAGCATATATTCTTGTATATGTTATAATATATAATGGTTATTTAAATATTTATGAAATCTTTAAAATACTGAACTTTCATTAGGTATATTAAAATATTTATATACCAAGATTTAGTTTAAAATATGTTCAAATACTAATATATTTTTAAATAATAACATATTATATTCTCATTAAACTACTGTAGCTATTGGGCATTTTAAGGTAGTTTTTCACTTAATTATGATGCATCCATCAGGTCAGAAATACTGTGTATATGTTCATCGCAAAAGAATTTCTAAAAATTATTCACAGCTTTAATATGAGGAAAAATACAACAATTAAGAGGTCTGTGAAATATGTCAAATGAAGACATTCTCTCATAAAGCAATGCACCACCAAAAGGTCAGGCACTTGGTTGTCATTAAAAGTATATTTCAGGGTATTTTCCACACTGTTGTTTTCTAAGTATCTATTTTAGGAAACACAGTTCTTAAAAGACTTTAAGTTTCTTAAAGACTATATTCCATGTAATAACACAGCTAACATCATATTTGTTCCAATTACTGTCAACATCCAGGAAACATATTTTAGAAAGAAACACTAATATGAGTTAAACTAAAAAATAGAATTTTAAAAAGAAAATTCAATACTTCAGAAAAAAAATTCCTTGAATTTGTCATAGAAAACTATATAGAAGAAACACACTGAATGAAAGAACTTATCACAGTTGTGATGCTTTTATAAGCATAAGCGAAATTAGTTACTGTCTTGCTGTATATATATATTTTTTAATCTAAAGACAAATACATTGATGTAATAAAATTCTACAGTTACAAAAAATCCACATTTTGTTGTCTTATGGACTTGCAATATCCATTTACTTTATTCTACTAAATTTATTATGTAGGTAAAACCTTTAAGTCATTTACAACCTTCTCCTTCAGATTTTTACCATGGAGAAAATGAACATTAATACTTGTTTAGCCTAATTTGCTAATAGCTCCAGAGTCCATAACCAAAACAGTCTCAAAGAATATCAGAGTGAAAACAGGTCCCCCAAATTATCTAGTCAGTTCTAAATATGAATACATTACTAAGGTGACATTTTGTTTGGTCCAAAGAGAAATGAGAACAGCAAAAATAGTACAGTGACTTTTACATAAAGTTAATCTTTTCAGTTTAAGATATTGTCCTTCATTCTGAATTCATGTCATTTTACACTGCTGTGTCTCAGTGCCCTTTGTTTATTAAAGTTCTTGTATCACTGACAGGTTTGAATCTAATCTTTGAGGAACAACAATCCAGACTAACCCAAATAAGACCAGGAGATAAAATTCAATGTAACTGAAGTAAAATGCAAAAAAAAAAAAAAAAAGAAAAAAGAAAAGTGCAGGAAGAAATTAACATTTGTTATCTACCATCCTTAACAACAACAACAAAATAATGTCTAATGCAATCATTTGGGAAAACCTGTGATAGAAATATCATATTCCTATTTTAGAAACAGAGAAACTGAGATTTAGAAAAGTTACTTCTTTCAAGGTGGAACACTCATGAGTAACAGAAACAGATTAGAAATTCAGGTCTGTATGCCTCTGGAGCCCATGCTCTGTCCTCTATACTTCTGCTTCCCCAAACAACAAGGACCAGAAAACCATTAAAGATTTGATAAACAGTCAATAAGTTGGAAAACTGAAGATGCTGGAATGCTCACACTCATGTCCAACTCTGAGACCCCAGGGAAACAGCACGCTAGGTTCCTGTGCCCATGGGGATTCTCCATGCAAGAATATTGGAGTGGGTTGCCATTCCCTTCTCCAGGGGATCTTCCCAACCCAGAGATCAAACCCAGGTCTCCCGCATTGCAAGCAGACGCTTTAACCTCTGAGCCATTAACTCCATCCTTATCTTAGAGGCAAAGCGTTTCAGTTCAGTTCAGTTCAGTCGCTCAGTCGTGTCTGACTCTTTGCGACCCCATGAATCGCAGCACACCAGGCCTCCCTGTTCATCACCATCTCCTGGAGTTCACTCAGACTCACGTCCATCGAGTCTGTGATGCCATGCAGCCATCTCATCCTCTGTCGTCCCCTTCTCCTCCTGCCCCCAATCCCTCCCAGCATGAGTCTTTTCCAATGAGTCAACTCTTCGCATGAGGTGGCCAAAGTACTGGAATTTCAGCTTTAGCATCATTCCTTCCAAAGAAATCCCAGAGTTGATCTCCTTCAGAATGGATTGGTTGGATCTCCTTGCAGTCCAGGGGACTCTCAAGAGTCTTCACCAACACCACAGTTCAAAAGCATCAATTCTTTGGTGCTCAGCCTTCTTCACAGTCCAACTCTCACATCCATACATGACCACAGGAAAAACCATAACCTTGACTAGACGGACCTTAGTCGGCAAAGTAATGTCTCTGCTTTTGAATATACTATCTAGGTTGGTCATAACTTTCCTTCCAAGGAGCAAGCGTCTTTTAATTTCATGGCTGCAGTCACCATCTGCAGTGATTTTGGAACCCCCAAAAATAAAGTCTGACACTGTTTCCACTGTTTCCCCATCTGTTTCTCATGAAGTGATGGGACCAGATGCCATGATCTTCTTTTTCTGAATGTTGAGCTTTAAGCCAACATTTTCACTCTCCTCTTTCACTTTCAAAGCGTTTACTGAATTGCATTTAATATACAGTCACTACAATGCTACATAGCTTTTAAACTTTACAGACATTCTGGGGTTGTAACCAGTTAATTACAGACAGATTATTTTGTTTTATACCTGAGCACAGTTATTTATTTGAATTTAGTTTCTTTGGAAGCCTTTGAGGATGATATGCATTTGGATTTATTGGACTTTGTTCTAGATTTTTTAACTGTAACTCTTATAGTCACTTAAATTTATTCTATGTAATTTGATAAAAGATATGTATTGAGTGAATATGGTATACAATGCAATGTGAATATTTTATGTAAGTATAATATACATGTAATACTCATGCATAAGCTTCAAGGAATTAAAGTATAATAACATGAGTAGATGAAAAACTAGAATAAAAATAGACTATGTTAGTTGACATGAAACAAGCTGAATGTTATAGAACATCAAAAAAGGGAGAGATTTTGTGAGCTTGTTAAAGGCAAGGGCTAAGTTGAACTCTATGTACTTTTTTGCAATTTGTAGCACTTATCTTTGATGTGATATTTGCTATTATTTCTTTACAAAATTAATGATAAAATGTGCTTCTTAAAAACAGAGAATATATATTATAACCTTCTGACCTGGCAAATAGCCTAGTAATGTTTACCAGCCAGGGATATTTATTTAATAGATGAATGAAAAAAAAATAGATGAATGATCAGTTTGTGTGTGCAAAACTCAAATGAACTTTTAAATGATTCTAACACTTTTGCCACTGGGTACTCCCAGACCTATCACTCAAGCTGGCTTTATTCTGCAGATTAAGAGCTTTTCTTAAGACAGATGTAGTGGGTCTTGTAAATCTGTTACAAGCTAATGATTTTCTTTTGCAGAAAATTGGTTTTCTTTTAACTGGTCCTAGTTAAAGAAAGAATCTTCTGAAATTACTTAAAATTTTTTTAAAATAGAAAAACAAAAATAACAGTTCCAATTACACTGATTTAAAGGAAAAGGATTCTTTAAAATAGTTTTATGACTAGTCCTGAAGAGGTGAAGTGGTTTTTCTCAAAGTAGCACATAGGAATAATGAAAACTTATTTGAAATAACTTAGTTTTTTTTTTTTTTAATTTCTAAAACTACAATTATCTACAAAATGTACCACCAATATGAGAATGAAAGCTTCACAAAAACAGAGACATTTATTTCACTCTTGGTGTCTGAGAGCCTAGAATATTGTCTGCTTCCCTAAATACACTAAGTAAATATTTCTTAAATTAGTGAAAAAAACTGATGAAGGAAAGAGAGGTGTGGAGCCAATGGCGCATTTTTAAAAATATATTCTAGATGCAAAGAGGTAACTATTTTTTGAAATTATGAACAAATAGTTATGAAAAGTTTGCTATGTGCCTGGTACTATTCTGAGAGCTAGAAATAGAGCAGTGAACAAAATAAATAACACCAAGCCTTTACTGAATGTATAGTCTATTGAGAACAGAAAAAACAAACACAAATACACAGAGGTTCTCAACTCTAGGTATAGAGTTTTTAAGTTACCAATGCCTAAAATGTCTCCTCCTACCCCACCTAGAAGATTCATATATATAAAATGTCTCAGGTAATTCTTGTATGTGAGGTAATTCATGATTCTTGATACATCTCAGGTAATTCTGATGGTCAGCTAGGGTAAAGACATCTATCATAAACAGACATGAAATACAATGTCAGGTAATAAGGGCCATGACGCAAAACAGAAGTCAAGGGAGAAAAACTGGTAAGTGCTGCTACAGAGCCGTGTATATATTAAGGAGAACATTTCAGGAACACCAAGAAAGTCAGTACACCTGGAATGCAGCAGAAAGAAGGATGGTGCATTTCCCCCCTCGCCAAAGGAATAGTCAGGGGCCACTACAAGGATTTTATACTTCATTTAGGTGTAATGAAAGAACAATGGAGGAATCTTAGTGAAGAATAACATTATCTAACAAGACATCTGTCAAGCTGCTCTGCAGAGAGTATGCTATAGAAGAGAAAGAGTAGAAACAGCAAGACAGGTCAGGAAGTACAAGAGATGGCAGTGGCTTTGGAGAGGATGGTTGCACTAGAAATAATGAGACATGATTCAATATGTATTTTGATGTTAGAAATGAGTATATCTTCATGTTTGTGATGTGAGGGAAAAGGAGAATAGTCAAGTATGATCCCAGGGTTTTTAGTTCAAGCAGTGAAGTGGATAGCAGTATTATGCTTTTAACTCTTGGAATTTTTTCTTACGTATTTTCATCTAACTGAAAAAAAAAAAATGGGTATTAGTGTCTCAAAACAGAATGGTAAAACAATCTATTCAAGATTCTCTTTCACATGTATATGTAGTCCTAATCATAAAGACATAGCATATTTTCATAAGTATATGCACAGCAATAAAACACTCTAAATCTAAAGAGCCTTTTCTTGTTCCATACTAGAAAATAGTGACAGAAAAAAAAAAAAAAAAGACAAAATCAAGTTTGTTATAAGGCAGCTCTAGAAGGCAATGGCACCCCACTCCAGTACTCTTGCCTGGCAAATCCCATGGGCAGAGGACCCTGGTAGGCTGCAGTCCATGGGGTCGCTAAGAGTCGGACATGCACTTTTTTCACTTTCATGCATTGGAGAAGGAAATGGCAACCCACTCCAGTGTTCCTGCCTAGAGAATCCCAGGGACGGGGGAGCCTGGTGGGCTGCCGTCTATTGGGTCGCACAGAATCGGACACGACTGAAGCGACTTAGCAGCAGCAGCAGCAACCGTATTCTAGTTCCATCATTATGAAGCTGAAATGCTTTAAGAGTAATAAAAGCTAGGAAGAACAAATAAAATGAAAGTATTAAAGACAGACATGAATTCTTGATCAGGTCAGTGAATAAATTTCAACCCAGTTAGAAGCTTTGAGATAGTAATGGCATGTTTAAATTGGCTGTGTATTAATTCTGAAGTTGCCACTTCTTTTTTGATAAAAGCTGAATAATGTTTGCGCTCCAATACTGTGCCTAATTTGCCATACAATATCACATTTCCTTATTTTGTTCCCTGCATCACTGCAAAATTGAAGCTATACATTTTAACCTAAAATCATTCATAGTGTCGTTGGCAGCTTATGTTTCATCACATCTGTTCTGTTTTTAAAAGCATTCCTCAATACTTTTTTTAACATAATGGTCTTTATGAAAATAACATTAATTACCAATTATTATGTGGCTAAGAATGAGCCAAGGGTTCATATATTCAAATTATAATAAAAAGCACTAATGCTGCAAAAGAGATATTAAATTCCTATTTTTTAAATGAAGAAATTATGGGCCTACATAAATTTTAAAAATTCGCTAGGACACTAAAGTTTCCTCCGGAGTCTAAGATTTTAATTTCACATACTACATTTATTTTAAGTATTCATTTTCCAAAAATTTTTTAAAAATAAACTATCCCTTTGTTTCTGGCAATAAAGCGTAACAGTTTTTAAGAAAAATAGTCTGATATAGATCACCTAAAAATATTACATGTGTGGTTAAGATGATAGAAAATTCAGGGAAAGAAAATATTCAGGGGCCAAAATTATAAGAATGCCTGGAGAAAGGAAAGTTAACTCTAAAAATTCCCCTTTATCTTAAGAAGCATAGTGTGGATCTCTCAAGCTAATCTGGAAGGCGACAGATAAAGCCTGGAACCTAGAAAATGTGGCAGGTTGAAAAAATTAAGTTGCCATAATATCAGACTTCTGAAAAGCAATACTCTTGGTAAGTTAAACAGGAAAACCCCTCACCCCCTAGGAAAAAAGTATAGTAGGCATACTTGCTAAATTGGGCCTTAATAAATTGACCAACAAAAACTATTACACTAGTTAAAAATAAACACAACCTCGCTTTATGCCATTTACAAGAAAATGCCTAAAACATAAGTACACTGTAAGATAATGTTAAAGGACAGAAAAAGAAGTCAGGCAAATTCTAAACAAGCAGACAAAAAATATCTGATATAGTTATTTTAATTTCAAAGTAAATCATAAGAAAAAATAATATAACAAATCAATACACAAAAAAAGAGTACAATTAAAGTCACTACAAACTGATTTAAGATTCAATTCAACAGAAAGAAAACTGCTTAAAACTGCTTAATTTTAGATGGACTTATAAGACAGCTACAAAATATTTAAGCAAAAAATCGACACTGTCACTAGAATAAAATGACAAACATATCATTATAATGGCAGGTGTTAACAACTCTTTTGGTAATTATCAGATCATGCAGACTAAAAGAAAAAAATAGGAAAGTATACAGAAGATGTGAACAAATTAAGTAATGAGACTGACATGATGGTCATAAATGAACTGGGTTCACAATACTTGAAAGAATACAATTTTCTAAGAACTCTTGAAATGTTTACAAATATTAAATGCATACTATAAAGCTGAAAATTTCATAATGACTATCCTCTGATTACAACAACATTTAGAAATGAAAACTAGAAATTTTCATTTTTAAGAACCTTATTTGTTGATAATTTAATAAATTCTAAGAATTTAAGACGAAAGAAAATCATGATTATTTTAAAAAACTTAATACCAATAAATAGATTATGTTATCAAAACTTGAGGAACATACATACCCAGCATAGAGAGAAAAAACTATAAACATAAATTATTTATATTTTGTCAGAAGACTGAAAATTAGTGCACTAAGCATTTAAATTTATGCCAGAAAAAGAACAAGAGGACAAATTCAAAGGAGGTAAAAACAAGAAATTGATTTTATGATGTATTAGTAAATCAAATACAGAAATGATCATAACTTCCAAATAATTAAATGTTGATTCAAGAAAATTAAGAAAAATAACAAATATCTAACAAAATAGATAAATAGAGAGAAGTAATAAAAACAATAATACAAATGAAAAAGGGAACATAATTATAGGTGTGATAGAAATTAATTGACAAAAAAAATATTTTGGAAAATGTTATGTCAATGTATTTAAGAACCTAGGCAAAATGCTAAGTGTTGGAAACATTTACTCAAAAAACTTATTCAAAAATTAGAACTTTTATAATATTCATATAATTATTAAGGAAACAAACCACTGGTTAAAAAAAAAAAAAAATCATGCCCTAAAGATCATCAGGCTCAGGTTTTACTGGAAAATTTTTCCAGTTATTTGAAGAACTGATAATCTAATGTTAAATTCTTTCAAAGACGAGAATTAAAGAAAAGACTCTATTCTCATTCACTGATATAACTATGCACTGGATACCAAAACCAGCCAAACAAACTCTCAGGCTCCTCTGTCCATGGGATTCTTCTGGCAAGAATACTGGAATGGGTTGCCACGCCCTTCTCCAGAGAATCTTCCTGACCTAGGAATCGAACCTGGATCCCTTACGTCTCCTGATTGGCAAGTGGGTTCTTTATACCACCAGTGCCATCCGAGAAGCCCAAATTTCATAAATATGAAAGTAAGTATTTAAAAGTAAACTGAAACTAACAGTTTATAAAAAAGAATCATGCCTTCTGGCCACATTGTTATTTAAGGATTTAATTACTTTGATAGTAGATTTTTTCTTTATTTTTAATTGAAAGATACTTGCTTTACAGTATTGTGTTGGTTTCTACCAAACATCAACATGAATCAGCCATAGATTTACCGATGTCCTCTCCCACTTGAACAGCCTTCCCACCTCCCTCCCCTCTAGGTTGTTACTAAGTCTCATATCCCTGTGGATGAAAATACATTCAATAAAATTCATATCTATTTTTTTAAAACCTTTAAAAACTGAATAAAAGCTTAAATGTGTAAAGTCTAATAGTATTGTCAGTAATGAAAGGTTAATAGTATGGTCAATAATGAAAAACTGAATTATTTTCTTTATAACTTGACACAGATATTTGCTACAATAAAATCTTTTTTAAAATCTAACAAAAATTTTAGCCAGTACAATGTGACAAGAGAAATAAGAAGTATAAATTGTTAAAGAAGTATCCAAATTATCATATTCATACAGATGAGTATCTACATGGAGGTATCAGAAGAATTTTATAATTTGTAATTATATTCAATAATTACTTCCCGTGGAGGTATCAGAAAAATTTTACAATTTGTAATTAAATTATTACTTCCCAAAGTTGCTGTTTATAAAAATCAACATAATAGAAAAAAATTGCATTTTTACATACTGATGGTCAATTTTTTAATTATTTAATTTTACAAAGATAAACAACAAAATTGCAGGGTATCTAAGGATAAATTTGACAAGACAACATTTAAAAATTAACATGTTAAGTGTTTTGAACAAAGCAAAGATAAGAAATTCATTGAATTTAAAAAATTCTTAAGATATAACAATTTCTCAGTTCAGTTGCTCAGTAGTGTCTGACTCTTTGCAACCCCATGAACCACAGCACGCCAGGCCTCCCTGTCCATCACCAACTCCCGGAGTCCACCCAAATCCATGTCCATCGAGTCTATGATGCCATCCAACTATCTCATCCTCTGTTGTCCCCTTCTCCTCCTGTCCTCAAAAAAGACAATTTCTAAGGTCTTTTAATTTTAATGTTTTTAAAGTTGCCAAAGACTTGTGATATAAAACAATGGAAAGACTCAAACAGGAAGAATAAAATATTTACATATCCTACTCCTTTCTAAGTCATCACATTTAAGTCCAATGAAATGTCCCAATAAAAACACCTGAAGGATAAAATATGTACCTATTCAAATCATTTTAATTAAAGGGTATTCCATTCTCTCTGTTTATTGCATTTCAGTGTCATCTTCATCATTTCTGTGACAGAAGTTTTGGAAAAGAAACTGACATAGCTCCTAACTTCTTCTCTATTGGATTTTTACTGTCATTGAATTTTTATTTACTGTTAATGGATTTTTATTGTTACTGCGGTGGCAATGGCAGTGGTGGCATTGGAACCTGAGCAGACCCCTTGACACTTTCTGATTCAAATTAAGCCCAAACCCTTTACACAAATAAAATTACCTCATTTTAATTGCTTATGTATCTGTAACCACTTAGCTAAGTGTTTACAGTTTCTCCCCACATCTATTTGTTGGATGAATCCTGAAAGCTAATTTATCAAGGGGATATTAAAAAGGCTTAGTGCTCTAAAATGCAGATGCAAATTCCCCTACATAGAGAGGCCAATAGGCCTGTTTTTGTGTAAATGAGAGTTTTGCTGCTAAATCCCCCATAATGAGATTAAAAAAATATCCTGTAAATTAAAGCAAGGGATTTTTAAAGTTAATATAATGCTTCCCTGCTAGATTACATTCCATGTTTAAAACATTTTAATGAAAAAATCTTAACAAACAGAACAAGAATAATAATTACTGAAATAATAAATTAAAGAGTTGAGCTACATAAAGGCTTTCATATTCACTGGGGATCAATAAAAATTAAAGTGAAAGAGAAAACACTTTAATGAACTAACAAAATAACATAGTGGGAGTATAAGGGACTAGTAAATGTCATTATATTTTATTATGTTCTCCTATCAAATTATGCCACACTGCTGTCTTGATACACTATATTGTTTAAACAAAAGTAATCATAGTCATAGACAATGACAGTGAACTCAAGCAACTGCTTAAAACTAGGGTATATATCATTTACTTCATCATATTAAGAAAAACCTTTAAAAACACCATATAAACTATTTCAAAAGAAAATCGCCTTTTATAACTCAGCTATTACATAAGTTATTGTCTCTTAACTCATGGAATCACCCTTGCTAAAATTTAGAATAAAATGTTTGACTTACACAGATAATTTGTCATATACAGTCATGTAGCTACACGACTTATTACTGAAGAAGGTATTAGAAATTATTTGAGAAAAATTTTATGTACTAAAGATTTTAAGCATCACATCATTCACTTTTTTCTCAATCTAAAATAAAAAGTGAAAAGTCTGTAGTGTATAGTATGCATCTTCTTATGTTTCTGTGTTAGTTAAAGCAAGAGATGTAGATTTTGTTTATTCAATTTTAAGGGGGATTCTTCCTGTTAAAAATTATGATAAGCTATAAAATAAAATAAATAAAAATCCTTGGTAAATGGTGTCACCAAAGTATTGCAACATTTTTGAGCATAAATTATATGCCCTAGGAAAAATTATGTATCCACTGTTCCATTTTATTAGGCAATGCAAACAAAATGCTTTTTTGCAAAGTTCTTAATGAGCAAATTTCCAAATAATTTTCCTCAGGTTGTTATAATCGTCACAGATAGATGTAAAAAGCCTTTCCCAGAATGTTTCCACAACCATGTTATGCTTAATCAAGGTTATCATTATATTCAGCTCTGTACTTACTGTCAAAGGAAAGATTCAATCATTATCATGAAATGTAAGAATGCTTCAAGCTCCCTAAACTTGACAATTGCTAATCTTTAAAACCTTTCTTTACACAAAACTTGACAGCTATAAGCTTACCTCTTGAAAAAGACAATATACATTGATGTATTAGAATGGTAAATTCAGATTTCTGAGCATAACATGCACATTAGCATAATATAATTGCTCTTGCCTTTAGGGTAGCCAATCAGATTGTGCAAATGCACCTATTCATAGAGCTCTTGAAATGATTTGCCACTTGGGAGTTACAGTGAAACAATCCAATTTCACTTTCCCACAGATGATTTATGGTCCAAAAATCAAGAGAGTCTATTAAACTTTTAAGGAATGCTTTCTACTCTAGACACCAAAACATAACTCATAAAACATATTGCTAAGTTTTATGTCTCATGTAGTATAACCTTCTCACTGACCCTATCGGAAAAAAAAAAAAAAAGACACTGCTTAAATTCCATGTATTTACAACATTTTAAAAATAAGGAAGTCTATACAGATACTCAGATATGCAGATGATGCTACTGTCATGGCAGAAAGAGAAGAAGAACTAAAGAGCCTCTTGATAAAAGTAAAAGAGGAGAGAGAAAAAGTTGGCTTAAAGCTCAACATTCAGAAAACTAAGATCATGGCATCCGGTCCCATCACTTCATGGCAAATAGATGGGGAAACAGTGGAAACCGTGGCTGACTATTTTTCTGGGCTCCAGTATCACTGCAGATGGTGATTGCAGCCATGAAATTAAAAGACGCTTGCTCCTTGGAAGGAAAGTTATGACCAACCTAGATAGTATATTCAAAAGCAGAGACATTACTTTGCCGACAAATGTCCGTCTAGTCAAGGCTATGGTTTCTCCAGTAGTCATGTATGGATATGGATGTGAGAGTTGGACTATAAAGAAAGTTGAGCACCGAAGAATTGATGCTTTAGGACTGCGGTGTCGGAGAAGACTCTTGAGAGTCCCTTGGACTGCAAGGAGATCCAACCAGTCCATTCTAAAGGAGATCAGTCCTGGATGTTCATTGGAAGGACTGATGTTGAAGCTGAAACTCCAATACTTTGGCTACCTGATGTGAAGAGCTGACTCATTTGAAAAGACCCTGATGCTGGAATGATTGAGGGTAGGAGGAGAAGGGGATGACAGAGGATGAGACATGGGTTTGGGTGGACTCCCGGAGTTGGTGATGGACAGGGAGGCCTGGAGTGCTGCAATTCCATGGGGTCACAAAGAGTCAGACACAACTGAGTGACTGAACTGGAACTGGATACAGATACTGGGGGCTTCCCAGGTGGCACTAGTGGTAAAGAATCTGCCTGCAGAATACTTAACTCTGGGTTTGGTCCCTGGGTCAGGAAGATCCCCTAGAAGAAAACATGGCAACCCAGTCTAGTATTCTTGCCTGGAGAATCCCATGGACTGAGGAGCCTGAGGGGCTACAGTCCATAAAATCACAGAGTTGGACACAACTGAAACAACTTAGCACCCTTAGAGATACTGAACTTTATACTGAACCCAAACTGTCTCAGAATATTCTTACCAGGTATTTCTAAAGTGCCTAATTAGTCACATAAAATTTATTCACAAAATGGTTTTTAACTAGCTCGATACCACTGTATCATGGTTTTAAAAGTCCTTATTAAGGAATACAGTAACTGGATGTACAATATTGGATGAGTTAGTAAATAACTGTCTAGAGAGA
Source organism: Capricornis sumatraensis (assembly GCF_032405125.1). NCBI lineage: Eukaryota > Metazoa > Chordata > Mammalia > Artiodactyla > Bovidae > Capricornis > Capricornis sumatraensis. Next base: position 173,765,345 of record NC_091070.1, on the reverse strand, counting down.
ACATCTCTAAGTTTCCAGGCATTGTACTAATCCCTGGAAATCAAAAGTTAACAGGATATTATCAAAACTCTGAATTCACCATCAACCTCCAACCAGTCTACAGCACCAAGATAGAAAAAGTAACTGAGGGAGATAAACAAGCCCAGGTTTAAAATGAGAAAATACAGCAAAGCACTAATTTCTGTGATCTACCTAGAATCATATACTGAATTCTGATTTTGATTTAGCAGCGTTTGATAATATTACTGATACAAAGAAGGGTAATTTTGTCTTTTTTGTAGTTTCTATGTAAAACATTTCCAGAAGTGACATAATTAATGCAGATAGTTCACGGGATCAACTAAAGTGCTACCCCCTTCTACCTGTGAAGTTGTTCTCATTTAACTGATTTATTATTAAGAACTGAAAGGTGGGAAAGAAATAAGAATACATTTTGTCTGGTTGCTTTAGTAGTCATTTTCCAGCTCTAGTAAATGAATTGTTAATGGCAGGCAGAAGCCAAAACTCCTGTTTCTACTTCACATCTATTGAATCTTATTGATTGGAGTTTCCTACACCAAAAAAGTATAAAGACTAGTTGTCCTCCATATTGAAATTAAAATGCAATTTTTAAAATGAGATTTTATGAACTATCCCTCTCTTTTTTATACTGTTCACAATAAAATTCCTTAAACAAACCCAACAAAAAAACTGGTTTCCCTTCATTTCTTTGAATTTCTCACCTCCTAATTCAATCTCAAGTCACAGATATCTAGATTCTTCTGAACTTCTTCTCCTAAAATAGTCTGAAAATGGCCACCTACTGCATAAGTGCAAAAATTCTAAGAACAACATATATTGTCTGTCACCAATTCTTACTGTCACTGACTGTGACTTACAATATTGTTTAGCACTTCCTCCCAGAAACCTGCTTTCCTTTAGCTTGCAATAACTTGAATTCCTGACATATTTGGTCTCCATTTGCTTAGCCAGCTTCCTTTTCTCTACTCACCTTTCATAGTCAGAGAGTAGCTTTATTTTTCTTCTCATTGTACATACTCTTCCTTGACTCAAAGTATAATGTATGTCTGAATGTTTGGGTCCCCACAGTTGCCAGTTTGTTTTTATCATATATATATTTTTAATTTATTTTACTGAGGTATAGTGTTTTACAATATGTTAATGTCTGCTGTAAAGCAAAATGTTTATCCTATATATATATATATATAATTTTTCCTATTATTTTCTTTATGGCTTATTACAGGATATGGAATATAGTTCCCTGTGCTATACAGTAGGACCATGTAGTTTTCATCATATTTTAAGAAAAGTTTCACCTAATTGGTGTAAGAATGAGATCTTTCTCATTTAAAAAGGGATTGCCATTTATTGGTACCATTTTATTAATAACTTGTTCATCACATTCCTTGTAAAAAAGTGTTAGTTGCTCAGTCGTGTCCACTTCTTTGTGACCCCATGGACTGTAGCCTGCCAGGCTCCTTAGTCCATGAAATTCTCTAGGCAAGTATACTGGAGTAGGTAGCCTTTTCCTTCCCCAGGGAATCTTCCTGGCCCAGAAGATCAAACCTGTGTCTCCTGCATTGCAGGCATATTCTTTACCATCTGAGTCAACAGGGAGGCCCAAAATACATACATTTCTTCCCAAAATAAACTGAAAATATGAACTTCACTGGTTGACAACTAAATAAATAAAAGGCACAATTGAATTTACGAATACACTTTAAACAAAATCTTAAGTCTGTCAAAATTAGCATCATTTGCAATTTTTAATAATCACTCAAATATTGGCTTTATTATTAAATATTTTTAAATTGTTAATCTGCATAAACAATCAGTAACTTGGCTTCAATTTCACCAATATTGCTAAGAACTTGTGAACCTACATATCCAGCTCATATTTCTTTGTTAGTGTTAAAATCTAACTATCTCTTAGTTACTTGTTATGCAAAGTATGGTCCAAGGACAGACAGCATGGCCATCTCCCAGAGACTTTAACAAACTACAGAATTTCAGGCCGCAGCTCTGACTTATTGATGTAGAAACTACTTGTGAAGAGGATCTCCTGGTCATCTGAATAAACATTAAGCTTTGAGAAGCATTAAACTAGACTGGATTTTCCATCAACACCTGGATTTCCATCAACACCTGGATTTCCATCAACAATTCACATTCATAAGACACTCTCCGATATATTTAGCATCCTCTCTCAGCCCAATCTTCAGTCTTTCTCCTGAAATTCCTATCCTAATAATTGGTTCCACTAATCCCTTCGGAGCTTTCCTGGTAGCTCAGATAGTAAAGAATCTGCCTGCAATGCAGGAGACCTGGGTTTCATGCCTGGGTCAGGAAGATCCCCTAGAGAAGAGAATAGCTACCTACTCCAGTATTCTTATTGAGTATTCCACAGACAGAGGAGCCTGGTGGGCTACAATACATAGAATCAACAAGAGTAGGAAGCAAGAGCCACTAACACACACAATCCCCTCAGCTATCTAAACCAGTTATCTCAGAGACTTCCTCACCCTACATATCAAAAAACTTATACTATGTAATCAACAGCTTCAGTTCAGTGCAGTCACTCAATCATGTCCGACTCTTTGTGACCCCATGAATTGCAGCATGGCAAGCCTCCCTGTCCATCACCACCTCCCGGAGTTCACCCAAACTCTTGTCCATCGAGTCAGTTATGCCATCCAGTGATCTCATCCTCTGTCGTCCCCTTCTCCTCCTGACCCCAATCCCTCCCAGCATCAGAGTCTTCCAATGAGTCAACTCTTTGCATGAAGTGGAAAAAGTATTGGAGTTTCAGCTTTAGCATCAGTCCTTCCAAACTATACCCAGGACTGATCTCCTTTAGAATGGACTGGTTGGATCTCCTTGCAGTCCAAGGGACTCTCAAGAGTCTTCTCCAACACCACAGTTCAAAAGCACCAATTCTTTGGTGCTCAGCTTTCTTCACAGTCCAACTCTCACATCCATACATGACCACAGGAAAAACCAGAGCCTTGACTAGATGGAACTTTGTTGGCAAAGTAATGTCTCTGCTTTTGAATATGCTATCTAGGTTAGCCATAAATTTCCTTCCAAGGAGTAAGCATCTTTTAATTTCATGGCTACAATCACCATCTGAAGTGATTTTGGAACCCAGAAAAATAAAGTCTGACACTGTTTCCCCATCTATTTCCCATGAAGTGATGGAACCAGATGCCATGATCTTCATTTTCTGCATGTTGAGCTTTAAGCCAACTTTTTCACTCTTCTGTTTCACTTCCATCAAGAAGCTTTTTAGTTCCTCTTCACTTTCTGCCATAAGGGTGGTGTCATCTGCATATCTGAGGTGATTGATATTTCTCCCAGCAATTTTCATTCCAGCTTGTGCTTCTTCCAGCCCAGCGTTTCTCATAATGTACTCTGCATACAAGTTAAATAAGCAGGGTGACAATATACAGCCTTGATGTACTCCTTTTCCTATTTAGAACCAGTCTGTTTTTCCATGTCAAGTTCTAACTGTTGCTTCCTGACCTGCATATAGGTTTCTCAAGAGGAAGGTCAGGTGGTCTGGTAATTCCCATCTCTTTCAGAATTTTCCACAGTTTATGTGATCCACACAGTCAAAGGCTTTGGCATAGTCAAAAAAGCAGAAATAGATTTTTTTCTGGAAATCTCTTGCTTTTTTGATGATCCAGCGGATGTTGGCAATTTCATCTCTGGTTCCTCGGCCTTTTCTAAAACCAGCTTGAACATCTGGAAGTTAATGGTTCACGTATTGCTAAAGGCTGCCTTGGAGAATTTTGAGCATCACTTTACTAGCATGTGAGATGAGTGCAACTGTGCGGTAGGTTGAGCATTCTTTGGCATTGCCTTTCTTTGGGATTGGATGAAAACTGACCTTTTCCAGTCCTGTGGCCACTGCTGTGTTTTCCAAATTTGCTGGCATATTGAGTAAAGCACTTTCACAGCATCATCTTTCAGGATTTGAAATAGCTCAACTGGAATTCCATCACCACCACTAGCTTTGTTCATAGTGATGCTTTCTAAGGCCCACTTGACTTCACATTCCAGGATGTCTGGCTCTAGGTGAGTGATCACACCATCATGATTATCTTGGTCATGAAGATCTTTTTTGTACAGTTCTTCTGTGTATTCTTGCCACCTCTTCTTAATATCTTCTGCTTCTGTTAGCTCCATACCATTTCTGTCCTTTATCGAGCCCATCTTTGCATGAAATATTCCCTTGGTATCTCTAGGTTTCTTGAAGAGATCTCTAATCTTTCCCATTCTGTTTTCTTGCCCTATTTCTTTGCATTGATCACTGAGGAAGGCTTTCTTATTTCTCCTTGCTATTCTTTAGAACTCTATATTCAGATGCTTATATCTTTCCTTTTCTCCTTTGCCTTTCATGTCTCTTCTTTTTGCAGCTATTTGTAAGGCCTCCCCAGACAGCCATTTTGCTTCTTTGCATTTCTTTCCATGAGGATGATCTTGATGCCTGTCTCCTCTACAACATCACAAACCTCCATCATAGTTCATCAGGCATTCTATCCATCAGATCTAGTCCTTTAAATCTATTTCTCACTTCTACTGTATAATCAAAGTTTTCATTCCAATTCCAAAGAAAGGCAATGCAAAAGAATGCTCAAACTACAGCACAATTGCACTCATCTCACATGCTAGCAAAGTAATGCTCAACATTCTCCAAGCCAGGCTTCAGCAATATGTGAACCGTGAACTCCCTGATGTTCAAGCTGGTTTTAGAAAAGGCAGAGGAACCAGAGATCAAATTGCCAACATCCACTGGATCATGGAAAAAGCAAGAGAGTTCCAGAAAAACATCTATTTCTGCTTTATTGACTATGCCAAAGCCTTTGACTGTGTGGATCACATAAACTGTGGAAAATTCTGAAAGAGATGGGAATACCAGACCACCTGACCTGCCTCTTGAGAAACCTATATGCAGGCCAGGAAGCAACAGTTAGAACTGGACATGGAACAACAGACTGGTTCCAAATAGGATAAGGAGTATGTCAAGGCTGTATACTGTCACCCTGCTTATTTAACTTATATGCAGAGTACATCATGAGAAATGCTGGACTGGAAGAAACACAAGCTGGAATCAAGATTGCCGGGAGAAATATCAATAACCTCAGATATGCAGATGACACCACCCTTATGGCAGAAAGTGAAGAGGAGCTAAAAAGCCTCTTGATGAAAGTGAAAGAGGAGAGCGAAAAAGTTGGCTTAAAGCTCAACATTCAGAAAATGAAGATCATGGCATCTGGTCCCATCACTTCATGGCAAATAGATGGGGAAACAGTAGAAACAGTATCAGACTTTATTTTTTTCGGCTCCAAAATCACTTCAGATGGTGACTGTAGCCATGAAATTAAAAGACGCTTACTCCTTGAAAGAAAAGTTATGACCAACCTAGACAGTATATTCAAAAGCATAGCATTACTTTGCCGACTAAGGTCCGTCTAGTCAAGGCTATGGTTTTTCCTGTGGTCATGTATGGATGTGAGAGTTGGACTGAGAAGAAGGCTGAGCGCTGAAGAATTGATGCTTTTGAACTGTGGTGTTGGAGAATACTCTTGAGAGTCCTTTGGACTGCAAAGAGATCCAACCAGTCCATTCTGAAGGAGATCAACCCTGGGATTTCTTTGGAGGGAATGATGCTAAAGCTGAAGCTCCAGTGCTTTGGCCACATCATGTGAAGAGTTGACTCATTGGAAAAGACTCTGATGCTGGGAGGGATTGGGGGCAGGAGGAGAAGGGACGACCGAGGATGAGATGTCTGGATGGTATCACGGACTCGATGGACGTGAGTCTGAGTGAACTCCAGGAGATGGTGATGGACAGGGAGGCCTGGCGTGCTGCGATTCATAGGGTCACAAAGAGTCAGACACGACTGAGTGACTGAACTGAACTGAATTTGATTCAGGTCATACCTGAATGGTCTAGTGGTTTTCCCTACTTCCTTCAGTTGGGCAATAAGGAGTTCATGATTTGAGCCACAGTCAGCTTCCATTCTTGTTTTTGCTGAGTGTATAGAGCTTCTCCATCTTTGGCTGCAAAGAATATAATCAATCTGATTTCGGTGTTGGCCATCTGGTGATGTCCATGTGTAGTCTTCTCTTGTTTGTTGGAAGAGGGTGTTTGCTATGACCAGTGTGTTCTCTTGGCAAAACTCTATTAGCCTTTGCCCTGCTTCATTCTGTATTCCAAGGCCAAATTTGCCTGCTACCCCAGGTGTTTCTTGACTTCCTACTTTTGCATTCCAGTTCCCCATAATGAAAAGGACATCTTTTTCGGGTGTTAGTTCTAAAAGGTCTTGTAGGTCTTCATAGAACCATTTATCTTCAGCTTCTTTAATATTACTGGTTGGGGCATAGACTTGGATTACTGTGATATTGAATGGTTTGCCTTGGAAACTAATAGAGATCATTCTGTTGTTTTTGAGATTACATCCAAGTACTGCATTTCAGACTCTTGTTGACAATGATGGCTACTCCATTTCTTCTAAGGGATTCCTGCCCACAATAGTAGATATAATGGTCATCTGAGTTAAAGTCACCTATTCCAGTCCATTTTAGTTCGCTGATTCCTAGAATGTCTACATTCACTGTTGCCATCTCCTGTTTGACTACTTCCAATTTGCCTTGATTCATGGACCTAACATTCCAGGTTCCTATGCAATATTGCTCTTTACAACATTGCACCCAGTTTCTATCACCAGTCACATCCATAACTAGGTATTGTTTTTGCTTTGGCTCCATCCCTTCATTCTTTCTGGAATTATTTCCCCACTGATCTCCAGTAGCATACTGGACACCCACCGACCTGGAGAGTTCCTCTTTCAGTATCCTATCATTTTGCCTTTTCATACTGTTCAACAGCTTAATGATCCTCAAACTCTTCTTTTCTCTTTTTATCACAGCATAACAGTTATCTAAGCCTTCATCTCTTCACTTGGCGGTCTCTATATCTTCCAAACTAACTCTGTCATCCTTGTTCTAATGTATTTCACATTACACTGAAATTGTTTCTCAAAACCAAAAACCTTATTTTAACTCCTTTAATAATTATTAGAGGATTTTACACTAAAATATCTATTTTCACATAGGCATAAATAAAATTCCCATGAAAATATGTTATTGATCAAGAGGTCTGATAACTGAATTTAAATAAATTATGTACTTATTCATCTTTACCCATCAGATAAAAATCAAACAATCTTCTCTCTCCTGGTACCTACCTTTTTTCTCAATCTCTTCTACCACAAAATGCATTTCCCTGAGTATATCTCACTGGGTTTGAAGCATTTAAGTCATTTCATGTCACTATCTTTGTAAACACTAATACCTTTACCAAGATTGCTTTCTCCCACCCTTTTAAATTGGAAACATGCTTACTCAGTCTCCAAGAGTCTGCTCAAATATTTCTGCCTTTGTCAATTATTCTTTATCCAGATAAATTCTCACTTTCTGCTTCTTATACTGTATACTACCCTTCTCTTTATTATAGTACCTCAAAAATTGCAAGTTTCAGTGTTTACTTCCCTTATTAAACCATGAGTTCTTTGAAGGCAAGAACTGTGTCTTATATCCCTAATTATAGCATGATGCTCAACAAAATGTGTAAATAAATGAAATTAAATAAAATGAAAGGTGCAAAAGAATTGAGCAATCATAAAAATCAAATGTTGAGATTATTAAATAGTATAAATACCTCTCCAGTACTCTTGCCTGGAAAATCCCATGGATGGAGGAGCCTGGTACGCTGCAGTCCATGGGGTCACTAAGAGTCAGACACGACTGAGCGACTTCACTTTCACTTTCACTTTTCACTTTCATGCACTGGAGAAGGAAATGGCAACCCACTCCAGTATTCTTGCCTGGAGAATCCCAGGGATGGGGGACCTTGGTGGGCTGCCGTCTATAGGGTCGCACAGAGTTGGACACGACTGAAGTGACTTAGCAGCATAAATACCTCTAAAATGTTTGGGGACAAAGACAATTGAGTCAAATGACTGGTTAAAGAAGATATCAACCAATTATTTGAATTGATATGCAAAGATCAAATCTTAAAGTCCACAGACAAAAACTGAAAAATACAGAATAGACTAGTGAAAAAGAGAAAGGGAACAAAATAAGAAAGACATCTATTTAGAGATGGAAAGAAGAAAAGGGAAAGGAATGGGCAATTTCAGTACTGCTCTGTATGCTGATCAAGATGCAAGAGAAAGCAAGCAAGAGGCATGGCTAGTTAGCAACTGGAATGGCTGTTTGAGTAGGCAATTCTGGGTCATAAAATCTGTGGCACTCACAGAATGGATCATTAACATTCTATCAAGTATCATGTGCCCATTACAGAGTCATTTTGATGCATTTTTTTACAAATAATTCTGCTTTCTATAGAATATAAGCTTATTTCATTAGAAAATGTGATTTTTCCCCATAGAAAACAATGTACCAAGTAAAAAAAAATCAAATTTTATACTTTGCGCTTCAAAGTTATATGCAACAGAATGGAAGAAAAAGTAGTATTTGAATAGTATTGGATAATTCTAAGACTGAAAACCTATTTCAAGAAATCCTCACTATTGTGCAGAAAATTGTGTTTATGCATTATCTAATTAAGGGAATAATAATATCTTAAAGAGAAATAAGTCAGAAAGTAAAAAATAGTAACCTGATTCAGTCTTTATGCCTTATCTAATTTGGAAATTGAAGTAGGTTTATGGACAAAAAGTATGTGAAAAAATATAATTATTTTTGTATTGAAAAATATAAACCTGTTATAAAAATTGTTACTGATTTTCTTCTCCCGTCTAAAAAATCTGTCTTAAGAAATGTTAAAAAGGAGATGAAATGTAGAGAAATGCATAAAGCTTTGCAGGAAGTAAAAAATATGAAGCCAGTCCTTGTATAGCTGCAAAATATGTCAAATCAGCATTCTCTATTGTTCACTTGGCACAAGTAAAAATCCGGATAGCAAAATTCTTACAGGTAAGGTCATAACTAGGAATACTACCGAACTACTATCATCTGTATAAAGTTTATGGGGAGGCATATTCAAGACAGAATACCACACACCAATATGCATTGTGTAAGAGTAGCATGAGAAGAAATGTAATTTTATAATTTAGAATTTATAATAGTATATGATGTGTGGTTATACTTACTCATGGAGTAATAAGAGTAAGTCTATCAATTATACAAGTAAGATAAAGCAACCCTGGCTCTTCCTAAATGTAATAATTATGCTGATAAAAACTAAAGATAATTTTTTTCAAAGAAGAAAACTGAAACCATATGAGAACACTAACTAAACCAAATGTAATTAGAGTTAATGAAATTGTCACATCATTGGGTTCCATACCTTGGAAAGAATGATAAATATTTTAACGTTCTCTGTAATCATACAACAATAGTGTCTGAGATTCTACACACTTTCCTGAGAAGGAAGACACTGACCTCAGACATAGGAAGAACACCAAAAGAAGAAAAGAGATACTTGATGTAGTACTCTTAAAATAACCATATTTTATGCACTATTTCTTAAAATTGTCTTAAAATTTTCTATTGCATGCTTGTTTTCTATTGTTTACATGGAGCTTTAACCACCCTAAAAGGTTTTCCTATTTAATTACTAGGATAATGAGTTCTTTGAGAAGTAGGAGAAAGAAAAATGGCAGCTTGAGGCTGCCTTGAAATTAAATCTCCCCTGGGCCTTAAGCCCCTGAGTAGAACAGGTAGTTTACTTCAGTTTGCCATAGTTATTGAAAGACCCACCATAAAAACCATCTTTGACTTATAGCAATTGTTTAAAAATTGTGTTTCAGGACTTCCCTGGTGGTCCAATGGTTAAGAATCCACCTTGTAATGCAGGGGGCATAGGTTGGGTTTGATCCCTGGCCTGGGAACCAAGATCCCACATGACAAGGAGCAACTAAGATCAAGCACCACAACTACTGATCCCCCGCACTACAGAGCTGCTGTGCCATAACCAGAGAGTCCATGTGCTGCAATGAAAGATCCTGCCTGACACAACGAAGGTCCCACAAGCTGCACTTAAGATTCAACACAGGCAAATAAATATTTTAAAAATCATGTTTCAAGAAATTCAAAGTCTCCATGGAGTTACTGTAAGCGCCACTCGTTATAAGGAAAATGTGGCAGTAAGATGAATCTGAGGCCAAGAAGCCAAACAGAGAGGTGTCCTTTATATTCAACCTTACTTTATTCAGGAGCTATTTTGCTTGTAATTGTATTGGATATTGAAATTCAATGTAAGATTTTGCTTGAAAATGAAATGCTTTTCTGCCTTAAACACTATCATTAGAATTACCTCCTTAAAATTGACTTCCAAAAATGACAAGGGCAGGAAAATATATTCACTTTGTCACTAGCTTCACAGTTACTGAGTAGCAAAATGAGAAAGACTTAAATCTAAGAGTGTCACAAAGTATTGCTAAATATTATAGACAGGAAGAGGGGAAGAGATTATAAAATGTCTCCTGTGAAATCCGTCCTTTCAGATGAGAACATTGAGGTCCAGACAAGTACTGGGACCAGTTTACATGAGTCAGAGACCCTGCAGAATACAAAAATAACCAGAAAAGGGCAGATGAGATCTAAATGGAAGAGGGCTGAGGCCAATGCAAGGATATACTATGTAATAACTGCCTCAGCATGTCATATTTTCCACCACTGGCAATGTTCAACACAAGAAAAAGAAGCATTGTTCATTTAGTATCTACCATGTGGTAAATACTACATGCACTTAAAAAAAAAAAAAAAAAACCTTAATTCAAGGAGGTAGATACTATTTTCTCCAATTTTACAGATAAGAAAATGACTTGATAAAGTAACTTACCCAAATTCACAGTTAAAAGCATAGCAAAGCTGGAAAACAAACTCAAGTTTGTCTGACTACAAAACACCTGCCTGTCAACATTAACAAGAAGCATCCTGCTAATAAATCCCGTTAATCCATAAAAGACTATTCATTGAGTATGTTTCTATAACTGATTCAATTATTTTAAGATAACTGGCTTTGCCAACTTTAAAACTCTTAAAATCTAGATTCTGTGAGTATGGGTTAATCTAGGGCAAGCCAGACTAAGCGTTCCAAATAATCGAGATGCCAGTAAAGACTGGAAACTTGTGAACAGAGAAAGCAAGAACCACGGAGGACTTACCAGAATAAGGACTACAGCGGGAAGCTGAAAGGAACATTTGCCAACTTCGAAATTATACTTGTTTGTCCTTGCTTATAGTTTCTCTAACCTTGCAATGGCAGAGAGAAAGTTAGCAATAAAGCACTTCAGGTAAATTCTTCAGCTTTTCTGTACTCTCCTCAGCATTAATGAGTCATTTATAGACTCTAAGTTACATACTGTAAAATAGGACACCGGGACTCAATTTCATAGTTCACGTTAATCAGTTTCCTTTCAGTTTTCACACATAGAATGATGAGGCCATTTTACACACATAAAATGTTTTCACAAAATGTTATTATTCACAGAGTAATATTTAGCTTATGAATATTTTCTTTTAAAAAAGCATACTGGTTATTTAAAATTCATCTTCATTAAATAAATTTTAGCAAAAGCAGAGACTATGAAATCTGACCATATGGACTAGAATCTTGGCTTGAACACTTCTTAACTGTGTGGCCTTGAAGAGATGACCTAAACACTCTCAGACTCAATTCAATCATTTATAAAATGGTACTGCTAATAGAACCTTCCTTATACATTTGTTACAAGTATTAAAAACCTTAATAACTCGAAGTATTTAGACTGGAGCCTGACATAGAAATTGCTATATAAGTTAGCTATTATTATTTTAAAAGATATTCTTAAGAATTATATCTGAGTTTCCAGAAATAAAAATGCAATATAAAGTTTCAACAGTTAAACTTTTACCCACAGAATCAAAATTTTATTACAATGTACTAGATAAGTTCAAATAATAATGGGAAGAACATTTCTAAAGGCCCCAAATTAAACTTCAGGCTTTGCCACTATTATAAATTTATATATTTACTTAACTTAAGCAACTATGAAATCTGTTAATATATGTATGGAATATGCCTGGCATGATAAAAAGGACTGTACTATTTCAGTAATCACATATTTTATTGAAGAGCCTTTGGGCTATTTTAATATTCAAATCAGTTGAATATTTAGCAGTAATAATGTAAGATTAATATTTGTACAGGCACTTGCTCCTTTAACAGCAGACATTACAGTCAAGCTATTACCCTGCAATAATGGAAAGATTTTTTAAAGCACTGTCAAAAGGGAGGCTTTTACAGGTTAGAATTTTATTCTGAAACTATGTATTTCCATAAATGATGCCATTTCTTAAAGTATGAAACATTAATCATCAACTTTCACACCATTTCATTTTCAAGTAAATTCGTACACCTTGAATTTTAACCACATTAACAGAGGCAATCATCTTATGATCAATTGTCTGTTTTAATCATTTAATTGATTCTAAGAAATGCTCCAAATATTTGAGACATCAGTAGTATAAGACATTTAACTAGGTTTATGAATAAAATTGTTTTAACCATCATTTTTATATTTTATTCATCTTTTGCCATATGTATATCGCCTAGTAAAAGCACAGATCTAGATGATTTCCTTTTGAAATAAGTTATATTTCATAATATCAATATTATACTCCAGGCAGTGTTTTTCAGAGGGATTATTACATGTCCCTGAAGGGGATAAAGCCACTTGGATTCACACTTTAAAATATCCCCAAAAGTGTGCTAGAATCATCTAGTAACACTGATCTGCTATGATTTATTGCTTAATTTTATTTTTTTAACTTTAAATAAGAAAAGCAACAAAATAATCTTGCTCAAGAATGTAAATCCCAGTTACATGCATGTGTTTCAGGAAGGAGGAAATAACCAAACATTATTTTCTTTTCTCCCTTTTTATAATGAAAATGACATAGCAGTCCTGTAGCAGAGGCATCCTGAGCACAGGCAGAATGAAATGATAGTTTTTGTCTTTTTCATGTTGTTTTTATATAAAATTAGCTTCAGAATACTCTTATTTGAAAACATTTGGCCAGTTACACTACATAGCAGTTGTAGCCAAAAGCACACAGGTGTGTTACTTTCTTGTATTACTTTTTTATTTCTTTAGCCCTTGGAAAACACCAGAAGGGGGTTCTATTGTGCATGCAGGTGTGATCACCTAGTGTGGAGTATAAATTGGATCTGCTTTTAGATGAGCAGGAAAGGAAAGGGAAGCATGCTGTTGAATATTTACTTCCTGGCTTGTCACTAATTAACTCAGAGGTCAATTTTGGAAAAATCACAACCTCTATATATCTGTTTTTCTCTTCTGGCAAACATATTACATTTCCTTCTCATCCAAAAACTTTATTTTGTGACACACTATTAAACAGAATGTCAAACAGACAGAGGAGGCAAGAAGTATTTCTTCATAAGGAGCCGGAATGTTCATGGACAAGTGCTACTACCTCCCTGACTCAAAAGACCTTTTCTGGATCTTATTGTGGAATGACACTAAAGAATCATAGATAGCTGATGACAATCTATAAATGATTTTCACATTACCAGGACTGAGACATATCCCCCATGATTTCATTGGATTAAGGATCATTTCCCCTGGTTTATAGATATATACAAGGCTCAAGAAGCTTGACTGTGTTTCTTAAAACAGCTAATACATCATGGAGTTCAGACACAAAAGCCTATTTATTTAGAATTTATGTCTAGAGTTATTTCTACACATCGTGACTTAGAAGTGAGCATGGATGAGTGTGAGGCAGGAAGCAAGTGGCACCACTAGCAAAGTAGACTCAGAAAGAAAATATTTAAAGGGTTGACACATTCTATAAAGATAAAAATCACGACCATGAATTGACAAAGTCTATGAAGCAAATCTGTTTGGCATATTATTATTTTATTAAATCTTCACTGTGTGTGTATGCTCAGTTGCTCAGTCTTGTCCATCTCTTTGCAGGCCCATGGACTGTAGCCTGCCAGGCTGCTTTGCCTATGGAATCTTCCAGGCAAGAATAATGGAGTGGTTTAACGTTCCCTACTCCAGGAGCTCTTCCCAACCCAGGGATTGAACCCAAGTCTCTTGTGTCTCCTTAGCAGGCAGATTCTTTATGAGCTTAGATTCTTTTACAATACACCTTTACTTATGAGAAAACAGATGAGAAAGTTAAAATAATTTGTGAAAGCTCATCTGAGCCTTGCTTAGGAGAATTTTTAGCTTTCCCAGGCTTCCCAGGTGGTGCAGTGGTAAAGAATTCACCTGTAATGCAGGAGACTCAAGAGATACAGGTTTGATCCCTAGGTTGGGAAGGTCCCTGGAAAAGGAAATGGCAACCGTCTCCAGCATACTTGCCTGGAAAATCCCAGGGACAGAGGAGCTTGGTGGTGGGCTACAGTCCCTGGGGTGCCAAAGGACACGACTAAGCACAGCACACATCAGTCAGGAGAGTTATTCCCTTGGCCCCAGTCATTGTTTTACAGTAGTTTCACAAATCACAGATGGGAATTTAGGAATAACTTCAAATGTAAGCAATTGCATCATAGTTGAACATCTTTAAGGTACATTATTCAAAAGTTGTTTTCGCAAATACTATAAATGTTTGACTCTTTCAAATACCATGAAAACAATTCACAATTAGTAAACTGGTACTCTGATTTAGTACATTTCAGTGAGCCCAGATGTAAAGCTGTTAGAAATGTGTATAGAAAACTTTCTTCCTAGTCTGATTATTTGGATATTCCATATAAATTATTTATTTATATAGAAATCAATTTAGTCTTAAAATGCAAGATCTCTACAGAAACGTGTGTGAAGCATTCCCAATAAACATTTAACATTTCTGAATTTTACAAATTATTATATAGTTCTGTGTCTTCTAATGCTATGGTGCAGCAAAAAATGCACACATGACACATTAGGTCACAGTTAAAAGCTATATTAAATTTCACAAATTGAAAATTAAATATTTATTTAAAATTTGTATCATGCTATTAGGATGTGTAAAAGGAATATATATATATATATTTCTAAATTGTTTCTCTCAACTTTAAAGCTAGTTATAATACAAAAAGATTCTGTAAATAAGGCCAAATAATTGCAAATAAGCAGCACACTTAATTCTCTCTTTTGCTTATTAAAAAGGCCAGCTATAATTAAGTGTATATTAATTTAAAGTATATAGCACCAAAGTAGAGGAAAGCATAGTCAAATGAGAGGTTTTTAAAATGAATGATGTAAATTTTTTTACTCACTAAGAAAACTACTAATTTTTCAGACATACATCAGATCTATTTGATGGTACAAAGGTGATGGTGATGCTAGTTTGTGTTCTTGCCTACTATAGTGTCTTGCTGCTTCAACATCTTCGTGGTAAACAATTTGTATCTGGATATTTATTTTAAATCTATAGTTTAAATCAACTCTGATAAGCATAAAATCCAGGAAACAATGAGACTGACTCAAGGACAAAAGATCTGAATAAAATATAGGCATAGAAAGATGTTTAATAGAAATTCAAAATATAGTTTAAGACCACCTGATGTATTTTCATGTTGGGTGGCACACATATTATTTCATTTTTATATAATACTGCAATATATAACAATATAACACAAAGTGTAATTCCAGGATATAATATTTAACAGGTTATTTGCTCCCTGAGCCAACTATAATTAACAAAGCACTGGTTTTGGAGTTTGATTACTACTCAAAGTTGCTGCCACCTGCTGGTGGTATTCCCTTATTATACAAAGGCTAAAAGTTTCTTTTGCTAAATATTTTCTAGCATTAGTAATTCTTTGTGATTTTCTAAATACTTGTTTTCCCATGTCAGACCTCAGCAGAGGTGTCACATAACCGGTAAGTAGTGCATTAAGGTTTAAAAGGTTTAAAGTATGAATCTAAGTGAAGCTGTCAATGCTTTCTAAGTGGCTTCCCTCTTAGAAAGAACCTTTAAATAAGGCCGTTACATCCATTGAATTTCTGTAGTGATAAATAAGGATGAGCTAGGTCTGTATGCTGGAGAAGGAAATGGCAACCCACTCCAGTGTTCTTGCCTGGAGAATCCCAGGGACGGGGGAGCCTGGTGGGCTGCCGTCTATGGGGTCGCACAGTCGGACACGACTGAAGCGACTTAGCAGCAGCAGCAGCAGCTCTGCATGCACTGGCAAGGATAAATACCCATGATGAAGTATTAAATAACAGGTTGCAAAGCATTATATGCATAAATAACATTATTATATTTAATTAAATAACAAATCACAGATTAATATGTTTAAGCTGAAATTGGAGCTGGGTCTATTCCCATGGGAAGTTTATATCCCTTCCACTAAATCATGATGCCTCGATAAAAAGTAGTTTTCAATGTCACAGAACTATTCTGTATGTGAGGAGATTCAGCTGTGACATTGTGTTCTGCCTTCCACCAGTTAATGTACAAGAACAGTAAATTTTTTAAAAATATCATTTATATAATATCTAAATCTGAAAATGATTTCTGCTCAAAACACATCGGTGTACAAAGATGAAAGAGATCATCTCTGTCTCCAAAAGCATGTAATCTTTTTAAAATAATCACTTCATTGATGAGCACTGACGATAATTGAAGTAAAGCCTTCAAAGTTCTTAGTGTTCGAAGAAACATTAGAAAAATACAGGAAGGACATTATTACCAATATTCCATGATTCAACATATGTTAATAAAATAAAGAGATTCCAATGTAACACCAAACAGAAGGCACTGCCTACCAGTGCAGATATGGCTATGTTCTTGAGGGAGGATAAGGAGAACACTAACATCTAACAATCATAGGAATCAGAGTATGATATATTCTTTAATATGAATAGAAACAAAATAAATTGTGAGTACTTGAAAGGGAAATTTTCCCTAAGAATGAATGCAGTAGAATCTGACCTAAACTTCGATAAATTTTTAGGATCTTATCGGGTAACAACATAGGGAAAGACCATCTCAGGCAAACAGAACACAATGAATTAATGCATGGAGGTGGAATAGAGTGTGAAAAACTCAGGAAACATCAAGTCATGCAATGTGATTAGAGTTTAGTACATGTTAAGATACTAAACTAAAATACATTTAGTATATGTAGATGATAATAGTGATTGTCTGATGTTGAAGGAATGTGAATATTATGCTAAGGAAGGTAATTTCTTTCCTATAAATTTGGAGAAGCCATTCAGGTTTCCAAGCAGGTAAGGTACATGGACCTTTCTTCATTTCAGAGAAAACAATATGTAAGCAAGATAAAGGATGCATTAATGGATATGGAGTGGCTATTGTAGATGTCCAGACAGAAGATCAAGCTAGAAATAACAGGAAAATAAAAGAAACTGATATATTTATAAGACTATAAAATGAAGAATTACATTTCGTCAGGCATCTAAAATTTTCCAACGTTAATCTGTTTTTCATTTAACAATAAGAAATGTTAAATGCTCAAGTTAAATGTTCAATTAAATGTTCAAGGAAAAAAAGAAAGGAAAAAAAAGAACAGAATCCTTTGTGTTCCTGGACACCAGCTCAATATTGTGATCAAGAAGACAAAAATGATTTTGGATTTTCTACTGTGCAGAATCCCTGAAGGATATAAAGCATGATAGAGAAACTCAGCAACTTGATGATATGATATCAAGTAACAAAGACTCAAGGACTATCTTTTTGTATTAAGTACAAAACACCAATAGCATGTCAAGAATGTGGAGAGTAGATCTTTAGATACACAGAAATATGGAATTATTTTATGATCAAAGGAGTTGAAAGACATTCAGTTTTTACTTGTATTAATAATCATTGGTAATTCTGGTAAATATTTAAGAGGTTCGATGAAATAAAATGCTGGTTGTAAGCATTTAACTCAGGAACAGATTTCCTATATATCCTGAGGTAAAGAAACTATTCAATACACACAGCTGCAAAGCATAATTGCTAGACACATAAGCAGATGAAAAAAGTAAGATATTAAGATAAAAATCTTCCATAATTTTATTTCCTGATAAACTACTGAATATTTTCACACTTAATATTTACATATAGATTGTCTACTACCTACTATAACTGTCAAATCCAAAATACATATGGAACTCCTTGATGGCAAAGCCTTTGTCAAAATCTTTCTCTGAATTCCACATAGTGGCTCATGAAGTGCTGGAGGATAGTTCTAGCCTGATAAACACTTCTTGAATTAGAGAAAGAAAATTCTCAAATGAATCTGAAATGGACAAGAGCATCACAGTAGCCTAGAATCACACAGAATGAACCATTCTATGGAGTAATTCCCTAGGAGGACTGCATTCACAGTGCACAGATCCAGCACTTAAGCACCACTTAAATAAAAACACCTTCTTGAGTGAATTGGCAACAATAGACCTTGAGTATAAAATGGAAATGGAATAGATGCTGATTATGATGAATTTGTCAGCTGCTAACCCTCAGCAGCTAAATTGGCAAGTTCAGTAAGAGCACCGACAAAAAATATCAGAGAACAAGTCCATCAACCCTGAACCTTCTCAAAAGGAAAAAAATTGGGTATGTGTGTGTGTGTGAGAGTGTGTATGCATACACATGCAAGAAAGAAGATTAATGATTATTACAAGGTTTTTATAATGAAATATGTGACTAAGTATGTGCAGATTATAATGAATACAAAAGAAAACTCCAATTGAAGTTATGAAAAACAGCACTTAAAATTTGGTGAAGAATCCAACTCAAACAACACCTCATAACGATTTCCAGGACATCATTTTCAGAATCCTCAACATTCCCTTCAAGGTAAAGACAAAACAGTTATCCCTCTCTGATTATAACAGTTTAATATTCTGGTTTCTGTTAGGTTCATTCACATGTCAATATGCTTCAAGCAGTCAGTGGTACATACTTCAGTGTTCTAACTGAAATTTGTTTCAAAAAAGGCATTTTCCTGAGAATACCAATTTCCCTACAGGTAACATCAGTTCAGTTCAGTCACTCAGTCGTGTCCGACTCTTTGCAACCCCATGAATTGCAGCATGCCAGGCCTCCCTGTCCATCACCAACTCCCGGAGTTCACTCAGATTCATGTCCATCGAGTCAGTGATGCCATCCAGCCATCTCATCCTCCTTCATCCCCTTCTTCTCCTGCCCCCAATCCCTCCAGCATCAGAGTCTTTTCCAATGAGTCAACTCTTCGCATGAAGTGGCCAAAGTACTGGAGTTTCAGCTTTAGCATCATTCCTTCCAAAGAAATCCCAGGGCTGATCTCCTTCAGAATGGACTGGGTGTATCTCCTTGCAGTCCAAGGGACTCTTAGGAGTCTTCCCCAACACCACAGTTCAAAAGCATCAATTCTTCGGCGCTCAGCCTTCTTCACAGTCTATCTCTCACATCCATACGTGACCACAGGAAAAACCATAGCCTTGACTAGACGGACCTTTGTTGGCAAAGTAATGTCTCTGCTTTTGAATATGCTATCTAGGTTGGTCATAAACTTTTCTTCCAAGGAGTAAGCGTCTTTTAATTTCATGGCTGCAGTCATCATCTGCAGTGATTTTGGAGCCCCCAAAATAAAGTCTTATACTGTTTCCATGTTTCCCCATCTATTTCCACTTTTTTAATCAAAAAGTTAAATTAAGCATAAAATAATTGAAAATAAACCATATGCATACCAGTTTAGCTTTGACCATCAAATCTTTGTCTTCTACTTGTTCGTAATAGATTGGCAGACAAGAAATTCTACCACTTTCTTGTAATCAATTGAATGCCAATCTTACCACCTCAATCATGTATCCTTTATTTTCTGTTTATATCCCTTAACTCCAGCACATTTTGCAAGGATTTAGAGGGCTTCTTCACATGTTTAATATTCAATTAATATACACCTGTTTTATTTTGCTCTCTTTATTACATTGAGGAGTTTAATGTTTCTTCTTTTTACATCAGTTTAACCCATGTCTTTTTCTTCTGCTTTTCTTTTGTCTTTGAAAATTGTCAGTCAGTCAGTTCAGTTCCTCCGTCATGTCTGATTCTTTGTGACCCCATGGACTGCAGCACGCCAGGCTTCCCTGTCCTTCACCATCTCCCAGAGCCTGCTCAAACTCATGTCCATCGAGTCAGTGATGCCATCCAACCATCTCATCCTCTGTCCTCCCCTCCTCCTCTTGCCTTCAATCTTTCCCAGCATCAGGGTCTTTCCCAATGAGTCAGTTCTTCACATCTGGTGCCCAAAGTATTGGAGCTTCAGCTCCAATTTACAAAATTGTAAATTCTCTTAAAACAGAATGTTTTCCCTCTCAAACTGTTTGCATCTTCAAAGACTGAGAACTAAAGCATGAATGACAAGGCACTCTGATGTTCCGAACTGAGATGCTAAGCCATCTTTGTGCTGTTGCTTTCAAGCAGCAATCAACTAATGGTTGATATTGAAGACACTGGGAGAGGGTGTCTGTGTGTGTGTGTGTGTGTGTGTGTGTGTGTGTGTGTGTGTGTGTGTGTGTGTGAAATGCTTGCAGGTTTATGGGCATGCATCTCTTCACTTAAGATGAAAGGGCCTTCAACACTCATAGTGAATGGAGTCTTTGAGCCACAGATACAAAGGAAATATATTGCATCTCCTATATTCATCAAAAAGCAAAAGCTGCTAACTTGGCCAGGTAAGGAGTTTCTAACACTTCTGGAGGTTGTCAGAACAAAGGGGCACAAGTATAATAACTGAACTATTTGTAGACCATGATGAAGATTTTAAAAAAAAAAAAAAAAAACAGCCTGGGAAAACTTAGAGGTGTTCTAACTTAAGATCGGAGAAGGCAATGGCAACCCACTCCAGTACTCTTGCCTGGAGAATCCCAGGGATGAGAGCCTAGTGGGCTGACATCTATGGGGTCACACAGAGTCGGACATGACTGATATGGCTTAGCAACAGCAGCAGCAGCAACTTAAGATATTGCTTCTTGGTTCATGATGAGCCTAAAAAAACTATAGAAAGAGAGGTAAAGTCAAAAGCTATGATATTGTTAGTAGTCATGTAAGAATGTGAAAGCTGGACCATAAAGAAGACTGAGTGCTAAAGAAATGATGCTTCCAAAATGTGATGGTGAATCTCTTGAGAATTCTTTGGACTGCAAGGATATCAAACCAATCAATCCTATTGGAAATCAACCCCAAATCTTCATTGGAAAGACTGATGCTGAAGTTGAAGCTCCAACATTTTGGCCACTGATGCAAAGAGCCAACTCATTGGAAAAAACCTCGATGCTGGGAATGATGGAAGGCAGGAGGAGAAGGGGACAGCAGAGGATGAGATGGTTAGATAGCATCACTGACTCAAAGGACATAAATTTGAGCAAATTCCAGGAGACAGAGAAAGGAAGCCTGGTGTGCTGTAGTCCATGGGATCGCAAATTGTGGAACACCACTTAACAATTGAACAACAACTAAAGTCAAAATAATTCAGTGAGAGAATGTATATCCTGCATAAGAGGGAATATCTGTGGATATTCTCAGTACAGATATATCCAAGGAAAACATTCAAGCAAGTATTAGTTTTGAAGATCTGCCAAGCACAGAGAACACTGATATCAGAACATAATAGCACAAGGCAAAAAGCAATTTCTTTACTTCATATCTCTTCTCAGCCTATCATCTCTTTCATCAATTCTGGAAAGTTCAGAAATCACATAAGAACTAGAGTACGAAATAGAGAAATCAAAGTCACCTGCCAATACTCAGTCTCTCCTTCCCACACAGACCACAACGTCAAGACACGCCTAAACTGAAGGAGTAAGATTTGGAATTGTATCAGTTACATTTGCCTAGGAATAGTAGTGGAGAAGGCAATAGCAGCCCACTCCAGTACTCTTGCCTGGAAAATCCCATGGACAGAGGAGCCTGGTAGGCTGCAGTCCATGGGGTCACACAGAGTCGGACATGACAGTGACTTCACTTTCACTTTTCACTTTCATGCATTGGAGAAGGAAATGGCAACACACTGTTGGTGTTTTTGCCTGGAGAATCCCAGGGACAGGGGAGCCTGGTGGGCTGCTGTCTATGGAGTCGCACAGAGTCAGACATGACTGAAGCGACTTAGCAGCAGGAATAGTAGACACATTAGCTCCTAACATACACATGATTTCTGAATAAATATGACCAGGACACTTTTTTTTTTTTTCCTTTAAATCATCTTGAGAATTCAAAGGATCTATCCTAAGTATCAGCCAACATGCCTGTTTCATATAGTAGATTCAAACATGAGAAACACAGATGGAGATGAAACTGTTTTTCAAAGCTGCACTCTACAGTTCTACTTTTCAAAGCATACCCAGTTATGTACATATGAATCTGTACTTATTTTGCTTTTGGGAAACCTACTAGGTCATGTATTCCTAAGGGCTGCTGCTGCTAAGTCACTTCAGTCGTGTCCAACTCTGTGCAACCCCATAGACGGCAGCCCACCAGGCTCCCCCGTCCCTGAGATTCTCCAGGCATGAACACTGGAGTGGGTTGCCATTTCCTTCTCCAATGCATAAAAGTGAAAAGTGAAAGTGAAGTCGCTCAGTCGTGTCTGACCCTCAGCGACCCCATGGACTGCAGCCTACCAGGCTCCTCCGTCCATGGGATTTTCCAGGCAAGAGTAGTGGAGTGGGCTGCCAAGTAGTAGCTATCTAGTCCACTCCATTACCTACTGTGGTTTAGGCAACTACTCTGTAATCTGCAAGTGAGAACATGCACAGGCGTGCTCAGTCACTGAGTCATGTCAGAATCATTGCAACTATGTGGACTGTAGTTTGCCAGGCTCCTCTATTCATGGGATTCTCCTGACAAGAATACTGGAATGGGTTACCATTTCCTCCTTCAGGGGATTTTACCAACCTAGAGGTCTAACTCTGAGAAGGCAATGGCATCCCACTCCAGTACTCTTGCCTGGAAAATCCCATGGATGGAGTAGCCTGGTGGGCTGCAGTCCATGGGGTCGCTGAGGGTCGGGCACGACTGAGCGACTTCACTTTGACTTTTCACTTTCATGCATTGGAGAAGGAAATGGCAACCCACTCCAGTGTTCTTGCCTAGAGAATCCCAGGGACGGGGGAGCCTGGTGGGCTGCCGTCTATGGGGTCGCAAGAGTCGGACACGACTGAAGCGACTTAGCAGCAGCAGCAGTGGTCTAACTGGAGGCTCCTGAGCCTCTTGCACTGTCAGGCAGATTATTT
Source organism: Capricornis sumatraensis (assembly GCF_032405125.1). NCBI lineage: Eukaryota > Metazoa > Chordata > Mammalia > Artiodactyla > Bovidae > Capricornis > Capricornis sumatraensis. Next base: position 173,742,091 of record NC_091070.1, on the reverse strand, counting down.
TTAACACTGAGCCATCTGGGAAGCCCCTGCAAGTGAGCACAGGTGCCCCAAATTCACTCTTGTTCACTCTTCACAACTTTTTTCCCCCTATAATTAGCAATGTCTGGATTATCTCATATTCCCTTTTTTCCTATTCTAGCCTTTTCAGAATATTTATATATCATTTATTTTTATCAAATGTGTATAAAATAACTAGCATTGTTTTAGCTTCCCTGACTGAGCCATGACTGATAGACTCACTAACTCTGGCTTACATATTATTTGAATATATTAATATAAATGTTGGAGGATAAAGTTGAAATAAATGTACAACATTTTCTTAAATAATATTAAGTGACTTAAGCATGAATATCAAAGATCAATTTAACTCATACTTAAAAATAAGTAAAAGTCAAGTTAAACATGCTACTGCTGCTGCTAAGTCACTTCAGTCGTGTCCAGCTCTGTGCAACCCCATAGACAGCAGCCCACCAGGCTCCCCTGTCCCTAGGATTCTCCAGGCAAGAACACTGGAGCGGGTTGAAGTTGCTCAGTCGTGGCCGACTCCCAGCAACCCCATGGACTGCAGCCTTCTAGGCACCTTTGTCCATGGGATTTTCCAGGCAAGAGTACTGAAGTGGGGTGACATTGCCTTCTCTGCAAGTTAAACATAGAATTGCTAAAAAATAATTTAAATTCTATAGCAAAATGTAGCTTAATTGTGTTGACACTACTAAGAACTATACTGTTAGATATTAGCAAATATATAATACTTGAAGATTTTTACCTTTTCAACATTAGTTTGACTTCATTCATCATAACACAACTTGAATTAAAATTCTGCAACATTAAAATCTCCTACTCCTGCAAATCTCAAGGGGTCAAAAATATATATACTAATGACAACTCAAAGGTACATCCTAGTAGAAGGTAAAAGTATTATATGAGAAAATCTTTAACATTACATCAAATAATCTATTTAAAACTAGAAAGGAAACAAGTTTGATAAGTCAGTGTCTATCTTCTTATCCACTTGTAGGGCATCCAAATTCACAACATTTCATAAGTTTCATTTCAAATGTGGTGTTGGAGAAGACTCTTGAGAGTCCCTTGGACTGTAAGGAGAGCAAATCAGTCAATCCTAAAGGAAATCAGTCCTGAATATTCATTGGAAGGACTGATGCTGAAGCTGAAACTCCAATACTTTGGCTACCTGATACAAAGAGCTGACTCATTTGCAAAGACCCTGATGCTGGGAAAGACTGAAGACAGGAGAAGGGGACAACAGAGGATGAGATGGTTGGATGACATCACTGACTCAATGGACATGAGTTTCAGCAAGCTCTGGGAGTTGGTGATGGACAGGTAAGCCTGGAGTGCTGCAGTCCATGGGGTCACAAATTGTTGGACATGACTGAATAACTGAACTGAACTGATCATAAGTTTTTCTATTACAGACAGTAAGTCAAATTCAATCCAAAACAGAAGATCTTGAAGAGAACAGTGTAGAGGAGATTATAAAGAAATATAGGTAATTTTATACATCTCACTACATATTTATATGATATAAAGATATGTCATATTGTCTTAAAACAACATGAATCAGATATATTTTGAAGGAATGTGAAGAAATATTTTTATCAGATATTGTGAATTACTTTGGTAAAGGAACAAAACGTTCAAATCTGAAAATAAGATACATAAGAAAGAAAAGATCAATAGAAAATACAATGATCTAAGTACAGCAAATGGAGCCAGAATGATTCAAAAAGTGTCTTAAGAGAGGAAGAGTGGGAAAAATAACCCTATGTTTCTGATTGTCAAACAAGTCATTCACCACAAAACTCATTCCCACGTATATAACTACCAGACTTAGTCCAAAGGAATATAAATGCCCTGTTACAAACAAAAGGTAAAGTTTGAAAGTAAGTAAAAACTGAAATGTATGAACGTTAACTTGACACTTTAAGGATATAATAATGAAAATTAAATATTTTGAAGATGAATTAAGAGGAATAAAGCCAAGAGAACAAAGAACTGAGAAAGTGTACACATTTATAAAGATGTTTATCTTGAGGAAATATATATATATATATATATATATGGAAAAATAAATTCACTTCAGAAAGAGATCATTCTTCAATTCAGAGATATTGAGTTTAGGTCACTGCAGTCTTAAATAATAAATTATAAATTATAGGTTCTAGGTTATAGCCAAAAAATGGCCTGAAGCAGCAGGAGTCTATTTTAGAATGGATTAAATCAGGTAAATGACTCAATTTAGTAAGCAGTAATAAAATAATCTTAATTTGTTTAAAGATTAAACATTAAACATTTAAAGAAAAAAATAAAGAAAAAATTCAAAGGAGAATAGGATATAAGCCTTTTTCCAATGGTAATTAGGTGTTTATGCAGAACTTTTATAGAGTTCTATGTGCATTATATGTATATTACTTTTTATTTTACCAGGATAAACACAGTTAAAAAATAACAGATTTAGAGAAAGTAAATATTAATATAAAATAAAAAATAAATCCCAGAAAGAAAGAAAAAAATTCTAATAAAATCCTCAGAAGATCTACAATAAGAAAAAGAAAAACATCACAGGCAAAGATATTGAGATGCTACATTACAGACTATTTGGGATGGGGTCTGTGACCTATAAACATCTAATCCTTTTTATATCTATCACTTTTGAACTGGCAAAATGGTATAAAAATTGTATAAAAAAAATTAAATGCTCTCCCAAGCTGACCATAAAAAAAAGTTCAGATTACTTTAATTTGACCACTCTTGTATTTTTGGCTTCCACCCAAGTTCATTTTAAAGATTAGTTTTGTGTTTTTTCTCTCTCTATTTTTTTTTATGCCAGTATTCTGTTCTTAGCCTTTCAAATATCTACTCAATCATTTTAGTAAGCATTTCAAACACAGAGAGAAAGAATAAGGTTTAATATAATGAGATCAGTTCAGCTCAGTCCCTCAGTCATGTACAATTCTCCGTGACCCCATGGACCACAGCACACCAGGCCTCCTTGTCCATCACCAACTCCCAGAGTTTACTCAAACTCATTTCCACTGGGTCGGTGATGCTATCCAACCATTACATCCTCTGTCATCCCCTTCTCCTGCTGCCCTCAATGTTTCCCAGAATCAAAGTGTTTTCAAATGAATCAGCTCTTTGCATCAGGTGGCCAAAGTATTAGAGTTTCAGCTTAAACATCAGTCCTTCCAATGAACACTCAGGACTGATCTCCTTTAGGATGGACTGCTTGGATCTCCATGCACTCCAAGGGACTCTCAAGAGTCTTCTCCCAACACCACAGTTCAAAAGCATCAGTTCTTCAGTGCTCAGCTTTTCTGACAGTCCAAATCTCACATCCATACATGACTACTGGAAAAACCGTAGCCTTGATGAGGCGGACCTTTGTTGGCAAAGTAATGTCTCTGCTTTTTAATATGTTATCTAGGTTAGTTATAACTTTCCTTCCAAGGAGTAAGCGTCTTTTAATTTCATGGCTGCAATTACCATCTGCAGTGATTCTGGAGCCCAGAAAAATAAGGCTGTCACTGTTTCCACTGTTTCTCCATCTATTTCCCATGAAGTGATGGAACCAGATGCCATGATTTTAGTTTCCTGAATACCGAACTTTAAGCCAGCTTTTTCACTCTCCTCTTTCACTTTCATCAAGAGGCTCTTTAGTTCTTCTTCTCTTTCCACCATAAGGGTGGTATCATCTGCATATCTAAGGTGATTGATATTTCTCCCAGCAATCTTGAGTCCAGCTTGTGCTTCCTCCAGCCCAGCATTTCTCATGATGTACTCTGCATAGAAGTTAAATAAGCAGGATGACAATATACAGCCTTGACATACTCCTTTACTGATTTGGGACCAGTCTGTTGTTCCATGTCCAGTTCTAACTGTTGCTTCCTGACCTGCATATAGGTTTCTTAAGAGGCAGGTCAGATGGTCTGGTATGCCCATCTCTTTCAGAATTTTCCACAGTTTATTGTGATCCACACAGTCAAAGGCTTTGGCATAGTCAAGAAAGCAGAAATAGATGTTTTCATGGAACTCTCTTGCTTTTTCCATGATCCAGCAGATGTTGGCAATTTGATTTCTGGTTCCTCTGCCTTTCTAAAACTAGCTTGAACATCTGGAAGTTCATGGTTCACGTATTGCTGAAGCCTTGCTTGGAGAATTTTGAGCATTACTTTACTAGCGTGTGAGATGAGTGCAATTGTGTGGTAGTTTTAGCATTCTTTGGCATTGCCTTTCTTTGGGATTGGAATTAAAACTGACCTTTTCCAGTCCTGTGGCCACTGCTGAGTTTTCCAAATTTGCTGGCATATTGAGTGCAGCACTTTCACAGCATCACCTTTCAGGATTTGAAATAGCTCACCTGGAATTCCATCCCCTCCATTAGTTTTGTTCATAGTGATGCTTTCTACTTGTCTTCACATTCCAGGATGTCTGGCTCTAGGTGAGTGATCACACCATCATGATCATCTGTGTCATGATGATTTTTTGCATAGTTCTTCTGTGTCTTCTTGCCACCTCATCTTAATACCTTCTGCTTCTGTTAGGTCCATGCCATTTCTGTCCTTTATTGAGCCCATCTTTGCAGCGCAGCTGTGTGGTGCTGGCCGAGAGGAGATACCCTATGTCCAAGGTCAGTTGTGGTGGCCGTGAAGAGATGCCCCACATCCAAGGTAATATAAACCCCAATAAGATGATAGGCACTAAGAGAGGGCATCAGAGGGCAGCCAGACTGCAACTAAAATCACAGAAAACTAACCAGTCTAATCACATGGACCACAGCCTTGTCTAACTCTGAAACTAAGCCATGCTGTGTGGGGCCACCCAAGTCAGACGAATCTTGGTAGAGAGTTCTGACTAAATGGTCCACTAGAGAAAGGAATGGCAAACCACTTCACTCTCCTTGCCTTGAGAACCCTATGAACAGTATGAAAAGGCAAAATGATAGGATACTGAAAGAGGAACTCCCCAGGTTGGTAGGTCCCCAATATGCTACTGGAGAAGAGTGGAGAAGTAACTCCAGAAAGAAAGAAGAGATGAAGCCAAAGCAAAAACAAGAGCCAGCGGTGGATGTGACTGGTGATAGAAGCAAGGTCCGATGTTGTAAAGACCAATATTGCATAGGAACCTGGAATGTTAGGTCCATGAATCAAGGCAAATTGGAAGTGGTCAAATAGGAGATGGCAAGAGTGAACATCGACATTCTAGGAATCAGCGAACTAAAATGGACTGGAATGGGTGAATTTAACTCAGATGACCATTTTATCTACTAATGTGGACAGGAATCCCTTAGAAGAAATGGAGTAGCCATCATAGTCAACAGAAGAGTCCGAAATGCAGTACTTGGATGCAATCTCAAAAACGACAGAATGATCTCTGTTAGTTTTCAAGGCAAACCATTCAATATCACAGTAATCCAAGTCTATGCCCATACCAACCCTGAAGAAGCTGAAGTTGAATGGTTCTATGAAGACCTAAAAGACCTTCTAGAACTGACACCCAAAAAAGATGTCCTTCTCATTATGGGGAACTGGAATGCAAAAGTAGGAAGTCAAGAAACACCTGGAGTAACAGGAAAATTTGGACTTGGAGTATAAAACGAAGCAGGGCAAAGGCTAATAGTTTTGCCAAAAGGACGCACTGATGATAACACCCTCTTCCAACAACACAAGAGAAGACTCTACACATGGACATCACCAGATGGTCAACACCAAAATCAGACTAATTATATTCTTTGCAGCCAAAGATGGAGAAGATCTATACAGTCAGGAAAATCAAAACTGGGAGCTGACTATGGTTCAGATCATGAAATCCTTATTGCCAAATTCAGACTTAAATTGAAGATAGTGGGGAAAACCACTAGACCATTCAGCTATGACCTAAATAAAATCCCTTACAATTATACAGTGGAAATGAGAAATAGATTTAAGAGACTAGATCTGATAGACAAGAGTTCCTGATAAACTATGAACAGAGGTTCATGACTTTATACAGGAGATAGGGATCAAGACCATCCCCAAGAAAAAGAAATTCAGAAACAAAAATGACTGTCTGAGGAGGCCTTACAAATAGCTGTGAGAAGAGAAGCAAAAAGCAAAGGAGAAAAAGAAAGACATACCCATATGAATTCAGTGTTCCAAAGAACAGTAAGGAGAGATAAGAAAGCCTTCCTCAGTTATCAGTGCAAAGAAATAGAGGAAAACAACAGAATGGGAAAGACTAGAGATCTCTTCAAGAAAATTAAGAGATACCAAGGGAACATTTCATGCAAAATGGGCTCTATATAATGAGATATCTAAAGTTAAATCCCTAGATAACAATATTTATATCTGAGTATCCTTTGTAACCCAGTATGTAAGTCAATCAAAAAGAGGAGGAGAAATAAGAGTTAAAGTCTAAAGAAAGGTCATTCAATTATAATTAATAATTATGATAGATGATCCTATTTGCCAAGTGTACCTAATCCATGATTTTTAAGTAACATGTATTGGTAAATTAAAGAAATATACACATTTTAATATAAATCAACTAGTAATATCATGCATAATTCAGATACCCATAAATGAAATTTCATAAATTATCAGTAACACACTAAAACTCAAAAGAAAAACACCAACTTTTATTCTTTTACTCAACTGCCGTGGTACCGCTATGTCATCTTCAAAGTAAAAGTATATAGTCAGAAGGCTAGTTCTCATCTGCCTTTACCATATTCTTGGACAACTAAACAGCCTTAAATATCCAAAAAAAGAACATCCAGAGTAGTCATTCTCCCAGTACAACCCTTATAGCTCCTGCCCCCAATCATATAGGCTGCACTTTCACTTCAATAATGTAGCCAGAAAAGTAATTAGAAATGAGCAAGAAAATAGTAGGTTGTGCAATTTATTAATGAAATACATAGGACAATGAAATAGAAACTAATTTGGGTGCCCACTTTAGATAGAGGGGTTATTAAGATTTATCTGACAGTTAAACTCAGAATGGGAGATGAAAGTGAACCAATCTGAGGAAGAATCTGAAGACACTTACTCAAGGCTAAGGAAACATTAATAGTAAATTCAAAGATAGAGTTTCATAATCACAGGTGGTAGTGTGGCTTGTTGAACAGAAACTAAATGTTTCCATGGTTCTAAATGAAAGGAATCAATCATGTCAAGTTGTAGAATGGAAAGTTGTCTGCATATATTTTTGATCTGGATACAGGGCACCACAGCACAGAGCAGGTAGCCTCAGGCTCATTTCTCTGTCTTCTCACCATCATTGTGCACATGGCTAATGTGTATCTCTTTAACCAGGGGGTAGGCCTAATATGGACACATCAGTTTCCCACTAAGAAATGAAGTTTTGTGTAAGAACCATCACTCATCATCACTAAGCAGGCTAAATATGGATATGTCAATTTCTTGCTAAAAAAATGAACCTCTGTGGGTAAGAACCATGTCTTAGTCATCTCTTTATGCTAATTCTTAGCATACTGCACTGCATTCATAAAAACTGATATGTTGTTGCATTCCATTTTATTGCACTCCATAAATTAACTAAAAGTCCAGAATGGTAGAATCTTTTATAAGAGCAAGTTTAGCAAGTGCTAAAACTATATATATATATATATATACACATATATACATATATATAGCTAATGTGGAAGAAAGTGCTTACATTTTTTTGCTTCTATGTTAGGTAGGAAGGCTTCTTTTCAAATAGCAAACCACTCCAGTATCCTTGCCTGGAAGATCCCATGGACCAAGGAGCCTGGTAGGCTGTAGTCTACGGGGTTACGAAGAGTCGGGCCAGACAGAGCGACTAATAGACAGAGATAGATAGTTGAGAATTTTTGCACTGTTGTAGTGAAACATGGCCAGAGAAGGCAATTGCACCCCACTCGAGTACTCTTGCCTGGAAAATCCCATGGATGGAGGAGCCTGGTGGGCTGCAGTCCATGGGGTCGCAAAGAGTCGGACATGACTGAGCGACTTGACTTTTACTTTTCACTTTCATGCTTTGGAGAAGGAAATGGCAACCCACTCCAGTGTTCTTGCCAGAAGAATCTCAGGGACGGGGGAGCCTGGTAGGCTGCTGTCTATGGGGTCGCACAGAGTCGGACATGACTGAAGTGACTTAGCAGCAGCAGCAGCAGTGAAACATGGGACCCGATGTTTGATAAAAATAAGTTTAATTTACATCATAATATTTGATTCTGTTAAAGCATTACTGCTGACTTATGGACAGAGCAGGAGCAGGAGAGAGTGGGAAGAATTGAGAGAGTAGCACTGAAATGTATACATTACCATATGTAAAACAGATAGCTAATGGGAAGCTGCTGTATAACACAGGGAGCTCAACCTGATGCTCTGTGACAACATAGAGAGCTGGGATGGGGTGGAACATGGGAGCGAGGTTCAAGAAGGAGAGAGTATGTGTATACCTATAGCTAACTCTTGTTATGGGCTTCCCAGGTGTCAACAGTGATAAAGAATTTGCCTGCCAATAGAGGAGACATAAGAGATGTGGGTTTGATCCCTGGGTCAGGAAGATCCCTGGAGGAGGAAATGGTGACCCACTCCAGTATTCTTGCCAGGATAATCCCACGGACCTACCTGTCCATGGGATAGATAAGATAAGCCTGTTGGGCTATGATCCATGGGGGTCACAAAGAGTTGGACATTAAAGAGATAGAGCACATGGCTGATTCATATTGCTATATGGCAAAACCCAATGCAATACCATAAAGCAATTATCTTCCAAATAATAATAAGTAAATGTTTAAAAATATTACTGCTTTTTAGGACAAAGTAGTATTTTTCTTCTAAAAAGGAAAGGTCCAACAGTTTAAGAAAATCATAACTATTTCCCAAATTAACATATTATAGTATTAAGTTTATAGTATTGAAATTATATTGAGAAAATAAATTTAAATCGTTAATAAACTGTTTTATAAATAAATTTGCTGATAGACATACTCACTGATATCAAAATGTATTTCTACAATTAAAGTCAATACACTTATTTTAAATTGTTTTTAAACCTTAAATTGGGAACAATTGTCACAAAATTGTGTCCTCATACCATTTTCAAATAAATGTATGAATAACTGTTTATGTTCTGACTGCAAATTTCACTGAAAGTTGCCAGATCTATTAGCTGACTTACTCCAATTCTTCAAAGAACTAGATTACTCTCTAAAATGTTCTGTCCACTTCAATTCTAAGTGACTTAGAAAAATGATTTGTTTATTCTTACCCATGGGTGACTCATGCTGGGGAAGAAAGAAGGCAGAAGGAGAAGGGGATGACAGAGGACAAGATTGTTGATGGCACCACCGACTCAAGGGATAAGAGTTTGAGCCAACTGAAGGAGATGATGAAAGACGAAGTCTGGCGAGCTGCAGTCCATGGGGTCACAAAGAGTCAGACATGACTGAGTGACTGAACAACAAAAGTGGGTAACTATTCCAGACATTCCACTTGTGCAATGGCAGCAACTGAGGATTTTCAGACACAGTGTCTGAAAATCTGTCTCTTCGTATTCATGCCCTTGGATAGCTCCTCCCCTTATTAAAGAAAGCTGTTATCAACTGTCCACCAGATAAAGAACTACATGTGACTTTGGAGACTGGGTCACAAAAGACATTTTGACTCCTATCCTGTGTTCTCCTGAATTATTTACTCTGGCAGAAGCTAGTGTCTTGAGGACACTCTAGGAGCAGTATGAAAAGGTTCACATAGAAAAGAACTGAAATCTCCTTCCAATAGCTAGCACCAATTCACCAGCCATGTAAGTGAGCCATCTTGGACTCAGATCCTTCAATCCAATCAAGCCTTCAGATCTCACTTTAAATAATTACAGCCTGTGATACTATAAATTTGTTCAAATTTAAACAATAGATTGTCTTCATTTGGCATGAAACTTTTTCCTAGTTACTAAAGAAAATAGAAGAAATCTATCATTTTTGACAGTTCATAAATCTGAGGAACTTGTTCATGGATCCTTGTCTTATATTCTGGAGATATCCTCTCCCTAATCCCCAAATAGGCTAAATTTCTACCCCATTAAACTACCCACAATCCTTAAAATCTCACAGGTACGTTCCAATTTTTGCCTTTGCATATGACATTCTCTATGCATTTTAGGCCCAGCGCTTATCTGAATGGCTAATAGTAACTCATTAATCATTAAATTCTATAGAACACATAGTTAGTGTTTAATATATAGCAAGAATTGTGAAAAGTGGTCTGAGGCCATAAATTTTTATGAGGCATCTTACATTTATCCATCATGGAAGTAAATACACAGTACAATCAAAGTTTCTCTCATGATATCAAATGGATGCATTTGTACTTACTCTGGACTTTTTCAACAAAAATCTTCAAGCATTACATTTCCAAACAAAGTAAGACATGCATCTTTTAGACTGACGTTGAGGATTCTATGAACCCTAGAAAGAATCTAGCTTGTTTGTGGTTTGCAGCAAGATTTACCAGTGACTGTATCTATAAAGGAGAAGAGGTGGTGGCAGATGAAATGGTTAGACAGCATCACCAACTCAATGGATATGAATTTGAGTAAGCTCCAGGAAATAGTGCAGGATAGGGAAGCCTGGAATGCTGCAGTCTATGGGGTCACCAAGAGTGGGATACAATTTAGTGACTGAACTGCAACATATTCACAAAATTATTGGCAGTTCTATCATGATGTATTATTTTTTATAGCAGTGAAAAACAACTGCCTATTTTCTAGGTCCCCTTTTGAAAATAACAAGGCCCACTGACATGCTTGGAATATGAAAAGTTTCTTTGCCAGAGAAAACTTAGCTTGGAAGAAAAGACCTGGTGACTTGAGCACAGAAGGAGCACCTGTGAGGGTTGGCATCATCCATGGCTTTGCTGCCTTGGTGAAGAAAGGAGCCCCACACCACACTGTGACTCATTGCTTTCTATGTTGGCATATACTTGCAAAAAAAAAAGAAAAAACATTGCCAGCAAGCCTGAGAGGATTTTTGTCTACTGTCCTAAAAGTTTTCAACTTTATCAGAGCAAGGGTCTTGAATCACTGCCTTTTAAAGAAATCTGTCAAAAAGATGAAAAGAGTATACAAAGTTCGTCTCACTACACAGAAGTTTGCCAACTTTCCAGAGCATGTGTTCCAAAGCCCTTTTGAACTTTGAATAAAAACATTCAAGAGAAAGCAAGTTTATCCTCACAACAATTTTATAGAACTTCTTGGTGGTTTGACTTACTTGCAGGTATTTCTGGTTGTAAGAATGAATAAACTCTCTCCTGTTTGGACCTGTGACAGCAATCTTAAACCACAAATGACATAAACCACACATTATTTTGTCCAGCTTAATTTGAAGAGAAATCTGGAGGTTCACAGTTGCATGAACCAAATGCCATAAAAAGTACTCTTTCAGGGTTGATAATGGCAAATGTTGCCAAATTCTTTCAGGAAAATATATTTATACCCCTGGAGTCACAAGAGAACTCTCAATTTGCCTAAAACAGCTTTAAATTAAGCACAGACTGAATTAATTCTGATATTGACATTAAAGAAGCACTGGTCAAAGCTGACCCCAACAACTTGGCCACTTGCATTCAAATGAAGGATTTGGCAGAAACTTTGTTGTTTTCATAGAAAATAGCTAACCCCTCATGCACAGAACTAAATATGGGGACGCTGCTGCTTTTTGGTATCACTGGTGATATTCACAGTATTTCCAATCAAAAGAAGGATAACCTCAATTGATGTCAAAGATCATGTGTACCTATGTTTCATACACACACACAATACACAAATTCTCATTCAAGCAGCTGTCTCACTAAGAAAATTAATTTTGAGACAGCCTCCTCACTAAATGGTGCTGGGAAAACTGGACAGCTACATGTAAAAGAATGAAATTAGAACACTTCCTAACACTATACACAAAGATAAACTCAAAATGGATTAAAATCCTAAATGTAAGACCAGAAACTATAAAATTCTTAGAGGAAAACATAGGCAGAACACTCAATGACATACATCAAAGTAAGATCCTCTATGATCCACATCCTAGAGTAACAAATAAAAACAAAAGTAAACAAGAGGGACCTGATTAAACTTAAAAGCTTTTGCACAACAAAGGAAATGATAAGCAAGATAAAAGACAAACCTCAGAATAGGAAAATAATTGCAAATGAAACAATTGACAATGGATTAATTTCCAAAATATAAAAGCAGCTCATACAACTCAATACCAGGAAAACAAACAACCCAATCAAAAAGTGGGAAAATGACCTAAACAGATATTTCTCCAAAGAAGATATACAGATGGCTAACAAACACATGAAAAGATGCTCAACATAGCTCATTATTAGAGAAATGCAAATCAAAACTACAATGAGATATCACTTCACACTGGTCAGAATGGACCTCATCAAAAAGTCTACAAATAATAAGTGCTAGAGAGGGTGTGGAGAAAAGGGAATGCCCTTGCACTGTTGGTGGCAATGTAAACTGATACAGCCACTATGGACGACGGTATGGAGATTCCTTAAACTAAGAATAAAACCACCATGTGACCCAGCAATCCCACTCCTAGGCATATACCCTGAGGAAACCAGGGTTGAAAAAAGCACATGTATCCCACTGTTCATTGCAGCACTATTTATAACAGCTAGAACATGGAAGCAACCTAGATGCCCATCGACAGATGAATGGATAAAGAAGTTGTGGTACATATTCACAATGGAATATTACTCAGCCATAAAAAGGAACACATTTGAGTCAGTTCTGATAAGGTGGGTGAATCTAGAACCTATTATACACAGTGAAGTGAGCCAGGAAGAGAAAGATAAATATCGTATTGTAATGCACATACGAAGAATCTAGAAAAATGGTTCTGAAGAATTTATTTACAGGGCAGCGATGAAGAAACAGACATGGAGAATAGACTTACGGACATGGGGAGATGGGAGGAGAGGGTGAGATGTATGGAAAGAGTACCATGGAAACTTACATTACCATATGTAAAATAGATAGCCAATGGGAATTTGCTGTATAGCTCAGGAAACTCAAACAGGGGCTCTGTATCAACCTAGAGGGGTGGGATGAGTAGGGAGATGGGAGGGAGGTTCAAAAGGGAGGGGATATATGTATCAGTTCAGTTCAGTTCAGTTGCTGTCGTGTCTGACTCTTTGCGATCCCATCAATTGCAGCATGCATCTCATGTTTGTTTATAAACAGCCTTGACTTACTCCTTTTCCTATCTGGAACCAGTCTGTTGTTCCATGTCCAGTTACCTATGGCTGATTCATGTTGAGGTTTGACAGAAAACAACAAAATTCTGTAAAGCAATTATCCTTCAATAAAAAATAAATTAAAACAATTAATAAAAACAACAGATTACTGACAAAAAGATTGATATGTAAATAAATAGAGAATAGGAAGTATTGGAGATTAAAAAAAAGAAAATTAATTTTGAACAGAGTTAGAGTTTATTTTAATTTGTCTGAGTTCTATTTCTTGTTCTTTCTTATAGAATTGGCCCATTCACCTTTGTATAAAAATAATAACATTCTGTGAATAACCTAACATGGTATATGAATAAGATACATGCTAATGCACTATATAACTTTTATGAATAATGTTGTGCTTATGTTGTATCTGCATTTTTCCAGTTTAGGGCCTCCACTGGATTCATTAGATTCTCAATGGATTTGGTAACCAGGCTAATTAAGAGCCATGAATTTCACCTCTTAGGTAGAGCTTGCTTTGAGTTTCCTAGGCCACGTCAGCAGCATTGCCACTCTCTGTATTCCCATTACACTGTTCCTACTTGTGCTGATCAAGTTTTATTGCAATTTTTGTTTTATTTCATGTCACTGGATTATGGTATTACTCAGGACAGGAAGTATATATTTGGTATACATATTAATTATCATGCTCTTACAAATGATAGGTGCTGAGAAAATATTTTATGAGTGAATAAATGCAAATGAATACACTTTTTATTTACTTAATTTTTTTTTTCCTTAGGAGCCTATGTTTATACAAAAAATGACTCTATGTGAGAAGATATGTCCTTCTTCATTGTTAGTAAAGGGAATTGATCTCTAACTGGTGAAGGCCAGTCATACATGAATTAATTATATGTGAAAGTTTTTTTTTTTTTTTTTTTTCCCTAGTACCAAATAGGAGAAGACAATGGCACCCCACTCCAGTACTCTTGCCTGGAAAATCCCATGGACGGAGGAGCCTGGAAGGCTGCAGTCCATGGGGTCGCTGAGGGTCGGACACGACTGAGCGACTTCACTTACACTTTTCACTTTCATGCATTGGAGAAGGAAATGGCAACCCACTGTTGGTGTTCTTGCCTGGAGAATCCCAGGGATGGGGGAGCCTGGCGGGCTGCCGTCTATGGGGTCGCACAGAGTCAGACACGACTGAAGTGACTTAGCAGTACCAAATAAGCTGTCAACTGTAAATTATAAAAAATATACTTTACAGTATATATGGAATCTAGAAAGATGGTAACAATGACCCTATATGTAAGACAGCAAAAGAGACAACAGATATAAAGAATAGAATTTTGGACTCTGTGGTAGAAGGTCAGGGTAGAATGATTTGAGAGAACAGCACTGAAACATGTATATTATCATAGGTGAAACAGATCACCAGTACAAGTTTGATGCATGAAAGAGGGCACTCAAAGCCAGTGCAGTGGGACAACTCAGAGGGATGTGATGGCGGCGGGGAGGTGGAAGGGGGGTTCATGATCGGGGATACATCTATACCCATGTCTGGTTCATGTCAACATATGGCAAAAGCCACCATAATATATATGCAATTAGCCTCCAATTAAAATAAATATATAAAATTTAAAATATATATATATACTTTACAGTATATTGAAATTAGAATCATTTATGCATAGGAAAAATAGCAATTAAGCCCATTTCATTTAAATTTAAAATCACTTAGCTTTCTTTATAGTCCAAATCTCACATCTATACATGACTACTGGAAAAACAATAGCTTTGACTAGATGGACCTTTGTTGGCAAAGTAATGTTATCTGTTTTTCAATATGCTGTCTAGTCTGCTCATAGCTTTTCTTCCAAGGAGCAAGCATCTTTTGATTTTATGGTTGCAGCTGCCATTTGCAGTGATTTTGAAGCCCCCCAAAATAAAGTGTCTCACTGTTTCCATTGGTTCCCCATGTATTTGACATGAAGTCATGGGACCAGATGCCATGATCTTATTTTCTAACTGTTCAGTTTTAAGGAAACTTTTTCACTCTCCTCTTTCCCTTTGTCAAGAGATTCTTTAGTTCTTCTTCACTTTCTGCCATAAGGGTGCTGTCATCTGGGTATCTGAAGTTATTGATATTTCTACACGCATTCTTGATTCCAGCTTGTGCTTCATCCAGCCTGGCGTTTCTCATGACATATTCTGCATATAAGTTAAATAAACAGGGTGACAATATACAGCCTTGACGTACTCCTTTCTCTATTTGGAACCAGTCTGCTGTTTCATGTCCTGTTCTAACTGTTGCTTCCTAACCTGCATACAGATTTCTCAGGAGGCAGGTGTGGTGGGTCTGGTATTACCATCACTTTCAGAATTTTCCACAGTCTGATGTGACCCCACAGTCAAAGGCTTTGGTGTAGTCAACAAGGCAAAAGTAGATGTTTTTCTGGAGCTCTCTTTGCTTTTTCAATGATCCAATAGATGTTGGCAATTTGATCTCTTGTTCCTCGGCCTTTTCTAAATCCAGCTTCAACATCTGGAAGTTCACCTACTGTTGAAGCCTGGCTGGAGAATTTTGAGCATTACTTTGCTAGTGTGTGAGATGAGTACAATTGTGCGGTAGTCTGATCATTCTTTGGCATTGTCTTTTTTAGTGACTGGAATGAAAACTGACCTTTTCCAGTCCTGTGGCCACTGCTGTGTCTTCCAGATTTGCTAGCATACTGAGTGCAACACTTTCACAGCATCGTCTTTTAGGATTTGAAATAGCTCACCTGGAATTCCATCACCTCCACTAGCTTTGTTCACAGGGATGCTTCCTAAGGCCGACTTGACTTCACATTCCAGGATATCTGCCTCTAGGTGAGTGATCACACCATGGTGGTTATCTGGGTTGTGATGATCTTTTTTTCAGTTCTGTTTATTTTTGCTACCTCTTCTTATCTTCTGCTTCTGAATACTATTTCTGTCTTTTATTGTGCTCATCTTTGCATGAAATGTTCCCTTGGTATCTCTAATTTTCTTGAAGAGATCTCTAATCTTTCCCATTGTATTGTTTCCCTCTATTTCTTTGCATTGATCACTGAGGAAGGCTTTCTTATGTCTCTTTGCTATTCTTTGAACTCTGCATTCAAATGGTACTCCTTTTCTCTTTTGCCTTTAGCTTCTTTTCTTTTCTCAGTTATTTGTAAGACCTCGTCAGACAACTGTTTTGGCTTTTTGCATTTTTTTTTTCCCTTGGAAATGGTCTTGATCCATGCCTCCTGTACAATGTCACAAACCTCTGTCTATAGTTCTTCAGACACTTGGTCTATCAGATATAATCCCTTGAATTTATTTCTCACTTCCACTGTATAATCATAAGGGATTTGATTTAGGTCATACCTGAATGGTCTAGTGGTTTTCCCTACTTTCTTCAATTTAAGTCTGAATTTGGCAATAAGGAGTTCATGATCTGAGCCACATGTCATTTTCCAGTCTTGTTTTTGCTGACTGTATAGAGCTTATCCATCTTTGGCTACAAAGAATATAATCAATCTGACTTTGGTATTGATGATCTGGTGATGTCCATGTGGAGTGACTTCTCTTGTGTTGTTGGAAGACGGTGTTTGCTATGACCAGTGCATCCTCTTGGCAAAACTCTGTTATCCTTTGACCTGCTTCAAGGCCAAATTTTCCTGTTACTCCAAGTAGCTCTTGACTTCTTACTTTTGCATTCCAGTCCCCTGTGATGAAGAGGACATCTTTTTTGGGTGTTAGTTCCAGAAGGGCTTTTATGTCTTAATAGAACCATTCAATTTTGGCTTCTTCAGCATTACTGGTCAGAGCATAGTCTTGGGTTACTTTGATACTGAATGGTTTGCCTAAGAAATGAACAGAGATCATTCTGTTGTTTTTGAGACTACATTTAAGTACTGCATTTCAGACTCATTTGTTGACTCTGATGTTGACTATGAGTTCCAAAAAAACATCTATTTCTTCTTTTTGAATATGCCAAATTCTTTGACTGTGTGGATCACAACAACTTGTGGCTTAAAGAGATGGGAATACCAGACCACCTTACCTGCCTCTGGAGAAATCTGTATGCAGCTCAAGAAACAACAGTTAGAACTCGACATGGAACAACAGACTGGTTCCAAATCAGGAAAGGAGTATGTCAACGCAGTATATTGTCACCTGTTTAATTACCTTGTACACAGATTACATCATGAGAAAGGCTGGACTGGATGAAGCACAAGCTGGAATCAAGATTGCTGGGAGAAATGTCAGTAACCTCAGATATGCAGATGATAGCACCCTTGTGGAAGAAAGCAAAAAAGAACTAAAGAGCCTCTTGATGAAAGTGAAAGAAGAGAATGAAAAAGCTGACTTAAAACTCAACATTCAGAAAACTAAGATCATGGCAACCTTTCCCATCACTTCATGGAAAATAGATGGTAAACAATGGAAACAGTGACAGACTTTATTTTGGGGGGCTCCAAAATCACTGCATCTGGTGACTGTAGCCATGAAATTAAAAGACACTTGCTCCTTAGAAGAAAAGTTATGACCAACTGAGACAGCTTATTAAAAAGCAGAGACATTACTTTGCCAACAAAGGTCCATCTATTTAAAGCTACAGTTTTTCCAGTAGTCACATATGGATATGAGAATTGGACTATAAAGAAAGCTGAGCGCTGAAGAATTGATGCTTTTGAACTGTGATGTTGGAGAAGATTCTTGAGAGTCCCTTGGACGACAAGGAGATCCAACCAGTTCATCATAAAGAAAATCAGTCCTGAATATTCATTGAAAGGCTTGATGTTGAAACTGAAACGCCAATACTTTGGCCACCTGATGCAAAGGACTCATTTGAAAAGACCCTGATGCTGGTCTTTCAATCAAAAGATTGAAGGCAGGAAGTGAAGGGGACAACAGAGTATGAGATGGTCGGATATCATCACTGACTCAATGGATATGAGTTTGATTAAACTCTTGGAGTCGGTGATAGACAGGGAGGCCTGGTGTGCTGCAGTCCATGGGGTCTCAAAGAGTCAGAAAGACTGAACGACTGAACTGAACTGAGTTTCAGTCCATTTTAGTTCACTGATACCTAAAATGCCAATGTTCACTCTTGCCATCTCCTGTTTGACCACTTCCAATTTCCCTTGATTCATTGACCTATCATTCCAGGTTCCTAATGCTCTTTATAGGATCGGAGTTCACTTCCATCACCCGTCACATTCACAACTGGGTGCTGTTTTTGCTTTGGGTCCATCTCTTCATTCTTTCTGGAGTTCTCTCTCCATTCTTCTCCAGTAGCATATTGTGTACCTACCAACCTGGGGAGTTCATCTTTCAGTGTTACATCTTTTTGCCTTCTTGCTTTTCTAACCTAGTGCAAAGTAAGTCAGAGATTTTTCATGTTGCTGCTACTAAGTCACGTCAGTCGTGTCCGACTCTGTGACCCTATAGACGGCAGCCCACCGGGCTCCCCTGTCCCTGGGATTATACAGGCAAGAATATTGGAGTGGGTTGCCATTTCCTTCTCCAGTGCATGAAAGTGAAAAGTCAAAGTGATGTCGCTCAGTCGTGTCTGATTCTTCGCTACCCCATGGACTGTAGCCTACTAGGCTCCTCCGTCCATGGGATTTCCCAGGCAAGAGTATTGGAGTGGGTTGCCATTGCCTTCTCTGAGATTTTTCATACTGAACCAGAAAACCTTCAGTGTGTAGGAACGTGACTTAGGAATTCTCTTTTGCTGAGCAAAGGAATGAGGCATTTGACTGTCTGCATATTCATATCTATAGCTATTTCATAGCCTTCTTCATCTGTTTGTGTTTTTCATTTTTATTTTGGCTTTTTTGAATCTTTCCTGAACTTTCAGTCTTAGTAAACATATTCTTTAGAATAGTTTATTATTTAACTTGCCTGGCTCAGTTGTACAAACTAAGGTGCATGATTTCAAACAATTAATTTTTGAAGTGAATTTTATTTTTCAAAATTGCTCCCAAACACATTTAATTAATATCTATAAATATCATGGTTCCCTATTTATTTATATATAACTGTTTTGATGATAGATTTCTACTGTAAAGTTAGTTTTCCAATCTCTGCTAACCAGTTGGTATTCATCATAAACACACAATATTTCATTGTTAATATGCTGTGGGATTTTAACCGATGTTTGAATTTCCATCTATACCATTTATACAATACAAATACCATCTTTGAATACATCCTCTTCCTTATTTGTACATCAAATAAAAACTTCTCCCTAAGATCCATATTTTTAAAAGTCCTCTCTCTACATTAGGTCAGAATTCTAATGTAAGTTTGAGCAGTTATGATTTTCAACTTTAGAAGAGGGCAGAAATCACTAATTACCCCTAGAGATCAAAGAAATGGTATTTCATTTGCAAATACATTCAATTGATGAAGGCTATAGTACTCAAGTAATAATATTAACACATACGGTGCTTCTCATCTTCAAAGCCTATTTCTGAATATTAAGTAATTAGCAAGATTACACATTCAATAGGTGACATGTGAACCACAGACTTTTCTAAAAAACTATGGTCTGTGGCAAACTGTGTACATATTCATAGCACATAATAAATATCACAAATTTATATCTCTATTAGTCATTATAAATGTCTGCTTGTTTACTATTATAAGAATAGTTCCTGAAGATAAAGATGAAGTTTACATTATTTTTGTCTTTAATGATATGCAGGCCTTTTGAACAAGGTGTTTACACTTAGCTTCAACCAACATAACTAAATCTTTACCCTGTATTGGCATTTTTTTCTTCTCTACTGTGATTCTGTTGAGCCATTCTAGAACTCTCTGCTGTTTAAGCACTTTGCTTTGATTCTTTGGAGATAAAAAGGTAATTTTTAAATTAATGATAAATGGAGGAAATGAAATATACCTGGATATTCAGTTACATAGATTATGTCTTGATTTCAACATTCAGAAACACCAAATGCTATTTTTTGGCAACTTTTTGTGAAAAAAGGGTAGTTTCTATTCTCAAATATATTAAATGTTTATACTGGGAGAGTCAATTCCTAGGCAGGTTGATAAGAAGTCTGGGGTCCCCGAGAAGGAGAAAGGGGTCTGAGGCTCTCAAGGAGGGGATAGGGGTCTGGAATTCTCAAGGAGGAGGAAAGGACAAACATCTTTTTTTTTTCTCTACATTCCTTAGTCTTGGTCACATAAAACATTTTTTTCTTTAAGCCTGGAACTGATGATTACACAACAAATAACTCAGTTTAAACTCTGTATGAGGATTATATAAACAATGTATCCTGCTTGAGGACAGTTTCTCCTTCTTGAAAACCTTCTAGCTCATCCTGTTATCTTAAAGTGTAAATTATGGGAGTGGGTCAGGTAAGATCTTTACAACCTTGAGGCATTCTTTTGATTTATTTGTAATAACTAATTAAACACATTTATAACTCCCTTGCTAATACCAGCGAGAGGGGTACTCTCCATCCCTCTTCTGATGTCTGTGTCAGAAGCTTTCTCTGTGACACAAAACTCTGTGACACAAAAGCTCTTGAGTGATCAAGCCTGGTCCCTGGTTCTGAAGCTAAATCTTTTTCGGCGATCATGAATCTGACATCATTCACTGTAAGCTATCAATACCAAATAATGTTAATTTTTTTTTTTAATCAATAAGGATGTTTTGGGAAAATATACAATATAGTTTGGCCAAAATCTTTTTTGTAAAATAAAATTCAGATTATACATGCTATCTGTGCAACCAAATTACTTAGCCCTTTGGAAAGCATAAAAAAAACCAAAAATGGAAGTTTAACATACTGAGAAATATGGCTTCTAATACCAGGTCTGCAAATAACTAGCTCTGTTACTTTATTATTATTATTTTTTAATCTTTCTGGCTTCCAGTTGCACCATTGTTAAAATTCTGGAGTTAATCCCATGATTCTATGATTTGAATGTGTATTTTTCATCATTTCCTATTTATTATTCTTACTACAACAGTAAGTCATTAAGCTCTGTGAAAGATATGAATATATATTATATGGGATTTGAGTTACAAAAGGATAAATTAAGTATAATGGGTCAATAACACTTCTTGATGTTTTGATTTTAGCTAATAAACTATTCCTCTTAAGGAGTTAGTCAATTTTTCTCTTATGAGGATCTTGCTTGATTCAAAGGGGAGACTGAGTGAAGAAACCTTAATTTTGCACATGCCTGAAATAGAATGAGAAATTTACTATTCATTTATTGATTTTTTTTTTTCTTTTTCCTGGCAATTTAAAGGAGGGTTACTTTGCTAATGACCACAAAGAGGATCAAAGGGAGATTCTTGGCTGGGCCTGGATAAGCATTTGAGAACAGTTTTTCTTCAAAACTTCTCGGTGGTTTTCCAGATACTGTGCTGGAAATTGAAATTAGAATAATCTATCTAGTAAGTGAAGTCCCTGCTGGAATTATAACTTTAAACATTCATCAAAGTGATAAGAATATCATTAGATTCTCATTGTTACTATTTTAAGAAATATTATCTTCACAGATCTATGTCCTTTAATTACATTTAAAATGTAGAACAGTAGCCACTAATTAATTTTATTGAATCAGTTCCTTTTCAGTACACATAACAGTGTTTTAAATAAAAATAGGGTACAAAAGTTAAATTCAGTTTTGAAGACTTTTTGAACCCTATTTTCTCTACTTGCTCACTAATATGTCAAATAATTTACCTTCTATTTACTTTGCTTCTGAACCATTTTTCTGATTCCACACAGGTAAATTGCACAAGTTCTTTCATGTCCATGAACCTCTGTTCCTTAGTTAACATTCTTATCAAGACTCTCTGTAGTTAGATCCAGCCCTCTCTGCTTTGTGCTAGCATAGCCCTTGATACACTTTTTATACTTCAGCAGTATGCATTCTTCTTTAAAGACCCTCCCACACACAGCTCTTCTGCTGAAACTTCCTGAAAGGGGCAGCAGTACCTTATTAGTTTTCTAAGTATCTGGTAATATTACTGGTACATACAATTATTTGGGGGATGAAGGATGAGTAGATGGATAATATAATGAACTGCAAAACTTGCTTCAGTTCAGTTCAGTTCAGTCACTCAGTCGTGTCCGACTCTGCAACCCCATGAATCGCAGCACACCAGGCCTCCCTGTCCATTACCAGCTCTTAAGTGTAGTCGCTCAGTTGTGTCCGACTCTTTGCGACCCCATGAACTGTAGCCCACTAGGCTCCTCTGTCCACGGGATTCTCCAGGCAAGAATACTGGAGTGGGTTGCCATTTCCTTCTCCAGGGGATCTTCCCGACCCAGGGATCGAACCTGGTTCTTCCGTATCACAGACAGATGCTTTACCCTCTGAGCCACCAGGGAAGCCCCAATGGGCATAAGCTTGAGCAAACTCTGGGAGATGGTGAAGGACAGGGAAGCCTGACGTGCTGCAGCCCATGGGGTCAGTCAGACGCGACTGAAAAACAAGGCGTGTGAAATGATGATGCTTTGAGAGAAAAATTAATAACCAGCAAAATCAGACAAATAGGAAGCATGAAGAAATGAAAGCGCTCTGGGGGGAGGGTTAAGAGGAGAACAGTACCCCCCAAAAGCAGCACGGCTCCATACAGTACCCGCCTGAGCAGCGAACGCTATTTTCAGCCCTAGAAAATAAGACTGACCATCTGACTAAAGCTCAGGATAACCACATTCACGGTATGAAGGATGAGGCTGCAGCGGGTGAGGGGGAGGCAGAAATGAGACCTCAGCAGTCACGGTAGGAAGCTGAGAGCCCACTTCTACGCCCGACTCAGGCTATTTACAAGCTCAGGTCGGTCGTACTCAGCTGCCAAAGGGCAGAAGGGGGAAGGGGCCGGGCTCCCAGAGTGACAAGGGGAGAAGTCATTTAAACTCTGGGCTTCGCTTGCTAAACGGGCCTGGCTAACGGGTCTTGGGCCTCGCGCCAAGAACTCCGCCTCTGGACCTTCCTCACTCCTCGGCGGGCCTGGAACCAGGAGCGCCGTCACCCCCACCTATTACAGGAGCCAGGTAAGCCCCGGACCACAAAGCCAGCAAACCAAAGGACTCAGGGAAGGAGCCCCGGGTCCGTTGCGACCCGACCCGACCCAACGGGCCTTTGCAGCCGGAGCTCCCTGCGGGAGGGCGGGGGTGCTGGGCCGGCCCAGGGCCCGGCATGTAGAGAGCAGATGCCGCCCTCAACCCAGCACTTTGGCCACGCGCCTCCGAGAGTTCCCCGGGGCCGCCGCCCTAGTCTCGCGCTACTGCTAATCCTCACCCACGATTTCGTCAAGTCCACGGGCTCCTCACACACTGCCTTGGTCTATTCAGGCGCCACAGCCACCGCGACGACCTCGTCCTGCGCACGCGTTACCATAGTCTAAATTTTAGTATACAAAGGAAATCCTTGTACGTTCATGGCTATGAAATTTAGATCATGCATTACTGGGATACATTTAAATTCAACTACATACTTTTCAGTGGAGAAGGAAATGGCAACCCACTGCAGTGTTCTTGCCTGGAGAATCCCAGGGATGGGGGAGCGTGGAGGGCTGCCATCTATGGGGTCGCACAGAGTCGGTCATGACTGAAGTGACTTGGCAGCAGCAGCAGAAGCACATACTTTTAAAACATTTGAAACAAATGTTTTCTACACCTTAGATGGGCACAGGTAATATTGGTACTAGTCCGTGTAACTGGATTCTACAGACACATTCAAAAGCCCATAATTTCCTTAGGCAACAGTTTCAAATAAGCCTATTTGATGCTAATAGTAAAGAATCAGCTTGCCAATGAAGCAGATGCCAGAGACATGAGTCTGAACCCTGGGTCTGGAAGTTCCTCTGGAGCAGGAAATGGCTACTCACGTCAGTATTCTTGCCTGGAAAATTCCAAGGACAGAGGAGCCTGGCAGGCTACAGACCATGGAGTTGCAGAGTTGGACACGACTGAGCATGCGCACAAATATGTTATCACAATTCCCTTAGCTTAGGATCTGGCCAAAGATAAAGATTTCTCCATTCTTGACTCTCTACCACTATGTATACTTGAAAGCCTGCTGGACCTAAGAAATAGGAGTTATCTTCCTCAGCTCTGCACAACTCAAGAGGAGACACCCACAAAGCCTCCCCCAACGTTCACTGTTAATCAGTTTGGTCTGCTGCAACAATGCCAGTTAGCTTAAACAACAGAAATGCATTTTCTTACAGTTTTGGAGACTGGAAGTCCAAGATCAGGGTGCCAGCAGGGTCAGCGTCTAGAGGTCTCTCTCCTTGGGTCACAGAGAGCGGCCTTCTTACTGCGTCCTCACACGCCAGAAAGAAAAAGAGTTCTACTTCCTCTTCCTTCTCTTATAAGGGACCAGGCCTATGGAATTAAGGCCTAACAACCTCATTTAACCTCAGTTATCTGAACTGATCTCCTAAAGTTCCTATCTCCAAATACAAGAACATTTGGGGATCTTTGGGTTGGGAGCTGGGGCTTCAACATAAATATTAGGAGACACAATTCAGTCTGTAACATACACACTCTGATGTTCTCATGTATTTCTTTTTCTGTTATTTCTTGATTTAATTGAATACACCTGGACATAATATACCTAACAAGACACACCTTTAAGTTCAGAGAATACATTTGCCTTTGGGGTTCAGAGCTGGGTATTCTCTTCATATGCAAATTTCACCATCCCAATACAAGATGAATTTTTGTATATAATATGACTCATTCTGGCAATTTGGAATGAAATGAAGGGACCTTCACAAATGGAGCTCACAAACTTTTTGCATTTGAAAGTGCCAAAAGTAGAGGAACTTGGCAAAGAGTACCACAAGAAAGACTTCCTTTATAATCTCTAACATTAGAACCCAAACCATACTTTGGTTAGATTCTATGATGTCTGGCATGCTATCTGATTATCAGCAAGTTGAAAGGTTTCAGTCTGCTGATTCTGTCAAAGATTTCTGGAAATCTAAGTGGTCTCTGAAGAAGCACAGCAGTAAAGTTGGTAATATAGTAGGGAGTTAAAGAAAAATGTAAATAGTTTTGTTGATGTCTAGATTGTTCCATGTGTTCCTTTTAAATAACAAATACTAGGCTCCATGTTATCATTACAGTATTATCTTGATGAGCTAGGCATTTGCTATAGCTGTCCTTTTAAGTTTTGTGTTATTAGGTAGGCAAATATTTCATTTATGCAAGGTAAGCTTTACACTGCAGTGGCATTGCTCTGAAAAAAAATCAATATGTATTTTAAATTACACATATAATTGTTTTGTGTTTTGGTGCCTAATTCCTCTCCTTGAAATGCATGAAAAACATTAAAATGTTCAAATTGTTTCCTTTAATTCCTTTTATGCACTTTTGTGGGAGGAATTAACCTCCACACTCTAAAATGATTGTATGTATAATATTAAAAATGGAACATCTCATTTCCTTTTTATTTCTGTTGTGGGGATTGTAAACACCAGAGGTATCTAATGAAGACCTTACTTTTACAACATCACAGAATGAAAAAGGCACATTGGAAATACAACTAGAAGCTTGTCTTTCAGATTGGTCCCTAGACCTAGTGAACACATTGATTTTTTCCCCCCATTTTTCTTGTTGTCTTTATCTTACTTCAAACTTCTAGTGAATTTAATGTGATAAGGTGTCAATAAAGCAGCTGCATACAGGCCATCATCTAGCTGCAACTTGAGCCTTCTTTATTAGAGTCTTTGATTATCTAGTTTTAAGCCTGGGGGTAAGGATTACATGCATCTAAAGTCAGTAAATTCTGTCTATAATCCAAGTCCACAAAAAATAGTCTAATGACCACTAACACTACAGACCCTCCATCTTTTTTTTTTTTTACACCCCCTTCTCCTGTAGGCCATTAATTCTTTGGGGCTTAGGAGGGTAAAAATTTCTTTGCCTCACCAGGCCTACCTAGCTGCTGCTTATCAGATCCAGACACTCTTTCAAATGGAATCTGATTTACTCATTTCACTTATAAATAATAATTACTTAAAGTTTAAAATATTTTCTTTTGTAGTATTGTTGACTTTATCCAATATACAATTATAAGTACATGGACAGTCTTGCCAACAATTTTTTGACAATAACACACAATTTTTAATACATAGCTTGAGTAAATAATAATATATACAAGTATTAATAGCAAAGTTAAGTAGACTGATTTCCTCCTTTTTAAATTTGCAGCTCTATAAAGCACAGGGAACTCTAATCAATGCTCTGTGGTGACAGAGAGGGGGTAGATGTATATGGGTATAGTATGTGTTAGTCACTCAGTCATTTCTGACTCTTTGCAACCCCATGGACTGTAGCACACCAGGTTTCTCTTTCCATGGGATTCTCCAGGCAAGAATACTGGAGTCAGTTGCCATGCCCTCTTCCAGGGGGTCTCCCCGACTTACGGGTTGAAGCCAAGTCGCTTATGTGTCCTGCATTAGCAGGTGAGTTCCCTATGACTAGCGCCACCCGGGGAGCCTATGTATATCAATGTGTGTGTGTGCCTATGTGTGTGTATATATATATATACATATATATATATACCTGATTCACTTTGCTGTACAGAAACTAACACAACATTGCAAAGCAACTAAATTCCAATAAAAATATTAAGTAAATAAATAAAATTCTAGTTTTAGTTTATTGAAGACTGAACTATCCATGAATATTCATTCAACAAATGAGTTTCAATAATTATAAATTCACGTACTTCTAATACATTTGTATGCATGCATGTTAAATCTTAAATCATTTTTTCTAATAAATCAAATAGCAAAAATCACATCTGGAGAACAAAACATTCCTGCTTGACTTGCAACTTTTGTTTCACACAACACCGGTGTCCCTTCCATTGACAGGGCCTGAAGCATTTCAGGTTTAAACAAGATTTAGACAGAAACTCAGACTTTAAAGAATCCATCTTGCAGCCCTGACAAAGTAATTGGCTGGAAAAATTATAATAAAATTTTCATAAAGTTCACATTCATGAAGTGACAAAAATTGCTTTTAGGAAATTACGATATTAATAATTTACACTCATGTCAATAGCATTTCCAAAATAACTCAAGCTTTCTACCTTGAAAATTATGAATCTACTTTGATTTTTCTCCCACACACAGACAGTTAAACACAATGAGAGACGTTGAGATCTAGATACAGATTATTCATTTAAGAAGATAGCTTCTTGTTTAATTAGAGATTTATCATTTTAACTAGCTGTACTATTGCTCTGAATTAGTTTTCGAGGGTTTGCAGAATTAAAGATGGTAAAAATTGATGAACCTTAGCTGTATTTCCCCCCGAAGGGTACAAACTTTTATTACATTTCAGATGCAAAACACAATTAGCCTCTAACCTAACCATGTTAATCTCCTTGAGTTAAGCTTATGTGTTTCTGCTTGTCTAGAAACTTTTAATGAAAGATCTATGTCTTTCACAGCCAATTTTAATAACCTCTTTATTTGCATCTCTGCCCTTGTTTAGAGGAGGAGTTAATACAATAAGCTCCCAGATTATAGAACACTCTTTTAAAATTGAGGATAAATAAAATTCTGTAATGTTCAGTTGGAGCAGCACTCAGCAGGAAATGGACATCAACAATAAATATTTTTCAAGTTCCAAATGTTTCCTTGTAATTAACTAAGAGGAGTACATTAGTGTCATCTCTTGTGGTCCATTCTGTAAATTCAACTCCTGGCATTAAGCAAGGCCATTTTGATAAGACTGAATTTGAAAAATTAATTTATTTTGTGGATAAATATTCCTTTAAAGGTGATTTTTTTCCTCAACAACAAAACTGTTGTAACTTATCCTAACATTTTCTGCAGCACAATCTCAAATGCTCACCTACTCCCAAACTATATTTTCTGCTGTGCAAAGTTTGTGCTTGGGTAAATAGATCCTGTCTCAAAATGGGAAATAAATGGTCACTTGTGGATTTCCTCACTCTGGGTTAGAATATATGGCATAGTTACTCCTTGGTCTATGGTGGTTGGTGGTTTAGTCACTAAGTCGTGTCCAACTCATTGCAACCCCATGGACTATAGTATGAAGAAATTGTGCACTGAAAAGTGGGTTTATTTTGGATATTTAATGGGAATTTTCTCCAGAAATACCACACAAAGAATTTTGAAATTTAAAATCAGTACCGTAACATCCTCTGACAAATAGCATCACTTTTTTTCAGTCACTAAACAAGAAAATGTCCATACACAGAGGCTGTGCCTAATTCAACATCCCACACATAGCATAGTGTCTATCTTATGAAGATGAAGACAATCCATAAAGATTTATTGAATGAAGACTGAATACATGGACAAACATAAATTTCAAAAAAAATTTCAGAAATTTCAGCCTCATTCAGGTAACACAATTATGTCTATTATTGGTATACATGTTCTTGCCTCATGGAGATTCTTCATGTTCTACAGTCAATAAAATCATATTCTACAAGGAAGAGCCACATGACTCTGACACCAAATTATGAGCAATGCAGACCCTATTGTGCTCCTTTCTCAGATTATTTCAGGATTCTTACAATGGACTCATTGCCTGAAGTTTCCTCCTAGCTCAATCCTTCAGTTCAGTTCAGTTCAGTCGCTCAGTCGTGTCCTACTCTTCGCGACCCCATGAATCACAGCACGCCAGGCCTCCCTCTCCATCACCAACTCCCAGAGTTCACTCAGACTCACGTCCATCGAGTCAGTGATGCCATCCAGCCATCTCATCCTCTGTTGTCCCCTTCTCCTCCTGCCCCCAATCCCTCCCAGCATCAGAGTCTTTTCCAATGAGTCAACTCTTCACATAAGGTGGCCAAAGTATTGGAGTTTCAGCTTCAGCATCATTCCTTCCAAAGAAATTTCAGGATTGATCTCCTTCAGAATGGACTGGTTGGATCTCCTTGCAGTCCCAGGGACTCTCAAGAGACTTCTCTAACACCACAGTTCAAAAGCATCAATTCTTCGTCACTCAGCCTTCTCCATAGTCCAACTCTCACATCCATGCATGACCACTGGAAAAACCATAACCTTGACTAGACGGACCTTTGTTGGCAAAGTAATGTCT
This sequence comes from Capricornis sumatraensis, assembly GCF_032405125.1. Taxonomy (NCBI): domain Eukaryota; kingdom Metazoa; phylum Chordata; class Mammalia; order Artiodactyla; family Bovidae; genus Capricornis; species Capricornis sumatraensis. Next base: position 173,712,771 of record NC_091070.1, on the reverse strand, counting down.
CTGCTTTTGAATATGCTATCTAGGTTGGTCATAACTTTCCTTCCAAGGATTAAGTATCTTTTAATTTCATGGCTGCAGTCACCATCTGCAGTGATTTTGGAGCCCCCAAAAATAAAGTCTGACACTGTTTCCACTGTCTCCCCATCTATTTCCCATGAACTGATGGGACCAGATGCCATGATCTTCGTTTTCTGAATGTTGAGCTTTAAGCCAACTTTTTCACCCTCCAATTTCACTTTCATCAAGAGGCTTTTTAGTTCCTCTTCACTTTCTGCCATAAGGGTGGTGTCATCTGCATATTAACCCTAGGCTATTTCCCCCATTGCTACTTGAGATAATTTTCTGCAACATGGTTTCATTCTTACCTTTCCCTAATAACAGTTTTGAAATAGCTAGGATAACACTGCTTCAGAAATAAAGTCCAAGCTATACAGTACATTCATGGCAAATAGGGAAACAGTGACAGACTTTAGTGTTTTGGGCTCCAAAATCACTGCAGATGGTGAATGCAACCATGAAATTAAAAGATGGTTACTCCTTGGAAGAAAAGTTATGATCAACCTAGACAGCATATTAAAAAGCAGAGATATTACTTTACCAACAAAGGTCTTTCTAATTAGGGCTATGGTTTTTCCAGTGGTCATGTATGGATGTGAGAGTTGGACTATAAAGAAAACCGAGCACCAAAGAATTGATGCTTTGAACTGTAGTGTTAGAGAAGACTTTCGAGAGACCCTTGGACTGCAAAGAGATCCAATCAGTCCATCCTAAAGGATATCAATCCTGAATATTCATTGGAAGGACTGATGTTGAAGCTGAAACTCCAATAGTTTGGCCACCTGATATGAAGACCTGACTCATTTGAAAAGACCCTGATGGTGGGAAACATTGAAGGCGGAAGGAGAAGGGGATGACAGAGGATGAGATGATTGGATGGCATCACTGACTCAATGGACATGAGTTTGAGTAGACTCCAGGAGTTGATGATAGACAGGGAGGCCTGGTGTGCTGCAGTCCATGGGGTCGCAAAGAGTCAGACAGACTGAGCAACTGAACTGAACTGAACACAGTACATTATTCAAGATCTTTCCTGAATGGGTCTAAACTTTAATTTCTTGAACTCCAACTCTAAACAAAATATACTTATAGTCTGCATATAAGAGTGTTCTTAAGAATTACAAATTTGCCTTTCTCTCAGCTTAGTTTGGGCTTCCCTGGTGGCTCAGATGATAAAGAATATGCCTGCAGTGTAGTAGGCCCAGGTTTGATTGCTAGGTCAAGAAGATCCCCTGGAGACAGGAATTGCTACTCACTCCAGTATTCTTGACTCGGAAATCCAATGAACAGAGGAGCCTGGCAGGCTACATGGGTTGCAAAGAGTCGGACACAACTGAACAACTAACACTTTCAGTTTGTTTCCTCTGCCCACAAAATATTTCTCCATTTCCAATCCTCATTATTCAACTGTCAAACCCAGCTCCAATATCACCCACTCTTTGAAGCCTTCCAGAATCATTCAGGCAGAATTTTTCACTCCCTATTCTGTAATACGATAATATTTACTATGTATTTCTGTAACAGCACTGACCACATTCAATAATAGTATTTGTTAGGTGCTATAACTTGGCCTACATGCATTTATGTCTCTCCGTCTTCTGAGAGGGAAAAAGACTCCCCTTATTCAACTTTAAATGCCTAGCTTCTAGAACAGTGTGAAGATGCAGATGAGTTCAATAAATATAAACAGAGCATGAAATAAAGAGGTCACAAAGAACTTAGGGACACATGTTTTGCCTAGTGACTAGACTGATGCACTCCCAAAAGACATGTGCAGCTTCCTGAAGTCTTTTGTTGCCAGTGTCAGAGAAAGAGAGCTCTGCAAGTGTTTCAGTAGCCTCTTGTGGCAAATCACTTTTCAGTATAAAGTAAATGTAGATGGACTGCTCCTCTAATACCTGGGGCAGGAGCCAACTTGTCAACTGAGCTAACTGTAGTGGCCTCTGCCTGTCAAACCTCAAGTGGGTATGTTTTCCCAAGATAACTTGCACTGAAGGAGAAACTGGGGCCTGCTCACAGACTCTTAGTAATCAATTTTATTTTATTTTATTTTACTTTCCATGACCATTTTATTGTGTAATATGGTAGGTTTTATTTCTTTTATTTTAATTTTTATTTTATATTGGAGTATATTTGATTAATGTTGTGTTAGTTTCAGGTGTACAGCAAAGTGATTCAGTTGTATATATATATGCATGTATCTATCTTAAAAGGGTATCCACTTTCAGAGAGAATTTATCTCCAACTCTTTTCTTTCTTCATTTGGAGGGACACACATGAGTACGTAAACTGAGTGAAATGATATCAATCAATGGTACTAAAAAAAATGAGAGAGAAGGCAAAGAAGGAGGTCCTTCCTATATGTTTAACTTTTGCTGGTGCACTGGGATAACCCAGAAGGGTGGTATGGGGAGGGACGTGGGAAGGGGCTTCAGGATGGGGAACATGTGTATATGTTCCGTGGCGGATTCGTATTGATGTATGGCAAAACCAATACAATATTGTAAAGTAATTAGCCTCCAATTAAAATAAATAAATTTAAATTAAAAAAAAAATAAAAGCAAAAAAATAATAAAGGTTCACATGTTTTGGTAAAGTCTGGATGCAGCATATACTTTGAAACAAATAAAGGTGAATTTGGATTCAAGTTATTCATGAATCAGGATCATTAAAAAATGTATATGATACATTTATAAGTTTTAAAACTAAATATTCTCCTTGAGTAACCTATTATTCCCTTGATTCAAAGGCACTGTGTTTTATATATTTATTCTTGAATCCTCTAAAATTTTGTACAAAATAAGATAAAAACTCTGGACTTCCATAATTTAATTGACTTGAAAGGAAAGTGTTAGTCACTCAGTAGTGTCCAATTCTTTGTGACCCCATGGACTGTAGCCCACCAGGCTCCTCTGTCCATGGGATTCTCCAGGCAAGAATACTGGAGTGGGTTTCCATTTCTTTCTCCAGGGGATATTCCCCACCTGCATTGCAGGCACACTCTTTACCATCTGAGCCACCAGGGACTTGTCCCAGGTCAAAAGTGGTAAATGACAGAGTCTGAATCCAAACCCAAGTCTCACATATACTAAAGCCACTTTTATTCCCAGCACATTATAAATCTAGGGTGTAGTATCTATTATAATTGTAACTGTGTAGACTTAAAAATGCAGATGAAACATTTTAGCAGCTCATAAAACCATATGACATGCCATCCTAAAATGAGCATCAGGGGCTTATCCAACATGTATTGGGTTGGCCACAGAGTTCATTCAGTTTTTTCTCTAACACATCATGGAAAAACCCAAACAAACTTTTTTGGCCAACAACTGCATATGTGCACAAATTGAAACATGACTGTTGGCCCTCAAAGCAGTAACCAGCTACAAAGCCAAGATTTTAGTGTTGATTACATGGCTATGTGCTCCTCCTAAGATTCATAACCAAGAATCTCCCTCCAAGATGCGTTCTTCCATATATTAGATATAATGTAGTTTTTGACAACTACTATCTTACAAAATAATACATAGTGATGAAATGGCTTTAATAGACCCAATTTCAGCTTAAAGAACAATTCAAAAGTTGTGTTTATAAATTATCCTATACTGGAACAAAAAGGAATATCTAAAAGTTAAAAAAAAATTAAAATAAGAAAAAAATCCTCCTTTTTTTATATTTGTTTTACTCAAAACTGTGCTATCTAGGAGGACAAGGCTTTAAGTCAGATGCAGAGAAGTGATGGGTAATTAAGTCTGTGTCATTTATTCTGAAGAAAAAAGAGTCCTTTATCACAAACTGTATTGCCTGTCCAGTCTCTCAGAAAGAACATTTTCACTTTGCCTTTGTCTCTTCAGTTATTAAAAATAAGCCCTTGAAATACAGAAACCAGACACAGTTACCTAAAGGAAAGAAGCCATCTAATCCTCTCTCCAGGCATGTAGAGGAGCTGAGGCTCCTTTACCTCTGAGGCTTTGTTAGTGCCCCAATAACTGAAGCAAGATAAACTCTGACTGAACAAGCAATATGTTGACAGTGTTTGTGCAAAAGCTCCTGTGGCTCGGCCAGCTGGGATCAAACCAGAGCGCAGTGGCCCTGCGTGCCATGGCTTCCATTATGCTGGCCCCATTCTTTCATCAGCAGTATCCAAATACAGTCATTCCTCTCTAGTTTAAATTTCTGCCCAGAATGAGCTTTTAATGGAATTTGTGTTTCTATAGAATATGCTTTCCAAAAACACACACACACACACACACACAAAAACCAAAATGTACACTGTATCCCTTAATCATCTCAGATGAGAATCATCATTCTTATTTTTACTATCGTCACTAACCCTAATTGTTCTTTCAACACTGCAAAGTATTTTTATATTCTTCATTGTGTATTATTCCTACAGTAATCTTATGAGGTAGAGAAGGTCTGTTTTCTTTCAATAAATGGGCGAACTAAGAAACAGAAAGTGCATATCATTCAGTCTAGGGTCATGACATTTACTTGGAGTGTCTGAATTATAAATTATCATTAATTTCAGATCTTGTTTATTAGTAGTATTGTTATTAGAATGCATATATAACTGTAGATCAAATATCAAACATCCTGGAGAAAACAAATTATAAGCATCACAGGATAACCACTATTACTTTATTGACAGTATGTATAGGATATAGGTCTGCATGCATGCTCAAATGTGTCTGACTCTTTGCAACCCCATGGATGTAGCCAGCCAGGCTTCTCTGTCAGTGGAATTTTTCAGACAAGAATACTGGAAAGTGAAAGTGTTAGTTGCTCAGTCATGTCCACCTCTTTGTGACGCCATGGACTATGTAGCCTGCCAGGCTTCTCTGTCTACAGAATTTTCTAGGCAAGAATATTATAGTGGATTGCCATTCGCTTCTCTGGGAGATCTTCCCAACCCAGGGGATCGAACCTGGGTCTCCTGCATTGCCAGTAAATTCTTTACCATTGTGTCACCTGGGTGGTACAGCACTTTCCTGTCAATGCAGGAGACATAAGAGATATGGGTTCTATCCCTAGGTTGGGAAGATCCCCTGGAGAAGTGCATGGCAACCCACTCCAGTATTCTTGCCTGAAGAAACCCATGGACAGAGGAGCCTTCCAGGCTACAGGCCATAGTGTCACAAACAGTCAGACACTACTGAAGCAACTTAGCACATACACAAGCACACACATACACAAACAGACACATTATATATATATATGTATATTTTTCATATATATACACAGTAAAAGCAGGCATATAAATAAGTATAATCATACAAGATTGCAAACTATTTTTTCATCTTTTATGGGACATCATAATTATATTTTTTGCACTTGACCTATTATTTTTGAAGGATAAGTTAGAAGATGTGTAACTTTTGAGTCAAAGAGGGGGCAAAGTTGTAAGGACCATATTAAGTCTGTTGACCCAGCTAAATCACCCAGTTTCTCCTTAAAATTTTATATTTCATTGGAAATCATTACCCTACTCACCAATAGTTTAGTGACTGGCCATAAATAGGGATTGGATTTCGATTCATCAGACTTGGATTTGTTTCTTCAGAATACCATATCTACCTAACCATTTCCTATCCACAGATTTTGAAATGAAACACTGGCACTGCTCATCATCTACCCAACTTCAAACAGACAAACAGAATCAATCTGCAGGAAACTGCTTTGGGAGCTGAACACCTTCTCCATTTTCCTACTCAGAACCATCCCCAAAAGTAGGAGGAAAACCTTGAATTGCAGTAATGGCAATTAAAAAGACTCTGACTATGGTTCAGCTTTGGCTGAATTAAAAAATGAAACAAAGCATGAAGCATTTAGTATAGTCACATAGTTTAGCCAAAGCATTTAGTATAGTCAAATCAAAGGATGTTCATCTTTCTATTAATGTTTATATAAGTGAAATGTCATGAGTAATAATTCCCATTTTGTGCCTAGCAATGCTCTGAGTGTTTTATCTTCATTATCGCATGTAATGTTCACAACAGCCCCGTGAAGTGCTATTTCTAATTGTCATTTTGCCTATAAGCAAAATTAGGCTTAGAGATATTAAATGACTTCTCAAATAACATTAAGTTAAAAAGTGACAGAGCCAGGAATACAAATCAAGGCAGCCTGACACCAGAGTCCATACATTTCACCAACTTGCAATTGAAAATGTGTATTTTTTTAATTCTCCTTCACTTATAATAAAAGTATTCCTTTAAGTATTAGTTAGAATATATAGAAAAGTATACAATGCTTATAAGGTATTTACTAATTGTCAGAATTTTTTATAATACTTTGTGAGTCGCTTTTAATGCACTACATATACCAGCTTTACAAATGAGATTCAGACACAGAGAATAACTTTCCTCAAGGTCTTAACCAACAAATGGTGGAGATGGAATCCAAATCCAAACAGCTTGGCCTAGATCCAAGGGATTAACTTCTAAACTCAATTACTAAACTGCTTATCATTAACATTAATTTCAATTTAAACATTTTTCCACCAGCAAAATGATTGTGTAAAATGAAGTCTAAATACATGGAATGAGTCCGACACCCATGGAGGCTTGCAAACGAGACCAGATTTTAACTTTTTAGTGCAAAAAGAGAAAGAATAATGATTGACTGTATGGATTGAATTTTCTCACTTCAAAATTCATGTTGAAGTCCTAACCCCCTATGTGACTATTTGAAGACAGGCGCTTGGGAGGTAATTAAGGTTAAATGAAGTTATGAGGGTGGGGCCCCTAATCCAATAGGACTGGTGGCCTTCTAAGAAGAGAGACATCAAGGATGTGTATGCGCAAAACAAAGGTCATGCCAGATGCAGTGAGCTGATATTTGTCTGCAACCTGAGAGGCCTCAGGAGAAAGCAGTCCTGCTGGTACCTTGATTTTGGAGCTTCCAGTCTCCAGAACTGGGAGAAAACGTTTCTGTTATTTAAATAGTCTTTGTTATGTCAGCCCCAGCTGACTAAGATATTCACCAAAATCTAATATAAATCTGGTAACTAAAGAACAGGTGGGGGTGGAGGAGAATGTCCTAAAAAGAATTTTATTTCCAGAGCAGGGAAGGATACGTTTTAGGCCCCCAACACCCTTTGAAAATTTTTCCAAAAATTCCCAATATGATCACACAGGCATTCATTTACCCTACATTTATTTCATGCTAGATGTATCACACCTGGTTAAAGCAGTAAAGAACTACCTTTGTAGTTGCAGCAACATTGGTGACAAAATAGCAAGTTCTGCAAACATGAGAAAGATCAACTTGATTTGTAAACCAAATTATATACCTTTTAATGTTAAGATCCTAACTTAACTCATGAATCTTTCATACTTGGTAATATCCTGTACATTAGAGATTTAAATTTTGTTGTGGTGTAACAGTATCTGTATATGTTCAATTTCCATTACTCTTAATGAGTGTTCTGCTTAAACTGGTTTGTAAAAAGTTGACAGTGTGAAATGCATTCTGATTTTATGTAAAGATGAGATTCATCTTGCCATACCTCAAGCTTCAAACAGAAGATAAAATGCATATTTTAACACCATAACCATTTCTTACAACAGGAAAAAATTGACAAGATGTCTACTACAATTTTAAGCAGTACAACTTATTCAATTTATAAAACTTTGAAGATAAGGTACCATAATTTACAGATAATTTACTTGCTCCAACTCCTTCTTGAACTGTGGTTTTACACTGAGTGATTTCCCTAATCTGTGCTTGAGTTTGTCAATTTTGTTGTCCACTCCAACAAGAGGCAGAGTCAGTGATGCATAATAATATTAGGTTTGTGGATGTGAACAGACATGACATTCTAGGGAAGAAAAAAAAAAAATCAAACTGTTCTTAAAAGATACCATTTGAATTGTTTAAAACTTTTATTCTATTTAAGGCATTGGAATAAATAGCTGATATCTATTTTTAAATTTGGTTGAACTGGGTATAATACCCTTTGATAATGAAGTTTGTATTCGGTATAAAATATCTGATGGTATTCAGTATAAAATATCTGATGGACACTTTCCTACTAGAAAGTATCAAAGTACAGTTCTTGCTCCTTTGCATCTTATGCAGGGGCTTTGACATTATGCTGTGAAATGCTTATGGACGAGTTTTTCTTTAGCACCATACTGCACAAGAAAACTAGCACTACAGAAGAGAATCATATCTTTTTAGTAATCTCACAAAATACAATTAGTGCTTCACTGACTATCGTTCAGTACATTGTATCATGTCAGTGGATACATAGATGGGTAAGAGAATGAAGAAATAGATAGTTTATGAATTTTAGCATGTGCAATTCTACTTTAATGCTTTAAAAAGGTTGCATAAGATACCACAACTTCCTGAAGTAAAATACAACTTTATATAATTGGAAGTTATTTTAACAGAAGAGTACTTTTGTAAGTAGGTTGAAAATATTTTACCTGAGTTAATAACTGCTGATACTTATCATTAGCAATTATATAATACTTTTATTAATGACTCATCTCCAAATACCATCTTGGAATTATCTTTGAGAAATTGGATAGATAAAGGCATATATTGATATTGGAATATTTAATAAATGTAATGTAACATGCTCATTTTAAGTATCATAAAAACTTAATAGGAAGAAAATCTAAGGATATATTAAACTGGTAATGTATTAGTCAATTAACATCTGGAAAAATTATTATTTTTCTTGAGTAAAGCACTGTTTTATGGTCAATATCTTGCTAACAAAGGAATTTTCAGATTTTTATTAACAACTAAATAATTAAGATAAAATAATGTCCTTTTCACTTTAATGCATTGGAGAAGGAAACGGCAACCCACTCCAGTGTTCTTGCCTGGAGAATCCCAAGGACAGGGGAGCCTGGTGGGCTGCCGTCTATGGGGTCGCACAGAGTCAGACACGACTGACGTGACTTGGCAGCAGCAGCAGCAATGTCCTTTTATTATATATCTTTTAAATCAATGAAAGTGTCTAAAACTACTCATGTTTGTTATAAGAAGGAATCTTCAGGTAGTTTATATCATATTGTGTATACATGTCATACGTCTACTTCTGCTGCTGCTTCTGCTGCTGCTAAGTCGCTCCAGTCATGTCTGACTCTGTGTGACCCCATAGACAGCGGCCCACCAGGCTTCCCCGTCCCTGGGATTCTCCAGGCAAGAACACTGGCGTAGGTTGCCATTTCCTTCTCCAGTCTACTTCTATTACCTGCCAAATGAATGCCCTCCTCTCTCCATCTCCACTCCTGCCATGCACACTATCTCTGCCTTCTTTTCTTTCTCTCTGTATTCAATATTCCTTTCAAGTATGCTGTACTGAAATAGCACTATATAGTACAAAAAAATGGTATCCTATTAAAAGAGTTTGTTTTGTATCTGTGTAATTGAGGTCTACAATGGCACCCCACTCCAGTACTCTTGCCTGGAAAATCCCATGGATGGAGCAGCCTGGTAGGCTGCAGTCCATGGGGTCGCAAAGAGTTGGACATGACTGAGCAACTTCACTTTCATTTTTCACTTTCATGCATTGGAGAAGGAAATGGCAACCCACTCCAGAGTTCTTGCCTGGAGAATCCCAGGGACGGGGGAGCCTGATGGCCTGCTGTCTATGGGGTCACACAAAGTCGGACATGACTGAAGCGACTTAGCAGCAGCAGCAGCAGCAGTGTAAACGCTAAAACTACTCTAGAAAGGACATTTGAGTACTCTGTTGATTCTACTTATTAGAAAACCTGTGGCACACATGATAATCTAGTCATTTCACTGCATGATATGTTACTTGGCACTCCTTCTTTATGGCATATCAAAACTCAGAAGATAAAACCAAATATGTGTCTTTATATTTTAGTTCTATTAAAATATGTTGTATTAATTTTTCACATGGTCATGTATGACTCTTGTTAGTAATGTAATGATTTATTTACATCATAATCTATAACCCAGGATAATTTTAAGATTATTTTAATTCCATGGAAAATTAAAATTTATTTAGCTTTTAAAATATATGTTGCAAAATTCCATAGACCTGGAAAGCTGATTCTCAGATTACTATTTTTTTTTATAGTGTACAAAGAAAAGTAGATTGGTTGCATTAATTAAATTGGCTTTGAGCTTTATAGAAGTCTCCAGTAACTTCTTTTTAATTATAGCTTAATGCTTCTTTCTTGGACTTGCAAAATTGAAATTTCTCTCCTAATGGCTGTTTCTTGTACTTGTTTTCTCTTTTCCCAAAAGGGAAATAAGATTTTCATTTGAAGTTATGTCAATATTAGATATCAGTGATAACTTGGTCCAGAAAGTTTTCATGCTTAATATTGTAATTTCCTATGTTTCACTTTTATAGATTTGGTTAGCAGAAGTTTTGGATATAATTTTTAAAAAGAGAGAGCTATATTTATGAAGTAATAAAAACATCCAAATATTTATAAAAAGACATACAATATGAGATATTTTACATTAAGCTCTATACCAGTACAACATAAAACCTCAGACTAATGCTAATGTAAGTAAACACTGCTACTAGTAACCCACGATAAAATCAAAGACAAAATATAACTCAAAATATAAAGACATTCAACTAAACTTTTAGTTGCTTAATTGTGTTATTTGCTACGTACTAAGGATATTGCCTGCATTCATGTTAAGTTACTTCAGTCATGTCTGATTCTTTGCAACCCTAAGGACTATAGCCCACCAGCTTCCTCTGTCCGTGGGATTCTCCAGGCATGAATACTGGAGCACGTTGCCATGCCCTCCTCCAGGGGATCTTTACAACCCAGGGATTGAACCCGTATCTCTTACACCTCCTGCATTAGCAGGTGGGTTCTTTACCAGTAGCACCACCTGGAAACCCTTAAGCAATCTTAAAAATTAAAATCTCTAAAAGCAAGTCATACATATGTGTGTGTGCGTGTGTGTGGACACACACACGCACACACACACACACACACACACACACACACACACACATATATATATATATATATATATATATATATATATATATATACTTGCAATGAAGGTATACAATGTAAAAGTTTATGCTACTTCCAGCTTATAAAATCCTTCCTTTAATTTTATGTAAACTTGTCCAACCTAGGCAATTTCTAAAAACCTGAATCTCAAAAACCAACTAATAACTGTATTACATTTATGTAGGCTCACATGAGTAAGTAGAACATTGTTTTTAACAACCAGAGCACAGAACCCAGAGTTTTAAAGTTCTATGAATAACAGAACTCTCTTAATCAGTACTCTCTTATAATGCTACAACTTTTCTTCTAAAATTTCAATCAAAACCAAATACACATGTCCTTGTATATATTTTCCAACTGAACAACATACTCATTTTAATCACAATACCACTAGAAACAACTAGTCCAAGTTAACTCAATACATATACACTTTCCTTTCAATGATCATATTTTAGCTGTCAATAACCTAAGACTATAAATCAATGTGTGTATGTGTGCTCAGTCACGGGCAACTCTTTTGAGACCCCGTGGACTGTACTCCACCAGGCTCCTCTTTCATGGGATTCCCCAGGAAAGAATACTAGAGTGGGCTGCCATTTCCTACTCCAGGGGATCTTCCTGACCCAGGGATCAAACTCAAGTCTCTTGCATCTCCTGCAGTGGTACATGGACTCTTTACCACTGTGCTACCTGTAAAGCCCTATAAATCAATGTAGTTCAGGTTAAAAACAAACAAATAAAAGGTATATTAGCCATTCTTTTGACCTACTACTTCTCAGCATCTCCATTAGAGACTATTAAATACACCCGCTGCTTATGATGATCCCTGGTAAAGTATTCTTCTTCTTCCTCAACTCAAGACCAGTTGTCAGGAGGGAAGGATGGGGGAGGAATAGTTAGGGAGTTTGAGATCAACATGTACATACTGCTATTTAAAATGGACAACCAACAAGTTACAGCATATGGAACTCTGCTCAATGATATATGACAGCCTGGATGTGGGGGACAGTTTGGGGGAGAATGGATACATGTATAGGTATGGCTGAGTCCTTTTGCTGCCAACCTGAAATTATCACAACGTTGGTTAATCTGCTATGAAAGTGAAAAGTTAAAGTGTTAGTTGCTCAGTCAAATCTGACTCTTTGCGATCCCATGGACTGTAGCCCACCAGGCTCATCTGTCCATGGAATTCTCCAGGCAAGAATACTTGAGTCGGTAGCCATTCCCTTCTCAAGGGGATCTTCCTGACTCAGGGACTGAACCTGGGTCTCCTGCATTGCAGCCACTAGGAAAACCCAATACTCAAATATTAAAAGTTATAATAATAACAAAAGATAAAATCTGATTGTCACTCTTGGTTCTTCTCTTTCTCTCACCCCACTTTTGTACTATGTCTGATTAGTCTCCTATTCCTTTTGTATCTAACAATGAAATATCTTTCTAAAAGGTCTTTCCCTATTTTCACAATCACTTCCCTAGATAGAAACTCTAATATTTTCTCTATAACTAGTGTTTTAAAGGGTCTTCTTGACATCAATTTCTTTACTCCCTAATTTACTCTCCCAATCCTCCTCTGCGCTATAAGCTTTCTGAAACAAATTTAAACATCACACTTTCTTGCTTACAGAACTTCTGATGGCTCTGCTGGATTTTAGAATAAAGTCCAGACTCCTCTGCCTTTCTTATATTCTTGTCAGTTTCTTCCAAGAACATTTGGAGAAAGCCCCTCTATATGAATATATTCTACTTTCTTTAACTTCAGTTTCTTCACATTGAAATAGACTTCCTTCCTTCCATATATAGTGAATTTCTATTTCTTTCCTAAAATTCAGCTCTATTATAACCCCTTTATAAGACACCTCAACATATCAGTCAGAGTTTATTATATCTTTTGTAATCACACTGTATTTTGTTTTTATACATCTCTCAAATATGCCTTTAGCAGTAGAATAAATTGTCTTCACCCCAAGATATTTGGGAACCAGAGCAGTTTTAATCATCACTGAATTCCCAATACCTAGAATAGTGACCAAAACATGGAAGATTAAATAAAAAACCATTTCTCATGCCAAGATACAACCCTTTAAATATTTATAATATGCAATTTACAAATAAAGTTTATTTGCACACAGACCAGTATCAATCACTTGGGAAACAACTGCGCAAACAAAATGCAAGAGAAATGAAACTAAATTTATTTTGCAAGTAATCTTTCCCTCAGAATAAAAACTAAGAAAAACAGAGGGCTTTATCTAGCTTCTAAAGCTCCTGGATTTGGACTCACTGAGTCAAACAAAGGCTGTCTACACTTTGTGGTTTCCAATTCAGAGTTGTTTATCCTTTGTGTTTTCCAATGTATGGATCTGACCCCTAGTTTATGGAAAAGATAATTCCCTTTCATTATTGTTCATTAATAGCAGTATTATTATTGCTAACAGAATGACTTGCCAGTGTACTCTCATTTAAATATTGCTAAGCAATTGATGAAGGAATATGACTAAATTCTTCCTCTACATACAATAATCACGAAATATGTCCATCTCGTATTTTGTAGCCTGAGTAAAGAGAAAACACTTATGTATTTCATCTGTGAATTTGGGTCAGGTTGCTGTCCCAGTTAGGTTTCTCAAGGAGTAGATTTCTATGTAGGGACTTGAAAATAGGACATTTATTAGGGGATGCTCCAAGAATTAAACACCTAAAGGTGGGAGACAGGACTGAGCAGAGGGAGAATCTGATCAATGATGCAGTCCAAAAAAAGACTTCAACCAACTCTGTGTGGTACTCTGAAGATGTGACAGGTTTCATAGTCATTTCCATTTGGATCAAGGACACCTGGCCTTTATATGCTCTGTGATGATTAATCATTGGATGCAGACTTCTTAGAAACATATGACCTTGAGCAAGGCAGGTTTTCTTTTGTTTTTTAATTCCTGAAAGTAATCTGAGTGGTACATCAACCACAGTTAAATTTTTATTTGTTTTCATTCTGTACTTGCTTTTCCATTATCCATGTATCTATCTTAAAGCACTAAGGTAAGATAAGAAAAAGTCTAAAGCTAAAACATTTAGCAATATTATAAGAATTTTGCTATTATAATTATTACAAGAGTTATACAATTTGATACATTAATTTAAAATGACATTTAAATCTTTATAGCACACTCATTTTATGTTCAATGTGACACACATAGATTCATTGTTAAATTACTACAAAATAAATTAATTCATAGTCAATTAAAAAAAATGGGTTAAAAACTGAAGCATTTCTAAGTTGCAGCTCAGTAAGAGATGTCCTTAATATTCATTAAAGGGTCACTGTAATAAAACAAAATATTTTCTTTTTCATTAAAAAAAATAAGTGACATACAAAAGCAAAATGGAACACTGTAGACTATCAGTTGATTTTATATGATACTGAACCACAGAAGAGACAAACTAATATCACAAAATGACAAATAATATTTGATAATGGAATACAGCACTTTAAAATGATGAGGCTGAAATGTGGAAGGTCAAGCACAAGAAGAAGCATATCAAGACAATATCAGTTCAGTTGCTCAGTCATGTCCAATTCTTTCCAACTGCAGCACGCCAGGCTTCCAACTTCGGGAGCCTACTCTAACTCATGTCCATCGCATCGGTGATGGCATCCAACCATCTCATCCTCTGTTGTCCTCTTCTTCTCCCACCTTCAATCTTTCTCAGCATCAGAGTCTTTTCCAATGAGTCGGTTCTTTGCATCAGTTGGCCAAAGTATTGGAGTTTCAGCCTCAGCATCAGTCCTTCTAATTAGTATTCAGGATTGATTCCCTTTGGGATTGACTGGTTGCATCTCCTTGCCATCCAAGAGACTGTCAAGAGTCTTCTCCAACACTACAGTTCAAAAGCATCGATTCTTTGGTGCTCAGCCTTCTTTATAGTCCAACTCTCACATCCATACATGACTACTGGAAAAACGATAGCTTTGACTAAGACTGATCTTTGTTGGTAAAGTAATAACTCTTCCTTTTAATATGCTGAATAAGTTGGTCATAGCTTTTCTTCCAAGGAGTAAGCGTCTTTTAATTTCATGGCTGTGGTCACCATCTGGAGTGAGTTTGGAACCCCCCCAAAAAAGTATCTCACTGTTTCCATTGTTTCCCCATCTGTTTGCCATGAAGTCATGGGACCAGATCCCATGATCTTAGTTTTCTGAATGTTGAGTTTTAAGCCAGCTTTTTCACTCTCATCTTCCACTTTCATCAAGAGGCTCTTTAGCTCATCTTTGCTTTCTGCCATAAAGGAATATCACATTTCCTCAATTTTAAGACATGACTTTTCACATTATATCACCCCTGAAATTAGGATTGAATTTAGAATTAATAGAGGGTCATTTAATTGGATTTTTTTCTTTCATAGAGTCAAAAAATAGTATGTCTTATAACAGAGATCATCCTGGATTTGATGAAATATGGTATGGGTTTCAAATTTGATAAATGTGAAAATAATTCAATCAGTTCAGTTCAGTCGATCAGTTGTGTCCGACTCTTTGCGACCCCATGAATTGCAGCACACCAGGCCTCCCTGTCCATCACCAACTCCCAGAGTTCACTCAGACTCACGTCCATCGAGTCAGTGATGCCATCCAGCCATCTCATCCTCTGTCGTCCCCTTCTCCTCCTGCCCCCAATCCCTCCCAGCATCACAGTCTTCTCTAATGAGTCAACTCTTCACATGAGGTGGCCAAAGTACTGGAGTTTCAGCTTTAGTATCATTTCAAAGAAATCCCAGGGTTGATCTCCTTCAGAATGGATTGGTTGGATCTCCTTGCAGTCCAAGGGACTCTTAACACTACAGTTCAAAAGCATCAATTCTTCGGCACTCAGCCTTCTTCATAGTCCAACTCTCACATCCATACATGACTACTGGAAAAACCATAGCCTTGACTAGATGGACCTTAGTCATCTCTGCTTTTGGATATGCTATAGGTCTGATAAATTCATAAATGACTCTGATTTATAGTCCTGAGGCTTATATGGTGATCAGTTGACTGTAACTCAGATATGGTGGTGGTGATTAGTTTCTAAGCTGTGCCCAACACTTTTGCAATCCTATGAACTACAGCCCGCCAGGCTCCTCTGTCCATGGGAATTCCCAGGCAAGAATACTAGAGTGGCTGCTATTCCTTCTTCAGGGGATCCTCCTAACCCAGAGATTGAACCCATCTCTAGCATTGGCAGGGGGATTCTTTACCACTGCCAATTCTGTGGATTTTTTTCTCCACATCCTTCACCACCAGCAAAGCTCAACTCAAGATAAAGTTTATCATGTAAGAATTGCTATGAAATAATTGTTAGGCTTTCAGGATGCCTTATATAAAGTTATATGGTTTAATTATACTACCATTAATATTAGTCTTTACCATTATATTTTATGTGTAGATATATCACATATAGTGTCAGGAAGGGAAAAAGTATATCTCTGTCTACTAGAAGGCATTCTCTGTCATTCTTCCTCCTGGGTCTTGACAGTGAAAAGGAATGTCTCCTATGCTTTAACACTCATGGCACAGAAGAAAAATCAGCTTTTATTTTTTGAAAATCATATTGTGAACTCCCATAACACCTATTCAAAATTGTGAATAAGAATAGATTTTATTTATTTTTATCTTACTCTATGTTTTTGAAACACATCTTAGCTATAGTATGGTATTTACAGAAGATAAGATTATTATGCTTATATTACACAACTCAGAAAATAATGCATTCTCCATTTTTGGCCTTACTATAATATGTTTTATTATGAATTGATGATTTTATGACTTCAAACAAATCTCTTTTCTTTTTATTTAAGGTCTCACTTCTGCACCCTTAAATTACTCCCTGCCACTCCCCCCACCCCCACATACTGATAACAACTAGTTTGTTCTATATTCTGTTGAGTCTGCTTCTTTTTTGTCATATTCATATGTTTTTTGTATTATTTAGATTCCACATATAAGTGATATCATACAGCACTTGTCATTCTCTGACTTATTTCACTTAGCATAATGTCTTCCAAGTCCATCTATGTTGCAGCATATGCACACTTCTGTTATTTTTTTAAAATAACTGATTAGTATTCCGTTGTGTATGTGTTGGTGTGTGTGTACAGCAGCTTCTTTATCCCTTAAACTATTGATAGACACTTAGGTTGCTCCCATATACTCACAGTTGTAAATGCTGCTACTATGAACACTGGCGAGGAAGGCAATGGCACCCCACTCCAGTACTCTTGCCTGGGAAATCCCATGGACAGAGGAGCCTCATAGGCTACAGTCCATGGGGTCGATAAAAGTCAGACACGACTGGGCGACTTCACTTTCACTTTTCACTTTCATGCATTGGAGAAGGAAATGGCAACCCACTCCAGTGTTCTTGCCTGGAGAATCCCAGGGACAGAGGAGCCTGGAGGGCTTCTGTCTACGGGGTCGCACAGAGTCGGACACGACTGACGTGACTTAGCAGCAGCAGCAGTGGCATGAACACTGGAGTGCACATACCTTTTCCAACTAGTATTTTTGCCATTTTAAATATATAGGCAGTAGTGGAATTGCTGGGTCATATAGTAGTTCTATTTTTCATTTTTTGAGAAACCTCCATACTGTTTTTAACAATGGCTGCATCAATTTACATTCCCACCAAAAGTGTACAAGAGTTCCCTTTTCTCCACATCCTCACCAACATTTGTTATTTGTGTTCTTCTTGATAGGCATTCTGACAGGTGTGAGGTGATATATCATTGTGGATCTGATTTGCATTTTCCTGATGATTAGTGACGTTGAGCATCTTTTCACATGGCTGTTGGCCATCTGCATTTTCTCTTTGGAAAAATGTTTATTCAGTTCTTCTGCTCATTTTTTAATCAGGTTGTTTGTTTCTTTCAATGTTGAGTTGTATGAGCTGTTTAAATATGTTAGAATATTAATCCCTTATCTGTCAAATCATTTGCAAATATTTTCTCCCATTCAGTGGGTTGTCTTTTCATTTTGTTAATGGTTTTCTTTACTGTGCAAAAGCTTTTAAGTTTAATCAGGTTGCATTTGTTTATTTTTGCTTTTATTTCCTTTACTTTAGGGGACAGATCCCCCCCCCCCAAAAAAAAAATGCTGTGATTTATGTTGAAGAGTGGGCTGCTTATGTTTTCTTCTAGGAATTTCACATTATCTGACCTTAATATTTAGATCTTTAATCCATTTTTAGTTTATTTTTATATACGGTGTTAGAGAATGTTCTAATTTCATTCTTTTAAATTCTTTGTTTTTTTCTTCTTAATATTTCTAATTTAAATGAGTGAGAATTTTTTCAATCAGACATATATTGTTTATATTTACCTGACATTTATAAATTCAAATTTAAGAACAAAAATATGGACAATGACTGAGCTTAAAATATTGCAGTTTTAATTAATTGTATCCCCAACAGATATGACATTTGAACCATGGAATAAAATGAGTTAAAATTTTTCTCTGAAAATCATGTTTACACAATTTTAGGTATTTTAAAAACATAATATTTCAAGCTACCAAACATTTAGAAGAAGCTTAATGAATATTTATTCATACAAGTTAGAAACCCACCATATTAGCATTAAAATTGATAATAATCTAGACAGCAAAGAAGTGGTACAGCTTTGATGAATTTTTTAAGGAAGTTTGGTTTCTCTCTGTTATACCAAAGAGCATGCTTACCTATAGTGTTATAACAAATAGGCAACTCAGTTAGACTAGTTTTCCCTAAAGTCTGTGTTACAAAAAAAGCTTAAGACAACTGTCCTCTAAACATGACATAATGTGACAACTGAGATTATGGAAGATTTTATACTAGAATTATAACAATTATTATGTAAACAATAGCTTCTCTCTCTGTTCCACACTAAGACTCTGAGCTTTTAAGCACTGTTAAAAAAAAAAAAATCAGCAGTGTCAAGCTGTGAAGCATCTAGAGCTCATCTGCATATCCTAATTTTCATCCAAATTTTTATGGTGCTGACCATCTGGATGAATGAATGCTACAGATGACTACCCAGGTCTTTTCAACAGAAGCTAAAGTTATGCCTGCTGCTACGGAAAAAAATATATTTTGCTTGATCCTTAGGAAGTCAGTTTGTCAACATGCTGAAAAGTGGAAATGTGCCTGTGTATGTTCTGTATAGAATTTCTCTTCTACATATTAATTTATGTTTCTATAAACTTTATAAATAAGACTTCAGTTCCTGATTACTGGCAAGGAGATTCAAAAACTAAGATTGGAGTCAGAGTACAGTACTTGGGTTTAAGTCAGGTTTTAACACTTTTCCTGTTTTTTGTTTGTTTGGTGTGTGTGTGTGTTTGTGTGTGAGTGTGTATGTGTGTGTGTGTGTGTGGGTGTGTGGGTGTGTGTGTGTACATGTGTGTGAGAAAGAGAGAAAAAAACTCTAACTCTCTAAACTCAAGGATGTTCATCTTTTCGTAGGGATAATAATATGTAGTTGACAAACTGTTATAAAATTTGAAACAAACAAAATAAGGAAGACAAAGCAGAAGTTGTTTGTTTATAAAGACTAATAACGGTGAAACAAATGTGTAAGGCTGATCAAGAAACAGAGAAGGCCAACCTAGAATCAGAAAGTCCTAGAAGAAAACATAGAGAAACAGATTTTTGACATTAATCTTGGCAATGATTATTTTTTGATATTATACTGAAAGCACAAGCAATAAAAGCAAAAATAAACAAGTGAAATTATATCAAAGAAAAACAACAATATAGAAATAAAGGATCAGCAAACTGAACTGGCAATCTATAGAACAGAAGTCCTATTTTGTTAATACAAAAATATGGACTTCCCAGGTGGCTCAGTGGTAAAGAACCCAAGCAGGAGGCATGGGTTTGATCTGGGTCAGGAAGATCCACTGGAGAAGGAAATGACAAGTATTCTTGCCTGAGAAATCCTATGGACAGAGGAACCTGAGGGCTATAGTTCGCAGAGTTGCAAAGAGTTGGATATGACTTAGCAACTAAGCAGCAGCGGCAACATCCAAAATATATGAAGAACTCATACAATTCAATAGCAAAAAAGCAAAAGAAACAAAACAGGCAGAGAATCTGACATTTTTTCCAAAAAAAGGTACACAGAAAACCAACAGGTACATGAAAAGATGCTCAGCATTACTAACCTTCAGAAAAATGCAAATCCTAACTACAATGAGATATCACCTCACACCTGTTAGGATGACTGTTATAATAAAGATAAGAGATTAGTGTTGGAGAAGGTGTGAAGGGAGCCCTTGTGCATTGTTGGTACAGCTACAGTAGAAAACTATATGGAGGTTCCTTGAGAAGTTAAAAATAGAACTACCACATGATCCAGCAATCCTACTTCCGGATATATATCTAAAGGATATGAAATTACTACCTCAAAGAGATAGCTTCACTTCCATGTTCTCTGCAACGTTACCTACTATAGCCAAGACATGGCTATGCATCCACTGATGGATGGATACATTTAAAAAATGTACCATTCATACACAGAGACACACCCACAATGGAAGGCTATTCAACCATAGAAAGAAGGAAATCCTGACATTTGCAACCACATGCATGGACCCTGTGCACACTGTGTTGAGTGAAATAAGTTAAAGAAAGACAATATTGTATGGTCTCACTTATATATGGAATGAAAAAACAGCCAAACTCATAGAAATGGAGTAGATGGCAGTTGCTAGAGTTTGAGGAGTGGAAGAAATTCAGAGATATTGTCCAAGGCTAAAAATTTCCAGTTAGAAGATTAATATGCTCTGAGGATCTAATATTCAGCACTGCAACTATAGTTAATGCTTTGCAGTTGACCCTTGAACAACTTGGCAATTAGGGGCACTGACTCCATGTGCAGTAGGAAATCTGAATAGCACTTTCCAATATGTCCTCCACATCTGAGGTTCTTCATCTGCAATACAACTAACTG
Organism: Capricornis sumatraensis; assembly: GCF_032405125.1. Lineage (NCBI taxonomy): Eukaryota > Metazoa > Chordata > Mammalia > Artiodactyla > Bovidae > Capricornis > Capricornis sumatraensis. Next base: position 173,691,772 of record NC_091070.1, on the reverse strand, counting down.
AGGATCATGTGGTACTATCAGTTCAGTTCAGTTGCTCAGTTGTGTCCAACTCTGTGTGACCCCATGGACTGCAGCATGTCAGGCTTCCCTGTCTATCACCAACACCTGAAACTTGCTCAAACTCACGTCCATCCAGTTGGTGAGGCCATACAACCATCTAATCTATCGTCCCCTTCTCCTCCTGCCTTCAGTCTTTCCCAGCATCAGGGTCTTTTCTAATCAGTGAGTTCTTTGCATCAGGTGGCCAAAATATTGGAGTTTCAGCTTCAGCATCAGTCCTTCCAATGGATATTCAGGACTGATTTCCTTTAGGATGAACTGGTTGGATCTCCTTGTTGTCCAAGGGACTCCCAAGAGTCTTCTCCAACACCACAGTTCAAAAGCATCAATTTTCAGCACTCAACTTTCTTTATGGTCCAACTCTCACATCCATACATGACAAATGGAAAAACCATAGCTTTGACTAGACGAACCTTTGTCAGCAAAGTCATGTCTCTGCTTTTTAATATGCTGTCCAGGTTGGTCATAGCTTTTCTTCCAAGGAAAAAGCATCTTTTAACTTCATGACTGCAATTACCATCTGCAGTGATTTTGGAGCCCAAGAAAATGAAGTCTCTCACTGTCTCCACTCTTTCCCCATCTGTTTGCCATGAAGCAATGGGACTGGATACCATGATCTCAGTTTTTTGAATGCTGAGTTTTAAGTCAGTTTTTCACTCTCCTCTTTCACTTTCATCAAGAGACTCTTTAGTTCAGAGTTCTTTGCTTTCTGCCATAAGGGTGGTGTCATCTGTGTATCTGAGGTCATTGATATTTTTCCCAGCAATCTTGATTCTAGTTTGTACATCCAGTCCGTCATTTTGCATGAAGTACTCCACACATTACTTATGAGCAGGGTGACAAAATACAGCCTTGATGTACTCCTTTCCCAATTTGGAACAAGTTCATTATTCCATGTCTGGTTCAAACTGTTACTTCTTGACATTTATACGTATTTCTCAGGAGGCAGGCAAGCTGGTCTGGTATTCCCATGTCTTTAAGAATTTTCCACAGTTTGTTGTGATCCACAGAGTCAAAGGCTTTAGCATAGTCAATGAAGCAGAAGTAGATTTTTTTTTTCCTGAAATTCTCTTGCTTGTCCGATGATCCAACAGACGTTTGCAATTTGATCTCTGGTTCCTCTGCGTTTTCTATATCCAGCTTGAACATGTGGAAGTTCTTGGTTCATGTACTGTTGAAGCCTAGCTTGGAGAATTTTGAGCATTACTTTGTTAGTGTGTGAGATGAGTGCAATTGTGCAGTAGTTTGAACATTCTTTGGCATTGCCTTTCTTTGGGGTTGGAATGAAAACCGACCTTTTCCAGTCCTGCGGCCACTGCTGAGTTTTCTAAATTTGCTGACATATTGTATGAAGCACTTTCACATTCAGCACTATCTTTGAGAATATGAAATAGCCCAGCTGGAGTTCCATCACCTCCACTAGCTTTGTTGGCAGTGCTTCTTCCTAAGGCCTGCTTGACTTCGCACTTCAGGATGCTTGGCTCTAGGTGAGTGATCACACCATCATGGTTATATGGGTCAATACAGTCTTTTCTGTATAGTCCTTTTGTGTATTCTTCCTACCTCTTTTTAATATCTTAGTACTATAGTACATATTTATTGAAAAATTATTCACATATGAATGGACTTGCACAGTTCAAACTTGTGTCTTTCAAAGACTAACTGTATTATATGCCTGAAAGTTACTAAGAGACTAGGTCTTAAATATTCTCACCAAAATATGTAATTATGTACAGTGATGACATGTTAACAAACTTTATTTTGTAATCATTTTGCAATATATACATATGTGTGTGTGCATTTATAGCAAATCATCACTTTTTACACTTTAAATGTACATGAAATCATATGTTACTTATATCTCAATAAAGCTGAGAGGAAAAAGAAAATAGAGAAGGACAAATAAATGTTCAGTGAAAAGCAGAACAAAATACATAAAATTAAGCAGATTTAAAATCATAAACAACATTGGAACTAACTTATTCAAATACATATAAAAATTCAGATGAATTAAACAACATTCTAGACAAATAAGTTATCAAATTTGATTTATGAAAATGAAAATCTGACTATCCCTAATACTGTCAAATAATATAAATATGATGAAGAAACCCAAATAGATGTTTTTTTAAAACTGCAGGATTTTACATGATCAGGAAAATACAAATTAAAAAGCTGTTACTCTACAGATGTTAATATCTTATAACTTCAAATAATAATAATGACTTGAAGTAATGGAGATACTGATAATGGTAAAAGTATAAGTTTGTGCAAGCAATTTTCAGAGGAAATTCTATTAATACTTAGTAACATGAAACAGGTACCTATTATCCAAGGCAGCAACTTTACTTGTAAACAGCCTCCCTAGAGGAAATCTTGTACATGATTACAAGGGGACATGAGACAGAATGTCTTGCTGCAGTACTGTATATAAGCTCAACATGGTACAACTCTAACAATCTTTCAGTCAGAGACTAGACAATTAACCTGATGTTTATTCATTCAATTCAATATTATACAGCAATCAAACCACATTTTCATATTAACATGGGCAAGTCTCAAAAATAGCACATTGACTAAAAAGAGTATGTTGAGAAAATATGCATACCTCATTATGCCATTTTTCTACATTTTAAATATAAAAAAACATCCATACACACTGTTTTGTATATGATTCCCATCAACTTCTAGATGGTTACTTTTGTACGTTTCTTTATCTATAGGATATAAAGCAAGTAAGATAAGTACTAATACTGTTAAATCTTAGATTACGTGTCTGTCATATTATGACTACTATTCTGCTTTATTAAATGGTTATGTAATTTAAAAGAAATTTGTATAAGAAAAATATAAGAATAGCCCTAAGAATCATTCATTGATGAATACTTAATATGAAGTAAGAGAATGTAAATCATAATATGAAGCTTACTCCTAGTACACAGTGGTAGCCTCTAAATTTAATTTCCTCCTAGAAGGAACCAAGATTCCTCTGATAAATGACTCATTCCAAGGTCCAGGTCAAAAAATGTACAAAATGATCCTACCATATCATTTTGTATGAGAATGTAGGTTAACACAATAGAGTATAGGGGACATGTGATACAAAGGCAAGGTCCTTCTAGTTATATTACATACAATAGTGAGTTAGATGGTGAACAAAAGCCAATGGAACACATTTTAAAAATTACGTGTTTTTATTAAAACTTCTTATTTGTTAAAACTTCCAAGAAAGATAGTTTTATCTCTCAATTCTCCTTAATCCAAATCCCCGAATAATATTCCAAATAGGTAAGGAATTAACAAATCTAATATGACTCACACTAAATTATGTCTTCCAATCTAGATCTTATTGGTAATTTTGCTAGAACTCCATTTACCTTGGTTTTTGTTTGCTTCATTTTTCAATTGGTTAAAAACATATTTATTGGGCCATGCATCTATCAGTATGTTTTTGCTAAGGTTCCATGAATAAAATATCATTCTCAAGGAAGGCAGCTGACTCTTCACCTGCAACCCATCACATCAACAATAATGACAAAGTGGAAGTATCTTCAGATCAAAAGAGCAGCTTCATATCACAGCCTAAATTCTTTCCAAACTATTTCAATTGCAACCATGGTAGCCCCTTTATTACACTAGTGAAAGCTTAAATTTTAAAAATGATTTACACATTTTAAAAGCTCTACTAGGTTTGGAATCAGTATTTTTGTTGTTGTCAGTCAACAACAACAAAAATGGAATACACAGAGAAAGCTATATACCACTGGATCATTTAGTTTCAAAATAAGCTCATTCAAGTACAACCTTGGCCTAAACCCCCACCTGTCTTCATAGTCAGAGACTATCTTTAAATTTTACTTAAGATTAAAGTCTAAACTAAAAGTCCAGACTCAAAAGAGTGGGTCAGAAAGAGACAAAAAAAAAAAAAAAAGTTTCTACTAATTGCCAAACTCTGTCTTTGGAAATCTAGTTTCTCTGAGGTTCAGCATTCATGAGTAAATTCCATCCTCCTTTAGGGTATAATTCATTTCAGTGAACCCCATAAACACTGACTGAATCAATGGGTTTAGTAGCATGGGTTTAACTAACATATTCAGTTATTATATATTATCACTATAAATATCCAATGTATTCTAAGTCAATACACATAGAATTTAGAGTTAACTTTATTCTCATTCCAGTGACAATGTAGATTTTACCCAAGCCCTATAATCTTAGTAAAAACAGAAAAGGTTAAGGAAATCCACTCACCCATTTGTGTTTTGGAAAAGGGCTTATATAACGAACTATTGTTCAGTCACTAAGTTGTGTCTGACTCTTTGCAACCCCATTGACTGCAGCATGCTAGGCTTCCCTGCCCTTTAACATTTCCAAGAGTTTGCTCAAACTCATGTCCATTGAGTTGGTAATGCCTTCCAACCATCTCATACTCTATGGCCCCTTTCTTCTACCCCCAATCTTTCCCAGTATTGGGTTCTTTTCCAGTGAGTTGGCTCCTCACATCAGGTGGCCAAAGTATTGGGAGCTTCAGCTACAGCCTCAGTTCTTCCAATAAATATTCATGGTTGACTTCCTTTAGGATTGACTGGTTTGGTCTCCATGATGTCCAAGGGACTCTCAAGAGTATTCTCCAGCACCCCAATTTGAAAACATCAATTCTTTGGTGATCAGTTCAGTTCAGTTCAATCGCTCAGTCATGTCCCACTCTTTGTGACCCCATGAATCGCAGCATGCCAGGCCTCCCTGTCCATCACCAGCTCCCAGAGTTCATTCAGACTCACGTCCATCGGGTCAGTGATGCCATCCAGCCATCTCATCCTCAGTCATCCCCTTCTCCTCCTGCCCCCAATCCGTCCCAGCATCAGAGTCTTTTCCAATGAGTCAACTCTTTGGATGAGGTGGCCAAAGTACTGGAGTTTCAGCTTCAGCATCATTCCCTCCAAAGAAATCCCAGGGCTGATCTCCTTCAGAATGGACTGGTTGGATCTCCTTGCAGTCCAAGGGACTCTCAAGAGTCTTCTCCAACACCACAGTTCAAAAGCATCAATTCTTCAGCACTCAGCTTTCTTCACAGTCCAACTCTCACATCCATACATGACTACTGGAAAAACCATAGCCTTGACTAGATGGACCTTTATTGGCTGTTCAGTCTTCTTTATGGTCCATCTCTCACATCTATACGTTATTACTGGAAAAACCATAGCTTTGATTATAGAGACCTTTGTTGGCAAAGTGATGTCTCTGCTTTTTAATATGCTGTCTAGGTTTGTCATAGCTTTTCTTTCAAGGAGCAAGCATCTTTTGATTTTATGGCTGCAGTCAAGACAGTGATTTTGGAGCCCCCAAAATAAAATTTGCCACTGTTGCCACTGTACACACTGCTATATTTAAAATGTCTAACCAACAAGGTCCTACTGTATAGCACATGGAACTCTGCTCAATGTTATGTGGCAGATTGGATGGGAGGGGAGTTTGAGGGAGAATGGGTACACATATATGAATGGCTGAGTCCCTTCACTGTTCACCTGAAACTAACACAATGTTGTTAATCAGTTATACCCCCAAACAAAAAGTCTTTTAAAGGTGGTTGACTAGTTTTCCCAGCACCACTTATTAAAGAGATTGTCTTTTCTCCATTGTATATGTTTGCCTCCTTTGTCATAGTTAAGGCGTCCATAGGTGCATGGATTTATCTCTGGGGTTTCTATTTTGTTCCATTGATCTATATTTCTGTCTTTGTGATAGTCACATACTGTCTTGACAACTGTAGCTTTGTAGTATAGTCTGAATTCAGGCAGGTTAAGCCTTTCAGTTCCCTTCTCATTTCTCAAGATTGTTGGCTATTTGAGGTTATTTTGTATTTCTATACAAATTGTGAAATTATTTTTTCTAGCTCTGTGAAAAATACCATTGTTAGCTTGATAGGGACTGCATTGAATCTATAGATCGTTTTGGGTTATATACTCATTTTCACTGTATTAATTCTTCCAATCCATGAACATGGTATGTTTATGACACTAGAACACTTTCTAACACCATACACAAAAATAAACTCAAAATGGTTTAAAGATCTAAATGTAAAACCGGAAACTATAAAACTCTTAGAGGAAAACATAGGCAAAACACTCTCTGACATAAATCACAGCAGGATCCTCTACACCTCCCAGAATAATAGAAATAGAAGCAAAAATAAACAAATGGGACCTAATTAAACTAAAAAGCTTTTGCACAACAAAGGAAACTATAACCAAGGTTAAAAGACAGTCTTCAGAATGGGAGAAAAGAATAGCAAATGAAGCAACTGACAAAGAGTTAATCTCAAAAATACACATGCAGCTCAATACTAGAACAATAAATGACCCAATGAAAAAAATGGGCCAAAGAACCAAATAATCATTTCTCCAAAGATATACAGATGGCTAACAAACACATGAAAAGATGCTCAACATCACTTATTATCAGAGAAATGCAAATCAAAACCACAATGAGATACCATCTCATGCCGGTCAGAATGGCTGCTATCCAAAAGTCTACAAACAATAAATGCTGGAGAGGGTGTGGAGAAAAGAAAACCCTCTTACACTGTTGGTGAGAATGCAAACTAGTACAGCCATTATAGAGAACAGTGTAGAAATTCCTTAAAAAAACTGGAAATAGAACTGCCATATGACCGAGCAATCCCACTGCTGGGCATACACACCAGAATTGAAAGAGACACATGTACCCCAATGTTCATCACAGCACTGTTTACAACAGCTGGAACATGGAAGCAACCTGGATGTCCACTGTCAGACAAATAGATGAGAAAGTTGTGGCACATATACACGATGGAATATTATTCAGCTATTTAAAAGAGCACATTTGTATCAGTTCTAATGAGGTGGATGAAACTGGAGCCTAACATCAGAGTGAAGTAAGTCAGAAAGAAAAACTCCAATACCGTATATTAATGCATATATATGGAATTTAGAAAGATGGTAATGATGATCCTATATGAGAAACAGCAAAAGAGACACAGATATAAAGAACAGACTTTTGGACTCTGTGGGAGAAGGCAAGGGTGGGATGATTTGAGAGAATAGCATTGAAACATGTATATAATCATATGTGAAATAGATCATCAGTCCAAGTCTGAAACATGAAACAGAGAACTCAAAGCCAGTACACTGGGACAACCCAGAGGCATGGGATGGGGAGGGAAGTGGGAGGAGGGTTTTGGGATGAGGGACACATGTACACCCGTGGCTGATTCATGTCAGTGTATGGCAAAACCCACCATAATATTGTAAAATAATTCACCTCCAATTAAAATAAATAAATTAATTTTTAAAAATGGGTCACTGAATTGAAAAAAAGAGTTAAAAAACAGAAAGAAACATTCTTTCCTACATAGCTTAGATAAGACTTATGACTGCTCCCTTTTCACCTATGGCAATGGTCAGACAGAACTCAAATTCTTTTTCTTTGCCTCATAAATGTCTAGCTGAACTGTTTTGTCTTCACCAATCAATCAGAATAAAATGCTTGTTATCAGACTTTCCCCCAGACTATTGGACTTTGGCTTGCCCTCAACCCTAAGCATAAAACTCCAGAGAACAAGCTGTACGTGTGCGCTCAGTTGCTTCAGTTGTGTCCTACTCTTTGAGACCTTATGGACTATAGCCCACCAAGCTCCTCTGTCCATGGGATTCTCCAGGCAAGAATACTGGAGTGGGGGATCTTCCTGACTCAGCGATCACATCCGTGTCTCCTGCATCTTCTGTATTGCAGGTGGGTTCTTTATCCACTGAAACACCTGGGAAGCCCTGAGAACAGGCTGACTTGAGGGTAAAACACTCACTGATCTGCTGTCCAATCACAGGATCCTCATTTATCCCATTTCCGGACATGTGCTTCTTTCTAGCTTTGTTGATTCCTCCGTAGTGAAGAAAAGCTCTTTTCTGAGTAATTTCTGACATGGTTGCATATCTCCTGGTCAGAGCATATAGCAAAAGTCCTCATCCCACTATTGCAATAGTGCCTTTTATTCTTCTTACAACAGTTCTGAACAAAGCCTCTCTTTGCCTAAGTCTTGATAAGATTTTTATTTGACCCTGTGGAGGAAACTACTGGCTTCCCCCCAGTATTCATTCTCCTCTTTTTCTACAAAGAACTTTGAATTCTTAATTTTCAAATATGATCTATGTTTCCTAGGATCCCTTGCAATTAAATGTAATCATAAGCAAAGCCCACCCAATAATAGGTGAGTGGAATTGGCATTCAACTTTTAGAAACCTCCAAAAACTGAATAAAGGAAAGTGTGTGCTTTTTTCATACTCTTTTCATATGATTTTTCATTCTGATAATGAAACATGAATACGATGCCTGTGACTGGAGCAGCCATGTAGGACAATGAGATATCAGTCGTGTTAAGGAAGGTGGATCAACATAGAATGAGCTACTGTTTGTGGTGCAGGAGAGGGGGCAAGTATTTTCACTTTCAGCCGGATCCAATGTTAATTGAAGCACAACCCTTTAGCTCTCCTTTTCTCCACAGAAAACCTCTACAACATGTTAGAAAAAAAGTATTCAAACCCTTGCCACACCAGGGTAAATCTCCCTTACTGAATAATTATTTTTAGAGCTGTTCTTTTTCAAATCAAGCACAAAGAACTGGAAGTGAAATTACTAGAAACGAACAATGGAAAGTCCCTAGAAATTAGAATACATCATCTAATGATTTAAGTCTCTTTTTACAGCCTTTCTGTATTACAGTGTAGTAAATAATTAGAAATAATCAGAACACAGTGTATATGTGGAACAACTAATGACAACCCTGCTGAAAAGATGCATATTCCTTGCTTATTAGCTTAGAAATAACAATGTCTTGGTTCAAAAAAGTATAATCGTGAGATCCCCATCCATTAGACAGTAGTCTTTTCATGCATGATCAACTATGAGTACTAATTTATCACTCCTTAATTTAACCCAAAAGAGTTATCCAAGTCACAGGAAAAGTCAAATGCAGCAGAGATGTTGAAGGTAGTTTCTCAATATGCCAAGATCAAAACCAGAAAAAGCGTCTGTAGCATTGCAACATCTCAGAGTTCACTTTACATAAGGACACAAAATGACTGAAAGTAATCTGAACATCACTGATTCCTTTCAACCTTTTACTTTTGAGGTTAAAGTCCCATTAAAATTCATACATGGTTCTGTAGAAAGCACATGCATACAAAAATATACACACATACACATAAAAACATAAACTTGAAAACCAGAGGTTCTATGGATCTATTTTGCCTTTGGATATATGTTCACAAATTTCACCGGTATTGGTTGAAAGAATTTGTATTTATTTTAAGTGTGAAAATTCACCATCAGTATAAATTAAAATATATAAATAGTTATTTATATAATTTATTATCACAGATTATTAAGTACTTATAGAATAATATTAATTTTATTTTATTTCCCTTTCTTGACAGACTTCTTGTTTTTGAATAAACTGTTAGCTCATAAGTAAAGATATGTAATGAATAAAAAATTAGAAGAATAAGTGAATGATACTATTTAGATCACAAACATATGAACATATTTAATAGCTATACATCAAAGATTACCTTTGAAAGTGAAAGTGAAAGTCACTCAGTCATGTCCAACTCTTTGCAACCCCATGGACTGTATAGTCCATGGACTTCTCCAGGCCAGAATACTGGAGTGAGTAGCCTTTCCCTTCTCCAGGGGATCTTCCCAACCCAGGGATCAAACCCAGGTCTCCCACATCCGATACTTTACCAGCTGAGCCACAAGGGAAGCCCCAAGGTTACCTTTAACCTTATATATATCCCCAAATTAAATTAATGCCACATGTAATATTCACATGTATATGACTAAATAATATAAATTCAAGTTAAAAATGACAGTAATTTCAGCATTCCTAATACTCATTAAGTTAATTAAGAATATACCTCCTAATTTATTAAGTAATATGTAGTTGCTTGATAATCAGAGTTTACCTTTTTTACTTTCATAAGCAACTCTACAACATCACATCAGTTCTAATTTTCAGTATATCTCACCTAATTAGTATACTAATGAGAAAAGAAATATACCAAGTCATTGGTATATATTAAGTATAATATATTAAGTCATTGTCCCACTTATCAAAATTCCATAGGAAAATTATGGTAATTGGTAATCATTTTTTCCTTACATTTTAAAAATAAAAAGCAGTATCAATTTTAGAGATAAATCAGAACTACTTACAAATATTAGTACAAGAGCAAAGAAATAATTAACTACAGAGAAGTCCATATTTGTTCTTAAGAATTATATAACTAAAATAATGCCAGTCACTAAAATAAATGCACATTTTCATGTATTTCATATTTAGTATTCAGTCAACACAAATGTAAATGGATAGACCATGTGTGAATTACTTCAAAATAATCAAAATTTGAGCCAGTTAATTTATTTTTGAATTCAGAGCAATTAAGAAAGCAAAAGAAAGATCTAAATACACCTCTACAACCTTCCATCTGCATAAAAGAGAATCACAAAGTCTGCTTTGAATATCCATGTATTAAAAAGTGATCTGTGACAAGTTTCAAATTGATATTGTTTTATTCATTCATTTTAATCATATCCATTTATATCTATTCATAAATGTATATACATTTATCTTAAACTTTATATATTAAAAATTAGAGACTATTCAATGAGAAACATTTTTTTAAATTTCATTTAACCTTTTAGATGTCTTAATAGGATCCAAAATTGTATTGGTCTATTTGAAAAAATATCTCCCGACAATTACTATGGTTTCTTTCACCAAATAGAGAAGTGTTAGCTATCTTGAGTCAAGAGCCCTCAGCTAATTTATTTAGAAACCTACTATTAAGAGTCCTCGTTTTTTTTGACAATGTGTACAATCTATTACATTTACATGTTGGTGCTGTTATCAGTCTTTTGCAACTGAGCTTTAATGTTATAAATACATCCTTTTGATATCCTTGTAGAGTTTACATTAGGAGTTTTTTTAATATAAATATTCAATATTATGATGCAGTGAAAGTAGCCTTTTATTTTGATGACTTTTAGTATTTTAAATGTTTAAATACAAATATTCAGGTAGCTTCTTATTGAGATACTCATTCTAGAAGTATGCTTTCAAAACTTATTGCATTATGCCTTCAAAACTTAAACATTTTTTTCAGACTTTCAGATACCATAGAAGATTTGGTAACTCATGCATTTGTAAAACATACTTTTCTAGGTACTGTGGATAATAAGAAAACTTAATATGTATCTTCAGAGAAGGCAATGGCACCCCTCTCCAATACTCTTGCCTGGAAAATCCCATGGACAGAGCAGCCTGGTGGGTTGCAGTCCATGGGGTTGCTAAGAGTCAGACACGACAGACTGACTTCACTTTCACTTTTCACTTTCATGTATTGGAGAAGGAAATGGCAACCCACTCCAGTGTTCTTGCCTAGAGAATCCCAGGGATGGGGGAGCCTGGTGGGCTGCCATCTATGGGGTCGCACAGAGTCAGACACGACTGAAGCGATTTAGCAGCAGCAGCAGCAATACGTGTCTTGATGACAGTAATTTCATATTTAATGAATTAAACATGCATTAATTATATATGCTAAGCATACAATGAATTAAGCACTAAGCACTGCTCTGAGATAATAAGTCAAGTGTCTTGAAAATGAAGAAGGGTCATTTGATGGTTGTGAGTTGTGGTTCTAGAATTACACACCTAAGAGTTATACTCTGATCTAGCTATGCACCAGCTATGGGTTGCAAATTCCTTACTTGTGAAATAAGAATAACAATAAGAAGAATCATTTCATAGTGTTGTTGCATCTTTCAGATTGTTGCACACTTTCAGAATGCTGCCAAGAAATGATGCGTTTGAACTGTGGTGTTGGAGAAGACTCCTGAGAGTCCCTTGGACTGCAAGGAGATCCAACCAGTCCATTCTAAAGGAGATCAGTCCTGGGGGTTCTTTGGAAGGACTGATGCTAAAGCCGAAGCTCCAATACTCTGGCCACCTCATGCAAAGAGTTGACTCATTGGAAAAGACTCTGATGCTGGGAGGGATTGGGGGCAGGAGGAGAAGGGGACGACTGAGGATGAGATGGCTGGATGGCATCACCGACTTGATGGACATGAGTTTGAGTGAACTCTGGGAGATGGTGATGGACAGGGAGGCCTGGCGTGCTGCAATTCATGGGGTCACAAAGAGTCGGACACGACTGAGTGACTGAGCTGAATTGAACTGAACTGATGCTTTCAATGAAATGAAAAAAAAAAAAAAAGTGCTTAGCATAGAGGCTCATACAAAGGAAGCACTCAATACATGATACTTAATAATCTCATAATGGAATTTCCCTACAGGAATCAAGGAAGGCTTCCTAGAAGTTCTAGTAGATAATCTGGTCTCTAGCAATTAGCATTATGCCTGAATGAAAGAATGAATGAATGGCGGGATCTCTGAGAGAGATAATATTTTAGTATTTCAACTAGAGAATCTGCCTGCAATGCAGGAGACCCCGGTTCAATTCCTAGGTCTGGAAGATCCCCTGCAGAAGGGAAAGGCTACCCACTCCAGTATTCTGGCCTGGAGAATTTCATGGACTGCAGAGTCCACGGAGTTGCAAAGAGTCCGACACAACTGAGGGACTTTCATTTTCACTACGTGAGAAAGAACAGTAATATGAAAGAGCAGGTTCAATGACACAATGAATATTTTCATGAAGCAATATCATACAGATGAAAAAATGCAATGCACTATGAACAGGTTATAACTGTTCAGACACTTCCAATAGTACTGTTTAGAAAAAATAAACCTTGGGCTCAATTTAGTAGTGACAAGGAGGTCTCTCCTAGAAGTTGTAAAGAGAAGGCAGAGTCTTAAATTCAGGACATTCTGAGAAACCAAGTAAATTAATACTGTAACATGCTATCCTCAAGCCTTCTCCTAAATGAAGGCAGAAAATAAAGTTATCGCTAGAATAGGGAAAGAGGAGCTGGATGAGGTTTCCTTACCTCTACACACCATTCAAGTATCTCTCCCACTGCATCCAAGATTATCTAATTACTCTATATAAAGTTTTAAAACTGAAAGGTTCTTCAGAAACAATACTGTCCCAAACCACACAAAACTTTGTTGTTGCTCTTTATAATTTCTCTTCATTACACTTACCCCATTTTAGTTATATATCTGCATAATTACCTGATTAATCTCTGTCTCTCCCCCTACTACAATAAGACCATCATGAGAGTAGGTAACGCACTTTTTTGTACTCACCATTGTTTCTCAAGAAACAAGTTTTTAAGCAATGGGACTAGAATAGAAGTAGAGCAAGGAGAGAGCAGGAGAAGTGAAGTGAAGAGACCCTTAATAGCCTTTCCCCTGGAGACTGACAGCTAGAACCATGAAGTGTTCAGTAACTAGTGATTCTTTAGAAGATGACGATAATGATATTAAAATGAGAAGAGATAATAATGTTACTGTAACTCAGATGTTATTTTATGAATATGTTACCTTATGTACAAGAAGTTGCTTATTTCTTATGTCCATATAAGAACCTGCATTCTATCTAAAGATATTTGCTATTCTTTTCAATCAAAATTCCACCTTGAAGATGGAAGCCAGTGTATTATCTGAGGACACACAAAAAGAAAATCTGTCCAAAAAGAAAACCTTCAATTTATGTTAATCTTTGTACCACAACACAGCAGCAAGTATTTTGTTTTCTCAACAATACTTCTTCCTGGAGAATTCATTGAAAGGAAAGGACATTAATAACATACATACAAATTTTATGATTACAAAAGAACAAAAAATGAAAGAATTATATCAAAGAATAATTTTCTTTAGCCTTCTTGCTACACTGTCATATAAAATATCTCTTAAATATTTTCTTAATCATTTTTTGTATCAATTTCAAGCTTAAGTTCCATTTTTCAAAGCCAATAGAAATGGCATCCAAAATCAGGCTGTAAGTTAAATATTTAACTGTACACTTCAATACTAGAATATGAAATTATGGACTGCATGTCTAACTGTTGGTGAATAAATGGTCATTTGCTTCAGTATAACAATTGATTTTTCCAAAACACGCAAAAAAATGCTCTGTTTCTTTTTAATAAGTGAATTAAATCAATTAAAATACTAATTGACCATGATTTTAAAATCTTAAGTTAATATTTCTGTATTGGAGAGACAAGCTGCATATGCTAATTCTCCCAATGATTTATATGAATAATTAAAATATTTAGTATGAATTTATAGTACACAAGACAAGTTTAGAGTGATAGAGTCTGTGTGTGTGTATTAGTCAATTAGTCATGTCCCACTCTGGGACTCTGTGGACTGTATCCCTCCAGGCTCTTCTGTCCATGGAATTCCCCAGGGAAGAATAGTGGAGTGAATAGCCATTTCCTTTCAGGGGATCTTCTCAACCCAGGGATCTAACTTAGGTCTCTTGCACTCCAGGCAGAGTCTGTGCTTGCACTTAAAAGCTAAATTAAAAAAAAAAAAAAAGATATCCCAAAGGAATTATCAATCATATTTGATAAAGAAAAATATTCTCCAATTTTATTTTAATAATAGGGAGCTTTTGTTAATTGTCTGCTAGCAACTAACTGTTGTTAATTTTCTGTTCCTTCCTTTATCATTAGCATTATTTTTAGGGAGAAAATATCTTTCAATGGTTAATATATTAAAAAATAAATTTTTTTAGAGTAGTTTTAGGTTCACAGAAAAACTGAGTGGAAAATATAGAGTTCTCTAATACTATTTGCTTTCTATGGCCCACTTGACTTCACATTCCAGGATGTCTGGCTCTAGATGAGTGATCACACCATCGTGATTATCTTGGTCATGAAGATCTTTTTTGTACAGTTCTGTGTATCCTTGCCACCTCTTCTTAATATCTTCTGCTTCTGTTAGGTCCATACCATTTCTGTCCTTTATCGAGCCCATCTTTGCATGAAATGTTCCCTTGGTATCTCTAATTTTCTTGAAGAGATCTCTAATCTTTCCCATTCTGTTCTTTTCCTCTATTTCTTTGCACTGATCACTAAAGGAGGCTTTCTTATCTCTTCTTGCTATTCTTTGGAACTCTGCATTCAGATGCTTTTCTCCTTTGTTTTTTGCCTCTCTTATTTTCACAGCTATTTCTTTGGAAGGAATGATGCTAAAGCTGAAACTCCAGTGCTTTGGCTACCACATGCGAAGAGTTGACACATTGGAAAAGACTCTGATGCTGGGAGGGATTGGGGGCAGGAGGAGAAGGGGAAGACAGAGGATGAGATGGCTGGATGGCATCACTGACTCGATGGACATGAGTTTGAGTGAACTCCGGGAGTTGGTGATGGACAGGGAGGCCTGGCGTGCTGCGATTCATGGGGTTGCAAAGAGTTGGACATGACTGAGCGACTGAACTGAATTGAGCTGAACTGAATACTATTTGCTCTCATACAGTCATAGCCCCAAAGCCCATAATTTACATTCGGATTCACTCTTGGTGTTATATATTCTAAAGGTTTTAAACAAATGTATAACTACATGTGTCCACCATTTTTATTATCATGCAAAATACTTTCACTGACCTTAAAATTTTCTGCATTCTGTCTATTCATTTCTCCTTCTTTGCAGTCCCTGGCAACCACTGATCTTTTTATTACCTCCATAGTTTTGTCTTTTCCAGAATGTAATAGAACTAGAATCAAGTACACTATGTAGACTTTTCAGCATTATTTTAACTGTCTATTGAGAAATTCACCCAACCTAGTTTTCAGCCTTGGGGTATAGAAAGGATTGACTTTTACATTCAGCCCCAGCTCATGACGTTTTAAGCTTATGTGTCCATCATATGTCCCAGCCACAGATGCACAGGTATACATACTGCTTCCTCTGAACATAGCTCCCCTCTCAGGACTTCACTTAAATCTTATCTCATCACTAAGATGGACTTTCCGTGTACACTCCATCTAAAATTATAAAAACTACTTCTCATAATCCTTAGGCTCTTTTTTTCATTATCAATTGTAATTATCATGAATTAAGAAAATATATATTTTAATTTTTGTCAGTTTTCCTATACTATAAATTTTTGTCTAGTTTATTCATACCTATATTCCATATTACTGCCTAGAATGTTTTGCATAATAATAGTGTATTCATTAAAGGAATAAAATATTTGCAAAAAAAGTTTAATACAAATCTATTAATACTGTTGAATGCATCACATCATTTAAAATTTCTAAGTTAGTGACCAATTAATTATGCAAATCTTAAAAGAAATTCATATTGAATTGTTTGAACAGAAAAAAAAGAAAAACTGATCATTTGTTACCTAAAATATATTTAAAATTCACATATTACCAAGATCATAAAGTGAAAATTCAGTCAGATTAAGAATAATAGGAAATGATTATAAAAGTAAGCATTAAATTTAGTGAAACCAACACAAATGCTTTAGGGTCAAGACCTTTTGTGGAGTGGTCAGACAGATTTACAGACAAAATGAAAAAGTAAGACATTTGTGGGTTGAGCAGATTTTGAGTGCAGGTTTTTATAGATAAAGCTGGATTTAGGAAGATGTTCATCTCAAGAGGTAAAAAAGAACAGGAGATTATGATTGATTATTTTATTTTAGCAAGACTGCTTCAATAAAGTTGATAAATTTCATTGAAATGAATTTGATGCATAATTATAAATATTTGCACATATACACAGATATAGGTTTCTACATAGACAGATAGATAAAATGATTAACATTTGTTATATTTTCAGGGAGGGTTTAGTCTTACAGAAAAAGTCTGCATTATTTGTAGTTTCAACTTTGAGAGTGTTTTAACAATTCTCCTGTGTATTAACTTTGGTCTAGATATGTACTAAAATATTTCTTATCATAACCAGTTATTAAAAGACTGCTTACACTGTAGTTTCAGTTTTGAAAAAGTTTTAAATTATTCTCTTTTATTACCCTCAGTTGCTATTGTCAGACCAGGTATTATGCTGCACGTTTCTTTGTTCTCTTAGCCAATTTGTTTCTGAGCTATACTGGCTTTTGTTTGCTTCCATATTCCTCACTGTCTAATAATACTCACTGCTTTACAAATAAGACAATCAAGAAATAAAAGTAACTACAAATACTAATATTTCTCTTTCAAATTTTATTTTACTCAACAAATTAGATTCCTACAAATAAGAATTCAGACTAGGGACTTGTAACTAATGCTGAATGCTTACAAGAGCAACAGCAGTCATTTCTCATAAACAATCTACTAAAATAGTGCACAATTCTCATTTCTATGACATTTATGGTCATTTTCATATTAAAATAAAAATATTTGAGTGACCAGTTATGGCCCTTACTCAACTTGATGACCAGCTATGGCATCACCAACTCATGGCCATGGGTTTAAGTAAGCTCTGGGAGTTGGTGATGGACAGGGAAGACTGGAGTGCTGCAGTCCATGCGGTTGCAAAGAGTTGGACACGACTAAGCAATCGAAATGAACTTAACCGACCAGTTATGAGTTATATCACAGAATCACTTACAATTATTGTCAACACTATCGACTAACATGCTCTCTCCAAGAGGTGAATAGTATAATCTCTTTGGAAGAACATAAACAGACTATTCTAGACTAGCCTTTCCTGGATTTGTAAAGGCATAAATGGCATTCCACTTACTGTTTGCAATATTTGTTATTTTGCTATCTGTTTTCCAGAAATTTCTATTAAGTATCCCTAATGTACTTTATAAGACTAAAAATGAGAGAGAAGAAGAGAGAAGAAAAGAAAAAGAGACACTGATTCTTTCCAATATCGTTCTTGTTGTTTAGAACATTCAATGCCCAACTATATTCATAACCTGAACAAATATTTTGTTTACTAAGTGGAATCAGATAGTCTGCCACTGCTATCATTCTTTGTGCTGCAAAAATATTTTACTAAGAAGTAATGTTGTAACTTCCTATTACTTGTCTTTCTTTAAAATTAGGGTTGTTCAGGTCAATTTGATAATTTCTTGAATCTTGAATTTGTTAATAGGAATATTTAAAGTTATGAGAGCCATTTTTGGTATAAGATGATATTACATTTATTATTAGCACATCTTTTTTTTTTTTTTCTAATCTTTATCAGGTATCCTGTTGTCTGGTGAGTTTGCCAAAATTATTACAGATTGCAAGTTCATGAGTCAAAGAGAATAGGTGACTCAGGCACACAAATCCCAACATCTCCAGTGATTTTCAGGGAGTTTTCATAGGCAAAACTTGGGGTGAGGGCTGTGGTGTGTATAACTCTTCTGAATGGCTGGTGATGAGATAACAGTAGGTGTCCCAGGAATCTTGTGCTCAGCCTGAAGTCACCATCCTCCACCTAGGTGGGGACCTCAGTTCCTGAAGACCTCAAAGACACATTGTTATGTATATTTCTTGAGCAGGAGCCACAACCCTGCCCCACTGCTGCTGTACCGCTTCTAGACTGTTCTTTGTTTCTACATTCTCTTAATTTCCCTAATTAGAAGCTCAGGGAAGGTGAGGAGGCTTGAAGCCTTTTTCCTATAAACAAAAAACTGGGGACATAAAGAGACATTTGTACTCAGGAAGGCCCCATAGTGTCCTGTTTCAGTCCCATCTATTGTAACACTGTAACTTTTATTTTGATACAGATTTAATAACTTTTAAATATAGTTTTAAAAAATTCTGTGACAACACAAATAAGTTGTCATTCAATACAGTAAACTACACTGTGATAAAAAAAACATGGCTAGGATTTAGAAAATACAGGTTGTAATTATCTCATTATTATCTCATTATATTTCAATTGTAGGACTAGCTCTATGGTCTATTGTTGTTTGTATGATTTACCAGATTGCATTCATCTGTGAAATACATGGCCAAGATAAATCCTAATGGTCTCAAAATCCTATGACTCTACAAGTAAAATATTTTGGCTTTACCTCAGTATATTAAAAGTCATATGCACATTGCAGGTCTTATATTCAAAAATTTCAATAAGAATTAAAATGTTAAGAAATGCCACTAGAATATTGTTAACCAATAAGAACTACATTTGAGGAAACAATCAGTAAAAATCTATAAGAGCATTTTTGCTTAATATGGAAATAATGTCCTCTATGGAAGAATAAACAGAATGAATGACTGAAGAGAATATCTGTGAATATCTGTGTTAAAAATTCTAGTTGTTCTTCAAATTCTGAAGTTTGTTCGAGCTAGGTTATAATTACTCCAAAACTCAGTTTGGAATCATTTCTCTAACTTTGTAGACCTGGAGTTTTCTTCTATAGAATGAGATTTCCTGGATAGCCTGAAGCCTTACTTAATGACTAATTAAGTTAATTTGGGAAATACCATTGGTAATCAACATAGATGAAATCAGGAAACATGAGAGTGACTTGTTATTGTGGATCCTAGTTCAGTAGCCAAGAGCATCACTGTGAACCTGTTAGAAACAAATTCTCATCAAATTCTTAGATCTCACCCCCCACCTACAGAAATCAGAAACTCTGGGGGAATGAAGCAATAATCTGACTCACCAATATCTGCAATGATTCTGTTGGGGCTTCCCAGGTGGCTCAGTGGTAAAGAATCTGCTTGTCAATGCAGGAGATACAGTTCGATTGGAGGAAATGGGAACCCACTCTAGTATTTTTGCCTGGAAAATCCCATGGACATAGAAACCTGGAGGACTTCAGTCCATGGGATCCAAAGGGTCTGACATGACTGGGTACACAGGCATGTATATGTGCAGTGATTCTGTTGGGGCAAACACCGACAGACTCCTTAGTAACCACTTACATGCATTATCCTGAACAGAGGTCCTGGTAAGGAACTCAGAACTAACAAGTTACCACCAACCAGAATAATTTAGGGAAGGTCAAAAAGAGAGAGGAGACCTTGCTCCATATCTTCTACCAACCTTCCAGAATCTTCCTTGCTAAAATCTATCTTGGCTGATCAATGCATACGCCACCAGGAAGGACCCTGAGTCAGAATGATCAGCCAGAGACAGCCTAGAAACTAACGCCATCAGCATAAAACCCGAGACTGCGAGCCACAAGGCACAGCAGTCCTCCTGTATTCCCTAGACCTTCTGCTCTCCACCTGGGTGTCACTTCCCAATAAAGTACCTTTATTTGTCAACACTTATGTCTCCCTGGACAATTCATTGCCAAGTGTTAGACAAGAGCACGCTCTTGCGTCCTGGAAGGAGTCCTCCTTCCAGCAAACTTTAAGAATTTGCTTAAACATGCTAAACTTTAAGAATTACTGACCTTAGGTTATCAATGGTCTGGCATTATGAATGATGAAGAAAGCAGCTGCTTAAATGGTGTATTTCAGGTATATTAGACCTAATTGCAGGCTTCTCTGATGGCTCAGACTGCAAAGCATATGGCTGCAGTGCAGTAGACCTGGGTTCGACTTCTGGGTAGGCAAGATCTCATGGAGAAGGAAATGGCAACCCACTCCAGTATTCTTGCCTGGAGAATCCCATGGACAGAGGAGCCTGGTGGACTACAGTCCACGGGTAACAAGAGTCGGACATGACTGAGCAACTACCACACACAGACCTAATTTGTCTCTAATATATCTGAAATACAACATATAAGTTATATAGTGGAAAACAAATTTTAGGTAAGCAGCCAGCAGGCACTAAGTGAACCAGTTGAACGCAAATCTGCCTTAAACAGGAGTTCAATTATGTTACTGCCACGCCACCCATTAAAAAAATGAGAACAAGGATATTAGAATAATAATAGAATACATTGCTGATTTAATACCTTAAATCTTAGCTTTGAGTTTAAACTCTATTTTAAATATGCTGACTTCAAGAAATTTAGTTCTTTTTTAAGAAAAACTGAAACATACAATTATCATGTAAGAATTTAAAACAATATATAATGCAACTCTAAAAATGTTTTATGAAGAGGCAACATTTACAAAGTCATGCTTGTCAAACATTAATGAATCACCTGAAAACCTTAAAAAATTCAAATATTGAACCATTAGACATGGGTTGGGCTTAGATTCTGAATTTCTAACAAGCTCCTAGAGGATGTCCCTGCTGTTGTTCCATGAACATTTGTGTAGAGAGTATATAGAGGTGCAGTGGCCTACTCTGGAGTCATATTGGAATCACCAGCTACCACTTATAACAGTGTGAGTTTAAGCCAATTATAAAATTTTTCTAGGTGCCATCTCTAAAATGCAGATAGGAATATCCTCTATATTTTAAATTTAGAAATGCTTATCTTTTAAGATATTCAAAATAACTTAGTCTGACACACAAGCTAATACTAATCTTTAGCTTTTAATATTTAGACCAAGAAGTTACCTATCACTACAAAATATATGTCATTTTCAAGCATGACTTCAAGAGACTAATTCTGTAAGTAATGTGTAAGTATTGCATTTGAATCAGTAAATCCTAAAGAAAAAAAGAATAATTATTAAATTTGTAGAATAATAGAGTTTTATTCTTTATGAAATACTGTTTGAGTCCTAGCTCAAATTACATATTCTTAGTGCTTATATCTGTCTCCATCAATGACATCCCAATAAATTCTACATAAACCTTTTTTCCTTGATAGTCTTTTCTTCTTTCTAAACTCTATCTCATTAGTTATAGTCTATGTCCACTTGGGGCACTTTAAATAATTTCTTGCCCTGAAGACAGAAGATTAAATTATGGGCTATTAAATATATGTAACTAATTAGTTCAGTGATTAATTTCAAATTTAGTTGAGGTAAGAAATCCTGAATCATACCTAACTTCAGGGATTTGTGGTTGAAGATTCTCCTAATTTCTTAAATAGAAAATGATTACTATTATATTTTATAAGCCTGTTAATCATGTAAGTAGTCAAATTGCAAATTAAAGTTGGAAGTTAAGGATCTGCCAGATGATGAACAGTTTACCATTAGATTTTTAACTTCTATCAAAAAATTGGACAAAAATCCAAAATCATTACTAACTGCTCCAAACAACTAACTCACATTTTCCTATTGAGAGGCTAGAAGTGTATTTGTCTCTTTAGGTATATGACAAGCAGGAATCCTTAGAGATTTACTCACTTCCCCAGGATGTTGCCACTTAAGAGTCCTTTAGGTATATTATCATTTCTATAAAAATGGAATAAACTGAGGCAAAAAGTTTATCAAAGAGTAATTATATATCAGTGTCTGGAGCCAGTGAGAATCAAAGAGGAGATTTAAAATATGCCAACTTCAGAGAAGTATTCTTATTTTTTTCTCTCTCTTAAAAAATAGGAGCTTCTACCATGGAAATAAAAGATAATGTAGTAAAGGTTTATTTTGTAATTAATATGCATGGGGATTTACACAGTTAATTTACATTCACATTTACAGGAATTACCTCTAACCTAACATATTGACAGAAGAGACTCTTTAATTTTATGAGTCTAAGAAACCTATCTAAGTGCCTAATTTTTTCTCCATTGCCTTTAATTAAAATAACTCTAGAATCATCTACCTGATAATTTGGATATTTTTTTTTTAAACAGGAAGCAAGTTTGCTCACTGAACACATTTGCTAAGCTTGCCTAACGACAACTTTAGATTCATGAAAATTAAAATCAGCACATTCTCAGCGGGCAGTAGGCCCACTTACAGGGAGTTGGAACACTTGCTTACTTGCCTTCTCTCTGGGTAAACCTGAGAGCTGTGGGGCTTTGGGTAACTCATCTAACCCTCCCGGCCTTGTTTTCACATTGAAAAAATAAGGGACTGCACTAATATCTGAGATGCATCAAGACTGTATTTCATGAAATGCCATAGTATCCCTGAAAAAATTTGGGGGATTCTCTTGCAGATATTTTAATAACTTTCAGTATTCAAAAGACATAATGCCTAGATATGAAGCTTTCTGGAAAAACATGTATCATCACTTGCCTGTGATACATGAAAATATTTATTGGACAATCTTTCTCTTCTCAAAATTGTAAATGATTTCAATCCGTCTTTTTTCCATCTTTCTAAAAATCTAGAGAAGTTACACTAGGGATAGGGACAAAGCTACACACTGCCCAGTAAGAGAATATGACACACTTAAATATTTAAAATTATATTCTCTCAGATATACTAGGGGATCTAATTGTCATACATATTACAAATCTATGATGATGGTGAGGCTGATTATATCACAGATTTCCTACTTGCCAGGTTCTGATTATACCATAGATTTCCTACTTGCCAGGTTCTGATTATACCATAGATTTCCTACTTGCCAGGTTCTGATTATACCATAGATTTCCTACTTGCCAGGTTCTGCCTTCCTTTTCCCTTCCATCTGTTCTTTCCTCCCTTCCTGATTCTTCTCCCGCTTTCTCTCCTCCCTCTTTCCTTCCTTCTTTCCTTTCTTCATTTGTATAAGACTCAGCTTGGTGTTTTCGGGTTCATAACAACCCCAAAGGAAAAATATAAATTAATAAATAATTACAATAATAAACCACGTATTTGGATAATATAGTTGTATGCAAGTCTCATGGGAGTACAAAGCAGGGAGAAATAGATTTTGCTTGAGTGGAAAGTCAGGAGGATTCCAGAGGCTTTATCTTAGTTTAACCATCTTAGTTCTAAAGAATAAGCAAACTAATTATATTAGTTGGCTAGGGCTACCATAACAACAACAAAAAACTGGAGAAGGTAATGGTAACCCACTCCAGTGTTCTTGCCTGGAGAATCCCAGGGACGGCAGAGCCTGGTGGGCTGCTGTCTATGGAGTCGCACAGAGTCGGACACGACGGAAGCGACTTAGCAGCAGCAGCAGCATCATAACAAAATAGCATAGACTGGATAGCCTAACAGTAGTAATCTATTTTCTCAAGTTCTAGAGGCTGGGACATACAAAATCAATGTACTGTCAAGGTAGGTTTTATTCTGAGGCCTCTTTTATTGGCTTCTAGGTGGCTGCTATCTTACTACGTGCTCTTGTGACCTCTAGTGTGCTAGAGGAGAGAGAGAAGGAGAGGGAGGCAGAAAGAGAGTGCTTTCCTGTCTCTTATTATAAGGATACCAACTCTACTGAATCAGGGCTTCACCTCCATGACCTTATTTAACCTTAATTACTAGAGCTTTCCTGGTGGCTTAGATGCTAAAGAACTGGCGGCAATGCGAGAGACCCAGGTTTGATTCCTGTGTCAGGAAGATTCCCTGAAGAAAGAAATGGCTACCCACTCCCATATTCTTGCCTGGAGAATTCCACAGACAGGAGAGCCTGGTGGGCTACAGTCTACGAGGCCAAAAAGAGTCAGACATGACTGAGCATCTAAGATTTTGAGTTTTCACGTTCACCTCCTATAGGCCCTGTATCCAAATATGGTCACATTGGGGATTCTGGTCTCAAAATATTAATTTTTAGAGGACATACACATTCAGTCCATAATACCAAGAAGCAGATGAACTTTGTATCATTCCAGCTGAGTGATGGAGAGTAAGGGCTCTATGTCCTAGGTAATACAAACAGTTCAACACAACTAGGGTACAGGTCTGGAAGTGTCAGGAAAAAGACAGGAAGGGTAGAGACTAGCCTGAAATACCCTCCTCAGCAGGGAGAGGGCATCATGAGACAACTTTTATGATAGCTGGCTGACTACAAGCAAATTTCAGTCAAGTCCATATTCTCTCTCTTCCAATCAGTGAAAGAATTTCTGACACAATGTGCTCCACTTCCTGTGAGCAACAGACTGTAAGGTACGGGTAGAACAGGGAAGATTTTTACATGAACCAGAAATATGGTCTGTTTCTTGTATTATACAGTGAGGTTTTATTCTGAAAGAATATTTCAGAATACTTATTCTGAAAGAAATTTGTCTTAAAACCTATGTTGTCAAAAGTACATTACCATATGTAAAGGAGATAGTGGCTCTGTGTCAACCTAGAAGGGTGGGATGGAGAAGGAGATGGGAGGGAGGTTCAAAACGGAGGGGATATACGTCTACCTATGGTTGATTCATGTTGAGGTTTGATAAAAAAACAACAAAATTCTGTAAAGCAATTATCCTTCAATAAATAAATAAGTTTAAAGAAAAAAAAAACTATGTTGTCATACAATTTTACCTAGAAAAGTTCTACTTAATACAAAGAGCACAATCAACAAGTGAAATACAATTATGCTTCTTCTCATTCGAAGTCCACAGTGAACACATTAGAGACATACTCTTCCTGTCTGCTTTACAACACAATGTACAATTTCCACAAATTCTTATCATTACTGTGAGACTTTAATTTTTATTTGCATGTTTTAAAAATGGTGTACCTACTACAAAAGTTCCTTAAAAATAAGAGGCTCAAATGTTAAAGCAAAACATAAAATATTTTAGGGAAATGAGTATAACAGTTCCACATTATTTATCATTTTCCCTTAGCAAACTTGTGCAACCAGCTTCTGACCCATTAGAGATTTAGGGAAGAATATATGTACAAGCCATATTAAAATTCATCAGCTGCTTACAAATGTGTAAAAGTAAGATTATTCTACGGCTATTATGTATTTCTGATGTCAGGGACTTATTATTCCAAATGCAAACTGTATTTACATATCAAAAACCTAATGAGATATGAGAATATTCTAACATGGTATATTAGGTAGTATGCTTTTCTGCCTAAAAAGATGTTTGTAAAATAGTGAGGCTCATTTAGGCCATTACTTGTAAATCAGCATTTTACTAAAACCACAGCTGGGATAGATCAAATTTATAAATCTTGTCAGTAAATATTCTCAATTTAATGTTCTGATTTCCTAATGAGCTCTTTGCAATAGAAAAGGTTAGACAATTATCATGCTGGTGTTCAACCAGCATACATCCTAACATTTCTGGGAGAATGAACATCTTTCTTCAAAGCAGAAGGAAAATCATAGAAATGATTAATTCATCTCTTATAAAGATATGAACAATTTAACAAACTTTTTAGAACTTTGTTGCTTAAAAATCAGTAACAATAAAATATCCAGGTATAAAAAAGTTTAGACTAATTTCTTCCCTTTTTCTTATAATTTAATGACTAACAGTGTCATTTATTAAATAAGAGATCAGACACAGCCTCATTTAATTTAAAATAGTATGTCTGATACACTGCTGGCATTTATAAATAGGAAAAACTGACTTAAAAAACAATCTCAAAAATGAGCCCATAATTACACATATGGAAAGAGTAGGCTACCCACACCAGTATTCTTGGGCTTCCCTTGAAGCTCAGCTGGTAAAGAATCCACCTGCAATGTGGGAGACCTGGGTTTGATTCCTGGGTTGGGACGATCTCCTGGAGAAGGGAAAGGCCACCCACTCCAGTATTCTGGCCTGGAGAATTCCATGGACTGTATAGTTCATGGGGTCACAAAGAGTTGGACACGACTGAGAGACTTTCCCTTTACTTATGAAGTAAATTGCCAGAGAAGTATGAGCAATTGCAAGAGAAAATATTATAAGAGAAAATGACAGGAAAATTAATCTATGCTTTGTAGGGGTCTATAGAGAAAAATCTAAGATTCCAGGGACTAACAGGCATTAACCAGAGAAAGAGGATCAGGCAGAGGGAATAGTTTGTGCAAAGGCCCTGAGGTAAGTCAGTAATGAGATTTCTGCTCTTTCTACCTAAGTGAAATATTTAATGAGCACAGATGCTTTAGCAGACCACCTGACCTGCCTCCTGAGAAATCTGTATGCAGGTCAAGAAGCAACAATTAGAACTGGACATGGAACAACAGACTGGTTCCAAATCAGGAAAGGATTTGTCAAGCCTGT
Organism: Capricornis sumatraensis; assembly: GCF_032405125.1. Taxonomy (NCBI): domain Eukaryota; kingdom Metazoa; phylum Chordata; class Mammalia; order Artiodactyla; family Bovidae; genus Capricornis; species Capricornis sumatraensis. The sequence goes on along the minus strand of NC_091070.1, from coordinate 173,664,914 downwards.
ATTTTGTCACCCTGCTTATTTAACTTATATGCAGAGACATCATGCGAAATGTCAGGCTGGATGAAGCACAAGTTGGAATCAAGACAGCCGGGAGAAATATCAATACCTCAGATAAGCATATGAAACCACACTTATGGCAGAAAGTGAAGAAGAACTAAAGAGCCTCTTGATGAAAGTGAAAGAGGAGAGTGAAAAGTTGGCTTAAAACTCAACATTCAGAAACCTAAGATCATGGCATCTGGTCCCATCATTTCATGGCAAATAGATGGATAACAATGGAAATAGTGAGACTTTACTTTGGGGGGCTCCAAACTCACTGCAGATGGTGACTGCAGCCATGAAATTAAAAGACACTTGCTCCTTGGAAGAAAAGCTATGATCAACCTATACAGCATATTAAACAAGCAGAGACATTACTTTGGCAACAAAGGTCCGTCTAGTTAAAGCTATGGTTTTTCCAGTAGTCATGTATGGACGTGAGAGTTGGACTATAAAGAAAGTTGAGCACCAAAGAATTGATGCTTTTGAACTGTGGTGTTGGAGTAGACTCTTGAGAGTCCCTTGGACTGCAAGGAGAGCCAACCAGTCCATCCTAAAGGAGATCAATCCTGAGTATTCGTTGGAAAGACTGATGCTGAAGCTGAAACACCAATTCTTTGGCCACTTGATGAGAAGGACTGACTCCCTTGAAAAGACCTGATGCTGGGAAAGATTGAAGGCGAGATGAGAAGGGGACAACAGAGGATGAGATGGTTGGATGGCATCACTGACTCACTGGATATGAGATTGAGTAGGTTCCAGTTTTGGTGATGGACAGGGAATACTGGCATGCTGCAGACCTTGGGGTCACAGAGTTGGACATGACTGAGTGACTGAATTGAATTCCATATCCCAATTAAAAGATTGCTTCTGAAAACAATTTTTAATAAAGTAAGTTTTTTTTAAAAAACCCAAAATATATTTATTTCATGAAGTGAAGTGAAAGTCACTCAGTCGTGTCTGATTCTTTGTGATCCCACGGACTGTAGTCTGCCATGCTCTTCTGTCCATGGGATTTTCCATGCAAGAATACCAGAGTGGGTTGCCACCTCCTCCTTCAGGGGATCTTCCCAAACCAGGAATCGAAGTCAGGTGTCCTGCTTTGCAGGCAGATTCTTTACCACCTGAGCTACCAGGGAAGCCCGTTTATTTCATATTGGCACTTAGTCTTGAAACTACTCTGACCCAGATAACTCAACCATCTAGTATAGGAAACAAGACCCCTCCCAAAACAACCACAATGCTTTCTCCTAGCTGTATCCTCACTTTCCTTGTAAAATATCTATCTATGCCACAAGCATTTCATTGCCTGGTTTTAGTTAAATGTTTAGCACTCACTCCAGATACTTAATCTTCTGCTTATTTTAGCATCTGTTTCTTGGATGGCTATCTGCACCTCTCCCTCTTTTTCTTCTTGTCCTAACAGAACTGAAAAAGGTTTTCCCTTAGCCTTCACACACATATATACTAGTTAAACTTAAGTAACTGCATTAAGTAACTAACTCCAGGAACTATTCTTCCTAACACTCACAGAATTATATACCCCATTTTCACCTCAAATTTTATTCCATGAATGGCTCAACAATAATTCAAATTCACTTTATTCAAGTTAATGTTGAGTACTTTGACATTTTGGCAAACTATAATGGGCTTCTAAAAAGAACTTGGAATTTTGTTTTCTCTTCTGAGTCTGACTCAACACTTGAAAATTAAGGGAACCAAACAAATAATGCTCAATATTCAATAATAATTTCTTTATAAAGATCGCTATCTCATTGCAAATAATTTTGAAAGGTAATAATATTTAAATAAAGCTGATGTTAAGAAAGTTATCAATTTTAGCAGAAAATATAAATGTTATAATTACATAAAGTGGACTAAAAAAATAAGTGAATTGTTAAAACTAGTAAAATATTTGGCTTCCCAGGCAGAGCAGCTAGTAAAGAATCTGGCTACCAATTCAAGAGATGCAGGAGACCTGGGTTGATCCCTGGGTTGGGAAGATCCTCTGGGGAAGAAAATGGCAACCCACTTCAATATTCTTGCCTGGGAAATCCCATGGACAGAGGAACCTAGTGGGCTTTGTCCTAAAATATCAGAATGCATAAAGGTAAATACTAGTATATCATAACTCCCAAAATGTTATGTATGAACATCATAAAACCTCATCTGGTGAGTTCCCTTTTTAATACAACATGTTGTAGTATTCCTCTAACCACCAGAATAAACAAAAAAGATTATTCTACCTGTGATGACATCTGAAAATTAAAATGTGCCAATCAAAAATAATAAAGTTGTGTTATCTAAACATGAATATGAACTAGCATATCTAATTTTTCTAGCTTGCCTTTTTATATTATCTCTATAAATTTCCATTAAAATTCACATTTTAGGAGATATATTCACGTTAATGGGCACTGGATTAAAACACTATATTTCAAAGACTTCAGTAACAATTGATATATTTACTTTGCACTCAACATGAATATTCGGAGAAGGCAATGGCACCCCACTCCAGCACTCTTGCCTAGAAAATCCCATGGATGGAGGAGCCTGGTGGGTTGCAGTCCATGGGATCGCTAAGAGTCGGACACGACTAAGCGACTTCACTTACATTTTTCACTTTCATGCATTGGAGAAGGAAATGGCAACCCACTCCAGTGTTCTTGCCTGGAGAATCTCAGGGACGGGGGAGCCTCATGGGCTGCCCTCTATTGGGTCGCACAGAGTTGGACACGACTGAAGCGACTTAGCAGCAGCAGCAGCAGCAACATGAATATTAATTTGAACATCTAAAAGAAAATCTGTTATCTATTCCTAAGAGTGTATAGTTATGCTTTCTTACTTTATCATTAATTTCCTGATTGGTATTTCTTTAAGCATAATTATACAGTTTGTAAGAGTGTGTATCTTTTACTATAGAAATCAAGCAAAGATTTAGGAACACTTCTGCTAATTGATTAGTATGGTAAATTTCCCTTTTTCTTACTTACCCCTTGTAATTAAAATCTGTGTTTAGATCAAGTTTTGTCCTTTTGTAAATGCCAGTTTAGTATATTGATTTTTCTGTGTGTGCTCAGTCCTCTTCAGTCATGTCCAGCTCTTTGAGACCCCATGGATTGTAGCTTGCCAGGCTCCTCTGTCCATGGGATTTTCCAGGCAAGAGTACTGGAGTGGGTTGCCATTGCCTTCCCCCTATGAATGTCTAGTAAGGTTTATTTGTAATGAAAACAGATTGCTTTCCAAGTTAGGCATGAAAGTATTTCTTTTCAGCCCTTTCTTCTACCTCTTATTTCTCCTTCTCCACTCCCACATTTAATTTTAATAGCCAAAATAATTGATTAAAAATGTCTTTTTCTTTAAGCTCTGATCCAAAGTATTGGGCACATGATTCTTAAAGTATGACTAAGCATCTTGTCAAGACTTTCACGAAGCTTCAAACCCAGTATGTAGTACTTTTCTTTTCTCCATGGATCACATTTGTTTACACTTCAAGTACAATTTTTAAGTGATCAATTTTCCAATTAAGGTTGAAGAAAAACCAAATAATTAGAAATGATGTTTGATGTTTCAAGGTGAACCTGAACTTCATTTCATTTTAAATGTTCTTAAAAAAGCAAATGCTTTATTTAGCTGGTTTTTTTTTTTTTTTTGCTTATGAAGACCTCAGACCTAGAGTAAACAAAAACTTGATCAGCTGAGATAATAAAGCAAAGAATTATTTTCAGTATATAAAAAAACCTCAATATAGAATTTAGCTATATGAATAACTGGCTAATCAATTTCACAATTTAGTGAAATTTGGTTAGAATCATTCAAAAACTAGCTGTCAAACTCTGTCCAACTTTATTTCACATTAAATGGAGTCAAAACAAATGTAGCCTAATATAAAACTCCACATTAAAGTATACTTTTTATATAGATCAGAAATTCATAAACACAGTTACTGAAAAGCCTATTAATTACTCTTTCTGATATATTTACAGTTTAATTCATTAGAAAAATAGTACATCTATATATTATTCAGATTTTCTGGATTTTCAGAAAATTCAGATTTTCTTTTGCCTCCAAAAGTCCATCATACTGAGTAGATATTTTAAGACTTTTTATTTTAAATTTCTAGGCAAAATAAATTTTATAAAGGCTTGCAAAGAATGTTTGGCTTTAACTCTTATTTTCTTTTAAAGTCCTACTAACTATTTTTTTTTTTTTGACTGCTCCTCCTTATGGCATGCAGGATCTTAGTTCTCCATCCATGGATCAAATACGTGCTCCCTGTTTTGGAAGCAAGGAGTCATGGAGTCTTAACCATTGAAACACCAGGGAAATTCCTTACAGTCCTACTGACTTTGAGAGGTGATTATTTTATTCTAACTTTATGGAGGGCATACAAAATTGTAATATATTTAATGTGTACAACGTGATGGTTTGATATATGCATTGTGAAAGGAACTCCTCAAGTGAGTTAATTAACATATCTATTATCTGAGAGGTGATATTTCATAATGGTTAAAAAAGTTTCCTGAGGTTGGGTTTGAAACTACCACCATCCTCACTATCTACTTGTTAAGAGATACTTGGAAGTTATTTAAACTAACTCTGTCTCAGTAAGTTGGTAGTTATGGAAGTACCTATTCCTTAGGATTTTTGTAAAGACTGAGTAACAGACAAGAAACAACTATATGTTTGACACCCACACAAAGTACAAATGTTAACTATCATTACCAGACTGTCCAGATTCCTTGACAATTTATACTGTCAAAGGAAAATCATCAGGCTTTTTCTGCCCTGCTTCTTTATCTTCTTCTATAACACAGACCTCTGGGGCTTCCAGGGTTCAGTTTTACCCATGAATTTCCACTCTAAGACAAAGAGATCTTTAATCCCCAACAGAAAATCAACTTTGCCTTGGTATGAGTTCAAAAAATTTACCACTGAACGGAAATTTTGAAGTTTTCTTCAGCCACCAAGCCTTCCCACATCATGCTTTATGAAAGGCCTAGAAAGTGGGAAAATCATGCTTTTTGTTCAGAGAATAGCAGGAGAATTAGGTAATTTCACAAAGACCCAAGAATGCCTTGCCTGAAAGGTTTATGAAATCGAACAAGCTACTTTGCATATAATATTGGTTTAGTGAGTTGATTTATCTTTAGGGAATAAACACCCCATGCTTTCAGAGAGATCTCTTGAGATCATTAAATTGATCTTGAAAATGATCAAAGGAATCAAGAATGCAAGTAATTTGCTTAATACTTCCATAATCTTTCTATGTGCTCTTTGTGTTAGAAATGGGATCTGTTCTTCATTTCATTTGGAGTAAATTTGGGCTCCAGGATTAAAAACTCTAATTATAGCCCTTCTCTCAGTTTTTGTTGTGTTAAGGGTCAAATGTGACCTCCCAAGTTTTAAATGCTACAGCACACCCACCATCATGTAAAATGGTAAAATGATTTTTTAACAACAAGAACAAGAATGTAAATATCTACTTCAGAAAATCTATGACTGTGACAAATCAAACAACTGTGTAAACCTGGATTAATCATGTCCCCAGACCATAATGATTTATTTTCTAGTTTAAGGTGAAGCATCATCAAAGTGAGGAACAAAGAACTAATCAACACAACTCCTGTGCCTGTAGGAAATGCTACAAGAATCAGCCATCCTCTCCTGGCTCAATGTTAAACAATAGAGGGGTCAGGCTCACTTACTGTGATATATATATATATGTGTGTGTGTGTGTGTGTGTGCTGGCTTAGAAATATTTATTCACTGGATATGAAACTGTTCACCAAGGATTACTTCAACCCTCTTACAATTTTGTGCCTTCCAATCTAAAGTTATCATTAAACAGTTCTAGCCAATTCCAATCATTCACTCTGCAATACTTATATTAAAATCACTAAGCCAAAAACCTCCTAATAGCCTTTCTGATTTTCCTAATTGGGATATCTACTAAGAATCTAGGGGTGTGATGTTCTCCTTTGCTTTATCAGCAAGCTTTTCTAGTAGCTTTTGGGAAGTCTACAATAAATAATATCTAATAATAGCAGGTAAGTTGTAAGTAAACATAGTTACATTATAAGTTCTATTTAGATTATAGCTCATTATAACAAAAAGTTATTTCCAGTTACAGGATAATTCATTTATTTTTCTCTGCAAATCTAACAGCTATCTTTCTTTCTTTCTGTTTTTTTTTTTTTTTTAACCAAACTTTACATTTGTGTTAAAATTCAGCTTCTGTGAGTAAATGGCCTTTTTCTTTAAAAGTACACAACAAAACAAAAATTTTAAAAATAAACTAAGCAAAACTTGGACTGCAAGGAGATCCAACCAGTCCATTCTGAAGGAGATCAGCCCTGGGTGTTCTTTAGAAGGAATGATGCTAAAGCTGAAACTCCAGTACTTTGGGTCACCTCATGAGAAGAGTTGACTCATTGGAAAAGACTGATGCTGGGAGGGATTGGGGGCAGGAGGAAAAGAGAACAACAGAGGATGAGATGGCTGGATGGCATCACTGACTCACTGGATGTGAGTTTGAGTGAACTCCAGGAGTTGGTGATGGACAGGGAGGCCTGGTGTGATGCGATTAATGGGGTCGCAAAGAGTCGTGTCATGGACACGACTGAGCAACTGAACTGAACTGAACTGAAGCAAAACAAAAACTTCTAACTTTCCTTAAATTTACTAATGTTTCATTTTGAAATTAGCAGTAATGCATGATACAGAATTTTAAATCTTATAATTATTCTCAATTCTTTCAAATTGTTATAAACTATTTCAGTAAAGTTTCATAGGATAATTTTTAAGAATTTGGGACTATTTTGAGGGATGAATTTAATACAATTTTCTTTTGTTCCTTATCATTTCTCATTGATGGATTTTAGAATTCTTTGGTGAGTGAAGATGATTTTGTATCAAATGATATATATTTTTCCTAACCGTGTGCAAATTAATTGTATACTTTGCTATGCTCAGTCACTTTTGTTATGTCAAACTCTTTGCAATTCCATGTACTGTAAACTGCCACCCTCCTCTGTCCATGGGATTTTCCAGGCAAGAATACTTGAGTGGGTTGCCATTTTCTCCTCTAGACTTAAACATGGGTGAGATCTTAAAGGGGCTTCCCTGGTGGCTCAGACGGTAAAGAGTCTGCCTGCAATGCAGGAGACCTGGGTTCAATCCCCCAGTTGGGAACATCCCCTAGAGAACTACCTACTCTAGTATTCTGGCCTAGAGAATTCCATGGTCTGAGGTGTTAAAAAGAATATGTTCTGTTCACTAACTAAGAATTAAAAAATTGCTTGAGGCTGATTTTTCCTTCTTAAATGGAAAATGGAAAAAGTGCAATTGTTTCAAGGGAATAAGTAATAATATTTGTAAACAGATAGAGCCTTAGTCCTGCTAATTTCTCAGCTGGATGATATAAAAACATCATAAAATAAATAAGACTCTTTTACACTCGTGAATTTTCATCTTTAGCAGTGCTTAATAAATGACATCATTCACACTGTGTCTGGTATGTAAACTTCATGAAAACTTTTTGCCTCACAGGTTTAATATTATGCACAATGACTTGACTTTTCATACACTTTATAACTTTGATTTGCTCACCAGTTTACTTCTTACTAATGTAGTTATTAGCATCTAAGCTGTTTTACATCTGAAAAATAAAATTTAGATGTTACCTTTAAATATGATACATGCAAACTTATTTTTGTCTTGTATAAACAGAATAGAAAATATTTTAATTGATACCATCTTAACTAAATAAAAATTGGAATATCTTTCAATCTTCAAAGATCTTAAGTGGCAAATGTTCTTATATTTAATACTATATGACCACTGAAATATAAAAAATAATAGTGCTCTTGGCATTACCAACACAGAATAAAATAAAATTGTTTTATTTTTGGCATTATAGTATTTAAATTTCAGTCTTCTAAGAACTAAAATAACTCTTTAAAATGCACTTACATCACTCTGTATAATAGGGCCTAGGTTCATCCACCTCATGAGGACTGACTCAAATACATTCCTTTTTATGGCTGAGTAATATTCCATTGTGTATATGCACCACAGCTTCTTCATCCATTCATCTGTTGATGGACATCTAGGTCACTTCCATGTCCTAGCTATTGCAAATACTAACACATATATATGGAATCTAAAAAAAAACAAATGGTATTGATGAACCTATTTGAAAGCAGCAATAGAGACACAGACACTGAGAACAAAACCATGGACATGGCTGCTGGGGAAACAAGGAGAAGGTGGGAGGCATGGAGAGAATAACATGGAAAAACCATTGGAGAGGTAAAATAGATAGCCAGTGGGAATTTGCTGTATAACTCAGGGAACTCAAGCCGGGGTTCAGTAACAATCTAGAAAGGTGGGATGGGGAAGGAAGTGGGAGGGATGGAGAGAATAACATGGAAACAGCATTGCCATAGGTAAAATAGCCAATGGGAATTTGCTGTATAACTCAGGGAACTCAAGCCGGGGTTCAGTAACAATCTAGAGAGGTGGGATGGGGAAGGAGGTGGGAGGGATGTTCAAGTGGGAGGGGAAATGGGTAAACCTATGGTTGATTCATGTGGATGTTTGATAGAAAATAATGCAATACTGTAAAACAATTATCTTTCAATTAAAAATAAATAATTGTTTTAAATATACTTATATGGTTTCTCTGACTGATTCTCTATTTCTGAGGAATAAAGAGAAAAACTTGGAACTATGATTATCACTAAGGCCCTGAGAGGGTAACTAAAAATCAAATCAATACTTAATTTTAAAACACTCATAAGGAAAGTTTTAGAAATATAACGTAAATATCCCATAGTAGTCTCTGCAGAGCAAACCACATACATGAATGTTCTTATTTTCATTTAAAATTGATTTTTATCTGATTTCAGTACTTTCTTGCTCTTATTGCATATTACCAACAGTAATTGTTACATATTCCTTTTATTGCGCATTATCACAATCACGCCAAACCATTAACTCATTGGTTAACTGCTCATAAAAAAGAGCAGCACAAGATACACTTAACCATGTGTTCATTCAATATATTGCAGGGTTCAAAGTTTTGGTACTTTTTTAGTATATATTTAGATTTTAACAACATCAGTTTTAAGTAGAATTCAATGATATATCCCACTCCAGTTGTGGGGGTATGGCCTGGTTTCCATCATTTACCCATATAAACAGTTCTAAATTATTTATTTATAAATCATTTGGTGAGTTTTTCATGATATGAAACTTCATCTACTGAGGACAAAATGAGCTAAGACTTAAAGGGCAAGTTTCTGCAGTTATAGTCATACTGCATATTTTTATTCATCAGCTTGGGCTGCCATAACAGAATTTTATTTTCTCACAGTTCTAGTGTCCATGATCAAGGTGCCATCAGATTCAGTTTCTGATTAGAAAACTTTTCCTGGCCACCTTCTGGTCGTGTTTTCATATGTCCTTTCCTTTATATACCTGCAAAGAGAGCTCCATTGTCTCTTACTCTTTCATAAGACAACATCATCAGACCAGTGTTTCTCTCTCATAAGAGCTCACAAAATCTCATAGTCTCATCCGGTCCTAACTGGCTCTCAATGAGAGATCCCACCTGGAAACATGGATCTTAATTGGACAATTCATTCCATCACAGTCACAGTACTCAAGGACAACAAATGCAGTTGACTCTACCTTTCTCTCTCCTCTCTTATAAAACATCCTAAAGAATAATGATCAGTAGAAGTCACCTGGGTACTTGAGTTTCAACAAAAACAATAATCAACATAAAACCCTAAATTTGTAAAGATGAAAATTTATTGCATGATAAAATATATACTGAATAATTCTTCATCAGGAAAAGATGTGTTGCCTGGAAAAGTTTTCTCAACATTTATCATAAAAAAAAAAAAAACTTAACAAGAAGAAAATAAACACTTTTAAACTAGTTGCTGGGTGATAAATTTTGAATGTATTAACTGTATCAAACTAAGTTTAGGTCATTAAAACTCTAAATTACTAAGTCCCTACTCTTACTTTAGGGTGAAGATTTGAACTAAATAAAATAAACTTAAGAAAATTGAATTTGCCAAGATTTCAAGACACTTTTGATAATTTTTCATTTTCAAGTGAGTGAAGTGAAGTGAAGTCGCTCAGTTGTGTCCGACTCTTAGCGACCCCATGAACTGCAGCCTACCAGGCTCCTCCATTCATGGGATTTTCCAGGCAAGAGTACTGGAGTGGGGTGCCTTTTCAAGAATTAATAGGAAAATAAAAATATGGAATTTGTTTAAAAATTCAAAGAGAAAGTGAGATGCCTAATCCAGAATGATGAACCACATTGAGAGCTTTGTTTCCAATTCTTCTAGAGAGAGCATACATATTCTCTCAAACACAGCAAAGAACTGGCACTGCTGACTGGGACAATTTTACGTAGGGAGGCTGAAGGCACTCTTAATATAGACACATTATGGCAGAAAGTGAAGAGGAACTAAAAAGCCTCTTGATGAAAGTGAAAGAGGAGAGTAAAAAGTTGGCTTAAAGCTCAACATTCAGAAAACTAAGATCATGGCATCTGGTTCCATCACTTCATGGGAAATAGATGGGGAAACAGAGGAAACAGTGTCAGGCTTTATTTTGGGGGGCTCCAAAATCACTGCAGATGGTGATTGCAGCCATAAATTAAAAGACACTTACTCCTTGGAAGGAAAGTTATGACCAACCTAGATAGCATATTGAAAAGCAGAGACATTACTTTGCCAACAAAGGTCCGTCGATTCAACACTATGGTTTTTCCAGTGGTCATGTATGGATGTGAGAGTTGGACTGTGAAGAAAGCTGAGTGCTGAAGAATTGATGCTTTTGAACTGTGGTGTTGGAGAAGACTCTTGAGAGTCCCTTGGACTGCAAGGAGATCCACCATTCCATTCTAAAGGAGATCATCCCTGGGATTTCTTTGGAGGGAATGATGCTGAAGCTGAAACTCCAGTACTTTGGCCACCTCATGTGAAGAGTTGACTCATTGGAAAAGATTCTGTTGCTGGGAGGGGTTTGGGGCAGGAGGAGAAGGGGACGACCAAGGATGAGATGGCTGGATGGCATCACTGACTCATTGGATGTGAGTTTGAGTGAACTCTGGGAGTCAGTGATGGACAGGGAGGCCTGGTGTGCTGTGATTCATCGGGTTGCAAAGAGTTGGACATGACTGAACGACTGAACTGAACTGAAAATAAATGCCTAAAGTCAAAATCGAAATGGTTACAATTTTCACAGTTGGTTTTCAATCTGTTCTTGCATTAATTGACTTGTTGACATTTAAACAACACTACATTGATATTTTAAAGACATTATATCTTCAGTATTCATCGATCCATCCATCCATCCATTTCTTCATTTCTTGCTGTTCAGTTGCTCAGTCGTGTCTGACTCTTTGCAACCCCATGGAATGCAGTACTCCAGGCTTCCCTCTCCTTCAGTATCTCCTGGAGTTTGCTCTAACTCAAGTCCATTGAATCAGTGATGCCATCCAACCATGTCATCCTCTGTCATTCCCTTCTCCTCCTGCCTTCAATCTTTCTGAGCAGCAGGGTCTTTTTCAATGAGTCAGCTCTTTGCATCAGTGGCCAGTGTTAAGTTTTCCAAATTTGTTGGCATATTGAGTGTATCACATTTTTAGGATTTGAAAATACTTAGCTGCAATTCATTACCTCTACTAGTTTTGTTCATAGTGATGCTTCCTAAGGTCCACTTGACTTCACACTCCAGGATATCTGGCTTTGTGTGAGCGATCACAAGATCATGGTTATCTGAATAATTAGGATCTTTTTAGTATAGTTCTTCTGTGTATTCTTGCCACCTCTTCTTAATATCTTCTGCTTCTGTTAGGTCCATACCATTTCTGTCCCTTATTATGTCCATCTTTGAGTGAAATGTTCCCTTGGTATCTCTAATTTTCTTGAAGAGATCTCTAGTCTTTCCCATTCTATTGTTTCCTCTATTCCTTTGCATTCTTATCTCTCCTTGATATTCTTTGGAATACTGCATTCAGATGGGTATATCTTTCCATTTCTACATTTCCTTCATCTCTTATCTAATCCTAAATTACTGTGCTGACATTATGTCTCTAATAAGCAGTATTTGATCACTAAAGGACACAGGCAGGAGAAATGTGTTACTCTACAGAAAACTAAAGACACACTTCGGTTTCTCAACAACTCTCAATGAGGCCTTCTTTACAAAGAACCAAATAGCCAATTTAAGAAAGAAGCATACTTATAAAAAATTTTATTAGGATGATGAAAAAAAATGTGTAAGTAATATGATGAGTTAGATGACACAGCTGGTATTTCAATCTCCCACCTATCCAGACAATTCAATTATGCTCTAAAAAATTCAGAAGCCTTACAGTAAGAAGTCTCCATGGGCTTTATGAGTGTGACCTTCAAAATTAAAATGCTAAATTGAAAAAAGTGCTAATTTGCATAAATATTGAAGCCTTGCTATTTTAAAAGAAACTCAGACAATATCTTATGCTATAACTGGGACCTTGTACCCATAAAATGGGAGAAAAGAGCATTTAAGTTCAGTGAAATACTCTACATTTGGAAGATACTAAAAAGAGTTTGGGTCTGTAAACATGCTAGCGATATAATTCTACTAATGAGGCTGTAACTGAAAAGCTTTTAAAGTGAGGCTTTCATGAGCTTAATCCTCCCAAAACAAACTGCAGTGTCACATCCCATTATGTAACAAAGAAATAAAATATTACATACTAACATGTACATATATATGCACACACATATATATATTTATATCTTTATCTTAATGGAATGAATATATTTATGTTTACTCACATAGTAACTTTACCTAATTATTGCTCATGTTATTGCTGAAGCAGTAATACAGAAAGTAAAATGAACTTCCATTTCAATATATACCAGAAATATTTGATGCAAGCCTCTTCAGCAGCAGACTTACTATATGAAATCGTTTTAAAAGAAAAAATGTCTGCACTTGCTAAATGGCAACTGTTTTCAATCAAAGCAGAGTCAATAGATGGGGGGAAAGGTGCATAACATAAGCAACCGCCCTTTAGGTCTTTCTTTTCTTACTTTACAATGCTCACCACTACCTCCAACTCTGTTTTTATTTTAACATATATGCTTTTGTTTCCCTTTAAAAGTGCTTTTTATGTACAATAACATACCATGTCTTTTTTATCTGCCACTGAGTGAAATGACATTGTATAAAACAGCTCTGTTGATCACATTCACTTAGCTAGTAAGGTATTAAAACTCATAAGCATGTTTCCCATTTTGCACTGTGTCCCACGGAGTCTAAGCAAAGAGTGAATGAAGAAAATTTAAAAATATACAGCCTTCATTTCTCCTTGGGGCCAACCCTCCTTTCCTATTATAGTATGCTGACAGGGCATATTAAATAATTTTAAAAATCACTAGGGAATCGATATACAGTTTTATATTCTATTTCCCATCAGTTCCTTTATGCTTTATTTATGGCAGAGTCTTCCCGTGCTCATGGATGAGATATCTAGCATGCTTCATGACTTTCCTGCTCACTCATAGATAACAGGCAGTCATTGGGTCACCATCTCAATTTGCTAAGAATGTCAAGTCCAAAATATTAATCAAGACTCTCAACTTGATTTAGTGTTAAGTAACCTCCTCCCTTGACCCAGACCTGCTTCAAGCTGGAATATCTGCAGTGGCACAGGAGAGAATGGTTAGTTTCTTCCTATTTTTCAGGATTAGAGTTTTCTTCTTTCCTTCAGTCTCCCTGCCACCTCCTGAGAACTGTTGTCTTACCCAGTCCTGGGAGGGAGACAGGGTGTGAAGAAGAGTGACTATGAAACAGAGCAATTCTAAGGAGAACACTTCTTAGGTTAGTTTACTCTCTCTCGATCTAGCAGATGATTACAAGTCAACAGGGAATGATGCTTTAAAGATGAAATTGCAAATCATTTTTTTTAAAGGTACATCAGGAATATATATATATTTTAAGTGATACACTCATGTACACCCGTGGCAGACTCATGTCAATGTATGGCAAAACCAATACAGTATTGTAAAGTAAAAAAATTAAATTAAATTAAAAAGTGAAAAAAAAGTGATACATTGGATTTTAAGTTATGAACATATGTGTGTTCTCAGAGAGGACTAAGGACTTTTGAGACTCATGGCTATGTTCCAAGAATTGGAATGCGGACCCCTTCTTTCCTCCGGTGCTTACTTTCTTCATTCCTTCCTTTCTATAGACCACATCCTTATGCTTCTTGGGATTTTCTGGATTTGGTTCCTTCCAGGGATAGCATACAGTTTTGAGTACAGAATCATTATAAATTTTGTTTTTTATTCACATGGCAGGCTAAATAATGACAAAGATGCCCATATCCTAGACCCCAGAACCTGAGAATATGTAACCTCACATGGCAAAGAAGACTTTGCACTCTTAGGTTAAGAAGCTTGGTGTTGAGAGATTACCTTTACTATATGATTGGTCCTAAAGTAATTAAAGTCAGCAAAGAGCTGACACATTGGAAAAGACCCTGATGTGGGGAAAGACTAAGGGTAGGAGGAGAATGGGGCAATAGAGAATGAGATGGTTGGATAGCATCACCAACTCAATGAACATATGAGTTTGAGCAAACTCTGGGAGACAGTGAAGGAGAGGGAAGCCTGACATGCTGCAGTCCAGGGGGTCACAAAGAGCTGGACATGACTTAGCAAACTAAATAACAACAACAATGTAATTAAAAGTGTCCTTATAAGAAGGAGGCAGGAAGGTCAGAGTCTGAGAAATAGATGTAACCATGGAAGCAGAGGTCAGAATGATGACATTATTGGCTTTGAATATGGAAGAGGACCAGAAGTCAAGGTATAAGGGTGACCTATAGAACTGGAGTCCCCAGATTCTTAGCTGTGGACTGGTACCTCCTGTCAGATTAGCAGCAGCATTAGATAAAAGTGTACAGTAGATGTAATGTGACTGAATCATCCCCAAATCAGACCCCACCCCTAGTCCTTGGAAAAAATTATCTTCTACAAAATCAGCCTCTGGTGTCCAAAGGGTTGGGGACCACTGCTATAGAATGTGGAAAAGGCAAATACTACTAGATCCTACCCTTGTGCCTCCTGAAAGAAGACAATCTTGTCGATAACTTCATTTTAGCTCCCTAAGACTTATTATGGGCTTCTCACTTTTAAAATGGTAAAATAATACATTTGTGTTGTTTTCAGTTACGATTTTTGTGGTAATATGGTACAACAACAGTAGGATATTAATACATCTCTTTCCACCGTTCTCTTGTGCAGTTTTCATATATGCAACTCATCTGATAAAATCCTTTAGGAACCTTGAATTGCTATTTCTTAATCATTCCATTTAGTTTTAGAAAAATGAAAATACTTCATTTTTTCTCCCTTTGTATCTAAATTGCTTAAAGTGAGTGAAGTCGCTCAGTTGTGTCCGACTCTTTGAGACCCCATGGACTGTAGATACCAGGCTCCTCTGTCCATGGGATTTTGCATGCGAGAATACTGGAGTGGGTTGCCATTTCCTTCTCCAGGGGATCTTCCCAACCCAGGGGTCGAACCTGGGTCTCCTGCATTGCAAGCAGATGCTTTACCATCTGAGCTAAATTGCTTAACACAGTATTAAATTAACTTTTCTAATTATGAAAACAAATTGCTGTTGGTAAACAAGAACTTCCCTCTGTAAGCATATAACTCAATCAGTGGAAACAAAAAATTCTGGACATACCAGAGAAAATAGCCCTTGGCCTCAGTCACTATGTTCTTAAAAAGGAATGAAGACAGACTCCCATTCACACAAGAATGGTTTAAATGGATTGTTAAGACTTTTTTTTTTTTTACAATAAATTAATAATAATAAGGGATAAAACTGTATCTCTCTCTGTATATATATAACTTTTAATCATAATGCCCCAATAATAAATTCAATATTTCCTATCTCTTATCTATTCTCTGCACTACAGATAGAACCATGTCTGAGTTTGTATGATCTCCATCCTTCAGTTCTTCATGTAGCCTGTTTCGTTTGAAGATAAAGACTGAATTGTTTGGTACAGGCAAACAGAAATTGTTAAGATGTGGTCTTTCCTTCCCACTTAGTCTGCCTCTAGCCTTTCTCCTCCCTTTCCAACATTGTATGCTTCAGCCTTACTGAATTTCTTGAGCTTTCTAGAGTTACTTATCCTACCTTTTCTCCTAAAGATTTCTATGACTAATGTTTTACCCACAACTGAGACTACCTTGTGTTCCTGGTGGTGTAGCTCTATGATTATGAAGTCTCCATTAGCCTGGATAACACAGTCTTGCCAACCAGAGTAGACTGTGAATGAAAATGCAAACCTTTGTTTTGTAAAATTAATGGGACTTGGTAGTATCTGTTACTGAATCTAGCTTCTCCTAAAGTGTGTGGTATTTAAAAGAGTCAGAGTTAATGATAAAGACAGGTTTTTAATGAAAGAAAGTGACAGTCAGTGTTGAGTGTTTTGAAAATGATGGTTGGGAAGAGGACAGAACATAGGTTTGCATTTTGAAGTTACCGTCAATACTTAGAACAATTTCAACACAAGGTAGAAATCTGACTACAAGGAATAAGTGATGAAAAAAAATTTGTAGAAGATATAGATTATGTACCAAGAGTGTTTTGAAGTGAATGAAAAACCAATGGAAAGATTAATAAATAAAAGGTAGGGATCCGCAAGGCTTGCCAAAATCTTCCCTAGGATATGAAAAACTTGAAGATATTTTTCAGCATGGTCGTGGTGGTTTAGTCACTAAGTCGTGTCTAACTCTTACAATCCCACAGATTGTAATTTTTAAAGCATATATAAATATAATTACATAGATAATGATAGCAGAAGAAGATTAGGGTATGAATAAAGGGAATAGATAGGAAAAAGAAGGAGGACAGATGGAGGTAGATGTTGCATAACCAAGAAAAGAGAAATGATCTTAATCTTAGTAGAAAGAGTTACTTTCATAAATGAGAAAAAAGGGCAGGGTCAAGTTTACTGAGAGCAGAAGATTTGTGGAAACATTTACTATAAAACAAAATGGAAAATTTATTAGAGACACTAGATGACAGTGAAACCTAGTTACAACCAAGATGAATATGAATTTACCCTCAAAAATTAGAATCTATTCTTTTGAGCAGGAAAAAAATATTAGATCATAACTTTTCCAAAGTTAATGCATTCATCTGAAGAAAAAGTAAAGAACCTTTAGGATAAGTACTAGCTGACACATTGACTTTAAAGAAACAATAACAGCAATGTTAAAGAAAGGCAGCAACAGCATAGAGTAAAAATATCCATCATTTGTAAGCGACATCAAAGTTATCAGACAAAAGGAATGAAAGTTTGATCTCAGTGGCAGATTTGAAATTTAACAGTTAACTTTTAATGCTATTCTATTATGTAGATGCCTTGGAACACTCAAATTCAATTTGAAGAAGCAGTGACCCAGGAACATGCAATGTGAAAATTTCACTGTTCACTTCTCCAAAGTTCTTTGTTCACAGGCATGCCTCATTATGTTGGAAAAGTTCAGTAGATATTGCTAACTATGTTAGTTTAGGTTATATATATTAAATTCTCATTCCTGATTATGGAATGGGGAGGCTAGGAGAGGGAAAAAAAATTGACTTGAATAATAAGGTTTTGATTTCTAGGATGATTGGATTTAGCCTCTAACATGACAGGTTATAAATTTATTCCCATTGCCTTGAATGGAAGACTAAAATAAAAATATGACTAAGGAAGATAGTAACACATTTAGAATAAGAAACTCATCAGCCTTTTCAACAAAGCAAAATTGAATGTCTCAGAACAATGGTAATTTAGAGATAAATTTACTACTTTGGGATTCTAAACTCTGGATAAATCTTTAGACACAATTGTGAATGAAGTATCATTAGGATTCAATATTTTCAGTGTTCCCTCTCTATCAAAATCAGAAGTGTCATTAAAACATAGATAAATACAGATTTAGATATATTAAACTTTCCTGTTTCCTATCATAGTATCAGAAAGAGATATTCAGCTGCTTTGTAACAATCCAAGAATATTCAAATTCTAAAAGGTTCAAGGCTGATTTATAGAACTTCTTTAAGAAACCATTTATTCAGACTTCTTCTTAAGTCTATATACAATGATTTGAATGAAATATCATTAAGGTTTGAAATAATCACACATCTTCTTAAAAGTAAGTTACAGTATATCAACTGATTACAAAACTGCTTTGCAGTTATAACAGGAAAAAAAAACTAACTTATATTAAGACTGTTAAAAATTTTATTATATGAAATTACAACACTAAATATTTGTGAAACCATACTTAGAATAATCTATTCCAGAAACTTCATAAGTCCTACATATACTTCAGCATATTAAACTGCTAAAGAACAAGGGAAAAATTGTATTGAGCAATATGAAAAAGAAATAGTCTGGGAAAATTATGACAAATGCATAAATGTAATTTTTCAGAAACTTTTTACATTAAATTTTAAAATATGCTAAACACTTTTACCTACTTAAAGCCAAAGTTTCTTGTTTCCTTTGGCTGGGTTTCTAGTCTCATTTCAAAGACCAGCTTAATTTAGCAGTTTTTAGGCAAAAAGATGTCATATCCATTGTGCTTTGGACTTAAAAATTGTTTTCTTATTCCGAGCATCTCTAAAATTAGTCTTTATCCTCTAAAGCTATTTTGCTTTACTTATTTAAGCACATCATTGTATTAATAGAATCTTCAATCACACACATGTGTGTGTATGTATATATATATATATATATATATATATATATATATATAATTAGTATATTTTGTTTTATGTGTGCCACTTGTATTTAAATCTAGACTACATTGGTCTGAGCCTCCATTGGTCTGAGCCCTTTTTCTATTTCAACTCTTTTCTGACATCTATGGTTCAGTCTGCTAAATATGTCTAATAAAGGTTAATATTTTTTTAATGTGCAGGCAGAGATTTTGAGAAAAAAAAGAACAATTTTCAATAAAGACCAAGATTTAGAGGGGGACTATAAAATTTACAACCAAATAATTTTTAAGACATCTTAATGAATGGTGAAAACAAATGAATATTTTTTAAAGTGAACTTGTATTTCCTGTTCATGAACTCATATAACCATGAAATCATAAATTTGTAACAAAGAGATTCAGAAAGATTTTTTTTTCTCAATTGTACAATAATCATTGTGTTCATTGTTTAAGTGAATATTTCAATACTTTGAACTGTTAACACTCTCTCCTAAGTTCATTAGAGGCATTCTCAGTGAGTTATTCCTTCTAGTTGCTATTTTTACACATTTTGTGTCAAACATTTGAGTACTTTCAGAAGTATACCATGATACTGACAAATACAACATATAAGCAATATGATTAATCATTCTGGGACTAGATAAATAATACAGTATTTATACTTTAGAACATAAGATTAGAATCTGGGAACATACCAAAACAATATGATTTATTTCTAATATAAAATTTTAGCAAAAGGAATACTTCATGCCATTTCAATGATGAGGCATGTTTATAAGAAGAAATAAGTGATAATTTAGACAAAATATTTTATGTGATTCAAGAGTATATGTAGGGTTATTTGGCAAAGTAAGCATACGATAAATTAGAACTAAAATACACTTTAGAATATTACAAACTTCTTCGGAATTCAGAGAGATGTCCAAAGTCTCAAAATGTTAGTTATTTAGTCACACCCAACTCTTTCCCTCTGGATGGGGGATGCACATGCAAGAAGCCTGACGATATGCCAGAGAATGCTCAAACTACTGCACAATTGCACGCATTTCACACGCTAGTAAAGTAATGCTCAAAATCCTCCATGCCAGGCTTCAACAATATATGAACAATGAACTTCCAGATGTTCAAGATGGTTTTAGAAAAGGCAGAGGAACCAGAGATCAAATTGCCAACATCTGTTGGATTATCGAAAAAGCAAGAGAGTTCCAGAAAAACATCTATTTCTGCTTAATTGACTCTGCCAAAGCCTTTGATGGTGTGGATCACCACAAACTGTGGAAAATTCTGAAAGAGATGGGAATACCAGGCCACCTTAGCTGCCTCCTGAAAAATCAGTATGCAGGTCAGGAAGCAACAGTTAGAACTGGACATGGAACAACAGACTGGTTCCAAATCAGGAAAGGAGTATGTCAAGGTTGTATATTGTCACCCTGCTTATTTAACTTATATGCAGAGTACATCATGAGAAACTCTGGGCTGGATGAAGCACAAGCTGGAATCAAGATTGCCGGGAGAAATATCAGTCACCTCAGATATGCAGATGACACCACACTTATGGCAGCAAGTGAAGAACTAAAGAGCCTCTTGATGAAAATGAAAGAGGAGAGGGGAAAAAGTTGGCTTAAAGCTCAACTTTCAGAAAACTAAGATCATGGCATCTGGTCCCGTCACTTTATGGCAAATAGATGAGGAACCAGTGGAAACAGTGGCTGACTTTATTTTTTGGTCTCCAAAATCATTGCCGATGGTGACTACAGCCATGAAATTAAAAGACACTTACTCGTAGGAAGAAAGTTTATGACCAACCTAGACAGCATATGAAAAAGCAGACATTACTGCCAACAAAAGCCCATCTCATCAAGGCTATGGTTTTTCCAGTGGTCATGTATGGATGTGAGAGTTGGACTATAAAGAAAACTAAGTGCCGAAGAATTGAGGCTTTTGAACTGTGGCGTTGGAGAAGACTCTTGAGAGTCCCCTGGACTGCAAGAGATGGAACCAGTCCATATTAAAGGAAATCAGTCCTGAACATTCATTGGAAGGACTGATGTTGAAGCTGAAACTCCAATATTTGGCCACCTGATGAGAAGAACTGATTCATTTGAAAAGACCCTGAGCTGGGAAAGATTGAAGTCAGGAGGAGAAGGGGATGACGGAGGATGAGATGGTTGGATGGCATCACTGACTCAGTGGCCACAAGTTTGAGGAAACTCCAGGAGTTGGTGATGGACAGGGAGGCCTGATATGCTACAGTCCATGGGTCGCAAAGTGTCAGACATGACTGACCAACTGAACTGAACTGAACTCTTTGTCCGCCTTGTGGAATGTAGCCTTCCATTCTCCTCTCTCCATAGTATTCTCCAGGCAAGAATACTTGAGTGGGTAGCCATTTCCTTCTCCAGTGGATCTTTCCAACCCAGGGATCGAACCCGAGTCTCCAGCATTGGACACAGATTCTTTACCATCTGAGCCACCAGGGAAACCTCTAAAACCCCAAAGGTAGTAGTAATACTGAGAGCATGAATTCAGCCTCCTAAGTCTGAGTGAGTCATTCTTTCCTAAACCACCTTCTAGCCTTCTATCCTAAGCATTTATTTCAATCTAATGCATGCAACAGTTAAGCAGCCATTTCTAGCTTTTTATTTAGGCTCCCCAACACCACCAACTCAAAACACAACTTTACTTAACAGATTCTAAAAGTAAAGGATTCTTCTTCCAGTTGCAGTGAGACGATAACTTGAGAGAAATGCAACTAACCTTACTAGACAAGATTATCATGTCTAGAAAACAGGTGGCATTCTACATTTTAATCTCATTTTCACATAAGCACATATTTAAGACAGTAGAAAATAATTTAATAAACTGAGTGAAAAAATTTCTTAATATCACAGCAGTAATCTTGAATGACAAGCTTATAGAAAAGTAGTAATGATATAATGTATTTGAAATTATTTTAAATATTAAAACACAACACCAGGAAGATAAAGAAAATAATTCATGATCTATAGTATTCTGTCAAGGCAAATTGGAAGTGGTCAAACAGGAGATGGTAAGAGTGAATGTCGACATTCTAGGAATTAGAAAATAAGATGGACTGGAATCTGAATTTAACTCAGATGACCATTATATCTACTACTGTGGGCAGGAATCCCTTAGAAGAAATGGAGTAGCCATCATAGTCAACAAAAGAGTACAAAATGCAGTACCTGAATGCAATCTCAAAAGTGACAGAATGATCTCTGTTCATTTCCAAAGCAAACCATTCAATATCACAGTAATCCAAGTCTATGCCTACAAGAAATTTTAGAACTAACACCCCAAAAAGATGTCTTTTACATTTTAGGGGACTGGAATGCAAAAGTAGGAAGTCAAGAAACACTTGGAGTAACAGGCATATTTGGGCTTGGAGTGCATAATGAAGCAGGGCAAAGGCAAATAAAGTTTTGCCAAGAGGATGCATTGGTCATAGCAAACACCCTCTTCCGACAACACAAGAGAAGACTCTACACATGGACATCACCAGATGGTCAACAGCAAAGTCAGATTGATTATATTCTTTGCAGCCAAAGATCGAGAAGCTCTATACAGTCAGCAAAAACAAGACTGGTAATTGTCTGTGGCTCAGATCATGAACTCCTTATTGCCAAATTCAGACTTAAATTGAAGAAAGTAGGGAAAACCACTAGACCATTCAGGTATGACCTAAATCAAATTCCTTATGGTTATGCAGTGGAAGTGAGAAATAGATTTAAGGGACTAGATCTGATAGAGTACTTGATGACTATGGATGGAGGTTCATGACATTGTACAGGAGACAGGAAGCAAGATCATCCCCAAGAAAAAGAAATGCAAAAAGCAAAATGGTTGTCTGAGGAGGTCTTACAAATAGCTGTGAAAAGAAGAGAAGTGAAAAGCAAAGAAGAAAAGGAAAGATATACCCATATGAATGCAGAGTTCCAAAGAATAGCAAGGAGAGATAAGAAAGCCTTCTTCAGTGATCAGTGCAAAGAAATAGAGGAAAACAATAGAATGGGAAAGACTAGAGATCTCTTCAAGAAAATTAGAGATACCAAGGGAATATTTCATTAAAGGATGGGTTCCATAAAGGACAGAAATGGTATGGACCTAACAGAAGCAGAAGATATTAAGAAGAGGTGGCAAGAATAACAGAAGAACTGTACAAAAAGATCTTCATGACTCAGACAATCAGGACGCTGTGATCACTCACCTAGAGTGAGACATCCTGGAGTGTGAAGTCAAGTGGGCCTTAGGAAGCATCAGTTCAAACAAAGCTAGAGGATATAATGGAATTCCAGTTGAGCTATTTAAAATCCTAAAAGATCATGCTGTGAAAGTACTGCACTGTGTATGCCAGCAAATTGGAAAAGTCAGCAGTGGCCACAGGACTGAAAAAGGTTGGTTTTCATTCCAGTCCCAAAGAAAAACCATACAAAAGAATGCTCAAACTACTGCACAGTTGCACTCTTCTCACACTAGCAAAGTAATGCTCAAAATTCTCCAAGACAGGCTTCAACAGTACGTGAACTGTGAACTTCCAGATGTTCAAGCTGGTTTTAGAAAAGGCAGAGGAACAAGAGATCAAATTGCCAACATCCACTGGATCATCAAAAAAGCAAGAGAGTTGCAGAAAAGCATCTCTTTCTATGTTATTGACTATGTCAAAGCCTTTGACTGTATGAATAACAATAAACTGTAGAAAATTCTTAAAGAGGTGAGAATACCAGATGACCTGGCCTGCCTCTTGAGAGATCTGTATGCAGGTCAGGAAGCAACAGTTAGAACTGGACATGGAACAAAAGACTGGTTCCAAATAGGAAAAGAAGCACGTCAAGGCTGTATATTATCACCCTGCTTATTTAACTTATATGCAGAGTACATCATGAGAAACGCTGGGCTGGAAGAAGCACAAGCTGGAATCAAGATTGCCGGGAGAAATATCAATCACCTCAGATATGCAGATGAGCCCACCCTTATGGCAGCAAGTGAAGAACTAAAGAGCCTCTCGATGAAAGTGAAAGAGGAGAATGAAAAAGTTGGCTTAAAGCTGAACATTCAGAAAACTAAGATTGTGGCATATGGTCCCATCACTTCGTGGCAGCCATGGTGACTGCAGCCATTAAATTAAAAGGTGCTTACTCCTTTGAAGGAAAGTTATGACCAACCTAGACAGCATATTAAAAAGCAGAGACATTACTTTGCTACCAAAGGTCCATCTAGTCAAGGCTATGGTTTTCCCAGTAGTCATGTATGGCTGTGAGATTTGGACTGTAAAGAAAGCTGAATGCTGAAGAATTGATGTTTTGAACTGTGGTTTTGGAGAAGTCTCTTGAGAGTCCGCTGGACTGAAAGAGATCCAATCAGTCCATCCCAAAGGAGATCAGTTTTGGGTGTTCACTGGAAGGACTGATGTTGAAGCTGAAACTCCAATACTTTGGCCACCTGATGTGAAGAGCTGACTCCTTTGAAAAGACCCTGATGCTGGGAAAGATTGAGGGCAGGAGGAGAAGGGGACTGATGATGAGATGGTTGTATGGCATCACCGACTCAATGGACAAGAGTTTGGGTAAACTCCGGGAGTTTTTGATGGACTGGCATGCTGCAGTCCATGGGGGTCACAAAGAGTCAGACACAACCGAGTGACTGAACTGAACTGAACTGAACTGAATAACACTATGTCACCGTGTTTTATCTAAATCTTTCCTTTCATTCCAGGGAGGACTGAGGTTACTGGTTCAGAGGAAAAGAAGAAAGAATCATCAATAAAAACATTTTATCTAAAGTTCAACATGTAGTAAGTACAACAGACTCATACCTTATACTTTCTCTTGTGACACCTATAGAAATGAGCATTATTGATGAGAAATTTTCTGGAAAATTGGCTACAGAAATTTATTAACATTCAATTTATTCCATATAGTCTTCTTGAGAAAAAAAATATATAATCACTGCTTCTCTTGGAGATTTTTTTATCTTCCCAAAATATAAGTGCTATTACTATTTCTCTCTCTCTATTTGCTTTAGAAATTTAATTGTCCTTAGTAAAAAGGAAGCAACTTTAGAATTATCTTTAATTCCTCCCTAAAATAAGAAACCACTATAAGAAATTTAAAAATTACTGATCTCAGTGGTCAGCTCCTGATGTAAGCAACCAACCCAAAGTTTACATTAAGAAAGAACATATTTATTTTCTTCTTTTTAGTCAAGAAAATGTGATTATTAGGACCGTGGAAAAAAAATTGAAGTGGTTTATGCCTTTATGTAAAAGCCTACTTATGTTACTAGAAATTTTTAAATGTAATTTAAAAACCTTTTTTCTTTACCATTTTTTCTATCAAACTTATAGATGATGGCATAATGAAAATATTGATATTATTGCCTAGAAATCCACAATGTGGAACTTTTATTGTTCATACTGATAAGAATCCAAAGGTTTAAAAATGAATACTTCTAAAATGTGTCCATTTCCTGGTCAGAGAAACATGAGGTAAGGCAACTATAAAACTCGAAAAGAATAATTCTTAGTTTGATATGAGGAGAAAAAGGAGTTTTACATATATAATTTCCACCATCACTTTTAATATTTATGTGTATAAAAATTATATACAATGCACAAGAACCTTGTTTCCTATGATGATAAAGATATACATGCCTGCCTTGTGACACTTAGGAATAATTCTTTTAATTGCAGATGTACAGTCATTAAAATAGATGGGGAAAAAATGGAAAGAGTGGCAAATGTTATTTTCTTGGGCTCCAAAATCACTGCAGACAGTGACTGCAGCCACAAAATTAAAAGATGCTTGTTCCTTGGAAGAAAAGCTATGACAAAGCTAGAAAAAGTAGAAACACACTTTGCCAACAAAGGTCCATACAAGCAAAGCAATGGTTTTACCAGTAGTCATGCACAGATTCAAGAGTTAGACCATAAAGAAGGCTGAGCACTGAATAATTGATGCTTTTGAACCATGATGCTGGAGAAGACTCTTGAGAGTCCCTTGGACAGCAAAGAGATCAAACCACTTGAGCCTAAAGGAGATAAACCCTGAATACTCATTAGAAAGACTGATGCTGAAGCTGAAACTCCAATACTTTGGCCACCTGATGCAAAGAACTGATTCACTGGAAAAGACCCTGATGCTGAGAAAGATTGAAGGCAGGAAGAGAAGGGGATGACAGAGGATGATATGTTTGGATGGCATCACCAACTCGATGAACATGAGTTTGAGTAAGCTCTGGGAGTAGTGATGGACAGGGAAGCCTGGCATGCTGCAGTCCATGGGGTCACAAAGAAACAGATAGGACCAAGCAACTGAACTGAACTGAACTGATTCATTGAAAGGACTAATCCTGAAGCTGAAGCTCCAATACTTTGGCCACCTGATGTGAAGAGCTGACCCATTGGAAAAGACTCTGATGCTGGGAAAGACTGTGGGCAGGAGGAGAAAGGGACAATAGGGAATGAGGTGGTTGGATGGCATCATCGACTCAGTGGAGATGAGTCTGACCAAACTCTGGGAGGTAGTGAAGGACAGGAAGCCTGGTATGCTGCAGTCCATAGGGTTGCAGAGTCAGACGCAATTTAGTGACCGAACAACAACAGTCACTTTTAATGAATTCATTTGATAAACTGATAGGTCTAAAATAGAAAAAAAAAAAAAAAAAAGGAGGAAGTGATTTTCTAGCATTAGCCATTTTTGACGCTGAACTATTTTTAAAATTCAGTTTATGCACAATTTAAAAATATTGTAAACCAGAAACAGCTTTTTTCTCTAATCGAAAGTTATATAATCAGCATTTAATTACTTCAAAGAAAATTTCTATTAATTTTGAAACTTAAGGATACTGTTAAACCTTTGAATAAACATACTTAGAAACAGGACATGCTTGCAAAATGTATAGATCCCAAAATACTCAGTTTTCACAACTTTCCACTCTGTTTTGACTTTATATTACTGATATTAGAGCCATTATTTTTCAGCAAATTATATTAATTCCAATAATTTATTATTAATTGATTAAAAGCTGTTTTCATCATCAATATACAGTTAGCAATAACATAGGTATTATCCTTGGAAAACAAATGAAAACACAATATATGAATCAGTTATTCTATCCTATTGCATACATAACTTGGTTCTTTGTATTTAGTTTTGACTTACTGAATAGGAGCTAATGATAGTGACAGAAATCTGATAGTTTTATAGAGCAACATACAGATTATTCAGGATCACATGTATAGTCAACATGAGTTGCCTGACTTTAGGCTTTTATTCTTATTTTCTAAGTTTTAGCTTCCTTAGCTGTACTAAATTGTGAGGATTAAGTCAGGTAATCCATGAAAAACAGGTAGCAAATATGTTGCTGAAACTAAAGAATATTAGCGATTATAATCATTAGATGAATTTTGGCTTTTCATACGAGGTTTTATAAAAGTTAACTATTTGGCTTCATTTCTTATCTCCCTTCTTAAAACAGTAGTATATGAATTTAATAGCATGAGAAAAATGATTAATTTATGTAATTAAAGCAACATGCATAAGATATAATTATTAAGTCAATTTGCTTCAATTTTAATAAGTATTACGCAAAGTATCAGATATAGTATGGTATGAAAAGATGAATAAGACATAACACGGATATACAAAGACATTGGAATTCAATAATAACAGACAGATAAAGAACAAACAGATAAAAAACATCTCAAAAGATTAATAATGAATATACAAATCCTCATTTACTTTTGTGATCTATTATGTGGAAATTTTCATAACTTGAAGTCATGAAAAATTTTTATTTCATTAAAACCCCTTATGGATATGAGTAAAAGAACTAATGATTTTTCCAAGAAACATCTGAGAGTCATGCAAAGAAAATTGCAGAGAATAAGGATTATTGGCAAATATCCTGATATGCTTGTGGTAAGAGTCTGCACATTCATCCATCCCTGTGTTTCCTAAAAGAGCTAACAACAGGAAAGTAATCTACTTCCCTGATCATCTCTCATGTACTAAGTTGTTTTCACTTTGGTGATCATCAAGTCAAGTAGTTCTGTAAAGAGAAATTATTTTACAGAAAAGGAAATGGGGCTCAGAGTTGTTAATATGAAGGCCACAGAATGGCTAAGTAGCAGAGTGAGATTTTTAATTCACTTCTGATTTATCATACATTCCAAGGTATATGTATAACACAAGGCAGTTTATGTGATTTCTCCATGTTCATCCTTCAACTTGAACATGTGCAAAATCGAACTAATTCTTCACAATTTTCATTTATGTTTGGAATATTAAAGTTCTTAGTCACATTGTTTTTACTTTTTTTCTACCTTTTTGACTTTTCTCATAATTATCTGAAAATTCTGAATGATAGAATCCTGTCTTCAGTACATCTTCATTACAGATTTTATCGTCAGTATATTTTCCATAATTCGCCAATATTTTCCCATATGTTCACTGTTTTCATGTTTCATTTTCTAAAATCCTATTTTTTTTCTTCTATATTCCCACAAAGTTTTCTAATAATCAACTGCTTCTGAGTCGACATATTATTTGTTTGGCTTGGATAATATTATATATTCATATTTTGGTTTTTTCCTATACTAAGGCAAATACCTAAGTATATGGACTTATGGACCTGTGGTATGCACCTAATAGAAATAGAAGATATTAAGAAGAGGTGTCAAGAATACACAGAAGAACTATACAAAAAAGATATAAGTGATCCATATAACCATGATGGTGTGATCACTTTCCTAGAGTCAGACATCCTGGAGGGTGAAGTCAAGTGGGCCTTAGGAAGCATCATTACAACAAAGCTAGTGGAGGTGATGAAATTTCAGTTGAGTTATTTCAAATCCTAAAAAATGATGCTGTTAAAGTGTTGTACTCAATATGCCAGGAAATTTGGAAAATTCAGCAGTGGTCAAAGGACTAGAAGAGGTGAGCTTTCATTCCAAGCCCAAAAAGGGCAATGCCAAAGAATGTTCAAACTACCACACAGTTGCACTCATCTCACATTCTAGCAAAGTAATGCTCAAGATTCTTCAAGCCAGGCTTCAACAATATGTGAACTGAGACTACCAGATATTCGAGCTGGAATTAAGAAAAAGGCAGAGGAACCCGAGATCAAATTGCCAACATCTAAAAATCAAGAAGGTTCCAGAAAAACCTCTACTTCTGTTTTATTGACTACACCAAAGCCTTTGACTGTGTGGATCACAACAAGGTGTGGAAAATTCTTAAAGAGATGGGAATACCAGGCCACCTTAGCTGCCTCCTGAGAAATCTGTATGCAGGTCAAGAAGCAACAGTTAGAATGGACATGGAACAACAGACTGGTTCCAAATTAGGAAAAGAGTGCAACATGGCTGTTTATTGTCATCCTGCTTATTTAACTTATATTCAGAGTACATCATGCAAAATGCCAAGCTGGATGAAGCACAAGCTGGAATCGAGATTGCTGGGAGAAATATCAGTAACTTCAGATATGCAGATGACATCACCTTTATGGCAGAAAGTAAAGAGGAACTAAAGGGCTTCTTGATGAAAGTGAAAGAGAAGAGTGAAAATGCTGGCTTAAAACTCAACATTCAAAAGACGAAGGTGATGGCATCTGGTCCCATCACTTCATGACAAATAGATGGGGAAATGGTGGAAACAGTGACAGACTTTATTTTCTTATGCTCCAAAATCACTGCAGATGATGACTGCAGCCATGAAATTAAAACACACTTGTTTCTTGGAAGAAAAACTATGCACACCTAGACAGCATATTAAAAAGCAGAGACATTACTTGCAAACAAAGGTCCGTCTAGTCAAAGCTATTGTTTTTGTAGTAGTCACATACAGATATGACGGTTGGACCCTAAAGAACAATGAGTGCTGAAGAATTGATGCTTTTGAACTGTCGTGTTGGAGAAGACTCTTGAGAGTCTCTTGGACTGCAAGGAGATCAAACCTGTCAATCCTAAAGGAAATCAGTCCTGAATATCCACTGGATGGTTTGATGCTGATGCTGAAGCTCCAATACTTTGGCCACCTGCTGTGAAGAACTGACTCATTGGAAAAGACCCTGATGCTAGGAAAGACTGAAGGCAGCATGAGATGGGGACAACGGAGGATGAGATGGTAGGATGGCATCACTGACTGGATGGACATGAGTTTGAGCAAGCTCCGGGAGTTGCTGATGGACAGGGAAGCTGGGAGTGCTGCACTCCATGGGGTTGCAAAGAGTCAGACACGACTGAGCCACTGAACTGAACTGAATGCCCAGTGAATCAAAGGGCATATGAATATGATTATTGGTCATA
This sequence comes from Capricornis sumatraensis, assembly GCF_032405125.1. Classification (NCBI taxonomy): domain Eukaryota; kingdom Metazoa; phylum Chordata; class Mammalia; order Artiodactyla; family Bovidae; genus Capricornis; species Capricornis sumatraensis. The sequence goes on along the minus strand of NC_091070.1, from coordinate 173,634,728 downwards.
AACACTGAGGGAGATAACTTTTTCTTACTGGAAAATAATTTCCCCAAAATTTCCATCTCTAAGATTAATAAATTCTGAGGCTCTAATGTACAGCTTATGACTATAATTAACAGCAACATATTATATATTTGAAAGTTGCCAGAAGAGACCTTAAATATTACCACCATCAAAACAAAAATTAACTATTGCATGGATGGAGATTTTCATTACCTTACTGTGGTGTGTAACCTTATCAATATGTATATATCTTATCAATATGTACACATGTCAAATCATTGCTTTGGACACCTTAAACTTACATATTTTTTGTGTCAGTTATATATCAATAAGCCTGAAGAAGACACTATTATCATCTTAAAAGAAGACACTATTGCATTAAATAATTTAAAATCTAAACTAGGAGAGAGGTAAAGGTGATGAAAAAAGAAATGGAGGAGATAAAAAAGGTAATACCAACAACATACCTATATGTGAATAAGGAGTAACAAGCGTTTTACCACCTGGGTTGTACTGGTGGGAATCAAATTTTATCCTTCTTGGAAGCAATGTCTAACTTTTCATTTGAATGAGCAAAGGGCTTTTGAAGTCAGAATAGCATCCAGATAACATTTATTTTGTAAAGACTAATCTATATGCAGACAGAGATGATTTTGAGGATTGTTTTGTTAATAATAAAGTCGGAATGACATCCATACATGAATTGACATACATAGATAAGGGACATGTTGAGTGATGACCAACAGAGGAAAAAGAAAATTATCTGAATTGAAAGGGGGTGTTGAGAAGATAGAAAGTAGTCTGCAGGTTATTAAAGAGAATGGGTCTACTCCTTCTTCCTAGGAGCAAGAAATGGCAGTATGCAACATCCCAACCATTGAAGAATACCTCTCATTCTCAATTTGCTGCTGATGACACAGCCTGTCTTTCACCCTCCATGCCTGTTTTCTTGCTCTTCTACCTGAAAAAGCCTGTCAACTAGGGGTGGCTTATTGGAAAAGATGTGAAGGTTTTGGATCTCAGCTTTGGGGAGTACTTCTGGTGGATACAGGTAAAATATTTATACCCTTGTTTTCTCTTCTTAAGACGTAAATGGTGTCCCCATTGAAAATACTTTTCTCACCCCCAACTCCCCTAATCACCACCACCTTTAGCAAAAGTATAGTTGGTAATCTCAGATTGTATCTTAAATAGGTTTTCTGTGAGGAAACTGGAGTTTTTCCAAAATTTCTCCCTCCTACTTTGAGATGTTGCCTTTCAATTTTTCCTTTTCCTCAAGTTTATTCTTTTAAACATCAACTCCATGGCCAACCCACCAAATTTTTCTTTAGTTTTTCTTTCTCTTTTGCAACAAGCTATCTGAGGCAATGACTCAGAATGAGTCTCTGATATATTTCACCTAGCATTTTGGATTTTAATGTATTTGTTCATTGGAAGGACTGATGCTGAAGCTGAAACTCCAATACTTGAGCCACCTCATGCGAAGAGTTGACTTATTGGAAAAGACTCTGATGCTGGGAGGGATTGGAGGCAGGAGGAGAAGGGGACGACAGAGGATGAGATGGCTGGATGGCATCACCGACTCGATGGACGTGAGTTTGAGTGACCTCCAAGGGTTGTTGATGGACAGGGAGGCCTGGTGTGCTGTGATTCATGGGGTCGCAAAGAGTCGGACACGACTGAGCGACTGAACTGAACTGAACTGATTCTTCAGCAGCCTGGAAAGTCAGTATTGCATACTCAGTCCTGCCACACAACACATCTAGGAAAAATGGGCCCCAGGGAGACAGAATCAAGAATGCCAGCCTGGACAGACAGAGTTACAGAGAGCTGCTAGATCCAAGAGTTTCATGGACTAGGATATGGATTTATTATTACTAGCACTATTTGAACCAATGGCCTAAGTCATGGTGCCACATGAGGCTCTGAATCAGTGACCCAGCTTTGGAGTTGGTGAAAGACAGAAGAAAAACTGGGCTTATAGCAAACCCAGTTGAGTGGTGTCTCAACATCACAAGTTCAGATAAAGTGGAGAAGGTAAATAAAGTTTATTTGTTGCATGTATGAGTTGATGAACTAAGATCTACAGTTGTTGTTCTTGGTGAGTGGAGGTATGGATGGTAATGGTGTTTATAGGAAAAAATATGGTGTGTGTGTGTACTGAGAAAAGGGAGAATATTAGAAGCAATGTCAGAGAAGAAGAAAATAGTAAGTAGAAAAGTAGGTAAGAACATGAGAGAAAAGCTAAGAAATTGTACTACTTTAGTATCTCAAATTACTTTTTTCTAAACAAATTCAGACTTCAATCTTTCCCTACTTAATCCTGGATTTCCTGTAGAATTTGTTCTCTCAAAATTAGGTGCCTTGCATTTTCTTCAAATATTGTGAAGCTGTCAGTGTCTCAGCCACGATAACTTCATATAATACTTAAAACTAAGTTTAACTCAGCACCACACAGACTGACTTATCAATTAGGGCACTACTGCTATTGTATCATGCTTATACATTCACCATATGACCTATATCTACTATTTTTTTAATGTACAAACATCTAATTCTAAAATAATGTAAGATGTACCCATATGCTTGAAAAGTTCAGAGTTAACTTATTGAAGGTGATGGTTAATTTTATGTATAAATCTGGCTGGTCACACTAGCCATATATTAGATCAAATAATATTCTAGAATTTTCTGTGAAGATTTTTTTTTATAAGATTAACATTTAAATCAACAGACAGTTTGTGCTTCATCCAACAGCTGGCGGCCTTAATAGAGCAAAGAACAAGAGGGATGCTGCCTGAAAACTGCCCCTGAAATCAAACTGAAAATTTTCTTTGGGCTTATCCTGTGGATTTGGGACTTGTTAACCCTTCTTATTTGCAATATGGCACAGTTCCCATTACTACAAATGGGGAGTAATAGAGGTACAGAAAACAGTCATGTAGTCCATTGCAGAGCTCCATGCCTCCAAATACATCAAACCATCAGCCTTCAGAGACTGATGCCCAAACTGAACACCTAAACAGGTATACCCAGCATGTAGTCAACTCCAGGCCTGAGCATGCTTCATCTTCCCGCACAGTCCTTCAGTCTTCCTAATTGCCACCATCTTCTACTTTGTATACTTCCAATCAGGCTATAAGACACATTTACTTATATACGTGTGTGTGTGTGTGTGTGTGTGTGTGTGTGTGTGTGTGTGCTGTGCTCAGTCATGTCTGACTTTTTGTAACCCCATGGAATGCAGATCAACAGGCTCCTCTGTCCATGAGATTCTCCAGGCAAGAAGTCTGTAATGGGTTGCCATTCACTTCTCCAGGGGATCTTCATGGCCCAGGGAATCTCTAGCATTTCCTGCATTGGAAAGTGGATTCTTTATTGCTGCACCACCTGGGAAGCATATATATATATATATATATATATATATATATATATATATATATATATATATATATATATAGTTTCATTCCCCTGCAATAGCCCTGTCTAACACATTGAACATTTCAAAGAATCTGAATTGCTTTGCTGTACACTTGAATCTAATACAACACTGTAAATTAACTATCCTTCAATAAAAAAACAGAAATGATTACATAAACAAAACCAGATTTTTCTTTAGAAGCAAGACTTTCACTTCTTTGCAATATTGAAAGAAGACGTTCTAGAAAAACTTGTTCTTTTGTGTTTAAAGACAGAAAACAAGAAAAGCTTGAAAATATTCCTTATTCTACTTATCTTACTTTCCTCCATCTTCAGGTACAGAAGCACACATTCCTTTGGAGTAAACTGATCACACAGAAGAATCACACTTCTAGTTTATCATATCTGTCCTTTATCAGCAAAAAAAGAAGCTACTGTACTGATGAAAAGCTTGCATTTTTGACCAAGCTGAGTCTTACAAGAAGATGTAGTATCCTGCATGTCACTATTGCTTTTGATAGCAAAGTAGGATTACTAGAATCTTGAAAACCTGGCTTTCCAGACCTGGAAGCTTCTTTAATATTGTAAAAGACAGAGACCTGAACTACCTTTGGTTCAGATTTTTGCTTTGTTAAACTTCCTGGAGTGAACCTTTTAGTTATGTCAGTGAAAAGCAAAAGGACAAACTCAGGAATATCAGTCCTTGAGCAGCTGGGATCAATGCACTGATTTTGGCCCTTTCTATTTTTACATGCTTTTTCATTAAGCATATAGAATAATGCCACACAGTCCTGGGTTGAGATGAATTTCTTCCTGAAAAGAATAAGAATTCCCACAATAATTCACAGATCAAAAGTTAGACATGGAAATATCCTAAATGGACTCAAGGAAATGTGGCTGGTATTAGATTTCATAGTGATATCTAACAGCAAGTTTTAAATTTATTCATGCTATAGCTCTCTTCTATTCCTCCAATTGTATGGAAAGTTTTGTTCAAAGTTTCAGCCTGGTCTCAACAAAGTGGGTCTCTAATCTTGTCAAGAACACAGGGATAGTAGCAGCTGGATACAGGGCATATTACTTGTGCCAATAAATCTGGAACTAGCAATGGCTTCTGGACAGAACAGACATGAGAAGACTACAATCTGACAAAAGAGGTTAAACACTCAGATCTCAAATGGGAACAGTACTTGAAAACTGTGTACATCGGGAGTAGGGGAGGATGGTAGTTTTGACTGACCTATCTGAGAAGGCTTCAGGCCTTTAGTCAGTATGCCAGAGATGATAGTATGTCTCCCATATACAGGAAGTACTCCAGGTGAAAATGCACTGAATATTCCCAATCACGTAAGGGGTACCCACTAAAGAAAAGGAAACTTCAAATACAGAGTGTTGAGGGTACAGGTTTTACCTCTTAACCCTTCTGCCATGCTATCCTGATGGTGAGATGGGTGGTTAAGAATGTTCTTATAACTCACATGTAGAACCATGAAGTCAAGAGAGCAAGTAGGATTCACCTAGTAATAAGCCTTCACTTAAAATCTTAAACTTTAGATATGTTTATGTTAAATATAGTTTATTCTAATATATAACCTAAATTTAACATTATGCATGGTTTTCTCTGAAGATCCGGTGCTTAATAATCCACCTGCCAATGAAGAGGACAGTTTCAATCCCTGGTCCAGGAAGATTCCACCAGCTGCAGAGTAACTAAGCCCATGTATTGCAACTACAGAGTAGCCCCTGCTGGCCTCAACTGGAGAAAGCCTGCACATAGCAATGAAGACCCAGCATAGCCAAAAATTAATTAATTAATTAACCAGTTAAATTTTTTTAACAAAAATAAAATTAAGCAAAACTTGATCAGCCTCTTAAAAACAGAAGGTTCATGTTAAGTCAGCAAGGAAACAATCCTGATTAGTATTATAATATGGTTCTCAGTTTGAAGATTCAATAGAAGGATAACATGTATTTCTAATCTCCAAATAAACACAGTAATAAAAGTCCCATTCTAGGGAGTACAATGGAGGGAAATGTTGGTGTAAGACTTTTATTTTTTGCATCACATTCTGCAGTTTTTAATTTTTTTTTAACTTTGTGCACATTAAACATCATTTAGAAGGAAAGTAAAGTCATCAACTCTGAGTTAAAAATGTATCTATCTATCCATCAAATCTCTTTGAAAAGTAACTATGATCTGTAAAGCAGCAAATGAATTAGTCATGGCATTTTAAAAGAATTGCTTTGCAAAGCACAGATTTTTTTTGAATTGTGAGTAATAACATCCAATTTATAATCCCAGATTTAGCAATTTGGAATTCCTTAAAGATATATGCAACTTAAGTGATTTAGCTAGATAATCATTAGAATGTTTTTGTACACAGAAAATAATTGATAAATACTTATTGAGTAAAAATAGCCCAAGGTAGTTTTAACCACAGTTAATTTAATCCCTGCCTCATGAAAATAAAATATCCCAACATCATGCTACCCTAGCATCACACATGCACACATACACACACACATACACACACACACACACACACACATATACAAAGAGATTTAGCAAAGAAATGCATTAATAATAAGAAGTTATTTTAATTAGTTTGCTTTAAGTGGAGTATTTACATGGACTTTCAAATAACAGCTTAATATTTAAAAAGCATTTAAATTACATAAATTGATAGAGATTAACATTTAAATTCTGAAATGACTAGTTTGTGAAAATGTTTATTTTTGTTATTTATTTCCACTTATTTCTTTAGGAACAATCAGCTAGAACAAAAATATCCTACTATATCCACAATCATAGGAGAGATTAATCAAGCTTTTCCACTGACCCTAAAAATAAATATTTAAATTGAAATTTTTAAGTAAAATAGTTCACTCATTGCCATATATCTGTATACATATACACATATACATATATTAGTACCATATACCTCTAAGAACCTAGACAGCATATTAAAAAGCAGAGACATTACTTTGCCAATAAAGGTCTGTCTAGTCAAAGCTATCATTTTTCCAGTAGTCATGTAAGGATGTGAGAGTTGGCTATAAAGAAAGCTGAGCACCAAAGAATTCATGCTTTTGAACTGTGGTGTTGGAGAAGACTCTTGAGAGTCCCTTGGACTGCAAGGAGATCCAGCCAGTCCTTCCTAAAGGAAATCAGTCCTGAATATTCACTAGAAGGACTGATGCTGAAGCTGAAACTCCAATAATTTGGCCACCTGATGCAAAGAACTGACTCATTGGAAAAGACCCTGATGTTGGAAAGATTGAAGGCAGGAGGAGAAAGGGATGACAGAGGATGAGATGGTTGGATGGCATCACTGACTGGATGGACATGAGTTTGAGCAAGCTCCAGGAATTAGTGCTGGACAGGGAAGCCTGGAGTGCTTCAGTCCATGGGATAGCAAAGAGTTGGACACGACTGAGCAACTGAACTGAACCTCTAAGATTGCATTTTACCTGAGATTATTATTGGTGCTTTGAAAACTCAAGTAAATGCTTATGTAGTTTTCTGCATCCTTTGACTCAAAACACAGGTGATAGTGTTTTCAACTATGCTGAATTTAATTTCTTTCTTTCATCTTCTTAATTTTATATCTACTTGGTGAGTTTTACTAACAAACATTAAAAACTCTGGAACAATTCATTCCCATTCTTTTCACAAATCTAAAACAATTTATATATAGTTTTTAAAGTTATGTCTAATTCGATCAGTTATTTTTACAAGATCTAGAGTTGCTTATTTCTGGCTACTTTTTGGCCTCAATGATCTCCAAATGAAAGGGTTTATTTATTGTTTATTTTTTCATTTTACTATTCATATTAGCAGTGTGAACATATAGTATTAACATATACAAGACTTTAGCAAGACTGACACCAATTTATGTGCTTTAATCTGCCAGCATTCTAGGCACAAAGAAAACATCTCCAAAGGCCTGTCTAATGTTCTCTGGAAGAAAAAGAAATACCACAGTGTCTGGATGGTACCATCTCTGCAGTGTGTCAGGAATTTGGGACAGCTTGTCCACTTGCACACGCAATGTTCCTTACAGTGCTAATATCTCAGGAATTTTCCTCTGTTCCTTAATCCCTCAAAGCCAGAAATATTCTCCCTCCCTAAGGAAAAAGAAATATCTGTTTTTGGTTTGTGGGCAGACTGTTTCACGGAGTGGACACCTGCTAGTTTAACATTCTTTTATAGGCCAGACTGTAAGCAGAGGGATGTTCAATTGCCTCAAGGTATTTTTGATTCTCAAGTGCCACCTGCTCCAGAAACTGCAGCCAAGTGTTATCTAAGAGAAGAGGCATAAAGTATGGCAAAAAATCCTGTGACTATAGTGGGATATCTAAACACTGCAATTACTCATTCTAGAAATTCACCTGCATGGCCTTGCTAGCAGTAGAAGGAAAGCAAGCCATGGAGCATGGCTGAGAATTTTCTTTAAGCAGTAAACCATATTTCCCCTCCTAATTTTCAAGCCAGATACAATTTTGGAGGGCCCAGACTTATTGGTCTCTGTGCCCTCAGACTTGTTCCCCTATAGCTCTAAGCTTAGTGGCTTATGCTGAAGAGCATACAAAATTCATTAAGGAGAATACAGCAGAGTCTTGTAAATCTACTTTGTAAGGTTGAGCTGTAAAACTCTGATCTTGAAATCACTCTATTTGTGGACAAATCCTGACTCAGCCACTTACAAACTGGAATGGATTCAGTTGGCTTCTTCGGTCTTTCTTTTAATCTCCTTTTTGTACCATTCTGCATGACAATGGACATAGAGTTCAGAATATTTTCCACACTTCCTTGCAGCTGAGACTCCAACAGGGACTTAGGTTCTGTCACTCAGAATTAGAAAGTGGAAAGAGAGGTGGTGGGTCATACTATGTTCATTTTAATAGTAAGGATCTAGAAGAAAGGCAGTGCCAAAGAATGGTCAAACTACCGCACAATTTCACTCATCTCACATGCTAGTAAACTAATGCTCAAAATTCTCCAAGCCAGGCTTCAGCAAAACATGAAATGTGAACTTCCAGATGTTCAAGCTGGTTTTAGAAAAGATAGAGGAACCAGAGATCAATTACCAACATCCGATGAATTATCAAAAAAGCAAGAGAGTTTTGGAAAAACATCTATTTCTGCTTTATTGATTATGCCAAAGCCTTTGACTGTGTGGATCACAATAAACTGCGCAAAATTCTGAAAGAGATAGGAATACCAGACCACCTGACTTGCCTCTTGAGAAACCTATATGCAGGTCAGGAAGCAACAGTTAGAACTGGACATGGAATAGCAGACTGGTTCCAAATAGAAAAAGGAGTATGTCAAGGCTGTATATTGTTACCATGCCTATTTAACTTATAAGCAGAGTACATCATGAAAAATGCTGGGCTGGAAGAAGCACAAACTGGAATCAAGATTGCTGGGAAAAATATTAATAACCTCAGATATGCAGATGACACCACCCTTCTGGCAGAAAGTGAAGAAGAACTAAAGAGCCTCTTGATGAAAGTGAAAGAGGAGAGTGAAAAAGTTGGCTTAAAGCTCAACATTCAGAAAACTAAGATCGTGGCATCCAGTCCTATCACTTCATGGCAAATAGATGGGGAAACGGTGGAAACAGTGTCAGACTTTATTTTTGGGGGCTCCAAAATCACTGCAGTTGGTGATTGCAGCCATGAAATTAAAAGACACTTACTTCTTGGAAGGAAAGTTATGGCCAACTTAGACAGCATATTAAAAAGCAGAGATATCACTTTGTCAATATAGGTCTATTTAGTCAATGCTACGGTTTTTCCAGTAGTCATGTATGGATGTGAGAGTTGGACTATAAAGAAAGCTGAGAGCTGAAGAATTGATGTTTTTGAACTGTGGTGTTGGAGAAGACTCTTGCGAGTCCCTTGGACTACAAGAAGATCCAACCAGTCCATCCTAAAGGAGATCAGTCCTGGGTGTTCATTCTAAGGACTGATGTTAAAGCTGAAACTCCAAAACTTTGGCCACCTGTTACGAAGAGCTGATTCATTTGAAAAGACCCTGATGCTGAGAAAGATTGAAGGCAGGAGGAGTAGGGGACGACAGAGAATGAGATCTTTGGATGGCATCACCAACTCAATGGACTTGGCTTTGGGTAGACTTTAGTTGGTGATGGACAGGGAGGCCTGGCGTTCTGCGGTTCATAGGATCACAGAGTTGAACATGACTGAGTGACTGAACTGAGCTGAACTAAGTAGGTATTTTGTGGCTTACATGACAATTCTGGTAATGGCCAGAGTGGTGTGTTCCCAGAGTTCCCTACTTCCTAATTGTGGCAAAGTAGCAGTTCTGCAATGTTCTGTAAGGATCATCACTGGAAGCCTAACCTAGAGCCTGATTCTCCAGTCTTTCTGACAATTTTAAGCATCCAATTTCCTAAATTAGATCTCTTTTTGTTTAAAATGACTATAGGAGTTTCTCTTAGCTAAACTCTGATAGATAGATATATATATGTATATCTTTAATATTATATACACATAAATCATAATGTGCATAAATTAATTACATGTATATACAATATACAGGTAATATAAACGGTAAAGAATCTGCCTGCAGTGTGGAGATTCAGGTTCGATCTGTGTTGGGAACATCCCCTGGAGAAGGGAATGGCTACCCACTCCAATATTCTTGCCTGAAAATCCCACGGACAGAGGAGCCTGGTGAGTGACAGTTCATGGGGCTGCAAAGAGCAGGATACGACTGAGAAACTAACACTTCACTTCAACTTCACTTCATTATGTATACATACGTAACATACACACACACACACACATATGTATTCATATTTTGGGAGCTATTTCTAAGCAAATTTTAAATAAACATAGTTATGATGATTAGACATTTTATTTCTTAAGCAACTTTTATAAAATTCAGGCCTAACTATTATATATATATATAAAGAATCTTAAATTTTCTGAATCTTACTGAAATTGTTTAGTTCCTAGATTATATCCTAAGATCTTTAAATTTATCATTATAGCTAATCTATTTAGATTGTTAACCAGCCTTAAAGTTAAAAAATAATGAAGGTTATTTTATTTTCATCTAATGATCTTGTCCATCAGGTTTAATATTTAAAATATGATACTGACATTTCTTACATGATAGCTGTGTTGGGTATTAAGCTAGATATTGGGAGTTTGAAAATATTTAATCCTCAGTTGGAAAATAAATGTTAATTTATAAATTAAAGAACTATAATTAGTAAATTGATTAGGATTTATTTCATTCTAGAATATGATAAGTTACATAAGCTAAGAGGCTAAGAGTAAGCAATAAATTACAGAGTGAAATGGTAAATGCAACAAATTGTTCTAGGAGGTTTGTTTTTTTTCCCCAAAAAATGGGTTGTGGAAGACGTTATCAAAATGAGTAAAAATCTTGAAGGATGAATAGAAGTTTAACACATGAAGAAAGACACCATGAGTATAAATGTCAATTTAAATCAGGAGAATGACGTTACACACTGTACCTTCATAGTGCAGTGAAGGCAAAACAAATGGAAACAGGTAAGCACCAAGTGAATTTAATGCGCTCCGTAAGCCCTAGGTTTCCTGAAATAAAAATATAATAGTCATTTTCTTTTGTTTGGTAAGCATAAACCTGGTCTCACTTTGTTAAATAGGTGAAAGATGACAAAAGCTTATTAGTAAAGGTGTTTAGATTAAAAATTATAGTATCTTTCGAGATTGTCTTTGAAGAAATGATGAAGTTGCGCATCCATCCCCAAAATGTAATATATATGGAAAGATAAATGACTTGCTTACCCCAATATTTTAAAAAATCAGGGCAGAGTGGTTATGAGGATAAAAAAGCAGTCTAAATTAGAGGAAAACCATGTTACTTGTGTGATATAAAAACTGATCAGGTTATCATATTAGGATACATTATATAGCAAAAGATAGGTAGTATTTGTATTGCGGTGAATATCAGCGTATCTTAGTGATTTTCCAGTGAGGGATTATTTTATCCTCCCTACCATCTCCAACCCCTCAAAAAAGGACATTTAGCAATGTCTGGATATATTCTGGATTGTCACAACAAGGAATTGGTCTTGGTATGCAATGGGTAGAGGGCTTGAATCCTGCTGAGTATCCTACAATTCCCAGGACAGTACTCCACAACAAAATTGGCATTTTGGATAACCAGCTCAAAATGTCAATAGGACCAAATTTGAGAAACACTGGAATACCTTTGAAGAGGGCTTTTCATAGTGAATTTGTAGACTATTGTCTCACTTGGTCATCATCTAAAATGGCTGCATAAGCTGGAGGATGATAGCTTCACTTATTTGGGTCCCATGGTGAGTTTAAAATAGTCACATACAAATGAATAAATAAGAATGACTTAAATGAATATTAAATCTCAAGCTATAACCTGAAAAAATGAGAAACTTTTGGGATATATGCAGGGCTTCCCTGGTGGCCAGAGGTTAAAGAGTCTGCCTCCAGTGCGGGAGACCTGGGTTCAGTTCCTGGGTTGGGAAGATCCCCTGGAGAAGGAAATGGCAACCCACTCCAGTACTCTTGCCTGGAGAATCCCATGGACAGAGGAGCCTGGTAGGCTACAGTCTACCATGACTGAGCAACTTCACTTTCACTTTTCACTTTCAGGCTTTCTCATAGCTAGCCTACTGTCAGAGTAGTGCTGATGACAAACACATGGAGTCTAAGTTGGCTACTCTTTTGAAAACATGAAACTTTGAAAATATTGAGAATGTGTTATACATTTGAAAGCTGCTAATAGAGAAAATCTTAAAAGTTCTCATTGCAACAATAAGTAATTATAACTGTGAGCTGATGGATGTTAACTAAACTTATTTGTGGCAACCATTTTGTAATATATACATGTTTATATTGAATTATTATGTTATATACCTTAAACTAATACATTGTCATGTATCAAGTATTTCTCAATAAAGCTATTGGCAAAAACAAAAATCAAAAAGCTACAGCTGACATATTTAATGGTGAAATATTGAATACTCCCCGTCTGAGGTGCCAGTGCAAAGCTATGGAAGAAGAGCTATGATTTATTTTCAACAAATGAGGCTCGAACTTTTGTATATCTATATGGGAGGAAGAAAACAACAAACTTTACTCCTAACTTACACCATGTATAAAAATTAATGAAAGATGATTCATAAATATGAGTGCAAAATTAAGATAATCAAGCAGCTAGAATACATCATGGGAGAATATTTCCATGAACTTAAAGTAAGCAAAGGTTTCCTAAACAGGGTACAAAATAAAAACCATAACAAAATAAAAACATAATTGGGCTTTATTGAAATTAAGAGCTTTAGTTAATGAAAATTATCAGTATGAGACTGAAAAGACAAGTGATACACTAGGATAACATTTTCATTATCTATCTATCTACCAAAGAGGTTATATCTAGGATGTATAAAGAATTAGCACAAATCAAGTAAGACCAAAAATAAATAAAGAATAGTCAAAAAGCTTGAACAAATAGCATACCAAAGAAACTGACCAGATGGCCAATAAGCATTCAAAAGATTGTCAATACAATTATCCATCAGGGAATTGCCACTTAAAATCACAATGCACTATATAATACATTCACCGGAAAGTCTAAAATTTAAAAAACTGAAAATACCAAGCATTGGGAAAGATAACTGGTGGAATAACTGAAACTCTCCTCTGATTATTTGTAGAAGTGTAACTTTTGAGAACTATTAAAATTTTAGCTATTACCGCTAACCATATACCTACTCTATGATTCAGCAATTGTACTTCAGGTTTATGGCCAAGAAAGATGAATATATATGTCCAACAAAGCACAAGAACAAGGATATCCATACCAACTTTATTCATTATAGAAGAAAGCTAAAAACAACTCACATGGTCATCATCAAGAGAATGGCATACTAATCTGTTGCATATCCCTATAATGGAAAACAAACCAGCAATTTAAATCAATGAACTACTGATAAACACAACAACATGAGTGAATCCCACAGACATTTTGTTCCAAGTAAACTGAATTGATGTTGACAGAAGTCAGAAGAGTGATTATCCCTGGTGGGTGGCTAAAGCAGCAGGAAAGAATTTTCTAATGTAATAGAAACGTTTAATATCTTGATCAAGGTGATGGTTATTCAGAGGAATCATAAGTAAAAAGTAATTGAGCTATACACTTCATATTTGTACACTGTCTTATTATATCTATTTTAGACATAATTTAAAAATGCTAAACCTTAAAAAGAAAATACCATGCATAAATATTGTAAAATGAATATTTGGAAAAGAAGGTTAAACATGTTTTTTTCACATCCAAAAAGTATTTTGACAGCACTACAAAAAGGAGAAGGTCCATCTGCAAAATATATTTTATGAATAGAAAAAGTGATTTACTGATGAAGTCGAATCTTTTAGGAAAAATGTGTAAGCAATTCAACAATATAATTGAAAAGACAGAAATCTGTAATGGTACCATGTATCCTGTAAATAAACTCAGCAATTAAGGATGAAATTTGCCACCCAGTACAAATATCCTTTTAATGTTTTATATATATGTGCATAATTTAACACTTCTTAAGATGCTCATTTAACAAACTCTATTTTTTAAAGATGAAATTAAGGTCTATTAGAAATTCATTCCATTTTTCCTTACCCTTTGCAATTTGCAGTGAATCATGCATCATTCTGAAGCTGCACAATTTTAAATAGTTTTGTAGTTCACTTTAACACACAATGTTGTCACATAAAATTTTGTTTTAAAAAATGATCAGTAATGAAGGTAACTACACTTGATGAAACATAAATCACTGGGGAAGAATAGAACAAATTGTTGCATATTTATATATACCATGATTATACTTAAACTTTAAATTTGGGGGTGTTCAATTAAGTAATTTTTCTTTCATATTGCACTTAGTCATTTTCTTACATTTCTGTCATGTGCTTTTAATGTAAACAACTTTCATTATAAACTGCTACAATTTGTAATGCTAATTCTTTGTCCCATTTGAAACTGCATACATTTAGGCTTGTTAATATATCCAAAATTCTACTATTATATTGTGATACATCTTTTATGTTGACATTTGAAACACATACACACACACACACTCATCCACAAAACACCCACACATATCAAAAAGCAAAGGTCAACTTTATCAAATATCACAATTTTATCTAATGTTTTTAAGAACTGCTGAAAATTTTCAAAAATTGCATGGAACTCTTAAGAAGTGACAGTCTAGATTAGGATTATGAAGTAGGCAAAAATGTAAGGGTACAGAAAGCAAAATATGTTGGCAGGTGAAGTAGGCGGGACTTTATTTTATTCTCACTCTTTTTTTCCAGAAAAATGATTATTATTCAGATATTTCTTCAAAATCCACTAAAATAAATAAATAGGAATAACAAGCATTTATTAATTGATCTATGATCATTAAACAAACCATTACTAAAAATATCATTACTATACTAATAATAATTTATAACTACTATCACTTTTTGTGCGGCAATGCAGAGGAATTTTAAGGTTTATATGAAAAATAACTTTCTATTATTTTCATGTAAATATTGTTTACCTAGACAAAACCCTGAATACCAATTGTTTTTCAAAAAGGAAGTTAACTTTAAAGCATGCATAATTATTTTCTTTCTTTAGGAAGAATCTGTAATTATTATTGAAACCACTACAAGAACATATTTCCTATGTTTGTTAAAGAAGAAAGAAAAACAAAAACTCCCTAAATAAGCTCCTAACTGGATTTGCTACAAATATATCAGAACATGTTGTCTTCATCTATTTCCAGAAAACATTAAAACACAGCCTTCAACAAGCTGTTCTCATTTATAACACAGTGCATTTGTAGTGCTGGCAAACGGGAAATCCCAGAATGGGTGAATAAACAGGAAGCTTCAGCTAGCGTTAACAATCCTACAGATCCCTGTTTGTAAAGAAATGGCCTTTGCAAGGACATGTACAAATGTGCAGTGTCATATTTAGTAGAAAACTTGTGAATTTTGTTCTTAATTCATTTGGTAAACTTATACTTTTTCATATACCTAAACAAACAAAGTCACAAGCTTGTGACTTTGGACATGTTCATGAAGACCATATATACTTATATACGTGTGTGTGTGTGTGTGTGTGTGTCTGCGTGTATGCATGCTAAGTCACTTCAGTCATGTTCAACTCTTTGTGACCCTATGGACTGAGCCTGCCAAGTTCCTCTATCCATGGGATTCTCCAGGCAAGATACTAGAGTGGGTTGCCATGCCCTCCTCTATGGGATCTTCCCAACCAAAGGATCCAACTCATGTCTCCTGCAGTTCCTGCATTGGATTTTTTACTGCTGAGCCACCAGGGAAGGCCGTGTGTGTATATGTGTGTGTGTGTGTGTATTATATATATATGAGATTATGTATGTATGACTGTATATTTACATGATTATATATAATTATGTATGCATGCAGACACAAATACTGTATTCTATGTACATATGTATCATACACATATGATTTAACAGCAGATATTAGGACTTGTGCACTAAGTTCTTTAATTACAGAAACTATCAGCATGACATGAATTGGAGAGAGTCTATGTTGGATAGGGTGGTCCACTACCACTTAGGGATCATTAGATTTAAAAATCTTTATGAATATCAGAAAGTATTTACAGTAGCAAATGTCACTACTCCTTAACATGTTGGAATGCAGTTCTTCTCTGTAATTCTATAACCATTTTAACACAAAACAGTGAGGTCCAGTAGCAGTTAAACTGTGACTTGTCTAAAATACATTTTCAAAATACAAAATCAAACAACTCTGTATTTCATAATGATGACTAACAGGTTGTAGACATATTCTAAGCATGTCAAAATAATGTAAGCTATCCTTTGAGAACATATAACGCTTCCTGGAATGCTCTTTTAAAACTTTGTTAATGGTTTTACATGATCTGAAGTAAGTCTCATGGCAGCAGTTTATTTGGGAGCACTATTCAATCTTCATGAAAAATTCCTAAACTGATAAGCACCTCTTTAATTGTAACCATAGACCCAAATATTGTCTTAATTGCTTCTATCCCTTATGGTTAGTTTCCATGCACTTTTGCTACAGTGAGAGAATGTTTTACTTCACAAATCAAATTTGGTCATGTAGGCAAAATAGTCACAAAAAAAAAAAAAAAACAGTCGAATAGAATTTAACTTTATATTATACAATGCTGACATTATGTTAGTATAACTCCTGTAGGTATATACAACAAGTAGAAAGATAAAATTCCCCTAGAAACATGTGAGGCAACACAGAAATATCTTTTGCTTAATATCACACAGTGTAAAGTGCTCTAAAAATGCTCTAAGATCATAGCAACCATAAATCCTAACTATAGGAGGACCTTCATGTGGAGATAAAGGCAAATGCTTTGGGTATAGACAAATAACTCAGGAGTATACAATAAATTAGATTTCTAAAATTTTATGAAGGAAAGTAAAATTTAGAAAATACAAAGCTTCTCTCAGCTTTCAAGCAACAGAAAAAGTCCTTCAGAGGGGTGTGATGTAGGTGAAGAAATGGTATCCTTTTTGTAGTCTCAGCCTAATAAATCAGCCTTACATATGAAAAATCATTACCTAAAAGGAGGAGGTAACATATTGTTTCATGTAATTTATTTAAAAGATAGAATTCGAAAGATGCTTTGTTACAACAACTAGATTTATGATTGTGAGCATTTGAGTACATATAAAAGCACAAGGGGAAGATGGATTTATTTGGTATTTTCCACACATGTAAAATGATAGAAGTGAAAGACAACCACTTGCCCAGGGGGGTGATTCAGCCTCAGTTAGTACTGGTACTGCTTCAGCCACTGTAAGAAACAGATGTTCTTTTAAAGTTATGTATAAATCATCTTTTTTGAAACTAGAAATTTATCATTGATATAGTTTATATAATCTGAGATGTAATGTTTGAGGAATTGGAAAGAGACTAAAAACAGTTCCCTTCAACTGTAGAAGCTGCTGGCTTGCAAATCTCTTGCCTTAAGGTTTATTGATGATCAGTGGTGAGAAAATAAGAAAATAGAGAATTTCTGAGCCATAACCAATGAGGTTTTTTGCTCTCCCATAATCTCTGTAACTCTGTAATTACGTACTCTCCATAATCTCTGCAGTCCACGGGGTCACAAAGAGTCAGACACGACTGAGCAACTGAACTGAACTGATAAAAAATCATTACCTAAAAGGAGGAGGTAAAATATTATTTCATGTAATTGATTTATAAAGATAGAATTCAAAAGATGCTTTGTTATAACAACTAGGAATTCCTAAGAATTATTTTTAATGAAAACTTTTTAAAAAAGAAGTTCAAACAAACAAAACAAAATAGGAAAATGGCAGCAAAACTTTCAGCAATATGATAAATAAAATTACTTGGAAAGTCAATAATACATAGAAACATTTAAGCAGAAAGTAAAGAGCAAATGGCTCACAGAATTGGGATTAATTTAACTAAAATGATGCTCTTCCCTGGTGGTTCAGACAGTATAGAATTTACCTGCAATGCAGGAGACCCAGGTTTAATCCCTGTGATTGGAAGATACCCTGGAGAAGGAAATGGCAACCCACTTCAGTGTTCTTTTCCATGGAAACCGGAGCCTGGCTGCCTACAGTCCATGGGATCACAAAGAGTCAGACAAGACTGAGTGACTAACACACACTTCTAACTAAAATGAATTTGATTGCCAGTATGAATGTACAACATTATGAGAAAACTAATTCCATTGTTTTTACTCTGTTATATTAATAACTGCCTTTAAGTAAGTTAGTGATAGAAACGATATGTGTTAGCTCACTTTTGGCACTGAATATTTTTCATTTGTAGAATTAGGCTGGATTTTACAACAAAATCATTGATAAATATATGAGGTATGATGTTGAATTAATTCTGAGTTAACATTTCCATTCTAAAGGAGATCAGTCCTGGGTGTTCTTTGGAAGGACTGATGCTAAAGTTGAAACTCCAATACGTTGGCCACCTCATGCGAAGAGCTGACTCATTGGAAAAGACTCTGATGCTGGGAGGGATTGGGGCAGGAGGAGAAGGGGATGACAGAGGATGAGATGGCTGAATGGCATCACCGACTCAATGCACATGAATTTGGGTGAACTCCAGGAGTTTGTGATGGACAGGGAGGCCTGGTGTGCTGCAATTCATGGGGTCACAAAGAGTTGGACACGACTGAGCTACTGAACTGAAAATTATCACTGATAAAAATACTGGTACAAATAATTTCATTTGAAAATACAAAATCACCTGAATGATCAAGGGATTATAATTTCCTTATTGTATAACATATGTCACATTTTAGAATGAGTACCGATTTTTTACTTAAAAATATTATACTTTTCAATATTAATAATGATAAAATGATTAAAGTCAGAAGTTAGTCTAAATTACTTATTAGTTGATACATTTCACTCAATAACATGCAACCCAGAAACAACCTTAGTAAACAAACTGTTAGGATGAAAGAAGTGACATCTGTATACAATCACTATTGCAAAATGTATTACTGTGATGATTTATCATTCAAATTTCCTATTATATCTACCTAACAAAACACAAAGAAAGATTATTATGCAAACTATGTAAAAAGCCTTCCTTCTTTAATGAAAAACTGAATGTCCCAAATAAAACTCTACATGAGCACATAAGCTGGGGCATATGTATTTTTATTATTGTTCGGTCACTAAGTCATATCTGACTCTGTGACCTCATGGAATACAGCATGCCAAGCTTCCCTGTCCTTCACCATTTCCCAGAGTTGTGCTCAAACTCAGTGCTGGTGATGCCATCCAACCATTACCTCTGCTGCCCCCCTCTTCTCCTGTTTTCAATCTTTCCCAGCATCAGGGTCTCTTCCAATGAGTCAGTTCTTTGTATCAGAAGGCCAAAGTACTGGATTTGACTTCAGAATCAGTTCTTTCAATAAATATTCAGGATTGATTTCCTTTAGGACTGACTGACTGGTTTGATCTCCTTACTTTTTAAGGGACTCTCAAGAGTCTTCCCCAGCACTACAATTTGAAGGCATCAATTTTTTGGTGCTCAGCCTTCTTTATGGTCCAACTCACAATCTGTTCTTGACTACTGGAAAAAGCATAGCTTTGACTATACAAACCTTTGTAGGCAAAGTGATGTTTCTGCCTTTTAATATGCTGTCTAGGTTTGTCATAGCTTTTCTTCCAAGAAGCACATGTCTTTTAATTTGTGACTGCTATTGCTTTCACTTTTCTAAGACTGAATTTTATTTTATCTTAAAATTTGTTCACAGCCTCTATAGTAATAATAGAATAACAAAAATTTCATAGCACTGTAATTACTGTAGGATTTCAAGAGTTGGACTATGATATAGAGGACAATATAAAATGTCCTTTATTTTATATGCAATTAAAATTTTAAATTTGGTCCATGAATTACATAGTAGTGGTATATGAACTACATACACCTACTATCTATAAGTTTTTGGCAAATAAGATTATTATGAAATTCAGCATTAAAATAAAACAGCAGTTTATTTTATGAAAATTGCAAGGAAATATTACTGCTAGTATGGATATAAGTAGAACACAAAAAGAATATTAAATAGATCAAATATAGTAGCTAATGCTTGGTGGTGGTGGTTTAGTCGCTAAGTCATGTCCGACTCTTGTGCCCCATGGACTATAGCCCGCCAGGCTTCTCTGTCCATAGGATTTTCCAGGCAAGAATACTGGAGTGGATAGCCATTTCCTTCTCCAACCCAGCAATCTTCCCGACCCAGGAATCAAACCCAGGTCTCCTGCACTGCAGGCAGATTCTTTACTGACTGAGCTATGAGGGAAGCTAATGCTTATTGTATTCAAATTATTTATGAAGTAATGTAATGCAATAATGAGACCTATGTTTCTTTTGAAAGTTTCATATTTCTCACCCCAAATCAAGAAATGTCAACTGCTAGAACTGGTGAAAGTGTGTGAAAGCCCTCTAAAATAATTGAAAATGATCAATACTTTTTTTCCCTACGACAAAAAATTGAAAAGCAAACAAGTTAAGTGATACGACAATGGTCATACAGCTGGTGACACAGATGAGAGTAGATTGTGGTGTCTAAACTTTTAGTTCAAAATTTTATTACATTTTGGTGTTCCTCATAGACAGCTTTCCCAACATTGAAGTAAATTTGCCTTATGATACCAAGAGTACTAAATCCTAAACAAAAATTGTAGGACTACTAGTGATAGTCTATTAGGCAATGTGATTTCCTCCTGAAAGTCATCACAAAATACATTTGCAAGTGCACTTATTTGAGAGAGAGCAAAAGAGGGAGAGGGAGAGAAGCATTTTGGAGAAAAAAGGTACCGGTGGAGATGGGAGTTATGTATTACTCTCTCCATACTATCTATTTCTCTATCATTACACATTCTAGGAACAAAATTTTCAAAACCAAACTACAGTTTTAAAACTATTTTATTTGTCAATTTTTAAATATAAAATACATTATTTTAAAAAAATCTGTTTGCTATACTGAATACAAACTGAATCTTAATGAATATGTTGTTTTATTAATGTCTGATTAAGTCTTCACTACTAAAATTAACTGCCAGAGAGTCCTGACTGTGTTTTTAGCTTCAGTCACTTTCCAAGATACATAAATTTAACATATTATAGGGTAAAAGTCCACATGCTTAGAGGCAGCATCATGTAATGGCACAAACCTAGAGCCAGAGACCAGGTTCTACTTCTATAATATGTTATTAATGACTTCTAGGGAGTTGGGCTATTTTTTTTATTTTGCCTGAGCCTGTTATTTCTTCTGTAAAACTGTAGTGTCAAGAACTGTCAAAGGTCAGAGACTTTATCCTACTTGAAAGTTAATATGCAAGCATTCAACACTTGAGACTGACAGTAGACTCTTGGATCAGAGACAAGAACTTTATTAATACAAGCTTCAGATTCTCATCAATTCCCTTCCATCCCAAGAACCAAGTTGGTGATGCTGAATGATTTAGATGGATACTATAAAGTAGGCTTATGTCACAGTGGAGGACTTTTGAATTTAGAAAAAAAACAATTCTATAAGAGGGTTTCAGCAAGCCTCTTCAACACTTTCCCCAGAGGGAGATCTTATTTTGATTAAAGTAAACTCAAAACAATCCATTTTTTGCCATGGAGGAAGATAACATCTCTTTCCTCCAAGTCTGTTTGCTTCGGAAACATCCTTGAAAAGATAGTCAAGGACAAAAGTTGTCACACAATGTATAAAAACACCATGGAAAATTGCCTCCCAACAGGCAATAACACCATCCCTGTGAGCCAGTAAATATGAATACTGGCACTCACAAATGTAAAAATTAAAATTTGTTATATATTATTAGTTATTACTACTAGAAATTTTCTAAAAATATTTAGCTTTTGTATAATGAAATGTTAAAGATTAAAAACTTCTTAAGTTGGCATTATAGTCTAATTTTTAAGTAACTCCCAATAAGGCTTGCCACTTTACACATACGCATTTTATATGTAAAATAAACAAATTAACAAAGAAGCAACCAACAGTCTTTAGTGCCCTCAAGTCTTTGATAAAACATCCTTGGAAAGACACACAGTTCATCACAATCAGAGAATATTTAACTCACAATGTTTCTCTTTCTAAAACAAAAAGGAAATAAATACAAACATATATTTACAATCCTATACCATTCCTTCTAAAATCTAAACAAGAAAGTGGAAGTAAACAACATTATTTCTAACTGGTTAAAGGAAAACAAAACACAAAACAAAATCACTGATAAACATTAATTAGAAAAGTATTTTAGGAAGAAAGTAAATGGTATGAGAACATATATTCAAATGAATATTAATAACTTCATTTAAAGATACCGACCTTTCACAGGCTTACCCTCTGAGCCACCAGGGAAGCCCAGAGACGCTTAAAGAACTACTTAATCTAAACTTTGAATTATCTGGATAAAAATCTTATCTCCCTTTGATGATCACATTAAGTAAAGCATGAAATATTTCTCATTAGCTACAGGATATAGGTCGTTAAAAGCTCAAGGAGTGTAAAAACATAAGCTAAGGTTGCATTACACAATATAATCACATTGGATCATGATAAAGCATTACATTAAGGGTTTGCGATTGTGTTAAATCACTTTAAGACTAACACATATTCACAGGAACAGGTGCAGAACATTTGGGCAACCAAGATAGAAAATATTAAAGTACCAATAAATCATGAAATCTGTATATCTGAAAAATAAATCACTGCCCCATGTGTGAAGGATAATAAACAGAGGTGCCACAGCATAAATATAACACACAGTAATAATTTGAAATTGAAATAATAATAGAAAATATTCATAAATTGCATGAAATTATTTTATACTATAAATACCTATGGAAGCCATTTAAAAGTGACCATTCATGCTAAATGAAATCATTTCAGAAATTCTATACATTTTTAAGTAAAGTCATTTTATAAAATGCAACAAATATTTTCTATTAAATTGGTCTGGTTTAAGAATGCTTAATCCTTTTAAATGATATTGTTAAATTTCTTGAATAAGGCTAAAATTTCTGAAGCCATATTTATATTTTTTGATTGATACATATTTAGTCACTTGAGAAAAATGCCTTTGTTTTTCTATATTTAGTCATGCCAACAGCAGTACATCCTAGAGCAAAAAAGAATAAATTACATTTAGTCAACATTTAAGTTATTTATTAATAGGTACACAATTTTGTTAATTGCTTTGTATACCAAAATCAGTGAAAGTGAATCACAAACAGTGACTTAGAAACATACAGCAAAGACTTTTGGCCAAGTAGGAATAATAAGTGATATGAAAGTTAAGGGGGAAGAGTTTCCTAAGAGATCAAAGTAATAAAATGCTGCAGGGTAGGTAGGCAAGCAAGAAGGCATTTGAAGGTCCAATTTATTTCCAGAGTTTGGAATAGAATCAAATTGCCAGGTTTAAGAGAATGAATGAAAATGAATGAAAATAAATAGTGCTAATTACTCTCTTAGTTAATGGCATATCTATTCCACTTGTAATTGTTCAGAAGAAATAGCTTAGAGTCGTCCATCATTCCTTTGTTTGGTCTGATACTTCATATCCCATTTATCAGAAAATACTGCTAACTCTGCCTTCAAAATATATTGAGAATATAACCCCTTTCACTGAGTTGTTAGTAGCCGAACCAATTCACCATTACCTCCTGCTGGGATTATGACAATAGTCTGAAATTTCGTATCCTATTTAGACAATTTCTCAGAAGTTAAAGCGTCTGCTGGAATGCGGGAGACCCGGGTTCGATTCCTGGGTCGGGAAGATCCCCTGGAGAAGGAAATGGCAAACCCACTCCAGTACTCTTGCCTGGAGAATCCCATGGAGGGAAGAGCCTGGTAGGCTACAGTCCATGGGGTCACAAAGAGTCGGACATGACTGAGCATCTTCACTTCAGTTCACTTCACTTTAGACAGTTTCACACCTAGTCTCTTCTTAATCCTATTGCCATAAGGGTCTTGTTAAAAACATAGCCCCATTATTGGAATCCCTCTGCTCAAACTCCCTAATGCGCCTCACTTCATTTTGAAATGTAGTACACTTTTGAAATGACACTTCTTTAATTAATATGATATCACTATTCATGAACTTTACTATTAACATAGGGCAACTTATAACTCCAGTGAGTGAGAAGAGAAATCACCAAATCTCAGCTGATTTTATAGCAATGAAGAACAAAAATAACATGCATATTATGTTCTAAAAGACAGTTGCCACCTTCCATTTAAGGCACTTATGCTGTAAAATTAAAAGATGATTATTTTAAAATTTGAAACAATCTAAAATGTATAGTGCAAGGGCCAGAGGATTACAAAGGTCTATTGGTGAAGTAAAAACTAGCCAATAGTGGAAGAGAGCTAACAATTTTTCTTTTATTAAACAGTCATGAAGGAGTCTTCAAGTTGTTTTGGAGATTTTATTTATTTGAAGGAGAAAAGACATCTGTTCAGCTAATTTTAAGATTTCTTGAAAAACTACAAGACTTTTTAAAAATAGCTTTAACAATACGTACATATCATTCTTTTAAAATTAAAAAATTAGTTTGCCATGACTATATTCATCTACAAATAAAGACTCATAGAGTTATTAATCAATCCATACTTTTAAATTAACTACCTTGTCACTTTTGTAGATATGCAGGAAAAAATCCATCATAAATTTGATTAGATTTAAATATATAGCTCCTACCGTCTAAATTACTACTTGGAAGCCAAATCTTTTGATATGAATTAATAAATACAAAATTCTTTTCATATCTGAAAAATGTACATTTTGATGTTAAATTGTGCATTTCATAGTGAGAATAAAAATGCAATGAGAAATGCTGTTTTTTCCCATAAAAATTTCTTCTTTCATGGAGGTAAGCTAATGAGACAAAACAAAGTAAAATTTTTATACTATATAGTAAAATACTATTTTCCAGCTTTTTTGAGATATAATTGTCACATACCATTGTATAAGTTTAAGGGGTCCTACATGTTGATTTGATACAGTTATATAAATCAAAATGTGCGCAACCACAGAGGTAGTTAACACCACTATCTCTACCACATCTCATATCTACCATTTCTTTTTTGGTGGTGACAATAAAGTGGAATAAGGAACAAATAAGACCAAAAAAAAGCAAGATCATGGACCTAAATGTAACTACACTGATAATCACACTAAATAGAAAATGTTCTCAACATCCCAGTTAAAAGGCAGAGATTGTCAAACTCGATAAAAAAAAGCAAGGGCATATTCTATATAGCCAGAAATACACTATAAATATAAAGGCATAAATAAAAGTCAAGATGGGCTAACACACTCTACACAAGACTAATCAGAATGAAGTTGGGATGATTATACAAATAACAGAACAACAACAACAACAACAACAAAAAAACTTACTTCAGAGCAAAGAATATACCAGAGATAAAGAAAGTGCGTTCATAATTATAAGATGTAAATAATTCAAGAGGACGAAACCCTAAATTAATTTCACCTAATAAAAAAGTTTCAAAATATATAAAGTCATGCTCTAAAACTGAAAGAATAAATGGCAAATCCACAGTTAAAGTTACAGGTTTCTTAAATAACTATTACTTAATAATAATAGAATAAGAAAAAGCATCATTTATGATGTGAAACACTTTAATACCATCAGTGAACTTATTGTAATTTTACATTTATAGAATACTCTACCAGACAGCAGCACAGTATACATTCTCTTCAAGTGAAGTGAAGTGAAGTGAAGTGAAGTCGCTCAGTTGTGTCCAACTCTTTGCGACCCCATGGACTGTAGCCTACCAGGCTCCACTGTCCATGAGATTTTCCAGGCAATAGTACTGGAGTGGATTGCCATTTCCTTCTCCAGGGGATCTTCCCAACCCAGGGATCGAACCTGGGTCTCCCTCATGGTAGACAGATGCTTTACCATCTGAGCCACCAAGGAAGTCCTCTTCAAGCACATTTGAAATATGTATCAAGATAGGCTTTATTCTGGCTCATAAAAAATTGTCTCAATAGATTTTTTTTTTAAATTCAAGTCTTAGTATGTTCTCTTTCCACAGTGAAATTAAATTGCGATTTAAAAAAATAAATAAATTTTTCTGGAAATTTCCCCAAGCTGGAAACTAGATAAAATACTTCTAGATAACTCATGAGTCAAAAAAAGAAAAATAAGAAATTTGTGGCATGTTGTTGAACAGTATTCAGGGGAATTTTATAGCACTATAGGCCTAGATGGGCTTCCTTGGTAGCTCAGCTGGTAAAGAATCCACCTGCAATGCAGGAGACCCCAGTTTCATTCCTGGGTCAAGAAGATCTGCTGGAGAAGGGATAGGTACCCACTCAAGTATTCTTGAGCTTTCCTGGTGGCTCCAGCTGGTAAAGAATCCGCCTGTAGTGTGGAAGACCTGGGTTTGATCCCTGAGACGGGAAGATTCCCTGGAGAAGGGAAAAGCTACCCATTCCAGGATTTTAGCCTAGAGAATTCCACGGACTGTATAGTCCATGGGGTCACAAAGAGTCGGACATGACTAAGTGGCTTTCACTTTCACTTTCATAGGCCTACACTGGAAGTAAAACAGGTCTCAATTCAGTAACGTCAGCCTTTCTCTTAAGAAATTTTAGAAGAAGGAAAAGACACAATCTTTTATTGTTATACCAGGAAATTCAGATTATTCTTAATATGAAATAAAACATAACATTAACGAAAACAGAAATATAAGCTCTAGTCTTCTTTTTCAATTTCTTATTTCATTGCAATTGAGTTTTGGGGGATTTTTCTAATGCTTATTTCTGATCATAAACATTTGATATTGATAAATTATTTAACATGTGACCTAAATTCAATACACATTTTGTTTAAATGTGTATTGGCAAAAAAGAATACTCTAACTTAACATCCTAAACACACATCCACAAACAAACATCCGTACACACACAGTGTGACATAAGCAATTCCCCAGATGCACATGCACCACGTCCCTTGCCATAGGACTAAGAATTTTAGACAACGATCTGGACAAATTCTAAGACTCAAGTATGTGATGGAGCACATCAGACAATAAAGCAGCCCTAGCTGATGCGGAGTTTTTTCTTATTACAAAAATATAAAATACTAAATTACATTTTATAAATGACTTAGAAATATTCATGTTTTTTGAAGTTCCCCAAATTAGATATAAATGAGAGAATTATATGATGCCAGAAACAGAATTTAAAGCCAGATTTTTACAACTGAAGTATAGCTGATACACAATATTAATTTCTGGCATACATCATATGATTCAATATTTTTATAGGTTGTACTTAATATACAATTATTATAAAATAATGCCTATATTTCCTTGTGTTATACAATATATCCTTGTTGCTTATCTATCTTATACATAGTAGGTTGTATCCCTGAGTCCCACACTCCCACTTTGTGAGAATGGGTATCCTTGCCTCATTCCTGATTTTTTTTTTTTTCATTCCTGATTTTAGAGGAAAATACTGAGAAGTGTTTTAACTGTGGCTTTGCCATAAATGGCATTTATTATGTTGAGATATGTTCCCTCTATAGTTACTTTTATGAGCTAATTCTTTTAAATCAAAAATTAGATGTTGAGTTTTGTCAAATGGTTTTCTGCATCTATTGAGATAACCATATGATTTACGTATTTTTTTATTGAAGCACAGTTGATTTGCAATGTTGTACTAGTTTCAGTTGTACATCAAACTGATTCGTGTATACATGCATCATGATACATGTATATCTATGTTTTCAGACTCTTTTCCTTCATGGGTTATTACAAAATATTGAGTATAGTCCCCTGTACCATACAAAAGGTTCTTGTTGGATAACTACTTAATACATAGTAGTGTGTATATGTTAATCCAAAACTCCTAATTTTTCCTCCCTCTGCTTTCCCCTTTGGTAACCATAAGTTTGTTTTCTATGTCTGTGGGTCTATTTCTGTTTTGTATATAAGTTCATTTATAGCTTTTTTTTTTTTTTGATTCCACATACAAGTAATATCATATGAAAAATCAAGATATATATAGAGGAACAACAGTTGGATTATTAAGTGACTTATAATCAACATTAATAAAATATATAAATACAATATAATTTTCAAGCTGCTTAAGGAAAATATCTATGACCCTTGAATTCTAGACCCATCTGAACTGTCACTGAAGAGACCCATTTGAACTTCACTGTCAATGAAGACATTTTCTGATACAACAGAATGTTGTTCATATATTGCTCAATGTACTTGGGTAGAAAAGAAGGAAATATACAAAATCCAGGAAAAGGGTGAAAATATCAATAGTAAGCATAAAAATTAATGATTTTAGTAAAACTCAATATGCACCACAATAACTTCCAATGATGAGTTAAAACTATAGAATTAAGACTATATAGAATAACATCAAAGGTTACATGTGAGGCAAATCAATATTTAAGCATTCTGAATCCTGGAATGTTTAGGCGGAGGATAAAACTACAAACTTTAGTGTACTGTCAAATTGAATATATTTGTTAAAATCCAAGGACAACTATTATAAGAGCAGAAATATACACAATTTAAAAGTGGTATCATGGGGAAAGGACTATGAATTGCAACCGTCAGACTGAATGCACAACAACAACAAAATAAAATATATCTAAAAGAAGGAAGCAAGGAAGGAAGGAAAGGAGGGAGGGAGGGAGAAAAGGAGGGAGGAATGAATAAAGAGAAATATCCTGGAAAATATATTCATATAATACTATCAAGCAGATAACACGAATGAACTAGAACATTATTTTAGACATGAATAAGTCACCAAAATGGCATGTTAGTGGGGAAAAAGGGAAATGGCCAAAATATAGATAATGTATGGTACAATCTCCCACAGGTAAAGAATCTGCCTGTATGTAGGAACCTCAGTAAATGCAAGGTCAATCCTTGGGTTGGGAAGATCCCCGGAGAGGGCCATGGCCACCCAGACCAGTATTCTTGCCTGAAGAATTCCACGGACAGAGGAACCTGGTGGACTATAGTCATGGACTCGCAAAGAACTGAACACAACTGAAGTGACTTAGCATGCATGCATGGTACAATTTATGCTTTTTAAAATATATTAAATGGTTATTATTACTACTATATACAGCATAAAATGTAGGAGGTATAGATACATGCCAACTTCACTCTGCTTATGATATAACTCAAGGTTAGGAGAAAAGAAAATTATGGAGTGAAAAATTCTGAGTTTGATTTATAATATTCTATTTTTCATGTTTTTTTGCTGTAATATGTTATTCTTTTAAAAATAAAATATACAAAATAAGCAGCTTGAAGTGTCAGCAGTTGCTATATCTATTTGGTAGGTAGAGTGTTATGTTATTCTTTATACTTTTATTTATTCTTCATTTATTTTTAAACATAAAATATTTTAATCTGAGGCAGTAGAGCTTAAACATTACAAAAGTTTCAAAAACATGGAAGAAGTTATAAAACGGGAGTATTTATTTCCTTAGACCATATTTCTATTACATATTGTAAATAATTTCAATTAAATTATTTCTTCTCCATCTACCATGCCTCTTTTGACAATAGCCAGGTTTGGGCTAAAATTTTCTCCATCCCGTTTTGGATGTTTAGTACTGGTAACCATTACTGATCTTATACTTTCTTTTGTTTTTGGAGTCTAGCCAATAGGAAAGTTTACCACCTCATTGTTGCTTGCTATTCTTCAGAAGCATCATATTATTAAATTATATCCAATAATCAAGAATTAAATGGTCAAATAATTTTGAAAGAGGCCTTAGTTCTAATAAACTGAACCACAGAGAAAAACTGGTTGTGAAGGCAGGATCTGATTCCTGAATCCATGTCACCCTATCAATTCCCCAGCCTCTATTTCTTCTTTTGTCTGTACTCCGCACTTCAAATGACTTCATACAATTTCATATTTATTAAAAAAAAAGAAGAGGAAATAATTAAGGAATACTTTTGAGAAATACTAGAAAATTTTCATTTACTGAAAGTTTTTCCATATTTTATTTAAAATGTATCTTATTGCTTAAAAATAACAAACATGCTCTTGTTTAAGTGATAGAAGTTAATTTTGCTTTCATGAAATTCACATATAATCTGTAGTAAAGGGAAAGAGTTTAATAGCAATATATATTAGAAGTAAGTAGAAATTGGGCAAAGACTTAAGTTTTGGGTCAGAATTCTATCTTGATTCCAAAGAGACGCTTTTATTTTTTGTAATTTATTTTTAGAGGCAGACTATAATACATCTATATTTGCTTCAGGAAATCTAGTTTTATACCAAGTAATATGAACAATATAAAAACTGCTTTTTCTTCGTTATTTTGAATATAAATTATAAATTGTCTTTCATGTGAACTAAATTAATTAATTTTTTAATGAAATAATATATTCAATTCACTGTATGCAATGAAATATATACAAAATAATAGCCAATTATTTCTGGGGCATCATCAATTAGATATATTATTGATAAATATTATGGTTAGATAAGAAAGGAAATTTTTACCTTGTCATTCTTTCAGTATAATTTTCCAAGAAAGATATATTTAGATTTGAAAGGAGGTTAAAATTGTTAATTTTTTTCAATAGAGATATCTTGAACATCTAACACGTGCCAGATAATTTTCTGTTTTATATGGCTATAAAGATTAAAGATGTAGACACTACAAATATACTCACCAACATCATATGAATGCCATGTAATATAATAAGTACTAACACAGAAGTAGTCAACATTCATAAAACTAAGATCATGGGATCCGGTCCCATCACTTCATGGCATATATATGGGGAAACAAGTATATGAGGTCGCAAAGAGTCAGACACAACTGAGCCACTAAACAACAGCAACACAGAAGTATGCACAAACTACTTGGGAGCATATTAAATTAAGAATATTATGTTAGAAAAGGGTGACGTCCCAGGGAAAAAGACCCATGTGTATAATCCATATGTAATCCATATGGTCAATTCAAGAAACCACAAAGTAGCTCACTAGTACAGAAAGATAGACCATGAATACCAAAGATACAACTGGAAACATATGGACTAATCAATGAACATGGCTTATTTCTGAAATAAGCAAGTTTCTGTACCTATCATGTCTAAGGAATTATAAAATTATAAATGTTAAATTTTACCCAGACATTTTAGTATTGACATGACATGAATTTACACCAGGGAATTAGATTAAAAGATATAAACATATCACACATTCAATAAAGAAGATTGCACACACATCCTTATGCATTATCTTGAACTTATTTGTAAGTTGGTTACTAAAATTTGAATAATTTATTCTCTTATTCAATACTCCACAATCAACAGGATTGCTACTAAATTTATTGAGACCTTTTATTGAACTTTATTTTAACAAATCAACAGTAATAATATTGGTCAACAGTGACAGCTTAATTAAAGCAATATATTTTTCTAGGATTTGATTAGTGGAACTCTGTTTAAATGATGGTAACTACACCTCTTTGACAAAACCTACAGGCCCTTAATAAATAGATTTTTTTTAATGAACTTGGAATCATACACACTCCCTTGGGTTGAACTGCCACAAAAGAAGGATTTTCCCTTAATGCACTGTGTCCCTTGGTTTATGGCTGTCTAGCATGGTAGGGGCTTAGCAAAAATAAATCTCTGTAACTGCTAGTCAAACAATAGTTAGTAGAAGTAAAAAACTAGAAGTTTTTACTCAGTGCTATCAAGGTAATAATTAACTATTTATAGCAAAAAGAAATAGCATGATAATAAAAAAGTCAGCAGTTAATAAAGAAAGGGAATGAAGTAACTGCATGCACACCATACCCATGCAATCATCATAAATATCCTGATAGAGAAGCCATCTCTTTAACAAAGCAACTCTGTATCAGAGACTCAAACAGCAGAAACTGGAGAGGATCCATAGATCATTTTCATTCTACTTCATCAGACTCCAACTCCATGCCCTTCTGACTGCAGAGATAATTCATACTTAGATTTCCAAATTTAATGCTTTGTTACGGAGGTTTCCCTTGGTCAAAGTGTGATTAAAAAAAAAAAAAAAAACTTCTACAAAGCAAAAGGTAATTCTGAACCAGAAAGCATGAAAATAAAGATTCACAGGTATGAAAAATACTACTGATCTTCCACATAAGTAAGCCAAATTTCATATTTAAAATATAATTTTAGGATACAACGAAGTTATTGCTACCAAAACAACTGTCCCACAACCAATGTGATGTGAATGATTCAACATAAAAGATAGTTTTCCACTACCACAGTCACTTTAGACAGGTAATAAAATAAGCTGAATATTAAACATAATAATCTGATCGATTGATTGAGATAGATAGTGGGGAGAGAGAGAGAAAGGGAGAAAATACATATTGCTTTATGGTTTAAAAATACTTTCATACATTTTCTCATTTAAGCAAAGAACTAATCTGTTGAATGTCTATTATCTTCCAAGGAATATTATGTACACAATATCATTTAATCCTAACTGCAATAGTCACTCAAATACTAAATCTGGCTTAAACAAGTCTTTTTTTTTTTTTTTTTTTTGGTTCCTGGTCCAATCATCTTTATGTGAAAGCATATCCCTTCAGCTAAAAAGCATGACACCTAGAAAGAAGCAGAGTATCCAAAATCTCCTATTAGACATTTCCTGGTAGCATGTTCCAATTAGTTGCATTATCTGATGAGTGGTTCATAATCTCTGAATGTGTGTGAGTATGTTTGTGTGGCATCTGAGTTTGTGTTGCAAGCAATCAGAAATAGTAACTGAAGAATGACAGAGAAAGCACTAGCAAATGGAGAATGAATGGTCAACAGGTGATGGAGATGGCTGGGGGTGGTTAGACTCTTTGGAGGTAAGAGATATGTTTGTCATTTGCTGTGTTGTTTTATTTGCACATCTGGTACAATGACTGGCAGTGACGTGCTTCATAAATGTGTTTCATGATTTTGATAGAGATTCAGAATGAAGGTCTCCACAGGAGATAACATTTCACAAATTTTGCTATTCCTGTACCATAAGCAATGAGACTTCACATATGACATTGTGGTTTTAACTTTGTTTGGCCTTTAGATGGGGAAACAATGGAAATAGTGACACCCTTTATTTTCTTGGGCTCCAAAATCACTGTGAATGGTAAATGAAGCCATGAAATCAAAAGAAGCCTGCTCCTTGGAAGAAAAGCCATGACAAACCTAGATAGTATATTAAAAAGCAGAGACATTACTTTGCCAACAAAGGTCTGTATAGTCAAAGTTATGGTTCTTCATGTATGGATGTGAGAGTTGGACCATAAAGAAGGCGGAGTGCCAAAGTATTGATATTTTTGAACTGTGGTGTTAGAAAACACTCTTGAGAGTCCCTTGGACAGCAAGGAGACCAAATCAGTCAATTCTAAAGGAAATCAATCCTGAATATTCATTGTAAGAATTGATGCTGAAGCTGAAGCTCCAATACGTTTGGCCTTCAGATGCGAAGAGCCAACTGGTAGGAAAATACCCTGATGCTGGTAAAGACTGAAGGCAGGAGGAGAAGGGGATGACAAGGGACAGATGGTAGCATGGCATCACTGACACGATGGGCATGGACATGAGCTTGAGCAAGCTCCTGGACAGGGAAGCCTGGCATCACTGACATGATGGACATGGACATGAGCTTGAGCAAGCTCCTGGACAGGGAAGCCTGGCATCCTGCCATTTAGAGGTCATAAAGAATCAGGCACAACTGAGCAACTGAACAACAATAAGCCTTTAATAATAAATAAATAACTGATTCTCTTTATGTATCTTAGCTTTTCCTCACTCTTCAGGTAATTGAACACAAGAAACCTTTTGATTTTGTTCAATGCATAGCATAGAACCTAACACACAGGAGGTGTTTAGTGAGTGAGATAGTAAAAAGCACATGAACAAACACAATCTGGATAACATGAGTGATGAAATATTAGAATAACTTTCATTATCCAGGAATAAATTCTCCCTCATTATCAATTAGGCAATGGCAAAGGGGACAAAAAATTGGGAACCATCATTCACCCATGATCATAATCATTTATTTACAAAAAGCTTTTCAGAGAGGCAGTATTTGAATTTGTTAAGATCACAGAAAACTCTGAAACTTGGTGATGGACAGGGAAGCCTGATATGCTGTAGTCCATGGGGTCACAAGAGTCGGACACGACTGAACTGACTAACTGAAGATCACGGACTCCAGAGACACATCTTGTGGAAATGTGTCCATCTCTTATGTGCCTCCATTTCTCTTGCCTAAAATGGGGATTATAATAGTGTCTATTATAGGATTAAATTATTATTATGAAAGATTTATATTTATCCAAATAAATAAATAATCATACTACATACAAAATAATGTAGTATATTTCCAAAAAGTTCAAAGTATAGAGTTCCACTTGTTGAGCTATTAATCTTCAAGTGGCAAGCAATAAATTTGAACAGTTGACATAAATTAACAAAAAAATAAAGCTAATTATGGATAACATTGCTGTGAACCTTATTATATTCTTCAGATTTTTGGAAATGTTTAGTGAAGTAGACTTTAGCCTAACTCAACATCACTCCAACTCAAATTAAGTAATATTCAAACATCAAGTTGAAAGATAACACAGTATTTAATAATTTGAGGATAAAAGTAAAAATTAAAAAAAAAAAACGCTTCTATAGTAGCTTCTATTGTCTTTAATTTCAGATTTTTCAAACCATTTATGAAGTGGTGCTGGAGTCCAGCCTTAGCAGAGTCCAGGGATACCCTCAGGATGAACGGCGTTGGCGAATGAAAGAATGACACGAGGAGATCAAGCTTCGGTGAGTGAGGCCCATAACTTTATTTTCAAAAGGAGCTTTTATACTCTGACTTGTACATAGAGGAAAATGAAAAATGCAAAGTCATGCAGAGTCAGCTCAAACATTCCAGCAGTTTTGCCCTTATCGAAACCAGGATTTTTTCTGTATACCTTTCCCATAAACAAGGGTCTTATGTTGTGTACATTATCTTCTGGCCTTAGAGGTCTGTTGACATTTTATGACCCTTTTTTGATAAAGGTTGATCAACCAGAAAACTTGTTTTGCCTTGAAGTGTTTTTTCTTTATACCTCTAATTTGTGTCAGCCTCAGAAAATACTAAACAGAGTTACATTCTCATGGAGCAAAGGTGCAGTGGGTTACAAAAAAGAACTTATTAGCTCAAAGGTCTGATGTGGTTAATACCAAGGCTACTACTTGTTTTTCTTACATTCCAACTATATTAACTAATGCACTCCCAGGCACACAATGGATAAGGGATATGGGAACTTGGCAGCAAGCATTGGCTCAACAATGAAACCCTTCATCAGTATTATTTTCATAAAACTTTATTTTTACCCCTCGAAGGGCTCTATATTTTTAGAATGTTTAGGCTTCCCGTGTCATGGGTGGGATGTTGTGAACAATCATATGCATAGTTGCAAGAGTCTGGATAAACCTGCCAAGCAAACTAGAATGCTAACAGGGGGGTTTGAATTAAAATGCTCCTTTCATGCCCAGGAGACTTATCAACTAGAGCCCTAAGTTGATTTTCTCCAGAGAAAGGTGGTCAGGGATAGCCCCCTGTTAATGTCAGAAGAGTTGGTGAAAGGCATAATATAGTATACAGTAGACAGACAGATTTTGGTTTGGGTAGATGCTCAAGCAGGTCCAAGGAGTCCCTTGAGTCCTGATCCGCCTTGCCTGTTAAGCTCTCCTCCGCATGACCTTGTCATGGGTTGGAGCTCCTGTGCTGGCTCCTGGCAAAGCGGAATGTTTTTTTCTTATATGTAAGTGTCCATAGAAACACATAGTTTAAAAATGTGTATAGTTTAAAATTAATTCAGTAGATATGTACAGAAACTTACCATGCACCTGTAAAATAGAAGACGTTCTCTCAGCATTTGTTGAATACACTTTGGAACACTTTGCTGTGTCAGATAATAATACAATGAAAATATCTGTCATCATGTAATTGTTCTTTATAATAAAAGGATAGTGGCTAGGTGATGTGTAAACCAGGAAGTAAATAAAGGTAAACTAGGTTTAACTACATAGTGGGATCCTGGCTCAGCTGGTAAAGAATTCACCTGTAATGTGGGAGACCTGGGTTCAGTCCCTGGGTTGGGAAGCTCCCCTGGAGATGGGAAAGTCTACCCACTCCAGTATTTTGGCCTGGAGAATTCCATGGACTATATAGTCTGTGGGGGTCACAAAGTGCCAGACGTAACTGAGCGACTTTCACTTTTAGGTTTAAATACATTAATCTAGTGATTAACATTCAGATAGTTAGATGAAATATTTTTCCCATTGACATGAAAGAGGGAAATTTTAGAGAAGTTTGATGAAACTGTGAAAAAAATGCATAAATTCCATCATTTTGCTAAAATATTGGGGTTTAAGTGTTCTGATAAAAATATTGTAATGAAACTTCCTACTTTTTTTTTTTTTAATAAATCTTACCTTCCAACAAGGAAGCCCATGATCAGATGGTTTCACTGTTGAACTATATCAAACATATTAAGAATCAATGCCAATTCTAAAAATCTCCCCCGAAATTGAAAAGTAGGGAACACTTCCTAACTCATTTTATGAAGCCAATATTATCCTGATACCAAAGATGCTGATGCTTTACAGAAAAAGAAAACTAAATGTCCAAATATCTGATGAACATAAATGTAATAATCCTTAGTAAATTTTAGCAAAATATACAAATAGTTCATACAACTCAATATTGAAAAAATAACTCAGTCCAAAAAATGGACAAAAGATCTACATAGACATTTTTTCAAAGAAGATATACAAATAGCCAACAGGTGTATTAAAACATGCCCCACTATGCTGTTGGAGAAATGCAAATCACCACAATGTGGTAACATGTTACTCTGGTCAGAATTTCTGTCATCAAAAAGTCTACAAATAATAAATGCTAGAGAAGGTGTGGAGAAAAGGAAAACAATTTCTACGTGGTGGTGAGTATGTAAACCGTTGCAATCATTATGGAAAAGAGCAGAGAGTTCCCTTGAAACACTAAAAATAGAGCTGCCATATGATCTAGCAATCCCACTCCTGGGTATATATCTGGAAAAACAAAAACTCCAATTTGAAAAGATATGTAAATCCCAATGTTCACAGCAGCACTACTTAAAATAGCCAAGACATGGAAACAACCCAAGTGTCCATCAATGGAGACTTGGCTTAAGAAAATATGGTGTGTATATATATATATATATATATATATATATATATATATATATATATATAATGGGTATCACTCAGTTATAAAAGAAGAATGAAATATTGCCACTTGCAACACATAGATGGACCTAAGAATATATTCAACTTAGAAAAGTAAGTCAGACAGAAAAAGCCAAATAATATATGATATCACTTTTCTGTGGAATCTAAAAATAATACAAAACGACCTCTATATACAAATGACTCTATATACAAAATGGAAACAGACTCACAGACATATAAACAAACATATGGTTAACAAAGGGGAAGTGGGGAGGATAAATTGGAAGTATGGAATTAAAAGCAATATCCCTTAAAAGAAGGCGCATAAATGGTCAAAAGGCTTATCAAAAAAAAGAAAAAGAAAAGTAACAAGGATTTGTGGAGAAATTAAAACTTTTGCACACTGTTGCTAAGAATGTTAACGCAGCTGTTATGAACATAGTATGGCAGTTTCTCAAAAAATTAAAAATAGTATTACTATAGGTTTAGCAATCCCAATTCTTGGTATATATCCAAAAGAAATGAAATCCAGACCTCAAAGAGATATACATACTCCTATGTTCATCACATTATTCTCAATAGTAAAAATTCAGAAACAACTGAAGTACCCATCAATGGATAAATAAATTGTGTGTATACAATAAAATGTGCATTATTTAGACTTAGAAAAGCAGGAAATTCTGCAATGTGGGACAGCATGGATGAACCTAGAGGACATTATGCTAAGTGAAATAAGCCAGTTGCAGAAAGCTGAGTACTACATGAGTTCACTTGTATAAGGTATCTAAAACAGGCAAACACCATAGAAATAGAATAGAATGGTGGATGTTGGGGACTGGGAGGACGGGAAACAGGAAATTGCTGTTCATTGGGTATAAAGTTTCAAATGTATAAAATGAATAAGTTTCAGAGATCTGTTCTACAACATGGTAACTATAATTAACAACATTCTATCATACATTTCACTTCCCAAGTGACTCAGTAGTAAAGAATTAGCTTCCCAATGCAGGGGCCACAGGAGACACTGGTTCAATCCCTGGGTCAGGAAGTTCCACTGGAATAGGAAATGGCAACCCACTCTAGCATTCTTGCCTGGAAAATACCATGGCAAAATGACCTGACGGGCAACAGTCTATAGGGTCTCAAAGAGCTGGACATGTCTGACCATGCACACATTGTACATTTCAAAATTAATTAAATTTCTAAGTGTTGGCAAAAGAAAAAAAAATTGTCAGAACTGAAGAGTCCTGTAATTATTCTCTTTCATGCTTCAATTCTAAACTACCTATAAAAAAAAAAGGCGAATAAAAAGGCAGGTGTATGTAGAAATATTTTTAAAGTTGATAATGCAAAACCTGACTTATGTATGCCAGCAATTATGCTTACTAAATCTGCACCCCAAGACGATAGATTTATACAAACAGATTTCTCTGGCCATGTACTCCCAAATACTTTTTCCACATTCACGAATTAAGACAGTCAACTTACCCCTAAGGTAGCATGAGTGAGAAGGTGAGGACAAGATATAGATACACCTTCATACTGGAGAAAATGTTGTGAGAGGGGAATAAGGAGTCACTGTGGCCAAAAAAAAAAAAAAAAACACAAAAATATACTGAATATTCCCAATAAAAATAATTTTAGATTTTTTAATTATTTTAAGTTACAAAAATTATACCACAGCTAGCCCTTGAACAAGTGGAGCATAGGGGGCACCAATCTTTCATGCAGTCAAAAATCCAAATATGTGGGAGGAGTTGGCCTCTTGCATCTGTGGATTCAACCAACTGCTAATGTATAGCACAGTGGCATGACCATTAAAAAAAATCCACCTATACCTTGATCCGTTAAAGCCCATAGAGTTCAATGGGTAACTCTAGCCAATTGTTTTTGTAATTAACTTTTTGTAGGATTTACATTTCTCATGATTAAATAGCCACTTTTATGATTTACAAAAAACTATCCTTTAAAGCCGGAGAAGGCAATGGCAACCCATTCCGGTACTCTTGCCTGGAAAATCCCATGGACGGAGAAGCCTGGTTGGCTGGAGTCCATGGGATCGCTAAGAATTGTACACAACTGAGCGACTTCACTTTCACTTTTCACTTTCATGCATTGGAGAAGGAAATGGCAACCCACTCCAGTGTTCTTGCCTGGAGAATCCCAGGGATGGGGGAGCCTGGTGGGCTGCCGTCTATGGGGTCGCACAGAGTTGGACACGACTGAAGTGACTAAGCAGCAGCAGCAGCATCCTTTAAAGCAGCCATTTGTTCTACCCAACAGTGAATATATTAAATAATTATGAAAAGCAATTTAAAAATCTTCTCCTAGATACACAGTTTATTCAATATTACTGGTGTTTTGGTATTCAATTACACTATGAATTGATGTCACTCTAGTTTTATTTCAAGAAAATGTACTGACAACAAAGGAAAAGTTTTTAAATGTACATACATATTAATTTAGTACTTTTCAATTGGAGAAGGATCTGTCAGAATGACTTGGGACTTTCTCAATGCCCATTTCTCTTTTGATAGAAGAAGTGTTGGATCCCTCAGGATTTGGAGTAGAATTTTTTTTAAAGAAAATCACTGCTTAACGTGGAAAGATATCAGAGAAATAAGTGCATAATCAACCCTGAGTTGAATGCTCCAAACATACACGATCTTTCTACTTATTCTAAATTATGCAAATCTTATATAACTTTCATGCAACCCAAATTCCATCTCATTCATTCTCTGTTTTCCCTAAAAAATATAAGATTGAATAGATAGGAATATGCTCGACTATGAGACTACATGTGGTGATACAAAGGTGAGTGAAAGGACCTAATCAATTAATATTATATTTTTAATATTATTTGCATTGGAAGTATTTAGTACTAGTGTAAAGAAGATATAATCACAAAACTACAAGAGATCTTGTTAAAATGGATGAGTAATGAATCACCTATATATGCATATAAACTATAATTACTATGGGATATGAATTGGAAATTCAGCACACAGAATGCATATGTACATGGAGCACACAATTTTATAATCAGATATCCATATATTCCCATGTGAAAGAAGAAAAACAAAGACAGTTTAGAGTTTTAACAAAGTGGGTGCTACTTGATAGTCCATCATTTACAAACTGCATAGACTTGAGCACCTCTCCACAGAGAGTTCCTCACCTCTCTGATAATATACACAGTTTAAAGATGAAAATATCATTGAAGAGGGGTTTGTTGATCTCTACACTTCAGAAGGAAAAGCATGTGTCTTCTTTTAAAATATCATCTGCTTCTTTGACTTCTCCTCTACACCCCTCAGAACCAATACCATTTTTTTTCTGATTCTGTATGATTTTTCTTATCTCAGAAAATTACAAGGCAAGACTTGATCCTGGTCCTTCATTCAAATCTAGATATTCTGCTCAACAACCAGGCTTTGACTGTCCTACTATATATTCTGCATATTTGTTTATGTGTTTTTAAAATGAACCATCAGAAGAGCACATCAGAGTCATGCAATAGTCAATTTTAGTAAAAAACTATATGTAACTCACAATAATGAATCTGGAATGAGTACAAAATGTCTATTTATCTGGGTTAAGATAATACTAATATATCAAGTCTTCTGGGTAGTAAGCAGAAAGACATGCTCAGAAACAGGAATCCTTAGATTCAGCTTCTTAAAATTTACATGTGTGTGTGTTCCTCTGACTTACTAAGGTATGCCCATGTAGTTTTATGTTTATTCCAGATACATTAATCATTGAGAGTTCATTTCAAATAAATCAAGTTGTTGAACAGCATTTTTGTTGGCTGTGAACACTAAACATAATGGCAGAAAATAGAATCTCAGGGTGATATGAGAGGTGTTTTTCTTTTCTCTTTTTGGTCATTGAAGCAGCCGTGTACAAACCTGAAGTTGAGCACACATACAGGTGAGCCCACATACAACACGCTTTTCTAAAATATATGTTGTTTTAGTGTGTTATATGAAGTGGTGTATTTTGATATTAAGTTTTGTTGGGCTAGGCCAGTAAAAATCGCTTTTTTCCTTTGCCATAGATAAATGAGCATTTGGTGGTACAGGCCCATCTCAGAGGACATCAATATCTAAAGAACAATTTTGTTCTGACTTTGTATTTTTCTGTGTGATCCCTTTCCAATCTTTATTCTGCCCTTTATTATTTTCCTTTTTCCCCCTTATTCAGTATTATCATAAAATAACACTCTTAAATATCACCCTGTTTCTTCTTTTAGTGGATTTTCTCCTTGGTAATTGTCAGTCCAATTAGGGCTTAATTCTACCAATTTCACCTACTTTTCATATTTAGTTTTATTGTCTACTCACGTACAAAAAAGTTTTATCTGCCTTACTCATCATTCTGGAATAAAATTACTCTCATTTTTCTGAGAGAGTCAATTCCTAGGTAGGTTGATAAGAAGTCCAGGGTCCCTGAGGAGGAGAAAGGGGTCCAGGGCCCTTGAGAAGGAAAAAGGGGTCTGGGGCTCTCAAGAAGAAAAGTACAAACATTTTTTTTTTTTCTACATTCTTTGTCTTACTCAATATAACAATGTATCTTGCTTGAGGACATACTTCTCCTTAACAAGAACGTTTTCTGAATAATTTTGTTATCTTAAGACAAATGTTGTGAGAGTGGTTCTACTTTTGGTTCTAATCTTGTTAATTTAAGATGTATGTTGTGGAAGTGGGTCTGGTAAAAGTATATATAGTTCAGTTCAGTTCAGTTCAGTCGTTCAGTCATGTCCGACTCTTTGTGACCCCATGAGTCGCAGCACACCAGGCCTCTCTGTCCATCACCAACTCCCGGAGTTCACTCAAACTCATGTCCATTGAGTCGGTAATGCCATCCAGCCATCTCATCCTCGGTTGTCCCCTTTTTCTCCTGCCCCC
Source organism: Capricornis sumatraensis (assembly GCF_032405125.1). Lineage (NCBI taxonomy): Eukaryota > Metazoa > Chordata > Mammalia > Artiodactyla > Bovidae > Capricornis > Capricornis sumatraensis. The sequence goes on along the minus strand of NC_091070.1, from coordinate 173,592,491 downwards.
AATCCCTCCCAGCATCAGAGTCTTTTCCAATGAGTCAACTCTTTGCATGAGGTGGCCAGAGTACTGGAGTTTCAGCTTTAGCATCATTCCTTCCAAAGAACACCCAGGACTGATCTCATTTAGAATGGACTGGTTGGATCTTCTTGCAGTCCAAGGGAATCTCAAGAGTCTTCTCCAACACCACAGTTCAAAAGCATAAATTCGTCGGCGCTCAGCTTTCTTCACAGTCCAACTCTCACATCCATACATGACCACTGGAAAAACCATAGCGTTGACTAGATGGACCTTTGTTGGCAAAGTAATGTCTCTGCCTTTGAATATGCTATCTAGGTTGGTCATAACTTTCCTTCCAAGGGGTAAGCTTTTCATGCCTGCAATCACCATCTGCAGTGATTTTGGAGCCCCCAAAAATAAAGTTTGACACTGTTTCCACTGTTTCCCCATCTATTTGCCATGAAGTGATGGGACCAGATGCCATGATCTTTGTTTTCTGAATGTTGAGCTTTAAGTCAACCTTTTCACTCTCCTCTTTCACTTTCATCAAAAGGCTTTTTAGTATATAAGGCCTTGATAAAACTAGCAAGTGGGGACACTCTGATGTCTGTGACAGACACTTTCTCTGCCACTTTTCTTACTTTAATAAAGTGAAGGCACTCAGTCGTGTCCGACTCTTTGCAACCCCATGGACTGTAGCCTACCAGGCTTCTCAGTCCATGCGATTTTCCAGGCAATAGTAATGGAGTGGATTGCCATTTCCTTCTCCAGGGGATCTTCCCGACCCTGGGATCGAACCCGGCTCTCCCACATTGTAGACAGATGCTTAACTGTCTGAGCCACAGGGAAGTCCATTACTTTAATAAAACTCTGCTACACAAAAGCTCTTGAGTGATCAAGAGTCCCTGGTCCTGAAGCTAAATCTTCTTTGGAGATCATGAGTGTGACACTGTTCACTGTAAGCTATCATTTCTTTGTAAGTTGAAGGACATTACTCAGAATTCTCAGAGTTTCTTCTTTTTCTAGGTGGTATGTGATTTTATCATATTTTTGTTGCTGTTGTTGGTTGTGGTGGTGGGAAGTGGGGTGAGATGTCTTTACCAAACTACATTGTAATTCATGGCAGAACAAATTCTTTCACTGTGTCAATAGCAATGCTATACTGCAAATCTGTTTTAATTTGCCATTTTAACACTAGTGGGTAGGTGGCATAAGTGAACATAGAAGATGTAATTTTGTGTGAATTCACAGGATTAAGAGGCTGCATTTATACGCAGAATGTATTTAGGATTGGGGGAAAACAGGGATTTCCTACTAAATGATTCTGTGCAATTTCTTTCAGTTGCACAGGGTTCACCATACTCTCTTCATTGACCTACAGTTTTAATTAATGTACATTGATTATGGCTGGCTTTGATTATCTCACTTACTGTTAGAAACAGAAAAATGTGTGTGTGTGTTTTGTATATTCTAGTATTTGTATGCATAATGTACACTGTTATTTTACTTTAAAATTGCACAGTTAGAAATATATGTGCTCATAAAAAGATATCTTCATTGATATGGGTAAGTCACTTCAGTCGTGTTCAACTCTGTGCGACCCCATAGACTGCAGCCCACCAGGCTCCCCCATCCTGGGGATTCTCCAGGCAAGAACACTGGAGTGGGTTGCCATTTCCTTCTCAAATGCATGAATGTGAAAACTGACGTGAAGTCGCTCAGTCATGTCCGACTCTTTGCGACCCCATGGACTGCAGCTTACCAGGCTCTTCCATCCATGGGATTTTCCAGGCAAGAGTACTGGAGTGGGGTGCCACTGCCATCTCCATCATTGATACAGTATTTCCTAAAGGATTTATGAAATTTTCTACATCAAATACAGAAAGTTCTTAAAATCTTCAGGAGTTCTATGCCATATGAATTTTTTATATATTAATTTTTATTAGTATATAACTAGTATATACTAGTTTTTATATACTAATATTAAAATTAACATTGAAGAAGTAATATATCTTAACATATAGCCTTGTTCAGAAATAGTAAAACACTTATCAGCTAATCCTACCTAGAAAGCTAGTATTTTAAATCTGTCAATTACTAATATCCTTGTATAATAACTATAATACCAGTTTATAACTTGAACAGATTGACATCCAAAAAGCCTGTAGCACATATCTTTGTGTTGTTCTCTTCATATATCACTACTCTAAATCCTCTCATAATTTGCCTAGTAGCAATTCATTTTTATGGACACTAAAGTCCCAAAGCTGAGTGCCTTAGAGAAGACTTTACAGGATTCTTCTGTCTCTCATTTACTATTCTTTACTATTAACTTAAATCATCACCAGTCTTAACACCTGTCATGAAGCACAAGCCTTTCAAGCTACAAAGCTACTATGAATTTGCAACTGGCATGCATTGATTTGAGAGGAAAAGCCAATCATTGCTTCTTTTAAGAAAGAATATGTAGTGAAGAAGGCAATCTGGCTGAGAATTCTTAAGAATGTGAAATTTGAGGGACTGTGGTAGGAATTTTTGCTTCTACAATGAGTAAATATAACCATTGCAAAACTTAATTGAAATGCATTTGAAGAGGATACATCTAATAACTATTTGATGATTGCCAAACAAAACAAATCTAAATGAGCTTACCTGGCTCCTTAGCAAATGTCAAAGACAATATGTCAAATTTTACTAAGTCTATTGCAAATCTCAAATTTTGGAACTGAGGTATTTTTGGTGGTGTTTGGCTAGCAGTCACTTTATCAAATGAATGATTTGGTAACATGGTTGATTAGAGTCTTACGAAAAACCTGGACTTCTATAGTCATAATTGGGCAGAAACTATAACAAGGTTAGATTCTGTGTTGATCTTTAGGTTTTTAAAATATGCACACTCATATTAATGTTTACACTATAAAAAGACTTTAAAAGTTGTATAAACTCAAAATGGTAATTTTAATTATTTTCTCATAATTTCCACAAATGCAACTTGAACAACGAAATGTAATAATAACATAAAGCTTATATAATAACCATCTTCCTGACTCATCTGCCTTTTTGTTGCTTGGTTTATATCTTGGTTCATCAACAACACCTTAACAAGGGTTATTTTTTTAATAAATAAAACAAAAATAAAATGAATACTGTTGGATATTTACTCACTAAATCATTTCGACTTTGAGACTGCATGGAGTGTAGCCTGCCAGGGTCCTCTGTCCATGGGATTTCCCAAGCAATAATACTGGAGTGGGGTGCCATTTCCTTCTCCAGAGGATCTTCCCAGTTCAGGGATTGAACCTGCCTCTCCTGCATCGGCAGGCAGATTCTTTACCACTGAGCCACAAAACAAAAGCAACAGCAATAAAAACTAGACAACTAAACAGACAAACCTGACTATTGTAACTTCATATTTTAACAAAGTCAGAGATGGGACTTCCCTGGCAGTCCAGGGGTTAAGATTGCCCCTGCAGAGCACATAGATTCAATCCATGGCTGGGGAACTAAAATCTCAAATGCTATACAGGGAGCATTATGTCAGAGAAGTAATTTGTTGAAAGAAAAACAAACAAAAACATCCCCTTGAAAAAATGATCACAGGTTTGTACAACAATTCTCTCATTATCTTTTAGTGCATAAACACTTTCTTCTGATGGTATATATTTATCTACTCATTTATTAAATAAATATTCATTTAATTAATAAATACTAATTTAATGTCTCATTAATGTATTAGGCATTATGCTAGCCAATGGATATATAATTGTTGAAAAAAGAAAACTCTCCTGAAGGAATTTACAGTTCAAAATGTTGTTGGATAGATAAATAAGAAATAACAATGCAATAGTGTATAAAATTATATGTACTCATATATATACACACATGCTTAGAAAGGCATAATACTTGGTGAAATATTAAAGATATTTCAAAAATTAAACACTTTAAAAAACAAAAACACTTACTAATATTATTATTATACAATGTTTACTTGAAGCTACAGTCAATACAATAAGACAAGAGAAACAAAGAAAAGATACAACAATTATTTAAAAAATAAACAGTATTGCCAATATTTCAAACAATATAGAAAATAGTTCTATGAGGTGAGAAAGATTTGATTTCTTTAATAAGGCAAAAATCAAACAAATCATAAAAACATTATGACTACTACTAACTCACAAGAATGTCATTATATAACGATAAATTGTCAATCCATTTGGCATAAAGTGAAAGTGAAAGTGAAGTCACTCAGTCATGTCCGACTCTTTGTGACCCTGTGGACTGTCGCCTACCAAGCTCCTCTGTCCATGGGATTCTCCAGGCAAGAATACTGGAGTGGGTTACCATTTCCTTCTCCAGGGGATCTTCCCAACCCAGGGATCGAACCCAGGTTTCCCGCATTGGAAGCAGATGCTTTAACCTCTGAGCCACCAGGGAAGCCCTGGAATACATAATAATCCCCCAAATGCTTACACTTAATAAAAAAGCAAACATTTTATACACAAAAATTGACAGAACAATAAGAAAATTTATATAGTAATTACCAAACTAGCTGGTTTTAGAAAAGGCAGAGGAACCAGAGATCAAATTGCCAACATCCACTGGATAATCAAAAAAGAAAGAGTTCCTCCAGAAAAACATCTTTTTCTGCTTTATTGACTATGCCAAAACAAAGCCTTTGACTGTGTGGATCACAATAAACTGTGGAAAATTCTGAGAGAGATGGGGATACCAGACCACCTGAACTGCCTCCTGAGAAATCTGTATGCAGGTCAAGAAGCAACAGTTAGAACTCGACATGGAACTACAGACTGGTTCCAAATAGGAAAAGGAGTACGTCAAGGCTGTATATTGTCACTCTGCTTATTTAACTAATATGCAGAGTATATCTTGAGAAGCGCTGGCCTGGATGAAGTACAAGCTAGAATCAAGATTGCTGGGAGAAATATCAATCACCTCAGATATGCAAATGACACCACCCTATGGCAGAGCAAAGAACTAAAGAGCCACTTGATGAAAGTTAAAGAGTAGAGTGAAGAAGTTGGCTTAACGCTCCACATTCAGAAAACTAAGATCATGGCATCCAGTCCCATTACTTCATGGGAAATAAATGGGGAAACAGAGGCTGACTTTATTTTTGGTTGGGGGCGGTGGTGGCTCTGAAATCACTGCAGATGGTGACTGCAGCCGTGAAATTAAAAGACACTTACTCCTTGGAAGCAAAGTTATGACCAACCTAGATAGTATATTTAAAAGCAGAGACATTGCTTTGCCAACAAAGGTCCATCTCTTCAAGGCTATGGTTTTTCCAAAAGTCACATATGGATGAGAGAGTTGGACTACAAAGAAAGCTGAGCACTGAAGAATTGATGCTTTTGAACTGTGGTGTTGGAGAAGACTCTTGAGAGTCCCTTGGACTACAAGGAGATCCAACCAGTGAATCCTAAAGGAGATCAGTGAGTGTTCATTGGAGGGACTGATGTTGAAGCTGAAACTCTAATATTTTGGCCACCTGATGTGAAGAGCAGACTCATTTGAAAAGACCCTGATGCTGGGAAAATTGAAGGCGGGAGGAGAAAGGGACGACAGAGGATGAGATGGTTGGATGGCATCACCGACTCAATGCACATGAGTTTAGGTAAACTCTGGGAGTCGGTAATGGACAGGGAGACCTGGCGTGCTGTGGTCCATGGGGTTACAAAAAGTTGGACAGACTGAGTGACTGAACTGAACTACCAAAGTAGCAGATATTAACATGTTTCTCTCAATATTGACATCATGTTGAAAAGAAATAGAATATAGGTATAAAATATTTTAAAAACATAATAAATAACATAAATTTAATGGACATGAAAAAAATATGGAGAATATTTGTCCTTCTCAAGCTTATATAAGACAATTACAAAAATGTCTATATACTGAGACTTAAGTATTGAACTGATCTAAAGATATGGCTAAGAAGTATGTTCTATGACCACAGTCTAAATAACTTTTAAAAAATAAATAACAAAAACAATAGAACTATACATTAATTAAATAATTGATGTATAATCATAGCATAAATCATAATGGGATTTTCAAACACTCAGAGTTGAATGACAACAAACATACTCCATCTCAATTGTTGAGGAATGGAGTGAAAATTGTATTAAAAGGGACATATGCACGTTTAAATACATATATTTGAAAAGAAGACAGATATAAATAAGCTAGTATCCAACTTAAGAAGTGAGGAATCACTTATCCTTATCTACAAAAGGAAACTAGGAGAGGGAAAGTGAAGCTATGAAAAAATAAATACTGAAGTTGGGAACAAAGAGACAGTAGAGCAGATCAATGATCCCAAAGGATAGTCTAGATAAAGTGTAAGCAGTTTCTCAGATTGTGGACAGAGGTACTGTAGTACCTGGATATATCTGGGCTGAGAAGATTGGTATATGAATTTGGTTGTTTTTGACTTTTAGCAAGAGGTGAGCATGTATATATCAACAAGTATGAAACAATAAAGAGGAAGAAATTTAAGACATAGGAGTGAAACTTTTAAAGGATGAGGTATAGTCCCTGAGAATCCAGGAATTTGTTTCACCCAAATTCACTGACACTCAAATCAAGACCAAATAATTTTTTTTTTCTGATTTCTAGTCTATGTTGCTGAGTTCAGTCCTTCCAGACCTCTAACAGAATTCATTTCCATTATCACGGTAACTCAGAAGGCTGTACTTCCTTCAGGTCACACTGGGACTATTTGAATTTCAAGAGAAGAAGCATAACAAATACTCTCATACTGGGAAAGATACTAGGAATGTCCAAACCGAACAAACACTGAACAGTCTGAAAAATGTTTGAGTTGTTTCAAACATCAACAAAATATTAGTGATTGTGAATGTCATGAAAAAGCTATATCACTCAGAATATGAGTGTGTAAATAGAACTTTATAATGATATCTCATAGTCACATCCTAAGATGGTACACTAGGTTAATATTTTTTACATATGACTCACAGGAAAAACCTCAGTCCTGCTGTTTTGGCAGTTATTAGATATCTACAGGTCACTGGGTACATTAATACATTAATAAATTATCCTTCAGAATGAATGTCAGCATGCCATATTCTAACAGAATAGATGAAAGATGAGACTATTATTAGAGGAATGGCTATTAATAACTTTATTGTTTGGACATAATAATAAATATAAAATATAATATACACAAAGATAAATATTAAAGAATAAATGTGTCCCCTAAAGGAAAAAAATACATAATAGAGTAAATAACAATCCTTAAATGACCTTTGTGATTTAAAATTGGTGTTCTTTTATTATTTTAACTCTACTTTTCTCCAATCATTCAAAACAGTTTCATATGTACCAGTAATTCATAATCCCAATTATGCCATGAGTACTTTCTAATTGTTCTAACCTTTCCATCATTGCAAAAACCACTATGACTCTTATCCCAGTAGTGATTCCAAAAGCATCTCTTCTCAGTAATAAAAATGTTCACTTCAAATGTTAGCAGTTAAGGGACACTGAAAAATTAACTATCGACTTCAGTGAAAGAAGCCCATCTTTCATAATATTTCCAAACCACAATTTAAGGGAAGAAATGTCATGAACAGCCAAATCACGTAACCCAGTGGCCTAGTCAATTATCCTAAGAACAATCAGATTTCCATTTTGAAATAATTAACATTTTAGCAAGGATAGTATCTCTTTATAGCAGGTTACTTTATCATAATTCAAATTTTTCAAAAATGATCTATTAACCACATCGTGATTCACATAAGATCTGGGCATTTTCACCTACTGAGATTATTAATTGAAAATTAAATATTTGTCTTCATTGTTCTTTTATATAAAATATCTAATATATTTGCTAAGCCAGGGATAATTTATTCTCCTATTTGCAGAGCCAGTTCAGGTTTTCAAGTTCTTTATAGGCATAATGATATGCTGAAGTAAGAGAATAGAACTTGGACAGACTATTTAAACTAAGCCTCAGTTTTCTCATCTGTAAAATGGGAATATTAATACTTCACAGATAATATATAAGATCATGAAAGGAATATAACATTGGTGCCTGATACACAGAAAATGTTCAATAGTGGGTAAGCTATTAAGAGGAACATCAAAAATTGAATTGACAGTCAAGACGTAGCAAAAGTGAGGAAGCAGGTATAAATGAAGTGTCACATTTGATTTATTCAAGAAATAGGGAGCAAAATTAGGAAATGCACTTTGGATACTTTTCCATTTCATATTTCAGGTCATCTAGGTATGCCTGGCCATTTTCCTATACCTTGGATACTTAACTAAAAAGTTCTCATACGTGAGGGGAGGTGAAGTCGCTCAGTTCTGTCCGACTCTTTGCGACCCCACGGACTGTAGCCTATCAGGCTCTTCCATCCATGGGATTTTCCAGGCAAGAGTACTGGAGTGGGTTGCCATGTTCTTACAGGGACAAAAAAAATTGAATGGGGATACAAGAACTAGTCATTTACAAATACATTGCAGATACTGGCTTCATGCCAAGACTACATGTCAACTGTCATTGACACATGCACAATCCTGCCCCAAATAAAGCAAGTTAACCAAATTAAGCCAAGCCAAACTAAGCAATCAAAGCAAAGCAAATAAAACAAACAAACACCTTTGTAGGGTGCTCATTAGGCTGAGGCATAAGAGTGATCCTGTTTATAAAGGAGGTAGGAGATTCACATGTAAGAAAACTGTCTGGACGATAACACTTGTGAAATATCTGCTACTCCTATGCTTCCCTGAAGGCTCAGTGGTAAAGAACCTGCCTATCAATGCAGGTGATGTGGATTCTATCAATGGGTAATGAAGATTCCCTGGAGAAGAAAATGGCAATCCACGCCAGTATTCTTGCTTGGGAAATCCCATGGACAGAGGACCCTGGGGTCATAAAAGAGTCAGATAAGATTTAGTGACTAAACAACAACAATCACCCTTATAAAAAGAATGGCAATCAACTAGGAGGAAGATATTCTATAACAAATGGATGAATTAATATAGGAGTAAAGGTTCTGGAAACTTTTACAGATATATATTCTAGTTCAGATCCTGTTGCAAATATACAATTTATATAAAAATCAGTCTTTAGAATTTAGAACTAATTTGGGATTTAAGAGTCAAGAAGAGTATCTAGTACCTTTTTAAAAAGGTTTTAAAAGAATTACTTTTAACATAGGTCTTGAATAAGAACTAAAACCATTTTGTTTTGCAAGCAGTAGGAAAAAACACCATCTTTGCAAATAAATTATTTTATCTTTTAAATGTACTTTGTTAATAAGCAAAATAGTCTTCTTCTCTACAGTGAGAAACTGATTTTTCTTGATAGCATTATAGTATGTCTATGGCAAACTCCACATACAGGAACTATGTCTTTAATCAATGCAAGAGTTCAATTTGTATTGCTTTTTTTGTTGTCATTAACATCACAACCATAATATTTTATTTACATTTTTTACAAAGGTTCAACAATATTTCTAGGATGGTACTCCTTCACTTCATAGATTCTATCCAATATAAACCAGTTAGCACCATTACTAGACTACAACAAATGGAAGAGAATAACGTTACACAAATGAATAAACACAAATAGTAAATAAAAGCTGGGTTAAAACATAACATTCAAAAAATTAAGATCATGGCATCTGGTCCCATCACCTCACGGCAAGTAGATGGGGAAACAGTGGAAACAGTGACAGACTTCATTTTCTCGAGGTCCAAAATCACTGAAGATGGTGACTGCAGCCATGAAATTAAAAGACGCTTGCTCATTGGAAGAAAAACTATGACAAACCTAGACAGCATATTAAAAAGCAGATACATTACTTTGCCAACAAAGGTCCATATAGTCAAAGCTATGGTTTTTCCAGTAGTCGTGTATGGATGTAAGAGTAGGATCTCCAAAGAACTGATGCTTTTGAACTGTGGTGCTGGAGAAGATTCTTGAGAGTTCCTAGGACTGCAAAGAAATCAAACCAGTCAATCCTAAAGGAAATCAATCCTGAATATTCTTGGAAGGACTGATGCTAAAGCTGAAGCTCCGATACTTTGGCCACCTGATGCAAAGTGTTGCTTCATTGCAAAAGACTCTGATGCTGGGAAAGACTGAAGGCAGCAGAAGGGGATGACAGAGAATAAGATGGTTGGATGGCATCACCGACTCAATGGACATGAGTTTGAATAAGCTCTGGGAGATGGTGATGGACAACAAATCCTGGCGTGCTGCAGTCCATGGGGTCACAAAGAGTTGGACGTGACTAAGTGACTGAACAACAATGACAAAAATGTTTTTCTTTTCTAATTCTTAACATAAATTTTTTTTATTATTGTCTTGCTTTTTCAATTTTTTGATAACAAAGACATTATTGCAATTCATTTGATGTAAAATTCCCTACTCTTTCAGATTACTTGTTCTACTCCAAATAATACAGAGCACATGTGGTTTCTTCCTTTTTTTAGTGTTATATTGGAGGCTAATAGAAATGCTTCAGACTTTCAAAATATAAAGACTTTTTTAGCATGTTGTGACTCTGAGTATATTTCTTATACACAGATACATATGTAAGTTTAATTGGGCTGCTCTTTAGAACTGGGTGCTTAGAGCTGTGTCCACAATTGTAAAATCACTGTGCTTATCATGAAGATGGTACAATGTTCATTAAGTTTGAGGAAAGCTAGGTGAAACATTCTATCTGATGTGAACATGTAAGCTGAGCTACCGTAATCAGGACACTGACAAAATGAATTTAGGGGGCCCTATCACAGCTACCAATTGCTATGAATCCAAGACGGGACCTTCCCATCATGTGGGAGTAAGTACGAAGTCATTCATCAGCTCTAAAGTACATGCTGTTTGATGCCCTTTGAAGACTTTTCCATTCTTCTTAGAGACCAAGAACAGAAGGTAACCTGATAAATAAAGTTATCATTGCCATGTATCTTCTTAAACAAAGCTACACACACGATGATCTGTCCAAGTGTACAGAAAATAGCCATTGTCAGAAAAAACATCTGGCAGTATTTGCTTCAGCATATCTCCTGAATTTTCACCACGTGATTCACGGAAGTCCTAGAAGATAGAGCAAAGGCTCCCCGAACTAGAATGTAAGCCTATATTAAAAAAAAAAAAAAAAAAAAGACATGTGAAGATTAGTCATAGAAGGGATTAGAAATTCTGGAATGGTCCTTCTGAGGCCCATATGAAAAGCTCTATGCTGGAGCCAGGCAATCTTTGCCACCTGAGAGAGAGAATAAGCTGTCATCGGTGAAAGATGGGCACTTAAAGTCTTTGAGGTGTTGGCTCAAGGTCAAAAGACATCCTGAGGAAATATTCTATGAATATAATACTCTGTAATATTGGCAGGATGTAAAGTGTATTAGATGATGTAGTACAGGAATCAGGATATTCTGTCGAAATTGTACCCTTTAGTGGAGCTCTCAAATGCGGGTGTAGTACTTGCCTGGCTGCCCTAAGGGGCAGGCGAGGTAGCACCTTGCTACTGGGTTAGAAGGGGTTAGCGCCTAAGGATGGTTTACTGCCCTTACTGTGGCACAGTGGTCATACTCCCTCACCAGCTGTGTACAGCATGCTCAGCACACTCAGCAGCACACTCCCTGCTTCTTCTCTTCCCCCTTTCTCTCTTTTCCCCTGCATGATGCACCCACTTCTAAAATTTTGGATTTAATTTTAAATCAGATAGAATGAAACAGAACTGTTCCCACAAAAATAACAATGAAGCCTTTTTTCTAGATCACTACATTCCAGATTTCTGTAGTAAACTGAGCTATCATATGAAAATGAATAATAAAAACTGTGATCTACAGTATACATTGGTTGATCAAGTGTCCTAAGGTCATTACTTTGGTTGCATTTAAAAACATAATGACCAGAATTGAAATGAGATGTTGCTCTGTGTGTGTGTTTTATTATAAATACTCTGTGGTACAAATTGTCTAAAAATTCAGTTGATAATGAAGATACCTTAGAGGATCTAATTCGAGATGTTAAACTAAAGCTGAAATGAAATCAAACACAGGTGTAAGGTCCTTAAGAGGCTGAATAATACATCTGCCGATGCTGCAGGTGGTGAGTACTTTCGCTAGATAATGTGAAATTAGTATAATAGATCCTAAATGTCTACTAAAGGTTAGACAGCATTTTCCTCCGTTCTAGTAGATGTCTATTGCCATTCCAATTTTGATACTTTGGTTTAAAAATCCACTTAGGCTATATTCTCAGCTGTAAACTTTTATTTCCAGCAGAGAATCAGAGTATTTATGGTTACAAATTGTCTTTCCAACAGTCTCCTCACTTTTCTGTAACCTCTATCCTTCATGACTGAGAAGAAACTCTTATCTCTAAGAAAATGATAGGCCAAACCATATAGGTTTTGGTTGATTAAACACAACACCTTGAATATCACTCAGAGGTAAAACAAGCACTGCAAAGCACAGGTGCAATATTGGGTTCAAATTCGTAAAGTAAATGGGTCACTGAGTTCTGCACAAAACCTCCCCATGGTCTTCAAGGACAACTCCAAGTTTAAAGTATTACAGGACTTCAGTAAGGACAACTGCTGGCTAACTTCAAATGTTAAATACTGCAAGTAGTGTCACATACCCATTCTCCACAAACTACTTCTTTCTTTACAAATTTAAAAAACACAGAGGAATGCAGTTTTGCTTAGGCATTACATATTTCCGTATTCTTTGTGTCTGATGTCATACATTTCATTTGAATATAATCTATTATTAAATGCTATGATTATTTTCTAAGCAATGAGCAACTGAACTGAACTGAACTGAACTGGATACTTTAAAGGGACATTATGATTCATATTTACATGAGATACCGTCTGAAAGGCTGTGTCAGAAAGACATAGATGGGCAAACACACAAATCTTATGGATAGAAGAACATTTGGGGCTTTATATTTTATATATTAAATTAAGCCATTGAATATAAATCATAAATTCACAAACTATATGCATATTATAAACCAACATAAAACCAAGGTATATTATGACTTCAAAAAGAATTTCCTGCCTCTTTGACACCATGATGATATGTATGCTTGGTTAAATTAAATAGGTTTTATACAATTTGTTCATTAAATATGTATTTTTGAAAATGTGCCATCATATGTTTATAATGATTCATTTATGAATGAATAAAAAAAGTTTTTGCAAGCAATGTCTCACTTTTCTCCAAAAGACAAGTGGATTTGCAGAAGCTGGCTGAGCTCATTATACAGTAGTACTGAGTGTGAACTATCAAGGTTTCATTCCTTTTTCCAACTCAAACAGCTGCTACCATCTCTGAAGAAGCAGGTGTTGATGCGTGAACAATATTAGCACTAAAAAGAACAGGCCGTTTGGTGATGACTCTTCTCACTGGAATATTATATCAAAATACTTTTAAATTCCCTAAAGTGCCCAGGTGAACCAGCAAATTAAACTTTAAAAAGTCTAAAAATATCTCAATAGTTTCATTAGTTCTCCTTCTCCTTATCAATCCAATATAAAATTATATGAAATATAACTTTTAAAAAAGAATATTACATTGCAGGGATTTTACTTTTTATATGACTCAATATGAAAATATTTTAAAATAAAAAGATTGGTTTCAATAGCAGAAGTACCAGAGAAAAATAAGAAATAAGTCAGATAGTCCAAACATTAAAATCCAAATTTGGAACTTTAAAATAAACTCAATTCCAATAATAAATACATACATTATATTATGATAATGTCATGTCATTGAAAACATTAACAAAAGAGACTTCACTTGTGCTATTTTTACAGAAAGGTCATTAGAAAGCATTTTATATAAACAGAGCATTCTCAGAATGTTAAAAATTGCATTAACAAAACATTCTTTTTGAGGCTAGAATTTAAGACTATATATATTGCATGCATGCTCAGTCTTGTCCAGCTCTTTGTGACCTCATGGACTATGGCCTGCCACGATCCTCTGTCCATAGAATATTCCAGGCAAGAATACTGGAGAGGGTTGCCATTTCCTACTCCAGGGGATCTCTCCTACATGAAGGTAGAACAATGCCATATAGAAGTGTAAAAATAAGGCTAAGAGTTGAATTTTTCTATTTGTCATCAATCCTTTGGTACTTAGGGAAATATAGATTAAAACATGACACTGAAACTATTCTTTAAGTGGCTCCATAACAAGAATAGTCTACTCATGTTTCATGGCAGATTGAATTCTGTGAAAGAAGAAGAGAATTACTGTGTTTGGCACTGTTCAATTAGGTGGATACTTTTATTCCATACTTACTAAGTTATAAGTTGTTATACCTTGAGCAATTGTTTCAGGAACTCCAGGGTTTGAATAAAAAAGAATTACTGCCAAAGAGACCTGAAGCCCTGAGAGTTTCTTTACCATAATCTGAGACAAATTTTGAAAAATGATGGACTTGCATATATGCTTTGTGAAAAGGCCATCTCTGCAATAGCAGAAAAGATATTAAGTTGTGGCTCTCAGATTAGTTTGATGATGGACCTCTTCCTCTCTGTGGAAGTTTGAGGCTAAATTCTTAGGTATGTGATGGCTTGAAATATTTCTAGGGATAGAAGTAAGCTGTCCTTGTCCCCAGATGAATGGATCTCAATCAGAATTTTTGTTCCCCAGGAGCATTTAGCAATGTCCAGAAACATTTTGGATTGCTATGGCTTGGAATGATGCTACTGGCTTCTAGGTAATGTATACTACCAAATATCCTACAAGGCATAGGGCAGCTACTTGTTAAAGAATATCCAACCCCAAATGTCCATATTACAGCTGCTGTGAAACTCAGGCCTATATGCAGGCCAGGTATTATGCCTCTCTGTTTTCTACTTTCTCTGCATGTCCTGTATGTTCCCTCAATTAGTGTTAAAAATTACAGTTTAAGCTTAGTTGTGCTATCAAAAATTATCGAAAAGTTAATAGTCACAGCCAGCTTTAAATTACTTAATTCAGTCAAATTAAGCTATATATTAATTGAATGCATGAGGAAATGACAGAGGAACAAAGGACATTGATCCACTGCACCAAACCAAGAGCTACCACCATCAATGAAAACTGCTGTGCTCAACAACGACATCTTATGTAACCTGGGGAGCAAACATAGCAATACATCCAAAACAATGGGAAGTTAGAGTAGAACATGAGATTTGTTCTTAGAAACACATGAAATAAGCTTCAGGATGTATCAGAAATCACGAGGAGTCATGTGGAAATATTTATACCAAGGAGACTTACATACTAATAATTTGGGTATAAGAGTCATCATGATTTCATTACATTACCTCATATAGACTGCAAAAGGTAGAACCACATAAATGATACTTCATTCAAAAACCAATTCTTATAAATCTGTATCTATAATACTATAAACAATGTCTGAGCCTTAGGAATGCAATAGTATAAAAAGAAAAAGGACTGCTTTCTTGATGGCAACATTAAAAAGTAATTGCAATAATTTATACCTAAGTATATCAAAAGGAGAAGAGGCAACAGAGGATGAGATGGCTGGATAGCATCACTGACTCCATGGACACGAATTTGAAAAAACTTTGAGAGATGGTGCAGGACGGAGCAGCCTGGAGTGCTGCAGTCCAAGGGTGTGCAAACAGTCAGACATGACTTAGTGACTGAACAGCAACAACAAAGTATATCTTATTTAATTAAAATACCATTAGTGAAAATTTGACATTTTTGAGAGAGAGAGTTTTCTGATAAGATGGGAAAGCTATGCCCTAGACAATTTTCTGAGTAATGTTACAGATTGTTGGTGTTTAGGAAATACAGATTTATATTATCTCTCATTTATTATGTCTTCCTGAAATAAAACCATGTAATAAAATTTTATAAAATCCAGCTTTTGCTTGGGAAAAGGATGAGAAAAACATTGTGAAAGTCACTAAAAATGTTGTAATACACTAATTCATCAGTACTCTATAACGGTGCCTTCCTATGCTACTAGTTTCCTGGATTATATTTATTTTACAATAAGCAGAGTAAAATGATTACATATATTGCATAGTCATTAAATTGTCAGTTTATCCTTGTAACAGATTATAATATTCTTCCTGCTTTCCATATAAGGAAACTCAGCATACACAGCCTGCCTAAGGTCAGCTTTATGGTAAGCAATGGAGCCTAGATCCTAACCTTGCCTTTAAGAGAGCAGACCTTTTTCTTTTTTTACACTCTTATACTGCTAACCTTTGACAGGAAGCTAAGCATTTGCAGTAAAGCCTTTGGTTAATAACCGTATGTTTTAAAAGAATTATTGGTATTATTTTATGCTTATTTTTCTTTGATATGCTTTCTTTCTACCATGCCCTAGACCATAAACACACAAATATGATTAGAAAGGATTAACTACTGAAAATAGTCAAGTTAGAAATATGAACAACATATAAACTGAACCAAGATATGAGAATGCTGTATGAGAACAATTTAATGGCTAAGCTAGGCTTGGAGTAGAGCTGAACCACTTTGATTTATTGTTATTTGAAGGTGTCTCTTTATAAAAGCCAAGTCAAAACTCTGAGACATGAATTTTGTCCTTCTCTGAAACAATGTCAAGGCAAATGATACACTATTCTCCTTGGGTCAAATATGCACATATATATGTTTCCTTTTTTTCAATTATTTACATAAGAAAATAGAAGTAAACTGTGTTGTTGTGATTACTGCATCATGGGTCATGTTTTCTATGAGAAAATGGGAAATGAACAACTGCAAAAACAGAATGACAATACATCATAGACAGCATTTTTTGTAAATACAGGTTTGCTCTTGGCATTCAGATATACCACAGGACTACATACATGAGGACTGTAAAACAATTCTAACTTACATAAATCTTCAGATAAATATATTTAAAAAATTAAGTCAAGATGATACCATTTAAAATTTGAAAAAACACAGAGCAGATGTGATGGTAGGCATCCATCAGGTTTGGCAAGTGTGCAGACTACTGAATTAAGTGTCCTGGAGTCTGGCATGGAGCCAATTATTTCCTTCAAGTTGCAGCTTAGCTTATGTTGAACTGCTGCCCTGAGAGCCCAAATGACCCTCTAGAAGACCTAATGCATTTCTAAAAGAATGTAGCTTACATTCAGCACATAACTCTTTGACTTGAAAACTCTTCTTTTTGTGAGTGTGATAGAAGCAGGGATATCCTTGAGTGGTCTGAGGCCAAGTAATGCTACTGTTTGTCATCCCTACTTAATGGCTCCATCTGCTGTCCAACTTTCTCAAAAGCTGTCTCACAAACATCTGAAATCAACTCTGGTATTTCCCCAATATTCCATTTTGCATTTTGTGTGCCCACCAGGCTCCACTGTCCATGGAGCTTCTCCAGGCAAGAATATTGGAATGAGTTGCCATGCCCTCCTTCAGGGGATCTTCCCAACCCAGGGACTGAATCTAGGTTTCCCCTATTGCAGGTGAATTCTTTACCAGCTGACCTACGAGGGAAGCCCCTTTAAATGACATTCAGTCTTTTTCAACTTCCAAATGTTTATCATTTCACTCCTGCAAATACTTGAAGCTCAAACTGAAAATCTCATGAAATCGGTGCTATTTAAATAGTTTCTTTGCTTTACACTTTTTTTTCTGTACAGTACCTAATGTTTATAATTGTCTAGATTATCAGGGTCTCAAATATTTACATTCACAGATCTCTATTTTTTTTTTTGCTATTTCCTCCATTTTTTCTCACTTCTTTTTCCATAACAGAAAGATAATCAAGGTAGGAGGAAACAAATAAAATGCATCTATTTGGGATTTTTAACTAGTGCAATGGTTAGACTAGTAGATATAACACTGAAAATCTTATAGAGAAAAGGAAGGTTTTTAAATTAAAACATCATTTGCTTATGGCACATTAATAACTCCCCAGTTAAAAGTAGATAAAATGTTTTTTTCTATGTTTTTAAAATCTGACACTCAGTAATTTTTTTGAGGTTAAATAAATACAACCATTTTCTCTTCCATAGAATTGTTGGAGCAGGAGTCATAAGCTCTGACACAGTCCATACTAGATTTATTATTATTGGTATTATATTAAACAATGATTTATCAGAACAATATCTGCTGGGAAATAACCATTAACAACTAAAAGCACTGAAAAAAGGAATGGCAAAACATCAACAACAGTTGTATCCAACTATTACATGGAATGAAGCATGAAAATGTTTAATTAGAAAGGTCACATTCAGAAAAGTTTTGTGGTAAAGCGTAATTTGTTATACAGAACATACATTGGTTAGGTAGAGGAAAACAATGGATCAAACAAAATCTTGCATATATTAATTAATAATAATATATTCATAAAACAAGTGAGAGAGTACGGATGTACTTATACACATATTGCCATCAGGAGTTGGAAAACCAGTGATTTTGCTACATCTATGACACCAGGTTTCCTAAATCATTAGTCCAATAGCACACACCTAGGGAATTCTGGAGAGGCTGAAGCACTCCAAATTTCCTTTAGGTGAACTGCCTCAGTTCAAGAAGAGTTTCCTACTCTGTTTTCTTTCATTGGCACACTCCTCTAGGCAATTGGCCTTTCTTCTATCCCTTCCATTCTTCTAAGCAATTGCCTCTTCTTTACCAAGTCTGACTTCTTGAAAGCTTGAAATAGATATGGTAACAAGGTGTGATGTCCATCCTTGGCATCTAAATAAACATTTATGAAACTGGCAGCAGCACTCTGTGTGCTGAATAAAATATATCCTTTAATTTGGGAAGTATCCTACCCACTGTTTTCAATCTTTAGTGCTGTTATCTGGAGAAGGAAATGGCAACCCACTCCAGTGTTCTTGCCTGGAGAATCCCAGAGATGGGGGAGCCTGGTGCGCTCCCGTCTATGGGGTCACACAGAGTCAGACACGACTGAAGCAGCTTAGCAACAGGGCTGTTATCTTGGGAGACAGGTAGCAAGAGGAAAAGGAGGACTATGGTTAATTTCTAAATGTGTGTCTTATGGACGACAACTATCGCATTAACTTGTGATAAGGTATGATTGAATAAATGATATTCCTGCTTGGTTAACTACTATCTTATTAGGAACTTTTTCAATTTCCAGTGTCAGGAATTCAAATTGAACTACTTTAGAAATAAAGAGTTCATATGATTAGGAAAGGAAATGATATAGAGTTGACTAAATTAGAGACCAGGCACTTTCTGTCTACTTTCTCTCCTTTTCATCATTCTCTTATACAAGAAATCTCAAAACAGAGATTTTTCTTTAAATTTGGAGCCAGTGAAGCTCTGGGCTCATATCTTTCATTTAATCACTATAAAGCAAAAGGACTTTTACTGCCAAGAATCAGGCTGAAAAGATAAAATCCCAGATTAAAAAAAAATTGGTTCAAATGACTGTCTCCTGAATTAATTTTTATGGTCAAAAATGATTAAGTGCTATGCCTGACCAACCCTAGGTTAGACCCTAATGTCTTAGAAAGCCCCTGAGGGTACATGGCTGAGATTTTATAAACTTATGGCCACTACCACTCAGAAAATATTGCTAGCTGCTGGCTTGAGGTGGGAAGCAATTGTTTAAAACAAGGAGATACTATTCCAATAATGAGAAAGAAATTCTGCCTGGCCAGATTACAATGTCTTACCATATTAACTGTATCACAAACAAAACCTTCTTCTAATCTTTTATTTGACTAAGATTCCCTTAGGCTCTACTCTTTATAGTATAAAGGGACATAAAAACATCATAAAATCAATATTAAAAAAAAAATTTGCTCAGCTATTTTATAAGACAGAGAAGGTAAATTTAAAAAAAAATCAAGAAACTTAATTTGAAAATTATTCAATTGTGGATAAATAAGTACTTGAGAATTGAATAATTTCACACATTATTACAGTATTTACAAAGTAAACATTTTTAGTAAATCAAATAAATAATTGTTAAATGGACATATGGTAGTATAAAATGTATGATAATTTGTACAAATTTTAATGATCAAATTAGTATATCTAAAGCAAAAGAGAAAATGCAAATGATATTTGTCTTTCTAGTGCTTCTTATTGACACTGTAAAAAAAAATGTTTTTTAGTCACTCAAGTCACCTCTGACTCTTCTGCTACCCCATGGACTGTAGCCCGCCAGGTTCCTCTGTCAATGGAATTCTCCAGGCAAGAATATTGGAGTGGGTAGCCATTCCCTTCTCCAAGGGATCCTTTGGACTCAGGGATAGAATCCAGGTCTCCTGCACTGCAGGCATTCATTACTGTCTGAGTCACTATGTCTAGTGCTTCTTATTGATATTGTAAAACTGCTCTCTAATTTCAGGTTACTTGCATCTTTTCAACAAAAACTGTTGTTTGCTCAAGACAGTTTATTTTAATTGAGCTTTCTTTAGGATATGGAATTTGAATTAAACTTGAAAGAGTTTCACTTGATATCCTTCTAATAAATTTTAAAGATTATATATTACTCTTACTTTAGAATTAACTGATTTCCTTCAAATGAATATGTCACTCTGATTGGTTTATATAAAATAACCTCATTAATTATTCCAAAGTTACAGGTGAAATTTTCACAAATTTTGCAGTAACTTATATCCCAGAAATAGAAAAGCAAGGCCGTTATTTAGAAGGCATTTACATTAAATCTTGGAGACTAATTGGTGAAGTGAAAGAAAAGACATTTTCTTCTTTTCTTTCTTGTTCACTTCTCTTTTCTCTCTATCTAAATACACACACAAGTATATACACATGAGTAATTTTGAAAGGAGGGAAATGAAGATAGTTTCTTTTGGACCTGAATAGCATGGCTGCCAAAAAAAAAGTTAAAATTGATTTAGATAAAACTAGTGGGCATATCTTTTTAGTAAAGCACTCTGCTCTAGTAGAAGCAGCCATGGAGGTGACTTCAGTCTACAGAAACTGAGAGGTACAGAAAGCAGCTACACATTTGCTGAAGGTTTGGAAAATTCATCAAATGCAGAGTAACTGAGATAATGAGGGTGATACTGAGAATAATGGAAGATGTAAAAGAGAAAGGAGAGGATATATTAATAATTGCTGGATTAAAAAAATCTATTGTAAGAAAAATACATTAAACTTATTTTCCACAATAAAATATCAGGGTAATTAGTAAGAAGCTGTAAGGAGTCAGGTAGTCATACATATTCAGCAGTTATTATGAAGAAAATTTATTAAGTGTTGTTAAAATTCTTATAATGTTTATATCAGGAAATTGTTAAATGTAAATCAGACCTTTAAAAATGATACTCATATTTTTGAATCAGGTTTAGATAGCTTTTTCCCTGAATATCAGCAAAGTGCAATTTTCTGGAAACTCTATTAAAGCATGCTTTACAGAACTTTAAAAAGACTTCAAATGTCCTTGATAAACATTTTATTATTTTATATTTTAATTTAATAATATATATATATTTTGTAGAGCACTTTAATTCCTATTATTAACAAAATTATTTGTCCTAAGATATTTCACCTCAGGCCTAGACTCAGTGAGTAATCTTATAACCTAGGAATTAAGTATATTATCTCCACTGAGTTCTTCTTTATGGTTTTTAATATGATTTCTGCTTCTGACCTTTTACAAGATTCAACAGGTTAATGAAGTATAAACTCTCCAATGGCTATCTTTATGCAAATAGTTCTTTTTCCTTTCTGCAAAGTTTTTCTTTTCTTTTTATGTGATCCAAAATTTATGCCAAGCTCTCCATTAAATAGATCTATACTAATGAGGGTTTGCTTCTGACCCTTTGTTTTTAACACAGAACTATTTCTGACACTTCTTAATCCTCAAGAATCTTTTCCAAATTTAGTGAACTTTAACAAATGTCAGTTAAAGGTTCACTGACAAATTAGAGGTGAATAGAAAGACAAATGAATGACTTAACACATAAATGTTCAGTAGAAGAGGAATAAGAGGTATCTCTTGAGACTATCATACTGGAAAATAATCAAAGTGTAGAACCATTCAGTTTATAATTAATCAGAGAATTCCAATATATATTTCCTTATATATTATATAAATTATTTTATTTAGATACACACAAAATCCCTTTATTTGTATCTATTTTAAAAACTTTACTGTGAAATTTGTCCTGATAGATTATAAAACCTCCAGGAATTAGCCATCTTCCCCCTGCCTAAGCAATCTTAGGTAGTTCTGAGCTACTCCAAATCATTCAGAGGCTCACACAACCTATCACTCAAATACATTTTGAATTTTAAGGAATGAATGTTTAATATGCATCTTTGCTATATTTCAGGACTTACCTTTGTAAGATTTTTCTTGAATATGCTATTTGAAATATCACTCATTTTCCCCTGATTTATTTCATATAATTTATTACCATCTAAAATATTATATGTCTTACTCATTTATTTCTCTATTGTCTGCCTCCCTATAACTATAATATAAGCTTCACAAGGACAGGGTATTGGGCGGCTGTGATCTCTACACCAACACCAGTGTCTATCCCATGGTAGATGGTCAAAAATGAAATGTGGAATGAACAGGTAAATGCATATTTAATCACTCTTGAAACTCAGAAACTTTTAGGGATTGCTAAACCAGGAAAGGGGCTTCCCAGATGGCCCTAGGGGTAAAGAATCCATCTGCCAATGCAGGAATCTTAAGGGACATGGGTTCGATCTGTGGGTTGGGAAGATCCCCTGGACATGGAAATGGTAACTCACTCCAGTATTCTTGTTTGGAGAATCCTGTAGACAGATGAGCCTAACGGGCTACAGTCCATGGGGTCGCAAAGAATCGGACACACTGAAGCGACATAGCACAAGCACAAACCAGGAAAACACATATTTTTTAACTTTTAAAAATATTTATTAATTTATTTTACAATATTGTAGTGGTTTTTGCCATACACGGACACGAGTCTGTGAGTCCTTGCTAGCCCTATGTTTCTTTTCAATGAGCAAAGTGAAAAACAAAAACAAAAACTGCATTTGTTTACAATTCTACATTTAAGTGCTCAAATTGGCTAACTGGTCATATTTACTGCTTGCCATAGTTTTACATATCAGAGGTAACATCTCCTCTGATGTCCTTGGTTATGCATCTCCATTGTCTTTGAGTTTCTATCAAGAGATTTCTTATAGAATAAAATCTGAGATATAAGTTCTTTCAGGTCTAATCACCTATTGTTATACAGGAACCCTACTGACATGGTGGTGAAGTATGGTGGGAAAGGAAGGACTTAGTATTCCTTGTGATTAAGTCTTAGTATTTTAATTAGCAACAAGTACTTCTCATTCCCTTGCCCCCCCTACCCACCCTTAGATGAAACAGGAAGACTACAGGGGATTGGAGTTGGATATTCCCACTTCTGTAAGTCAGATGCTACTGCTAAGTCGTTTCAGTCGTGTCTGACTCTGTGCGACCCCACAGACAGCAGCCCACGAGGCTCCCCCGTCCCTGGGATTCTCTAGGCAAGAACACTGAAGTGGGTTGCCATTTCCTTCTCAAGTGCATGAAAGTGAAAAGTGAAAGTCAAGTCGTTCAGTAAGTGTCTGACTCTTCATGACCCCATGGACTGCAGCCTACCAGGCTCCTCCGCTCATGGGATTTCCAGGCAAGAGTACTGGAGTGGGTTCCCATTGCCTTCTCCCTGCCAGTCAGGTAGGTTCTGGTAAAATGTTTCCCACTGAGGGAAGGCCTCATTAAGGAGAACAGTTTTTCAGGAATGACTACTTTTTCTTCCTGTCAGAAGAATGAGGGGCTATGTCTCTAAACTAATTTAATGTAGAAAAATTAAAAAAAAAAAAGAATGTATCCATTCAAGAATTTTCTAATTGCTACAAATAATACTTCATTTATAACAATTTCAGTATAATGATATTAGAATCCTATAGTTCTCTAAATCTGGGTGTATACACTGAAGACCAAAAATCCTCATGTGATTCATGGGTACAAGAACACACAAAAGTTTTCCGTTTCCCTTTCTTCAGAATCTACTGAAGATTCTATCAAAGAAATATTGAGTAAGGTCAATTTCAAAAGCTGTGGGAATGTAGAAATAGCACTGGTATTTAAATGCTTTTCTATTAGAAACAGGCAATGATACTTAACTTTAGGCTCCTGAAGTTTAAATGAAGTTAATCTGCTGTTATTTAAAATAATTTCTAATTTCTATCTAAGTATTGTTTTTATTTTTACCATAGATAATTATTATAATTCATTCTTGACAAATACTACTGATATACTTACAGAAGGCTTAAAGGTAAGTTATTTATGAAAACATCAACACTTGAATGTTGCCCAGCTTTCATTTACAATCTCCTTTAGAACTCCAAAAGAATAATGAGGAAAAATCAATACATTTCCAAGAACTTTCATAGGAACACCAATGTGCTTCTTGAAGTTTTATAGGAAATATCAAATATTCACTGAGAGACTTTCACTTCAGTTCACCTCATGAGAAATGCAAGTGTCTGGATCTCAGTTAGTCCAAAGATATTTTGGTCCTACTTACTTAAGTGCATTTCTTGTAAACTACACTGGTCTTTCCAAATGACGTTATAAGTTTGCATCCAAATAGACATAGATCCAAAGGTCAGGATGTTATATAAAAATTTCAAAAGATGGAAAATAAAATTTTTACACAACTTTGAAGCTCTGTTTTATCGCACTACATGGTGCAAGGAAGACAGTGTGGGGTAGTGAAAAAATAAAGCACAGAATTAGAAGGCAAGAGTTCACTAAGTTTTTGCACATTCTTCAGACTTTTTGAGATTTGATTTGTGATGTGAGGAAAATATTTTCTATCACTAAGATCTGTATAAATTAGATCTAGACATGGTGCATCTGTAATTGCTTTATAAATTATAAAGTTATTTTAAGCATAATGGATCATTGTAATTATTAGATGTGCTTGCTGAACTACCCATCAATAAAAAATGAATACAGTCTGAGTGGATTCAGACAATTCTCATCAATTAAATGATCACAAGAAAAAAGAAAGAAAGAAAGAAAATGACCAGAAGCTAGCCATTATCCAAAACTAACCACAGAGAAGAAAAATAGTATCTAGAAGTCACCACTGGCCTCCTGATTCCAGACAATGTTCTGTCGATCCTGCCTTTGCCTTTATTTATGACAATGATAAGTTTGATAGTCTAAATGGGCTTTCAAATGTAGTTTCCAAAAGTCATCTAAAAGGAAAAATGTTCACTTTTCCTCTTTCAAATTGTCTAAAAATTGCTACTAATGTGATAGCATCATGACTGGTTGGAGTTCTCTAGGAGATAGTCCATCACACTGAAGTGTTGAGATAAAATATGCTGGAGATCAAAACTATGAGTTAGTTTCAAGTAAATGTTTATACTGGAGGTAAACTTAGGAATCATGTGAATACAAGTGCTATATTTTGTATCTATAAGAAAAATTATTGACTTTAATTTTGAGAAATATTACAGAATCAACACATTGAAAATTAGAATTATAGCTATTTTTCTCTAAATGGGTTTTTACACTTTTTAAATTGAGATTCCATACACTTTACATCTTATACCCACCTTGCACTGAGGAAAGGCACTGTGAATACAACTATTGTATGCCATTGCTTTGAATGCATCCATGTAGCCCTCATGTACATAAGAACAGAGAAGTGAAGATTTGTGAACACTGTAGGATACTTTGCAGGCCTTTAGAAGACAGTTGAAAATCATGAGATAACTAAATATTTTAGGAAGATTTTCTAAGTCTATACATTAGACTAAGCACTAATACTGAAATACATATTAAGTATTCTATCTTAGAAACTGGAAATTTTATATAAATATATTCATTAACACAATTTTGCCACTGACTTTTTTACACAATTCTAACAGTGGTATGTAGAATTCTATATAGAATTTTGTCCCTTGATTTTTCACCTCACAGGATATCGTAAACATTTCCTACAGCTATATAACTTTTCATAAACTATTTTTAAATGTCCATAACAATTATATTAAATAATATTCATTTGTTCAAAGCATTTATAGGACAGCTACTATGCTCTAAGCACTATGCCAAGCACAAGGGATACATAATACTAAGAACTTTATATCACTGTACTCAAACTCTGTTGAGAAGAAAGACCTTAAGTAATTAAAATACAAGGCAGTGGATGTGATAATAACATTACATAGAATCTTGAGAATCAGTAAAGGGATACCCAAACTAAGTCTAACTCCAGAAAGATGTCAAATTCATAGAGCTAACTGTTAAAGGGTGAGTAGAAGTTAATCAGTCAAAATTAAAGTATTAATGAGTATTTCCAGGCAAAGAAGACACAGACAAACACACTGGCTTAAGAAAAACAGCCTTGCATTCCACAAAAGAAAGAATAAACACTTTAGGATAGCTAGAACGTAAAACAAATGGTGAGAAATGAGCTTGAGTTTATAAGCAGTGAGTCACTAGAAGCCTACACGTCTTATAAGTCAGGAAAGTTCACTGAAAGGTTTTAAGCAGGAGAATAAGATGGCAAAATCCAAATATATCATATAATGGCTACGTAATAGGAGCGAGATTTACATGGGGCAAGGAATCAAAGTTTAGAAATAGTTAAAAGTCAATTTCAAGATGAAGTCAATGAACTTTCTGCATATAACATGAAATGACTAAAGAAATGATTATATTATCACCTTTGTAATGTTGAAAATTAATAAGAAACACAAGCTGGAATCAAGACTGCCGGGAGAAATCTCAATAACCTTAGATATGCAGATGACATCACCCTTATGGCAGAAAGTGAAGAGGAATTAAAAAGCCTCTTGATGAAAGTGAAAGAGGAGAGTGAAAAAGTCGGCTTAAAGCTCAACATTCAGAAAATTCTGGTCCCATCATTTCATGGGAAATAGATGGGGAAACAGTGGAAACAGTGTCAGACTGTATTATTTTGGGCTCCAAAATCACTGCACATGGTGACTGCAGCCATGAAATTAAAAGACGCATACTCCTTGGAAGAAAAGTTATGACCAACCTAGATAGCATATTCAAAAGCAGAGATATTACTTTGCCAACAAAGGTCTGTCTAATCAAGGCTATGGTTTTTCCTGTGGTCATGTATGGATGTGAGAGTTGGACTGTGAAGAAAGCTGAGTACCGAAGAATTGATGCTTATGAAGTGTGGTGTTGGAGAAGACTCTTGAGAGTCCCTTGGACTGCAAAGAGATCCAAAAAGTCCATTCTAAAGGAGAGCAGTCCTGGGTGTTCATTGGAAGGACTGATGCTAAAGCTGAAACTCCAAAACTTTGGCCACTTCATGTGAAGAGTTGACTCATTGGAAAAGACTCTGATGCTGGGAGGGATTGGGGGCAGGAGGAGAAGGGGAAGACAGAGGATGAGATGGCTGGATGGCATCACCGGCTCGATGCACATGAGTTTGGGTAAACTGCGGGAGTTGGTGATGGACAGGGAGGCCTGGCGTGCTGCAAATCATGGGGTCGCAAAGAGTCGGACACAACTGAGTGACTGAACTGAACTAAACTGAATATTCATTGAGGATCTATCAACTGTCAGACACTGAAGTGCTATAGCTATAAGATCGTGTTTAACCTAATGAGCTGAGTACTACTGTTACTCTTACATCACAAATGAATAAACTAAGTTATGGAGAAGGTATGGAAAGTCAAGATTCAAAACCAGGCACATATGATGTAATATGATGAGTAAGAAAACAGGTCAAGTATAATGCTTAGTTTCTAGTTAAATTTCCTAGAATGTAATGCCTCAAACTGAGGTGGAGAAACAATGAGAGAAGCTCATTTTAATGTATACCACAATTCAACCATTTTCCTATTGGACATTTATTTATTTCCAATATTTTATTCTAAGCAATGTTGTATTGGATATCAGTGAATAAATACAGTTGTATATTTTGAATTATTTCTTGTAGAAACCACTGTGTGTATTTTTAATCTTTATACCAACAAAATATGAAAGTAATAATTTATTCCAAAAGCTTACTCATATTGGCTATTATTTTTCTTCCTAAAATGTTAACATTCTTACCTTCTGGATGAAAAAATAACCCTCCTCCCCAAAATGACAGCAACAGTATTTAAATCTAATTGTAGAACATATCCTTTTTTTTCTTTTCTTTCCCTAAGCCTCTTAAAAAGATCAGTACATCCACAGATTATTTTTAAAATCACTAGAGGACACCTGCATCATACGCAGTGCAAGGAGGGCTGATAAGGTCTTTGCTGAGAAGTGCATGATGACAATGGGATAAACCTTAGCTTACTCCTTTTTAGATCCTAACTAGGGGCTTTGAAAAAGTCATACCTTTGTAGAAGCTCAAGATCTTAAAAATTAAAAAGGATAGTATTAACTAATTTCTTAGAAGCCTTTAAAAGGGTAGTTTTTTCGAAGACATGCATGCAATTTATATAATACAGTGAAATTGGCAGTCAAGGATATTGCATAAATATTTTCTTTTTTCCATTCTGTTTTTGTTCACATTTTAGTGGGAGGCATTTAGACACAAAGAAACAGCTTGTCAAGCTTAATCAAAATAATTATCACTATTTTCTATACTCTTATCTTCAGCAGTTAACTTTTATTAAAAAAAAATCACAGATGTTGAATTTGTGATCAACAGTCTGTTGGATTTTGTGAACTTTCCAGTCAGTCCCTAAAGATGGTGTTCCATTAGCTGATCCACTTCTCTGAACCCCATATGGGTTGGCATGCAGAATCCCAGTTAGTTTCCTCTCAGTGGCACCTTGTCATAGCACCTCCCTTGCTCTCTTCCGATTCCTATTGATAGCTGGCATGAACAAGCAGGCTAAGTCAGGATACCAATGACTCACAGAGGCTTGAGACCCTGTACAGCTCTTCTTCCTTATATTGTATCTAGCAATGTTGTAGTACTTCTTTTTCTCCCATGTGTTAGGAGATTCCCTCTAAAAATCATCTGCTCATTACATGTGTTGGTTACATTTTTATCATCCTGCTAGGTACTGCACAGAATTAACTCAGCCACCTGATAAAACAGACCAAAGAATGTTGGCAAAATGCTTTAGATACAGACTGGAATGCACTAGCACTGTATTATTATTATCATCATCATTATTATGATCTCAATTGCATTAAAAGTTAAAAAATGAAAAAGTTACACTCTAATGATGCATGATGTGAGTTAAAAGCACTTAGTATTTGAAATGACTGACTCACTACATAAAATATATCAAGAATGAGATGAAAAAGTACA
Source organism: Capricornis sumatraensis (assembly GCF_032405125.1). Classification (NCBI taxonomy): domain Eukaryota; kingdom Metazoa; phylum Chordata; class Mammalia; order Artiodactyla; family Bovidae; genus Capricornis; species Capricornis sumatraensis. The sequence goes on along the minus strand of NC_091070.1, from coordinate 173,563,233 downwards.
CATAAATAGGACTGAAAAGGTACATCTTCCATAAGTACTGATCTACCTCAAAAAGCGAATTTAAGTGTGAGGCTTCAATGAAATGGTATGCAGGTAATTCAGTGACTTAAATTATGGGCACTATTAACTAAATAAAGTAAGGTATAATTTCTTTATGTATTCATATCATAAAGAAATCTATTTATGTATTCATATCTGTATTTGTACGTATATAAAACACTTGGCTTCCCATATGACTCTCTGGTAAAGAATCCTCCTGCCAATGCAAGAGACACAAGAAATGCAGGTTTGATCCCCTTGGTCGAGAAGATACCCTGGAGAAGGAAATGGCAACCCATTCCAGTATTCTTACCTGCAGAATCCCAGGGACAGAGGAGCCTAGCAGGCTACAGTCCATGGGGTTGCAAAGTGTTAGATACAACAAAGCATGTACACAAAGCAAAAGACATTATTATATATGCATTACTTATGGGAAAGTGATGATTTGTGCAGTTTTATTTCTAGCACCTATTATAGGACTTGACACTCATTGATTAATCATGTAAAGAATAATAGAAAGGCACACTAATAGGGACTGTGAGATGTTTACATGAAATTGTTTTCTGGCCATTTTAGAGCGTAACGTAAATAATCTTGATTTATTGCATGTTTACAACATTTACATGAAATGATCTATTACTATGTGCACATCTACTATGTGATGCTACTACTACGTATTGTTTAAAGTCTTTAATAGGATACCCAACACCATATAAAATATAATCTACTTAAAATAAAAAATCCTTTCACTGTTATCACTGTGATGATATACACTATTTCAAAGTAAGTTTTTATTTTACAGAAGTTAATAATGAGCAAATAATGAGTACGTACACATATGAGTGTTGATCTACTTCACTGCAAAAGTAATGTCAAAGAGGTGTAAAAGCAGGACAAAAGCCCAAATACTCCTTTTAAAACTATCCTCAGGGACTGATATCTTTTCCTCCTCTTGGGAGCAACTGCTGACTCTACTTTCCATGTAGTTAATCACTGTGCTATCTTTATTTATTTCTGAATATTTGAGTGATCTATTTAATGTCCCTTTCTAGCCTCTCCAGCCACTAATTCTTTTCTTTCTAATCAAACACCTAGAATTTATTAGAAACAGCATTCTTTTAGATCAATAATACCCTAAAAAAGTCAAACCCAACAATTTTTTGATGTGTTTGTAGTATTTGAGGTAATTACACATTTTAGGATTTTATCTGCTCTTAATTTCTGCTCCCTATACCATCCTGTTTCTGGTATTCTGATAACTACATCTCCACTCCTTTTAGGATAATCCATTTCATCTTTTTTTCATTCTCCAAATGCAGGATATCCACAAGGTTTAATTCCTGATTCTCATAGTTCTTTCCTATATATCAAGCCTCCAATATTTATCTGATAGCTTTAACAAAAACCCCACGCTAAGTAATGTCTGAACTCTCCATCCTTTTCTCCTAATGAACGCTAGCTCCTAATTTCTAATTATATGCTGGAAAGTCTCATTTTATATAACTCCATTATTATATAAAACTCAACATATCCAAAACCAAAATCAGCAACTTTTGCCCATCAACCCACACTCCTCCCTAGTATTCCTGTTTCAACGCATAGTTTCCTTATGCTCAAACACAAAACTTTGTGGTTCCTACTCATTTTCCCCAGTATGGGATAAGTCGCCAAGTCTATTTAGTGTTCATTACCAGTGTGTCCTATAACAGTTCTTTCATTTCTTATACCACCAAAGTTTGGGCTTCTTAAATATTATATCAAAACAAAACAATAATCATCAACCTAGTTTCTCAACATTATACACAGCTCACAACAATCAACTCTCTCTAAGTGGTCAGACTAATCACTAATCCTGGGTTCAACAACCAAATATCCTATGTCTTTTTTTGAACATTACATTGATTCTGGTGAATTTACTGTCCCCCAAACACATGGCCATGTCTGCTTGTATTCCATTATCTTATATAAAATGCCATTTTTCCTTCTAATTGTTTAAATTCTAGCCATGTTTCAGTCTACTTCAGGTTCTACATCCCACAATATTGACTACTTTTCTATGCTGCCATGCCAGTTACTGAAAATTCTATTATTTTCCTAAATCATATACTGCTTGCATGGGTTCCCTGGTGGTTCAGTAGGTAAAGAATCCACCTGTACTACAGTAGATCTGGGGCCTGTCCTTGGGTCAGAAAGCTCCCATAGAGAAGGAAATGGTTCCCCACTCCAGTATTCTGCCTTGAAAATTCAATGGACAGAAGAGTCTGGTGCGCTACAGTCCATAGGGCTGCAAAAGGTTGGACACAACTGCGCAGCTAAACCACCATATCACCATACTATCTGCATGGTCTTTTTATGTTAAACTTATTCCTTTGTCACATCATCAACAAATGTAAACCTCCTGAAAGTTGGGAAAGGTTTTTAACATTTATGTGTGTGCCTCAGGTTTCCTCATCTGTAAAATGGGAATGAGAAAATCACTTGCTTTTTAGCATATATGTTATATTGCATTATTGGTCTCAATAATTCAACTCTTTTTACAGTCACACTTTGCCATGGGACTTTGCAGAACACTGCCACTATGGACATGCCTTACTTCTTTGTGTCTAGAAGACTGGGCTTGCACTGACCAATAAAATGAGGTTGATAATGGGCTAGTTTTAGACCTTAAAATGCATTCAGTGTTTTTATTTACCCATTAGCACTTTTGACATAACAAAAAAATACAAATTAAAAAGAAGAAGATCATGTCCAGGTCACTCTCTTGTTCTCAGGAGGACAGTGAGAGGAACATGAGCCAGAGGCACTGCCCAGAAAATCACAACTCTGGGAAACAACTAAACTGAAAACAGAACAAAGATTCTGAATAGATCAAAACACTCCTCAGTCACAAATTAAAAACTGTCCTGTAGATTTTTAACCTAAGTATATATTTATTCTTGATTACCACTGAGTTCCTGCAATTATTTTCTACACTGCATATTTGTGAAAATAACTAACCAATACAGGATAGTTAAAAGCAAAATGCTTGTGAAACGCTCAGAACAATGCTATTATGTGCTCAATAAATACTGAATTATTATTTAGCTATTTGCATTTTTTTCAGAATACCAAGAACAGAGTTTACAAAGAAGGTACAAAACATTCTGTAAAAGTAAATGGATAAAAAATCATGGAAATTACTTCAGCATGAAAGGCCAGATACTTCATTTAATTTTCCAGTCAAAGTAAGGCTGTAATTTCTGTTTCCATTTTGAGTGTACTAGAGAAGAATGCAATCCTATGAAGTAACTTATCGAGTAAGAATATACACCCAAGTGTCCGAACGCACCACACATTCCTTAAGACTAAATCTGGCTCATGAGGTCTGAATTGAAATGACTCTGAGTATACAAATGTTATAGCTATTATAAGTATCAGTTCAGTGAAGTTCAGTTGCTCAGTTGTGTCCCACTCTTTGTGACCCCATGGACTGCAGCACGCCAGGATTCCCTGTCCACCACCAACTCCCAGAGCTTACTCAAACTCATGTGCATCACATCAGTGATGCCGTCCAACCATCTCATCCTCTGTTGTCCTCTTCTCCTCCTGCCAGCCTCAGGGTTTTTTCCAGTGAGTCAGTTCTTCATATCAGGTGGACAAAGTATTGGCATTTTAGTTTCCACATCAGTCCTTAAAATGAATATTCAGGACTGATTTCCTTCAGGATGGACTCGTTGGATCTTCTTTCAGTCCAAGGAATTCTCAAGAGTCTTCTCCAACACCACAGTTCAAAAGCATCAATTGTTTGGCGCTCAGGTTTCTAAGCTGAACTTTTATAAGGCGTTCAGCTTTTAGTCCAACTCTTACGTCCATACATGACTACTGGAAAAACCATGGCTTTGACCAGATGGACCTCTGTTGGTAGAGTAATGTCTCTATTGGTAAAGTAATATGCTCTCTAGGTTTGTCACAGCTTTTCTTCCAAGGAGCAAGTATCTTAATTTCAAGGCTGCAGTCACCATCTGCAGTGATTTTGGAGACCCCAAAATAAAATCTCTCACTGTTTCCATTGTTTCACCACCTATTTGCTATGAATTGATGGGACCAGACTCCATGATCTTAGTTTTCTGAATGTTGAGCTTTAAGCCAACTTCTTCACTCTCCACTTCCACTTTCATCCAGAGGCCCTTTAGTTCTTCTTCGCTTTTTACCATAAGGGTGGTATCATCTGCAAATCTGATGTTATTGATATTTCTCCTTGCAGTCTTGATTCCAGCGTGTGCTTCCTCCAGCCTAGATTTTCTCATGATGTACTCTGCATATAAGTTAAATAAGCAGGGTGACAATATACAGCCTTGATGTAATCCTTTCCCGATTTGGAACCAGTCTGTTGTTCCATGTTGAGTTCTAATGATTGCTTTTTGACCTGCATAACGATTTCTCAGGAGGCAGCTAAGGTGGCCTGGTATTCCCACCTCTTTAAGTGTTTTCCACAGTTTGTTGTGATCTACATAGTCAAAGGCTTGGCATAGTCAAAAACAAAAGTAGATTTTTTTTCTGGATCTCTCTTGCTTTTTTAATGATCCAGCGGATGTTGGCAATTGATCTCTTGTTCCTTTTCTAAATACAGCTTGAACATTGGAAAGTTCATGGTTCATGTACTGTTGAAGCCTGGCTTGGAGAATTTTGATCACTACTTTACTTGTGTGTGAGATGTGTAAATGTATACATACATATATGTATACATATTTCATTAATGTATGTAGTATTTTAAAAAAAAGGAAAAGATGAAAAAGGAGGCTTGCTTTGCAGTCTAGAAGAATTGTCACACTGCTGTGGCCCTTCACATTTCCCTTAAAATGGAAACAAAGCATTTTTTTATATTAATGTACAGAAGAAAACTCAGGCACACAAGGGACAGTGACATGCAGAATTCATACAACTGAATAATAAAAACAAGACGAAAATCTAGGTTTCCTCCTCCAAATTTGGTACTACTAGCATAATTATTATAAAAGGACATCCCCTTCCTCCAGTATACTAACTTTCTGACAATACAAAGTGAAATATTCCATTAGACCATTTCATTGTGGTGGGGACTTGGGCACCTCAAAACTCCCTTTAAGATATTCTGCTTCGGAGAGTATGGTTGATAGACAATTTCTAGCTGTGCATCTTCAGATCCACCGTGGTATTTATGCCAAGGTCAAGCATTCTGAGCTATTTCAAATCCTAAAAGATGATGCTATTAAAGTGCTGCACTGAATATGCCAGCAAATTTGGAAAACTCAGCAGTGGCCACAGGACTGGAAAAGGTCAGTTTCACTGCAATGCCAAAGAAGGGCATTGCCAAAGAATGTTCAAACTATTGCACATTGCACTCATTTCACATGCTAGCAAGGTATACTCAAAATCCTACAGCTAGGCTTCAACAGTAAGTGAACTGAGAACTTTTCAAGATGTTCAAGCTGGACTTAGAAAAGGCAGAGGAACCACAGATCATATTGCCAACATCCGCTAAATCATCAATAAAAGCAAGAGAATTCCAGAAAAACATCTACTTCTGCTTGACTGACTATGCTAAAGCCTTTGATCATGTGGATCACAATAAACTATGGAAAATTCTTAGAGATGGGAATACCAGGCCATCTTATCTGCCTACTAAGAAACCTGTATGCAGGTCAAGAAGCAACAGTTAGAACAGAACATGGAACAACAGACTGGTTCCAAATCGGAAAAGGAGCGTGTTAAGGTGGTATGTTGTCACCCTGTTTATTTAATTTAAATGCCAGACTAGATGAAGCACAAGCTGGAATCAAGGTTGCTGGGAGAAATATCAATTAATATCAGATAAATAGATGACATCACCTTTACGGCAGAAAGCAAAGAGGAACTAATGAGCCTCTTGATGCAAGTGAAACAGGAGAGTAAAAAAGCTGGCTTAAAACTCAACATTCAAAAAACAAAGATCATGCCATCTGGTCCCATCACTTCATGGCAAATAAATGGAGAAACAATGGAAACAGTGACAGACTTTATTTTGAGGGGGCTCCCAAATCACTGCAGATGGTGACTGCAGCCATGAAATTAAAAGACACCTGCTCCTTGGAAGGAAAGCTACGACCTACCTAGACAGCATATTAAAAAGTTGAGACATTTACTCTACCAACAATGGTCTGAACAGTCAAAGCCATGGTTTTTCCAGTAGTCATATATGAATGTGAGAGTTGGACCATAAAGAAGGCTGAGTACTGAATAATTGATGCTTTTAAATCTGTGGTGTTGGAGAAGACTCTTGGGAATCCCTTGCACTGCAAGGAGATCCATCCAGTCCATCCTAAAAGAAAACAGTTCTGAATATTCATTGGAAGAACTGATGCGGAAGCTGAAGTTCCAATACTTTGGCCACCTGATACAAAGAATGACTCATTGGAGATGACCTTGATGCTGGGAAAGACTGAAGGCAGGAGGAGAAGAGGATGTCAGAGGATGAGATGGTTGGATGGCATCACTGACTCAAAGAACATGAGTTTGAACAAACTCCAAGAGATGGTGAAGGACAGATAAGCCTAGCATGCTGAAGTTCATGCAGTCGCAAAGAGTCGGACATGTCTGAGCAACTGAACAACAAAAGCATTTTGCACTTCTTACAGTTAATGACAAAGCACAAGGACATTAGAGCTTAATTATTTCTTTCTGTTAGGAGTCCCTCCTGACTTTGCTTAGGGACTTAACATCAGCAAGACCAAGATGTCTCAGAACTGTGCCACATTCTGAGACTCTACTTCCTCAATCCTTGTTCCATCCATTTCCCCTTCCACAGGTGTCAGGCCCAGGTCAGTATCTGTGGGTTCTATCTGTCTACTTCTGCTTCATCCCATTTGCCCTTCTCAAGTGTTCTCTCTACAGGTATCACACATCCAATCTTGGGTTGATGACTATATCTCAGAGAACCTAACATGACACACTATAAATAAATAATTCAAATACTGTTGATCACCAACTGTGTTTTAAATACCAGATGCTGAGTACTAGGTAAACAAGTAAGAAAAATAACGGGGCTTAAAGTTTAGTATCCGCAGCAATTATCTGCATCACCTTTAGTACAATTTGCTAAATCCTATACCCCAGAGGTCTAAAAAATGCATGAAAACTTGAGGAGATGTTATTTCTTCTGCCAGAGGAGAAGCTATAAAAGCTTTCACAAATGAACTGACATTTGAAATTGGCCTTCAAGTACAAATAACATTTCTTAAATGGAAAATAGTTATGGGGAAGGAGGCTGGAAGAGGACATTCCTGAGTAGCAGTATCAGCATGAATACAGATAAAACCTTGTGAAAGTACATGACATGTTTAAAGGGATATCCAACAACTTTTTACTTATCATTGAACTATAATGAAAAACCACATACAAGATGCTTCCAACAGAAAATTTCTATTGATTTACTTTCTTCATATTTCTCTCTTAGTTGTCAAGAGATAAATGCTCCTTCTCGCTGTAGAACTGGTTAAGAAAAGAACCTCAGGCTTTAGGGAGAGGGCAGTTTTGTGCCATATTTTTTGGAAGGAGCTTTGAGAGAAAATCAGAGTTTCACAGGCAGCAAGTGAGAATAAAAGAATCTATAAGGGAGTACATTCAGTATGAAGATTTATCTCTGTGCTTAATTGGGTCAGCAGCAGCAACAGTTAACACCACTGGCAACAGAGAGGCTGTTTACACTGCAGGACACAGCGGATGACTGCAAGAAGTCAAAAGAAAGATATTTAGCAAAGGAGATAGCAAAGAGACGATGTGCAAGAGAAGTGAGGAAAAAGTACGGGAAAAAAGAGCTCAAGAAAGGATAAATTTGGTGTACTCAAAGACAGCACATGACAAATTAAAGATTTGTAAAGGAAATGACTTGTGAGAGAAAGAATAATGGTTAGGTCTTGAATAACTAGAGTTAGTGAGCTTCATGCCATGCACTAAAGATGACAGAAGAAAAAAATGGAAAAGACATTAGAGACACTAGATAACAGGCTTGAAACAGCAGCCATTGGCTTTCCTGGCTAAGAGTTTTGATTTTCTCTTAATGTGATTTAAGCATAGCAAAATCCACATTAGTTACATATAATTAACTCATATTAATAATATCATAATTTTATAAATTTGTATCAAGCAAATTCCAGCAAGTATCCTCAATGTCTGATTGATCTTTTTGAACAACCTGGTCCTTGTACCAGTTTGTTGTTATTTGGTCACTAAGAGGTGTTCGATTCTTTTGTGACCCCATGGATTGTTGTCCACCAAGATCCCCTGTCCATGGGATTTCCCAGGCAAGAATATTGGAGTGGGTTGTCATTTCCTCCTCCAGAGGATTTTCCTGACCCAGGGATCAAACCCACATCTCCTGCACTGGCAGGTGGATTCTTTACCACTGAGCCACCTGGGAAGCCCTTATACTAATAACTAAGTTCTGAATCCCTGCTAACCAATTCCACCTACTTTGTCAATTTAGGCAATTGTTTAACTTCTCTATAGTTGCTTCACCTGCACAAGTGGATAAAAACAATGCTTACTTCAGGGTTATTCTGAGAACTAAATGAGATAACATATGAAAAAGGGCTTAGCTCAGTGATAACATACAGGATATTCTCAAAAAAAGCTAGCTTAATTTGTCTTTGGCATGTCATTTAACCTTTCCAAACCTCAAATACCTTATTTTTAAAGTGAGGATAACAACACTAGTTTTAAATGTTGTAAGGATTAAAGACAATTGAGTACAAAGCAATTACGATGGTGCCTGGCACATGGTATGCTTTTAATTTTTTTTTTTTGCCTCCCTCTCTGTTAATCTTCATGCTCTTAATTATTACTAATATTATTATTATGCCATTTATTAGACAAAACCATCCAGTTATTAAAGGAAAAGAGAGGTGAAATTATGCACTTCTGCAGTTATATTTCCCTTTATGTTAAAGAACTATAAGTACAAGGAAGACTGCATGATGGTTCAACAAAATATGGTACAATCCAAGAGCCAAACTCTCCAAAGTAATCAATCAGATATGGATGTACCTTTTGTGACTGACTTCATGAAATCAGCAACTACTTGTTCAGGGTCTGAGAATTTAGAAACAATAAGAGCTGCCATTTTCCAGGAGAGCTGTAGAAAGGCTGAGGGAAAAGCAGGAGAAAAAATGCACAAATGGAAATGATATTCACCGAGATGTTTCCATGCATTAAACAGGGCTTTCCAACATCACAGGATATTTCCTAAATGAGGTTACCAACATGAGGGGAAACTAGAGGAAAAAAAAATTAAAATCTAACCTGATATTTTATTAGGTCAAAACCTTAAATGAAATACAGTATCTGGTAGGAATTATTCTTAAACTATTATTTGGAAGTTTTTAATATATTACCCAGCTTTATAATAAACACAGACATGTGGAAGACCCATATTTATGATAAAGACCCATATTTATGATAAATCCTCTTCCATCCAAAGAAACAGAAATGATTCATAAAACCTTCCAATCACTAGCTAACTTAAAGGCTATATACACATGAACTACAATCACCAAAATAGGCAAAAAATACTTGCTCTATGTTGGCGTTGTGTGTTTTCATTTGATCTGATATAATGAGAAGTATAAAAGATTATATATAATGAGGCTTTAGATTTTAAAATTTACTGAATTTGCTAAACAGTAGTTAGTTCCAATCTTCAAGATCATCAGAAGTGATCAATTTTTACTCATTCTGTAACTTATCAAGCCAGAAATGGATCTTAGGAGACAGAGCAGTAGACCTATCTCTATTCAGTGAAGCAACATCTGATAGAAATTGCTCTTTTCACATCTAACTTGGAAGACCTCATCTAACAAAAGTTTAGATCACTCTGCTGCATTTGAGTTGCCCCAATGTAACTAAAATTAACTTGCTATTTTGCCATCTTCCTACATGATTTTCAAAAAAATAACTAAAATCAAGTTCTATCACGTTTCTCTCTACTCATAGAAATTTGTTTGTTGCTTCAAAAGAAAACATGTGATACATACCTCTTATTTTGTTTTCCCTACTCAATCTATGTAGCTTTTTTTGGACAGTTCAGTTCAGTTGCTTAGTAATGTCTGATTCTGCGACCCCATGGACGGCAGCATGCCAGGCTTTCCTGTCCATCAACAACTTCCAGAGTTTACTCAAATTCATGTGCACTGAGTCTGTGATGCCATCCAACCATCTCATCCTCTATTGTCCCCTTCTACTCCTGCCTTAAACTTTCCCAGCATCAGGGTCTTTTCCAATGTGTCAGTTCTTAGCATCAGGTGGTCAAAGTATTAGAGATTCAGCTTCAGCATCATTCCTTCCAATATTCAGGACTGATTTCCTTTAGGATAGGCTGGTTGGATCTCCTTATAGGCCATGGGACTCTCAAGAGTCTTTTCCAATACCACAGTTCAAAAGCATCAATTCTTTGGCATTAAACTTTATAGTCCAATTCTCACATCCATATGTGACTACTGGAAAAACAATAGCTTTGACTGGATGGACTTCAGTTGGCAAAGTGATGTCTCTGCTTTTTAATATGCTGTCTAGGTTGGTCATAACTTTCCTTCCAAGGAGCAAGCGTCTTTTACTTTCATTGCTGTAGTCACCATCTTGCAGTGATCTTGGAGCCCCCAAAAAATAGTCTCTCACTGTTTCCCCATCTATTTCCAATGAAGTGATAGAACCAGATGTCATGATCTTAGTTTTCTGAATGTTGAGTTTTAAGCCAGCATTTTCACTCTCCTCTTTCACTTTCATCATGTGGCTCTTTAGTTCTTCCTTTCCTTTCTGCCATAAGGGTGGTGTCATCTGCATATCTGACGTTATTGATATTTCTACTGGCATTCTTGATACCAGCTTGTGCTTCATCCAACCCAGCATTTCTCGTGATGTACTCTGCATATAAGTTAAATAAGCAGGGTGACAATAAACAGCCTTGAGGTACTCCTTTCCCAATCTGGAACCAGTCTGTTCCATGTCCAGTTTTAACTGTTGCTTCTTGGCCTGCATATAGATTGCTCAGGAGGCAGGTCTGGTGGTCTGCTATTCCCATCTCTTTAAGTATTTCCCACAGTTCGATGTGATCCACACAGTCAAAGATTTTGGCATAGTCAATAAAGCATAAGTAGAAGTCTTTCTGGAACTCTCTTGCTTTTTCAATGATTCAACAGATGTTGGCAATTTGATCTCTGGTTCCACTGCTTTTTCTGAATCCAGCTTGAACATCTGGAAGTTCACAGTTCCCTGCTGAAGTACTGTTGAAGCCTGGCTTGGATAATTTTGAGCATTACTTGCTAGCGTGTGAGATGGATGCAATTGTGCAGTAGTTCAAGCATTCTTTGGGATTGGAATGAAAACTGACCTTTTCCAGTCCTATAGCCACTGTTGAGTTTTCCAAATTTGCTAGCATATTGAGTGCAGCACTTTCACGTCATCATCTTTTAGGATTTGAAATGCTCAATTGGATTTCCATCACCTCCACTAGCTTTGTTCGCAGTTATGCCTCCTGAGGCCCACTTGACTTCACATTCAGGATGTCTGGCTCTAGGTGAGTGATCACACTATCGTGGTTATCTGGGTCATGAAGATCTTTTTTGCTTTGTTCTTCTGTGTATTCTTGCCACCTCTTGCTTAATATCTTCTGCTTCGGTTAGGTCCATACCATTTCTGTCTTTTATAGAGCCCATCTTTGCAAGAAATATTCCCTTGGTATCTCTAATTTTCATGAAGAGATCTCTAGTCTTTCTTATTCTATTGTTTTCCTCTATTTCTTTGCACTGAACACTGAGGAAGACTTTCTAATCTCTCCTTGCTATTCTTTGGAACTCTGCATTTGAATGGGTATATCTTTCCTTTTCTCCTTTGCCTTTGCTTCTCTTCTTTTCACAGCTATCTGTAAGGCCTCCTCGAACAGCTATTTTGCCTTTTTGCATTTCTTTTTCTTGTGGGTTGTCTCAATCACTGCCTTACGTACAATGTCATGAACCTCTGTCCATAGTTCTTCAGCCACTTTGAAAATCAGGTCTGATCCCTTGAATCTATTTCTCACTTCCACAGTATAATCATAAGGGATTTGATTTAGGCACTTCATATCTGAACTGTCTAGTGGTTTTCCCTACTTTCTTCAATTTAAGTCTGAATTTGGCAATAAGGAGTTCATGATCTGAGCCACAGTCAGCTCCCGGTCTTGTTTTTGCTGAATGAAAAGAGCTTCTCCATCTTTGGCTGCAAAGAATATAATCAATCTGATTTTGGTGTTGACCATCTGGTGATGTCCATGTGTAGAGTCTTCACTTGTGTTGTTGGAAGAGGGTGTTTGCCATGACCAGTGTGTTCTCTTGGCAAAACTCTATTAGCCTTTGCTCTGCTTCATTCTGTACCCCAAGGTGAAATTTGTCTGTTATTACAGGTATTTCTTGACTTCCTACTTTTGCATTCCTGTCTGCTAATAATAAAAAGGATATATTTTTTTGAGAGCAAGATCTAGAAGTTATTGTGGGTCTTCATAGAACCTTTCAACTTCAGCTTCTTCAGCATTACTGGTAGGGACATAGACTTGGATTACTGTGATATTGAATGGTTTGCCTTGGAAACGAACAGAGATCATTCTGTCGTTTTTTGAGATTGCATCCAAGTACTTCATTTTGGACTCTTGTTGGCTATAATGACTACGCCATTTCTTCTAAGGGATTCTTGCCCACAGTAGGACATGTAATGGTCATTTTAGTTAAATTCACTCATTCTAGTCCATTTTAGTTTGCTGATTCCTAAAATGTCGATGTTCACTCTTGCCATCTGTTTGACCAGTTCCAATTTGCCTTGATTCATGGATCTAACATTCCAGGTTTCTATGCAGTATTGCTCTTAACAGCATTGGACTTTACTTTCCTCACCAGTCACATCCACAAATGGGTGTTGTTTTTACCTTGGCTCTGTCTCTTCATTCCTTCTGGAGTTATTTCTCCACTGATCTCTGGTAGACAGTTTGTATCATTAAGGACAGTTCATCTTGGACATCACATTCATTCCTGACTAAGGTAATGTATATCCTAAACCATTCCAGAGAGGCAGCAATAGGAAAAAAGTGGACTGGGCCAGAGGACACCTCCAGTGCTAAAATCTCAGTTCAGAGGTGCAGAACTGACAGAAGCTAATATGTTATTATGATGTATTTTAAGGTTTTGCTAAGGCTGTTCCACTTCATTTATATAAATTCAAGAAACTAAAAAATCTAATTAATGTTAAAATATGGTCTTAATCTGAACCTTCCAAACTCTCAATGCATTACTTTTAGAATTGCACTCTATTCTATCCTAAGAATCTACTTCCTCATCTTTAAAATAGAAATGATGAAACCTCATAGGTTTCTTTGAGAACTCAATGAGATGACACATTTAGAAAAACGCTGAAAATGTAAAAATAAATGTTCTACAAGACTGTCATCAGTCTTGTCCTTTACGAGATCTTCACTGGCCACTAAAGGAAAATGATATCCATATTGGGTTTTATTGCTGTTATTTCTTTCTTGCAGGTAAAATGCTTGCCAATTTTCTTCTTGAACAGGAAATATAAAAATCTAGGTGAAATTTATCTTCTTTTGCTGAGTCAAAAGAAATCATTGTTGTGGTCCAATGATCTGGACTCAGGAAGTTGTCATTTTGGTGACCAATTTCAATGCCAAAAATACGTTTTCTCCTTTTACTAGAAAGGTGGTGTTCTGGTTCCCAGTGTCTTTCTTTTTAGCCAGGCAGGGCTTTCTTTGTTTTGGGTTTATCCTCATCCATCACAATTTACCAGTTGAGAGTTCTACATAGCCTTTAATAATGAAATTTCTTAACTTACAAGAGTTTATCAGCAAGTTCTACCACTGTTGATCACCTGATGGACATTTATTTATGTTTAATTTGTATTAAACTTTTTTTTTTCTAGAAAACAGTTATTGAAACAATATGGGTGAGGCCTTAACATAGTATTCAAAACATGTCAAGTATTCAATTTGTTGAAGCATATTTGTTGAAACTTAATTTGAAACATTTGATTTGATCAATTATACTAAAGAGTTGGCCTTATGAATTACTCGAATGCTACACAAAATAGCTAACAAGTGATAATACAACCTAGTCTTGAATTTAGTATTTTCTTGAATTTAGACTATAACATTTTGAGTTTCTTCTACTTTTTAATTCTTTATTAAATGTCCAAGATGAAAGAATTACAAACATCATTTTTATAAACATGCCACGTAACACCTAATCGAAATTAATATATTTTAAAGGACTAATAATAATAGCAACAAACATTTGAACCACAGGCCAGGTAGAGTGGTAAGAGCTTTGCATATGCATGATCTTATTTAATCTTCACCCAAACCCTGCTGGGGTAGGTACTTTTCAAACTCCTATTTTGAATAGGTACCTGAGACTTTAAGAAATTAAGTGGTGGTAGAATCTCTATTCAAATCCAGGCATAACTTCTGTTGTAAAAAGTCATAATTACCATGATAGACTTTGTTAATTACATATATGCTTCATGCAGTTTCCCTTCTGACCTCTCCACTCTGGTCAATTTAGTCAATGCATAAGGGAGAGTTTAATGCTATCCAGCATACTTAAATCATTCTAAGCCTTAGGACAGTTTTGGTTCCTTAAACCAAAACAATGTTAAAGTGATGTTACGTGCTGATCACTGTACTCTCATGAGATGAATACGAAGGGACTCATACTAGCTACCCTATGCCATTCTCTAGCTTCGCTTGAAAATGGCATAATTAAGTTTCAAAGCTAAACTATTTCAGAAAGATGAACCATTCAAAAGGTTCAGTTTTATCAGTAAATTATGAACTTATAGAGATGAAGAAGCTTGGAATTTTTCTCAATAACTACAGGCATAACTTTCTCTTTCAATGTGACCACCAATGTCACATCTCTTTTTAAATCTTCACATGCCCTATATTAATAAGCTAGCTGCCTGAAGGTAACTCCCCCTATGGAATTGACATTGTTTAATTCTTGGCAACAGTTTGTTAATTGAAAGAAAATGAATAATATTCTTCCTTTTAGTACCTGTACTTCTAAAAATGAGTTTTTAGTGACTTTCCTTTAGAGTCAATGATTTCTATTTCTCCTGAATATCTGAGATAGAGTTGGCAGCCTTCTGAGTCCTATATGTTATTATTACTTCTCATGGGATGTTTCCAAACTTTACATTATTTTCATGATTCATGAAAATCTAAAGGAATAGCTGTTTCCCTATTATATTTAGTTATCACCCTTCTGCTTCATAGTGATATTAAATATGAATGTATAATTTTCTGAGATTTATACTTCTAATATTCTAAATAGAATTAAATGATTATTTTTATTATATTAAACAATAGTCATGTCAGAATTGGCATTTAATTTTTGAATGATTTATTGCCAGTTCTGGATAACAGTTAAAAGCAAAACAATAAATGAATTAAAAGTTTATATGATGACTCAGTAACTATACAAACAGATCATTTGATGTGATTCCCTTAAAATTTCCAATACTCATACAAGGTCCAGTATGCATAATATTCTCCTAATAATCTATCCCTCCAAAAGATTTATAGAACATTAGTAAGTATGTACACACAGATCATTAGAGTGTGAACTGGTCCTCTCTTCTTAAAATGTTGGTTCATATTGATCCTGTCATCATTCTTATGTGGTCAAAATTTTCATGAATAATTTCTAAAGTGAAGTTAATATTTACAATTGTGAGGCATTATCTGACTGATTACATTAAAACCAGAAACACATACACACAGAAGAGAAAGTTACAGATCAAAGTTTACTTCGACTGCTTTGTTTTAATAAGCACACAAAAATCTAGCATGCATGCTTAGACTTCAGGATGTATATTTCATAATAAAAAACATCCATTTGGCATATGTATACATCACAATAAGTAACTCGCTAGTGGGGACTTTTTTTCTTTACAGATCCTTGAATTCCTTTTTCTCTTATTTATCCTTATGGAAATCACATATGTATGATCAATTTATGAATATACTTTATCAAAGTACATATCAAAGCCTAGCTTTAAACTGAAATTGAAAATGGGGCAGCGTACAACCTAAATAGAGCCTTGCAGGAAAGGATAACTTTTTTAGGCCATTCATCTCAACTAATTCTGCTGCATAGCCACAGAAGATAAGAAATCAGGGTGTGTTGGTCCAGTACTTAAAATGACTTGCAGCATTAGCTGGCAGTACCACTTTCCCCTTCCACAGATCGACATTCAGGAAGAAACACCTACTCCCTTCAGTAACTCAGGTAATCCTTCCTGGAGATCTTCCTGTTTATTACTGAATATAGTTATTGTTTTATCTCATTTGAAATTATAGTGTTTGCTTATTGTATTTTGAGAAGATTCATTTATAAAATAGTTTTGGAACACTACAAACATTTTATTTAAATGGGTGACTCAAGCATGTTAGTTTAAATTAAACCACATGCTTGGGATATTCATGGAGCTATGTAAGGACTATATTTTATGAAAATGCAGGGTGCTGAGCAGCAAAATTTAATCTGGAGGGCACTTGTCCTCAGTCATGCGAGACAAGATGTATTAGCCATGAATGGATTGCAGCAGTGCTACTTGAGTTTCTTTAATTTTCTAAACCAAGATTGTAAAAAGAATCAGTGGTATTGAATCCCACTGGCTATGGTGAAAAGGCACTGCTCAGAGATAAAGAACAATTTATCTTCTGCTTTAAAAGAGAGCAGTTTTGGCAGACAGTAAAATACATCACAGTATAATATACTCTAGGAAGAACATTACAAAATATGGATTTTTTTCTTAAAATTTTAAGAGTGCTGATTCAGTATACTTTCCTAAATAAAAAGCAAATGATAGTGTTAATTGCAAATTATAAATATTAAAAATGTAAATTACAGTCTAGGAGGGCATATGCACATGTCTTTATGAGACATATGCTTAGCAATGATTCAGTAAGAAGAATAATATTTCACTTATGCAACTAAAATACTAATTAAGTTTCAAATATTCTATGCATTACCACTATTAAATCAAATTAGGTAATGCCAAATTAGAATGGTGGGTTTTTTCCTTTTAGCTATTACTTTGACTTCTCAGGTTACAGTTTATGAATTATGCCTGTGTGTACTAAGTCATTTCAGTCCAAGTTGTTGCGACCCCATGGACTGTAGCCCACCAGGCTCCTCTGTCCATGGATTCTCCAGGCAAGAATACTGTAGTATGTTGCCATTTCTTCCTCCAGGGGATCTTCCCAATCCATGGATAGAACTCACATCTCTCACATCTTCTGAATTGGCAGGCAAAATCTTTACACTTGTGCCACCTGGGAATTATAGGATTTATCAAACCTAGATTTTTTTTTTCATAAATGCCTGGGTAGACTAGTATTGAACGCTAGGATAGTTTCCCCCTCGGTTTAAATTCCTGATATTTTTTTCCATGTATAAAGTTACTGATGATTTTGTCTCTCTTGTTTATTATTTCTATTCAGTACGTCAGCAATATTTAACACATTTTTCATGTAAAAGAACATCAATTTCTAGGTTATGGTTTTTGACCTCTGTGAAGAGAGACAAACACTTTTATAAAGTCATATTACAGAACAAGTAAGCGATGGGATCATTCACTAAGTATATACGTAAACTTTTTGTGCCTAAAATAAAAGAAGCAAACATCTCCATCAGACAAAATAATTTTCATTCTTGTCTGATTTTTCAGGCAGTTGAATATGTAGAGCTTTTGGTTTGTCTGTGTCACCAAGATAATCTTATATTAGGATGAATTATAATTTAAAAATATAGGAATTTTGTCTATCTTTGCAATACAGATTATTTCATACAGAATAATCAAGAAAGTTTGGTATATTAAAAAATCTGATAACCAATCCAGCATAATATAACAGCAAGTATCAAACAGGCACACACTTCTTAATATCACTTTAGTGTTGGTGTCCTTGTGACTCAAAATGGAATATACAGGAACTACATTATTCTGGTATTTCTTCTAAGCACCCATATTGCTAAAATTATTGGGCAGGAAAGAACTACACACATAAAATCCTTACAAAATAAAAAATACATTTTAAGGCCAGAATTATAATTTAATTATCTTTCTAACTTAGTATCAGGGACATGATTTTTTTCATGTTATACTCCTTTATTTCTAGATGATACTGTATTCTTTGTTATAGAAGATTATAGGCATACTTTGTTAAAAAGTTCATTTTTAATAACATACGGATGTACCCCAGGTCAAATTATAACCCTAAAAACATCTGCAATACAGCATTTTAACTCTTTGCGACTTAGCCCTATACATCACCTCCCAGAGTTTACCATCATAATATAAAGTCATCCTCAGGAAATACAAAATCTAGGGAAGATACAAAATGTATGGATGCTATTGGTCTAGGGTAGTGTTTCATTACTTTAATTCAATTAATAAAATCCTTATATAACATAAAAATAATATATAAAGTAAACTTTTTAATATTCTTATAAATATTTGAAGAGTATAAAACTGGAAAATCCATTAAAATCACCAGGAAATGCAATCCATCCCAAAATTACAGCAGAAACTATTCGAACATAATAAGTGGCATTAATATTTGTCCAAATGTTTATCTCTCTCATAATTTATCCATATGTATGAAAACAGGGGCCTATTTCTTTCCTAGAAGAGGATAAATGTTATAGAGCTACAAGTCTTGCTCTCCTTTGTAAATATATATATCAGAATGATAAAGGGAAGAGGGCTGATATTTCCGTCAGCTTGTTTCATAAAAAGTACTAAACCACAGGATGAAACTAATGAGAAGTTTTTATTTTAGTGGTAGCATGCTGTTCTAATTAAATATGTGATATCTAATTTTGAGAATCCAGAGAAGTGAAATTTTTATCAGGAAGTATTTCCTGTTCGAGTCCAAGTTCAGAGGGAACATGTTCTGAGAAGTTGCCAAGATTCACAAGCTGGTTCTCTCAAAAACATGAAACACAATTATATGACTTTGAACTAGTCTGCAACCAGGCACATCATATACATTTGACTTCCCAAAGGAATAGTACACAGGGAAATGAACCATGTTCCACAACCTCACAGTAAAGACAGTCTTCTTCAGCACAAAGTAGGCTACTGGTATCATAAAAGCTTCTGATAAACATGAAGTTCTGGTCAGGATTTGGGGGAAGCTCACTGTGCCTTTCAAACAGGGCTTTTTTGAAATTTTCTTTGTTTATCCCTGTTTTTCTGAAGATCCTGGTTTTGTAACTATATGTCATGTGAATGGCAAAAGAAGAGGTTCTCAAAGTTTCTAATTTGATCTTCATGTTTAACAGAATCTTCATTGACGTCATGAAAGGCCATGCTATGGGGCCCAAACAAGGACAATGGCTGCTACATAATCTGTTGTATGGCATGAGAGCCACAGACACACTGTGCATGCACAGTACATTTGATCTTAATAAAAGGACTCCTCTCTCATGCATATATCTGTTGGCACCTTTCTGTCAATCATATCGCAGTCTCATCATGACAATGAGGCACAGAGATTTATCAAGGATAACCACATAGCACGTTACTCAATACCCATATTCACCCACTGTAATAGGTTGTTCAGTCACTAAGTCATGTCCGACTCTTTGAGATCCCATGAACTGGAGAATTCCAGGCTTCACTGTCTTTCACTATCTCCAAGAGTTTGCTTAAACTTACATCCATTGAGTCAGTGATGCCATCCTCATCCTCTGTGGCCCTTTCTCCTCCTGCCTTCAATCTCTCCCAGCATCAGGGTTTTCACTGATGGTCTTCTACTTTCTCCTTTCCCAGCATCAGAGTCGGTTCTTTGCATCAGTGGACAAAATACTGGAGCTGGAGCTTTATCATCAATCCTTACAATAAATCTTCAGAGTCGAGTTTGTGGTTTGATCTCTTTGCTCTCCAAGGGACTCTTAAGAGTCTTCCCCAGCACCACAATTAGAAAGCCTCAACTTTTTAGCATTTAGTTTTTTGTTTGTTTGTTTGTTTTTTATGGTTCAACTCTTAATTATCACTTTTGGAAAAACCACAGCTTTGACTATATGGGCCTTTATAGACAAAGTGATGGCTCCGCTTTTTAATATGTTGTCTAGGTTTGTCATAGTTTTTCTTCCAAGGAGCAAGTGTATTTTAATTTCCTGGCTGCAGTCACCTTCCACAGTGATTCTGGAGCCCAAAAAAGTAAAATCTGTCACTGTTTCCATTTTTTCCTCATATATTTGCCATGAAGTGATGGGACTGGATGCCATCATGTTCATTTTTTGAATGCTGAATTTTAAGCTAGCTTTTTCACTCTCCTCTCTAACCTTCATCAAGAGGCTTTTTAGTTCCTCACAACTTTCAGCCATTAGAGTGATATCAATTGCATATCTGAGGTTGTTGATATTTCTCCCAGAAATCTTGATTCCAGCTTGTGGGTCATTCGGCCCAGCATTTCACATGATGCTCTCTGCATAGAAATTAAAGAAGCAGATAGTATACTTACTTGATGTACTCCTTTCCCAATTTTGAACCAGCTGATTCTAACCGTTGCTTCTTGTCCTGTATTCAGATTTCTCAGGATACCGGTAAGGTGGTCTGGTATTCCCATCTCTTAAAGAATTTTCCAGTTTGTTGTGATCCACACAGACAAAGTCTTTAGTGCAGTCAATAATGGCTTTATTGAAGGAGGCTCATAATCGTGACATACCATACAACCATCACCAAAGTACTTTAGAAAAATCAGTATATCACTTTGAGGGTGAAGAGTTACTGTTCCTCGTGCTTATTCAACATTTCCTAATAACTGCAAATTTTACCAAGTCCTAGTTTCCAGTACACAGATCAGATAAATTATTTTCCTAGGGAGTGGTAAATTTAAACTGCTTCTACTTTTTTAGTTGCCAAGCATAAATTCTTTTAAACACCTATGCTAATTTTAATTAAAATTAGTCTTCTAGGATGTAATAAAAATTTGTGTTATGCAATGTAATTTGTTCATTTTTAAACTAGCAACCTGATCACCTCCCCCCCCAAAAAAAAAACCTCATAAAATTTAAAACTTGGAGAGAAAAAAGAGGTAATTTTTATAAAAGCATGAAAAGAACTGAAGTATTTTATGGTATATTTCTGAAAAGCCCTATATGATATAGACAGTGATCTTTTTTGGGGGGTGGCAGAAATGCATCATGATATCCAGGGATCATATTCAATATGAAATTCCTAGAAATACAAAAAGAATTAGCCATGACTGGAGTCTTTCATCTATAGACTGAGAAACAATGCATATCTTAATGTGAGCAATAATTCTAAGGTGGTATATACTGCGTCTTAAAAATCAAAACCAAGGGTAATTTTTCTCTCTGCTGTTGTGATGGTGGTGATTCAAGTTGAAGGAAAACTGAGAGCAGTTACACAGGCATAACCCAAAGATATTTCTAATATTAGCTTTCAGGAAATCTGTCTTCTTCCTCACTCTGGTTCACCAACTCCCTGCCTCCTTCTTCCTCCAAATGAGTTAAGTTGGATGGAGCAATGCACGCCTGTGCTTAGTTACTCAGTCATGTCTGACTTTTTGTGACCCCATGGACACAAAAAGCCCACCAGGCTCCTCTGTTCATGGGATTCTCCAGGCAAGCATAGTGGACTGGCTAGCCATTCCCTTCTCCAGGAGATCTTCCTGACCCAGGAATCGACCCAGGTCTCCTGCTTTGCAAGCAGATTCTTTACCATCTGAGCCACCAGGGAAGAGCACTAAAAATTTACAATTAAAAAAAAATGATGTTAAGTCAATGAAGAAAGTATTTGGAAAAGGTTAAGGCTTCCCTGGTGGCTCAGTTGGTAAAGAATCTGCCTGCAATGTGGGAGACCTGAGTTCAATCCCTGGGTTGTGAAGATCCCCTCGAGAAGGGCATGGCAACCCACTCTAGTGTTCTTGCCTGGAAAATCCCCATGGACAGAGGAGCCTGGTGGGCTATATAGTCCATGGGGTTGCAAAGAGTTGGACAAGACTGAGCAACTAAGCACAAGAGTAAAACAGGAAATTCTTAATAATGCTCTATTTGTTTCAAGTTTGAACTTCATTTTAACATTTATTTATTTTTGCCTTAATACATGCTGAGATACTATTTCTTTGTGAAAATTATGGAGAAAATGCAATTTTGTACTTACAAAAATAATCACTGAAGGAGAGAAAATGACATAAGTGTAACTATAATAAAAGAATTTCTGGCAAATTGAGATAATAAGACATAGTCTCACAAGAAGTCATTTTAATAATTGAGACTAAAATTAAAATTTTAATATCCTTTTCTTCTTTCCCTGTGTTCCATATAGTAGTGGCAAGTAGATTTTAGACAACATGTATTTCAGGACAATTAAACAAAGAATTTAGCTTCAAATTTCTATATCAGTAGAATATTATAACATTTCCTTAGATTATATAGTTAAAATCATCTGAAAATTTTAGAGATATTACCTCAGTCACAGAATTGAGGAAAGTGCAAAAAGCTATGTAATATAAGTCCTTTTTGTTCTACCAACAGTCAATGTTTTATTTCTCTTGCTCTCAAAATATGGTGGTGAGACAAAGGAATAAGTGTTCAAATTAATTTTAGTAATTACAGTACTAAAAATGCTAGTCAAAGATTAGAAAATCTTATTTTTTAGCATTAAAAAAGCAAAAGCAAAAAATTGCATGAGGGGTGAGGGTGAAGTCGCTCAGTCATGTTGGACTCTTTGCGACCCCATGGACTGTAGCCTACCAGCCTTCTCCATCCATGGGATTCTCCAGGCAAGAATACTGGAGTGGGTTACCATTTCCTTCTCCAGGGGATCTTCCCAACCCAGGGATCGAACCCGGGTCTCCCGCATTGGAGGCAGACGCTTTAACCTCTGAGCCACCAGGGAAAACACCTTAATTTATTCCATCTTATTTTGCAAATGGCATGATTGAAAATAAAACCTTAATCAACAGAAGTTCTAATCACTTTACTTTTAGATTTCAAAACACTATATTTTACTTTAGATACTTTACAGTATCTTTGACAAAAGAAGTAGATTCTTGTAGACTGTGATTAAATATTTAAAAATGAGCTTTTTAAAAGCAATTACTCATAAACTGGGTAAATATATATGGCTATAAACCTGCCACTTAACCCAGTAGCACAGTGTCAGCACATGGTCCAACATTTTGCAACATAAGCTTTTAAATGCTGAAAGTTTCCCTACTTTGATCTATAGGAAAAAAGTATCTTCTACGTGATATACCAACAGGGAAAAGTATTTATATGTCCAACTTATAGATCTAAGAATAAAAGATCAAAACAAAGGAGTAATTAAGATATTTTGCTTAAAAGCAGAAAAAGACACCTCTACATTTGGTAAGAGTCTATGATCTAAAAGACAAAATAAGGCTTTTCCAAAGCTACAGATTGAGCCAATTTAGATTATTCATATCAAAAGCAGATTTTGATGAAACTAGTTAAAATTCAGTTCAGTATTTATATTTACATTTTTTGGTAAAGTGTTAGGACCACTGTACTGTACAACTTCATCAGGACCATTCGTATGATATTCAATTTGAATAGTAATCCCGGAACTGTTCAAAAAAGTGCCTGAGTAACAAGCACAGACTTCATAACTAATAAATGCTTATTAAATGAAATGAACATTAAGACATTATAGGAAAAACTAAGCCCTAATGGCAAACTGGAGCTTCCCTGGTGGCTCAGACAGTTAAGAATCTGCCTTCAATGTAGGAGACCACAGTTTGATCCTGGGTCAAGAAGATCCCCTGGAGAAGAGAATGGCTACCCACTCCAGTATCCTTGCCTGGAGAATTCCATGGACAGAGGAGCCTGGCAGACTACAGTCCATGGGGTTGCAAAGGGTCAGATACGACTGAGTGACTTTCACTTTCAATGGGAAATTAATATTTATCTCAAACATTTTAAGCAAAATAAGACAAAAATTTCTCTCAATGACCATAATGCATCATTGTGCTCTTGATTGTTCAAAGCTCTTCTATGATTGGTAGGGAAATGAGCCAGAAACTTTCCCTACCAGTTCTCAGCTTCTTGAGGTGAAAAACCACTTCGGCTTTTGAGTTGACTGTCCACAATAAAGGTCACATTTTTCAGCCTTCTGCATTGCCAGGGGTATACATACTTCTGTCCTAAAGATTGGAGGTAGAAGAAATGGAAAGAACAATCGGTCTGGCAAAATGGGAGAATGTATGGATTTTTCTTTTCCTGTCCTCTTTCCCAATGATCAGAACAATACTGTGATACTGGTACTGGAGAGACGGTAGGCCATGAGGTCTCTTTGGGGATAAAGAAGATGTAAACTCTAACAACGTGTAAAGAGCCTGGTTCCGTGACACTCAGTAACACCATGCTAACAGTGAACCATTTACCTTTGGAAATTAACGTGTGACAGAAATCAGTTGCCATCTTGTTTTAAAAACTGTCATTTAGTGCTTTCTATCACTTGTAGCCAAATCTACTCCTGATATAGAAGTGAATGCTCAATTTGATTTTTCTTAAAAATATGTTTTCTAGCTTATGATTTTCCTCTTTTTTTTTTTCTACTTCATATTTTTGACTAGAAGAACAATTAGAAAAAGTTAAATAGATCATACCAGCTTAGAAAACAATTTGATAAATCTGGAGAGGTTGCTGGCCAGAACAGGAAGAAGAGGAGACGAATGCCATTGTTACTCTAGGCTTAAACAGAAATGCAATATAAACTAAAAAATTAAAAAGCACCCCAAAGAAAAGGAAAAAAAGAGGAAAACTCCACAGAACTGCAAAAGCTCAATGTAGGGGCAGAGGTTTATGACAACGATGAAAAAATGTGACCAAGGGGGAAAAAAAAAAATAAAGTTCAAAAGCTTAACTGGATTTCTTAGTGCCGATAAAATCAACAACTACAATAGAGTGGGGAAGAAATAGAAAAAAAAATCCAAAAGATCTACAGAACAAATCAAAAAATAAGAATAATAACTGTTTTTCTTGAGTCAAAAAAAGCACCCCAAATATTTGGAAGATAAGGCAACTGAGGATTTTTATAATAATGTAAGATAGATTATTATTTTGTGTTATAATCTTTCAATTTTTCAATAAAGAATGAGTTTGGAGTCTATTTTATTTTAAAGTGAAGTCATTCAGTCGTGTCTGACTCTTTGCGACTCTATGGACTGTAGCCTGCCAGGATCCTCCATCAATGAGATTTTCCAGGCAAGAATACTGGAGTGGGTTCCCATTTCCTTCTCCAGGGGATTTTCCCAACCCAGGGATCGAACCTGGGTCTCCCACATTGTAGGCAGACACTTCACTATCTCAATATCCCACCAGCGATATTCCAGTAATTCTAAGTTTCCTATAATTGTAAGATGGACCCTTTCTTTATGCATTACCAGTGATAAAAATTCTCCCTATGTGCTAGTATAAAATGACTTAAAATAGTTACATTTGATATATGATGGTTAATATTAGCTCTATAAAATTTGAATTATTTTTTCATTTAGTTCAAAAGATCTGCCAATGTCTATTACCTTCATTTGATTTGTGTGAAAATGTCATACAATTATGTTACAAATATTTCAGAAACAACAACACATCTTCAATCAATTGTATCTTCTGTTATGTCCTATAAGGTACTTGCTTACAGCTTTGAAAAAAAAATGCATTAATTACTCCACTAATATCAAATTTATACCTTTTGTTCTTTCTTTCATGTCTTCTGTGAACAGAATACTGTTGAATTTAACATTGTTAGTTCAATATTTGAAAACATTTTAAATGGTAACTAAACTACACCCTTGTACTCTTAACACTGCACATAACTCAAATGAAGTGACAAAAATAAGGATAGCTTAGATGAAGTTTGTCCACACACAAGCAAGGACAACTATGCCATTACTATTGCCTGACTGACCACAAGGGTGGATCTTAAGAAGCATCATTATTTTAAAGGCGTTAAAATGTGGGAGGGGTGGGAGGAATACCTAAAAATCAATTAAATGCAGTATATGTATTTCCTGAATAGCCATTTTATGCTTAAAACTTGATTAAATTCATCTCAATGAAACATCTGATTTTAATAGACTAATATAAGAAATTAAATAGTAATGGTCATGATCACCAAATCCCTCAAGCTTAATATGGCTGGCTTAATTTCACTAGGGAGTCATACAGAGAAAATGTTAAGATAAGAATACAAATGCTAGAAGGCGAAGACTGCATATAACAAAGCTATATGGTGATGCCTTTATGACAACTTGAATTATGTAAATGACTGCATAATGTTTTTCTTGCCTATAATCATAAAGATCATTCAATAGGTTCCTTGTAAAGGTCTTTAGATCTTCTAAACTTTCCATCTGAGGAGAAAAAAATTCATCATTTCCTTCTCCCCCATCATTTTTTTTCTTCAGCACATAAGCTCCAAATAAGATCAAAATTGATTTCAAGAATGAAAGAATCTTTAGAGAGATAAGACATGAGCCAATAAATGCTAACCAATCCAGCCATTTCAGTCAATAGTCATCATATCAGTAGAAGAACCTCTGTGTTTTTCAGCTCCCTAAGCAGTGATGTGTGAAAAGTCAAGAATGCTGAGATTTTAAGGGGGGAAAGCTGTTGATTCTTGCTATCTTTTACAAACTGTGGCTCGCTCACAGTTCACAGCATGTGAAACAATACAATCTGTTTTTCATATATCCAGACTAATTACATGCTGACTTCTTTCCAGTATTGTTCCAGTTTGTGTTAAAAGGACAGAAAAAAAAAAAAAAACTATGTAAAAATAATCAGAGTAGTGTCAATGAGCTATGTGATGTGTATATACATATAAGCTGATTTCACTTCTACTTCAAAGCTATTATATATACATAACAATAAAGAGTCTTACATTTACTTTCAAATGAGAATAAAATACTATGGAATTAAAGATGTTACTAGGTTATAGTCATTGATTCTTATTTGTGAGAAACACCAAAAATATTTTCAGTCTCCCTTTTGCAACTTGTCATGGAAGATTTAGTCAAGTTTTCAGAACCACAGGGACATATAACAATGCTTAAAAATAAAATTATATGCTCTTGTGGAATATAATATAAAACAATAAGAAAACATGAAATTGTTTTGATGACAGTCATAGCTAAGTGCTTGAAGTATGAATAACTCTATTATATTGCAAATGTAGAATTTTTCTAACACAAGATCAGAATTAGAAAGACAATAAAAATAAATGATTTTATTTAGGAAAAAACAGTCAATAAATTTTGAGGCTAATATGTAGTTTGAAAGTTATTTTTGAATAAAATACTGGTGCTCAATTTACAGTGACAAGGTACTTCTAATTTTATCTTCTCATCCAACCCACATATCGGTATTAGAAGATCTCATTCTACAGTCATTCCCTACTTGAATTTTCAGGTATCAGAAAACCAGACTGGGTTGACATAGCAAGATTCTTAAGAGCCAGAAGAGTGAGGGACTGACTCTCTGACCTTCATCTACTTAAAGGTTGCCTTGAACATAATACTGGACAAATACTAGAGGTGCAGCTTCAAGCCTAGGTATATGTGCATTAAATTGGAATCACAACTTGAATTGTGTTAATCTTCTAATATTCTTTACAGTCACAATCCTTTGTTATTTTTAAACAAAGTTTCATACTCAGGAGTGAGATGTGACAGGTGATTTTTGTTAACAAACAAACAAACAAACAAACAAAAACTCCAGTCATTTACCGGGTTGGTTTTCCAAAAATATGCAGATGCTGTCCTACTGAATGTCTACTATGTGCCAGACCTGATGCTAGAGCTTGTGGAGACACAGAAACAAATGAGGTATCTCTAGCCTCATGGACACATGGTTTAATAGGAAAAACAAAGAGACATAAAACTAATTCTAATGCAATGTGATGTGATAAATGTTATACCAGAAGTATGATTAAATATAATGTGAGCACAGATGGCATGATTAATTCTGTGGAGGAGGAAGGTCAGGCAATTTTGTGAGTGTGTATGGGAAATGCTATTTTTAAAAGCACCAAATACACATTGTTAACAGATGATTATACTTGAGTTTTGGCACAAACCTATTTCTGAAAAACATGGCATAAGAAGAAAACACAAATAATTTATGAAAATATTTGAGCCAATAGGAACACTGACTATTCAAGAAATGGCAGCATCCTAAACTTCACTGCACACAAGTACCCAGTGATACTAATTTTGTATGGGCTGTTAAAGTGCCTCATAATTAGATGCTGCTATGTACATGACTTGCTATCTTTCTACATTTATTATCTTGAATTATTTAATGTCCACATCTTCCAATGAACTAACCTTGATATCTTATTTTGTTCTCACTCCATGAGTTGATATTTTTTTCAGTACACAAAGATGAGCAATGAGTTAGAGATCAAAGAGGCTGAGTCCTCACAGTTGAGACAATCATTAAAAGAGAGAGAAGAATTCATGTTACATTTTATGAAATTATATCTTAGCTTCATTTTCATTCAAGAGGGCATAATACAATAGCTGGTGTTTTAAAGTGACTTCTCTTTATTTTGTCACTGGTGCAAAGAACCTAAAAAAAATTGCTTCTGAGTTTGTCTTACTTTTATTTGCTTGATGATCGCAATACATGTATCTCATTAGTCCTTCTTCCTGATTATGCATGATGTCTTTCCACTTCAAAGTACTTATTTGTTGCTGTTCAGTCTCTAAATTGTGTCCAACTCTTTGCGACCCCATGCACTGCAGCAGCCAGCCCTCCCTGTCCTTTACAATCTCCTGGAGTCCACTTAAAGTTACCTCCATTGAGTCAGTACTCAAGGAGATATAAATTGGATCGGGGTAAAAATGGACAAACACGGTGTCTATGAACCATCTGGAATAAGATCATTCCACAAAAGGGGACACTGGGGCAGAGATAGAACCTGTAGTAAAGACCAGGAGGGTATTGTGTACACTCTCATAGAGAGGTCTTTGGTCTTTCTACTTAAGACAAAAATTGAAGTCATTTTTTGAGACAGAAAAAAATGGAAACAGATAAGCAGGTTATTTAAGATTAGACAAACTTTGGTGGATAAAACAATCAAAAACAGTTAACAAAGTTTTATAAAACCAAATCATTGCAAACTATGCTTATTAAGAATCCATTTTATATTAAATTATGATATACATATTATGTATAGCACTTCAACAATATTTTACAAGTATGTGAATCCAAGTTCAACAAAATATTAATTTTATAGTATGGAAAGGTGATTGTTGAGAAAATGTTGAGATGTAATATATTTGATATGCCATTCTGTTCAGTGTCTATGTTCATCTCTTGAAAAATATTTACTGAATTACTGCCAATCAAAATCTCTTGGATTGAAAAAACATTTATTGGAAAACTTAGCTAATAACTTTTTAAAAAATAATTTATATATGCCTATATTTCAGAAAAATATTTATCCTCGTGATCTAATATACGTAACAGAACAAGTGAACAAAGAATCCCCTTCATTAAAATACCGTTCAGTAATTTTATCGACTCTACTGTTGAGTAAAATCTGGAGATTCAATAATACAAAAGAACAGAAATAGAACTATAAGGAACTAGACATAATTCCATTTGATTTTAAGAATAATTTTGCATGATCTGGGAAAAAGTTGACATCTCTACTCTTCTTTATTCATAAACTAGAGTCCCTAACTGTGACGTGGGACTACAATCTATACTAAAGAATTCAGCGTATTTAGTGATACTATCAATAGAATGAAAAGGAAATAATTATATACATATAACTTGGCAAACTATGAAATACTGATATAAATTTTCAAATATTAGTCTCTGTAATCTTAACTTTAAAAATACAGATAAACCAGAACAAGTATACTTCAAGTTTATGTCAACATATTTCTGTTACATTGTGATAAGATTTGTTATTAACTCTCTGAATAGAAATAGAATTGTATTTAATTTTACATTTAAGTTACTCATTCAAATAATGAAATAGAGTTACACATTTTTGGTTCTCCACAGAAATATGCATATATTTTTTCTTCCTGTATAATTTTTATGTAGAAGGACTTTAGAATTTCTAGTAAAGCTCTTTTAGGAAGATAAGAATTGGTATCTTTTGATTGATAGAAATATTACAATAAAGTAGATTATAGTTAAAGAGCATTACCTATGAAATATGGTTTAATTAAGCAGTGAGAAAATATTTTTTCATAACAGTCTATACCAGTCTCCTGAGGTAATCTTGTGTCAAAGAGAAATATATCATTATTTTCTTTTGAAAACGATGTAATAATTTAAAGCATTTTTCTAGTTAGGCTATTTTAAATGTTTATATTCTAATAAAGTGCTAGCTATTTCATATTCAATGCCACTATAAAATAATCTGATATGTATGATTGCAAGATATAAAATTAAGCAGTCAACCTCTGTCTTATTTTGATAAAGTATACAGCCAGAATTTTAAAAACAATGGGTGATTCATCAGTTAAAAATAGCAGATTAGCAAAAACAAACAAACAAAACAGTTAAGTACTCATCACCTCTTCCTCCACAACACAATTATTAATGTAGCAATTTCTAAAGTTTTTGATAACTTTATCTTTATTTCTGGCTGGTTTGAGGAGATATACTTCTTCAATATTAAAAGAGACTAAGGAATCCTTTTTTTCAATCATTTTTTAAGTAAATATAGAAAGCACAGACTGAAGTTAAAAGCAAATTCTTAATCTGTCTGTATCAGTTTGCATACCTGTGAAAGCACAATAGTAGTACGGACTTGGTCTATTAAAAGGAATCAATGTACTTTATAGTACCAGGATCTATATATCAGATACATAGTGTGTATTCAGTAAATGGTAGCTATAACAATTATAATGTCAGCACATTTCCTTGTACTAATCAAACAACAGAAATACAATACTCATTGAGTTGCATTTGATTTTTTGGCATTATTCACTTTAATATAATAAACTTTAGGTGATGAAGGAACAAAGTAGATTTTGGAAGATGTTCCTAGAGTAACAAAAAAGGTTAATTTTTATTCTTTAGTGCAGCAGTTCTCAAACTGGTCTACAAACACTTGTGTGTGCTTAGTCATTCAGTCATGTCCAATTCTTTGCGACCCCGTGGACTGTAGCCTGCCAGGCTCTTCTTTTCACGGGATTCTCCAGGCAGGAATACTGGAGTGGGTTGGCATTTCCTTCTCCAGGGCATCTTCCTGACCCAAGGATTGAATCTGGGTCTCCTGCATTACAGGCAGATTCTTTACCGTCTGAGCCATGAGGGAAGCATACGACACCTGGGGGTCCCCCGATGTCAACTATTCTATCATTAAAAACCTATGTTTATAAGAATAATGAGACACTGCTTGCCTTTTTCATTATGTTGACATTTGCAAATACATTGCAAAAGCAACAGTGGGTAAAACCCTTGGAATTTTAGCAATAATCAACTCAGAGGCATGGTGTGTATCACTTGGTTGAAAACAATACTAAAACCTTAAGCATACATGTTTTCAATAGTCAAGAAAATGAAATGGAAGGTATGTATAAAGTACTTTTTATGAATTTCACATTACAGTGGTTGTCTCAAAAAAGTACTTGTGTGATTGTTTGAGATGCAAGCTGAATTAGTCACATTTTTCATGGCACATCATTTTTTACTCAAAGGAATAACCGATGGACAAAAATCAAGATTATACTGAGTTAGGGTTTTGGCAAACATTTGGTTGGAAATAAATCACTGTCCTTACAACAGTTTTTGTTATAAGGATGAAAACCAGCAAAACTTAAAACTTCTGACATCTTGATTCTGTCATCATAATCCTGAGGGCTTTTTAGCTCACACAGCAATGCTTAGATTATACTGGTGGCAATATTATAAATATAATTATTTTTCTTATATTTTCTAATGTAATTGCGGACTAATTGAACCAACTGACCAGTGCATGACCTTACAAATGCAAGCATGGTTAAGTATATAGTCAAAGTACAGGCTAAACCAATGAATTTTAATGTAATAGAGTAGAAAAATTTGACTGATATGGTTTGAGATTTCACATTGCAATTAATCATTTAAAAATACTACTTGTTGAGTTTTGGGGGAATATAAAAGAATAATATCAACATTTTGGGGAAAAAACTATTACTGTAGTCATCCTTTATGAACTCTGTATTTGTTAAGGCAAGATTTTCTTTCTATACTCAATCAAATATAATATCATCACAGACTAAATGTAGATTCAAAATGAGAATCCAGCTGTCTTCTACTAAGGCAGACAATAGTTATTAAAAGTAATAAAAGTGTAAGACAGAGCCACTTATCTCATTAAAATAATATATGTATATATATAGTTTTATAATGATGTTTTTATACAATATTAATATGCAATGGATTCATTTTTTATTTATAAATGAATTGATGTTATTTTTTTAATTTATCAATTTTAATTTCTAATAAGATAAATATAGACACAGCTCAAATATACATAATCTCTTTGGTGTCTTAGGTAATTTTTTGATGAAAGTAATTTCATTTTATTTTAGATTTAATAAAAGACTGTAATGAAAAATCTAAGCTAGTGTTTAGAATGAACAGCTAATTTTCTGAAAAAAAAAAAAAACTGGTATATTACAAACAATAACATCATGTCGAATTTTGCAGCAAGGTCACAGAGCCCTTTCTCCTTTAAAAAATGATTTTTAACTTTATTGAATGAACATTTTTTTGGCTAAATCATACTTCCAAAGTCTTTTTGTCTTTTGTCATGTTGTGCTTTGAAATAATTTTCTTCTCAATACCTATATCCAGGATGGCAGATGGCTCATAGGTTAGGTGCCTAAAATGGACAGGACCAAATTAACACATTTGGCTGGAACTTATCTCAGGAAGCCAAGCTTGGTGGTAGGCAGCTGGTCACCAAATTTATCAAAAAACCAACAACAATTGAAGTCAAGATTAATCTCTAAAGACACAAATGTTCAATGTCCAAAGAGAGTCTTATACAGATCACTACTGAACATTGACCTTTCATTATCATTCACATTGTTTATAAACTTTTCTGCCTTTCTTTTTTCTATGCAGGTAGAAAAATAAGGTGATAATCAAAACTGTGTTCACATGAAAACTGTACAGAATTGATACATATAAAAGCATGAAAGATCAACTAAACATTTTGAAAGTTTTTCCACTTATACAAAACAATGAATATGATATGGAAAGAGTTGTGGCCATGAATAAGATAAAGAAAAATATAAAATATTTACAATTTCTGAAATTTAAAATATTTTAATGTTATTAAGACTTACAAAGTCACAATTTTAAAAAGTATAAAGGGAAGAGGTTTTAAAAGAGAGGCCATGTTTTGTGTCAGGTGTATGATGGAGACTAAGTACCCTCATGGAACAGTCAGAAAAGACTACATAAGACAAGCCAATTGAGGCAAGCAGTCAGGAAGGCAGTAATGCAGTGGGTATAAGGAATTGTAAGAGGGAATTCAAGGTGAATAGGCACAGCCAAGGGCATGAAAATAAGAATAATTCTATGGAGAGGAATAAATCTTGCATCTTTCTGATCACACTATTGAAAAATTCAGTGATGTATAAAAATTCTAAAGCTATTAATTGTAGTCAAATATTGAGATTCTTTTCCAGTAATTTAATTGGGGACCAGAAGACAGGATGAGCATATTGTAGAAGCAAGGTATAATTCACAAGAATGATGGAAGACAAATTCAGTATTTATGGAGCCAGATATATTTCTGTCCTGTTGATTTTTATAAAACGTTTGCAAAACTGACTCAGGCTTACCATATGCTTAGAAGATCGTTTTGCTGTTATTGTTTTTGTTCCTCCAACAAAATAATACACATGGATCTGACATGGTGATAAATTATGCAATGTATAAAAAGCCTTAACAAAAAGTTTCATACTAGGAATTATGAAGACACTCATGAATATAATTCACAAAAGAAATACATCTACTTATAAACACATCAGTGGTTAGTATCAACTATTAAATCCCCTTCCTATGAGAAAGTATCCAGGTATATTATATTACAGGGGAAAAGGGTACATTGAAAATGAGTTATTTCAAACACCAATAATTGTGGTTAATCTAGAAATTAAGTATATTGTTCATACAATTGCATACTTTGTGAATTTTTTAAAAAAATATTTAAAGTTGGACTTTCTTGGTGGTCCAGTGGTTAAGAATCTCCCTGTAAATGCAGGGGACATGAGTTCAATCCCTGGTCTGGGAAGATTCCACATGCCTTAGAGCAACTAAGTTCATGTACCATCATTACTGAGCCCATGCTCTATATCCTGGGAATGGCAACTACTGAGCCCTCATCCTGAAACTACTGAAGCCTGTGTGCCTAGAGCTTATGCTCTGCAACTAGAGAAATCACTGCAATATGAAACCTGTGCACTTAAAAAAAGAGTAGACTCTGCTTGCTGAAACTGGAGAAAGCCTGTGTGCAGCAACAAAGACCCAGCACAGCCAACAATAAATTATTTTTTCATAAACATTTTAATTTTATATTATAAATGTTAGCTTTCAAGAGATAATTATTTCCTGTACGACTTAATCCTAAGTAGCTTTAGTTATATCTGACTCTGTGACCACATGGACTGTAGCCCTACTGGCTCCTTCATCCATAGGGATTCTCCAGGCAAACATACTGCAGTGGGTTGCCATACCCTCCTCCAGGGCATCTTCCCCCACCCAGGGATCAAACCTGCATCTCCTATGTCTCCTGCACTGGCAGGTGGTTTCTTTACCACTAGCTTCACCTGAAATACATAATTGCAAAGAACTTGTAGTTTCATAAGCTTTCACAAATCTACCACATAAAGAACTATCCCTGTCATTACAGAGAAGGAATGCTGTCATAATGACCAGCTGAATTCACACATGCATATAAACACAAATGTCAGGACTAAGGATGGCGTTCTCTTGGCAATAAAGCTGGTTTTTCTGCACACATGAGGTCCTCCAACCTCATACTCACAGAGTACTCTTTTTTCCCTCTAATACGGCCCTCATCATAGTGGCTGAAGTTGTCTGACTACATGCTTTCTCACACTGCAATGTCCTTGAGGGTAGCTTTCAGATCTGCACTTAGCAGCAGGTATTCAACAGCTTCTTCTTGAATGTATAGGCACTGTTGCCAGGACCATAAAATCATTGAGAAAGATTATCTCCAAGCAAACAGAATTTGTCTATCTTAGACTTCCTGCCATAGATAATAAACTATTACAGGGATGGTTTGAACATCTTTTATGTTCTTAATAAAATTGATATTTATTGCCATATTATAGAATGTTTTATATCTAATCTCTCATATATAACAATAGTGTTATATAATTAATTTATTTTATAGTACCAAGACAAACGATATTTTGTAAATACTTTCTTTACAAACTGAAATTAATTTAAGCAATACTATTCTGGGTTATGGCTCCCTTGGTGGTTCAGTGGTAAAGAATCCTCTTGCGATGTTGCAGGGAAGATCCCATGGATAAGAAAGTGGTAACTCACTCCAGTATTCTCGACTGGGAAATCCCTTGGACAGAGAAACCTGATAGCAACTGAACAGTAATAACACATTCTGAGTTATATATGGATTCTATGGGAAAAAAAAAATATTAGTTGATACAAAGTTATCTGCTTATATCTACTATACTGTTTATTATATGTCACTCTTATCTTTGAATGAATCAAAATATAATAATAGAAATGTTTATATTTATATGAAAAGCATCCTGCATATGGCTGAAATATTACCAACCTCACACTTGACTTTGTTATAATTATATTAATGCTGATAAACAGTGTATAAACTTAACAAATGATCATTGATTTTAAAGT
Source organism: Capricornis sumatraensis (assembly GCF_032405125.1). Lineage (NCBI taxonomy): Eukaryota > Metazoa > Chordata > Mammalia > Artiodactyla > Bovidae > Capricornis > Capricornis sumatraensis. The sequence goes on along the minus strand of NC_091070.1, from coordinate 173,527,240 downwards.
TTAGAAGTTGATTGAACAATTATTTGAAGGACAGTAAAGAGATCATCATTTGTCTATCACGTCTATAACCTGTAACACATTATTTCTTTTGGTTGTACAACTAGAAATGGCATTGATGATAGTTACCTACATGCCCTTGCTCTAAAGACAAATTACTTTTATGATTTCTTCATATAATACCCATTCATCTAATTACTTTTAGGTCCAAAATTCCCTTGAATATATTCTTACTGAAACCATTCTGTCTACATAGCTTTATACTTAGTACAATTCTCATGTTAATATTGTCACTTTAACTGTCTATGGTTTGATTTTACTAATAAACTCACACTGTTGTAAAATATGTGACAGCTCTCAATACTTACCATTTCCTAGTAAATCTCAGAATAAATGAATACAATAAGTCCTTTGGAAAAAATAATTATCTTACGAGAAGAAGAAACTCACTACTCTATAGTTTATGATTAGTCATCAGTCATGTCTGACTCTTTGAGACCCTATGGACTGTAGCCCACCAGGCTCCTCTTTTCATAGGGATTCTCCAAGCAGGAACACTGGAGTAGGTTGCCATTTCCTCTTTCACTCTATAGTTTAAATAAATAGAATTCAAATAACAGAAAAGTTTATGTACAAAATAGGCTTTTTTAGGAATAAAGGCAATATAATAAAATCACAGGATTTAAAAAATTAAAGATTCCCTGATAGCTCAGTTGGTAAAGAATCTGCCTGCAATGAAGGAGACACCAGTTCGATTCCTGGGTCAGGAAGATCCGTTGGAGAAGGGATAGGCTACCCACTCCAGTACTCTTGGGATTCCCTTCTGGCTCAACTGGTAAAGAATCTGCCCACAATGTGGGAGACCTGGGTTCAATCCCTGGGTTGGAAAAATCCCCTGAAGAAGGGAAAGGCTAGCCACTCCAGTATTCTGGCCTGGAGAATTTCATGGACTGCATGGGGTTACAAAGAGTTGGACACGACTGAATGACTTTCACCTCACTTTTTCAGCATGGCATTTTCCAGATTCTCCTGTAGAACTTGGTTATTGGATGTGATTAAACATTAATTTAATAAAATATGCCTTGATAAAATATGGTTGCTAACTGAAGGAAAGCTACACGGCTCAAAATAGCCTGGAGTTAAAACTCCCCTCCAGGTCCTCCCCATCATTCTATACAGAATAAAGAACTTTCTCCCCTGAAGAAAGGAATGGACATTAAAATTAATTACATTCAGCTCCCAGCAGATCCCAGTCTTCAGCTGGTCTCAGCAATTCCTTGCCCCAATTGTTGAAAGCTAACTAGTCAAAAATAATCATGAGGAAAAACAGACCCCCTCAAAATGATGCATCTCCGCATATATGTTTTCTATACATACCTCCTCTCTTCTTGACTTAGCGCAGCAGCCCAAGAATCTGACTGCTGCCCCTTCTCGCCTCATTAAAGGTGATCCGTTCCTGTAGAGTGCTGGTCTCGTTCTTTTTCCGAACCTTGTCTTCTCTAACTCCCTTACCTTACGCTAACCATAACATACAATGCCACCTTAGAAATTAACCTTGAACACTAGCATACTAAATAGCATAAAAATCCTGAAGCGTTAGATTTTATTTAAACGAAGTCTTCTTTATTGAATCACTGAGACCTTTCCCATTATGTGTATTTAAGTCTAGTTTTCCAAAGCACCATTTGTGATACAAAGATTTAGTCTGCAGTGCTTCTAAACCATGGCCTCAGAACATCTGACACTCCTCCTGTTAAGAGGAGTCCCCATACCTTGAATCTAGTGGCTCATTACTGGTGGGCTTATTTGTCCAGTAAAGTAAGGCACAGTGATCTCTGTGACTTATGATACTAAGTCCTAAAGGCCATGCAGCTTCATCCTGGCTCAAACACATACACTTGAGAAGTTTCCTCTCAGGACTCAAATTCTAGGTTCTAAGAACTCTAAATAGAAATCTTGCATCTATGTACTTTAGTCAACAATCTCATCTGTCCCCAGTCCTTGAGTCATCCCAGGCTACATGTTAGACATATGAGTAAAGATGTTGCTAGATTAGCTCTGTCGAACAGAACATTCTGTGATGATAGAAATGTCATATATATATACATACACGGGCCAAGGGGTCATCACTAGCCACATGTGGCTATTGAACATTTAAAATATGGCTAGTATGGCTGAAGAACTAAAGTATTAATTATATTTAGTTAATGTAAATTTTAACATAAATGGTGGCTACTCTACTGGAAATGGGCAGATAATTCAAGCCCCCAGCCATTTGCATCACCCTCTGCTGCTTCCCAGAGATCACAGGGCAAAGACAAGTCATCTTGCTTTATCTTGTCCAGGTTCATGAGCTACAAATCCTATGAGGATTTCTGTATTACTCCGCAAAGTTTGGAGTAGTTTGCCATGCAGCAACAGATAACGGAAATGGAATGCCAACCTCTTAAGTACTAGAGAAAAACTGAGGTCCAAAAATTACGCTTTGTACAATGTTCTGTTATTGGATTCTGGAAAAAACAATATAATACAGGAAAGAGTAAATCCTACCAGCAATGGACTCTCTTAGTAATGTTATCAAACTTGGAAACCTGAAAGACTATGATGCGTGACAGTTCTCTCCTACTTAATAGACTCCTGAAATGTGGTATATGAGTGTCCAGAAGAATGACTATCATTCCATTAGTCAAATACAGGTCCTGCCCATTGTATAATATTATCTTCCCTTAAAATGGAAAATTTTGAATTAAAGCTACTTCCGTAGAAATTATAACACTAAATAGCAAGTGATACATAGTCGCTAAATATTAACAAAAGGCATCAAACTAATCCTGATACTCCTCTCCCACTCCTCAAAAAAATGTTATGATCAGTTTACCACTTAAGCCTTCACTACCGTTTTGATAACTTATATGGGAGAAATAAAAATAAACCATGTTTTATCTTTAAAAAAAATAAGTGAAATATCTTTTTTCATTTCTGATGTATTCCGTATATAACTTAAAAGTATCAGACAGTAAATTAGCAACATAAATAAACAACATCCCCATCTCTCAGCAGCCTGACAGCTTTGTTATGGTTTACAGTCCCCAAGGAAAGTCTCAGCACCAAGATATTGATTTGCACCACTGCACTTTTCTGACTAATTATTATCAATGCAGTCCCTCCAGTTAATCAGTTCATTCTCACAGTAAGAGTAGCCTTCAGTTTAAATTCATTATGCTGATAAATGACAACATTACAGCTGCATGACAATTTCTTTGATTAAAGAAAATTTTTTTTACAAAGATCAGAGGACTATTGCATGCTTAAGCATATCAAATTGACTGCTAAAGTTTCTGTCTCCCAAGAACTCAACGTTTCACTGAGTTTTGCATCCAACATTTCTGTCTAAGTTTTAAAAAGTAGGTTCCTCTTTAATAACATTTATCTTGAGAATCATGTCATTAAGAATGACCCTGTAAAGAAATCTGGTCAGGAAATATGTCAAATTCATTGACCTTTTTCCCTAATATATGGTTAGGTTATTTCAAAGGTAATGAAAGGAGGTGGGAAAGTGGAGGATGCTATTTAAAATGGGGTCAAAAATTTCTCTGAAAAAGTGCCTTAAATATCTGCAAGAAGAGTTCCATGCAGGAGATACAGAAATACAAATACACTGAATTATGTGCTCTTTAGATGTAACATTTTATGCGATACTCACCTAACTTTCCCATGAGGTGAAAAGTGAAAGTGTTAATTGCTCTGTCGTGTCTGATGCTTTGTAACCCCATGGACTGTAGTCCACCAGGATCCAATGTCCAAGGGGTTCTCCTGGTATTAACACTAGAGTGGGTAGCCAGTGCCTTTTCCAGAGGATTCTCCCAACCCAGGGATCAAACCTGGATATCCTACATTGCAGGCACATTCTTTACCAACTATGCTACCAGGAAAGCCCCATGAGGTACTCCCTATTAAAATAGATGAAAAGTGAAAGTTGCTCAGTTGTGTCTGACTCTTTGTGACTCTATGGATTATACAGTCGATGGAATTCTCCAGATCAGACTACTGGAATGGGTTGCCATTCCCTTCTCCAGGGGATTTTCCCAATAAAGGGATCGAACCCAGGTCTCCGGCATTGCAGGAAGATTCTTTACCAGCTGAGCCACCATAGGTAGGTCCTATTAAAAGTAAAATCTTTCTTATTTCTGTATGAATAAATTCAAGCTTACAAAAATAAGTAATTTGCAACCTCACTGAGGTTTTACAGTGTATTACAATTTGAAGGAAAAGATGTTTCTTTTTACAGAGCTCACTGTATTCACTGCAAACTGATGTTTCCTCTGATACTTGAAACAGAGAAAAGGAGACAGAGCCAGAGATGAAGATAGATATGGAGAGAGAGGCAAAACATCAAGTACACTTGAAATTTACTTGATAATTTATTTCCATCTAAACACAGTTTATTTCTAGGTTTAACATAATATATCCAAGATAAGTTAAGTAAACATTATGCAAAGACATGAGTGATTATGATAACTATTGCCATGATTTATGTTACAGACTATTAATTTTTTCCAATGACTTTAAAAATGATGCCTTTCAATTTATTTTGGAATGTTTTTCAGTAGTTTTCTCTAATAGTTTTGAATAAGGGAGTGAATGAAGACATCTGAAGATAAAGGAAAGACCTGATTACAAACCTGAATTTTATGGCCCTCTGTTTTTTCCATCAGACAACAGAAATATAACAGATGTGCATTGAATAAGTGAATGTCTATGCTTTTATACATATGCTGGGCAGTAGTGGCTGAGGCCTTCAAGCAGTATCTATATATAGTAAAAAAAAAAGTTTTATAATTAAAAACAATAGTCTTTGTACTCTTATTACTTATGAACAAAAAAAAAGAACCAATAATATTCTTGTAAACACTTCTGTCAAGAAAATTTTTAAGTATTTTAACATATTTTGCATACTAAGTAAATAAATTTGTCATGCATTTTAGAAAGTATTCTTAAAAATGATTCGAAAAGAACACATCTGGGCTTTATTGACAATTTTAAAATATCTTTAAAAATTCTGTATGCTAAAATTACAAGTTCAGTACTATTATAATTGCCATGTACTATTTTGCCATGTATATATTTCCTCATATAATTGTTACAACAGTCTTGTGGGAATGTCTATTATTATTTACAGATGAATGAAGTGAGGAACAGAGAAGTAACTTATTGAAGATTTCCTCAGGAATAAATGACAGAATTTAACGTAAACTCAGGACTGCCTGACTCAAGTAACTGTGAATTATTATTCACAACACAGTGTCCATTTCTCATCAGAGTTGAATTAAATGAGATAAATTTATAGTGTTAGCTATAAATAATAATAGATAAAGTTACCTTATGATTGTCAAAACTAGAATGTCCATAAAACTATTTCATTTAAATATAAGTTCTATACTAGTATATTTGAAAGTACCTTGTTAATATTTATATTTTTTAATAAAAATCAATTTTAATATATATAACTTCTCAACTTATCATATAGTGACTGAATAAAAGAAACTATTTACCAACATTCCCCTAACATTATATCCTGTGTTTTACAGATTATTTCTATGATAGAAACAGAGACTGAAAAATAAGGAAAAAAATAGTTAAGAAATTAAGACTATTTCTAAATATTTTCCATTTATAAATTTACATATTAGGTATATGTTCAGTATCACTAACAGGTATCTAGTATGTATATATATACTAATACACACACACACACACACACACACACATTTCACTATGGGGCTCTATCTGAATTATCTACTACTGCTTTATTGACTACACCAAAACTTTTGACTGTGTGGATCATAACAAACTGAGGAAAATTCTTCAAGAGATGGGAATACCAGACTATCTGACCTGCCTCCTGAGAAATCTGTACGCAGGTCAAGAAGCAACGGTTAGAATTGGACATGGAACAAGAGACTGGTTCCAAATTGGGAAAGGAATACATCAAGACTGTATAATGTCACCCTACTTATTTAACTTATATGCAGAGTACATCATGCAAAATGCCAGGCTGGATTGAGCACAAGTTGGAATCAAGATTGCTGGGAAAAATATCAATAACCTGAGATATGCAGATGATACCACCTTTATGCAGTAAGCAAAGAACTGAAGAGCCTCTTGATGAAAGTGAAAGATGAGAGTCAAAAAATTGGCTTAAAACTGAACATTCAGAAAACTAAGATCATGGCATCTGGTCCCATCACTTCATGGCAAATAGATGGGGAAACCATGGAAACAGTGTCAGACTTTATTTTGGGGGCTCCAAAATAACTGCATATGGTGACTGCAACCATGAAATTAGACGACACTTGCTCCTTGGAAGAAAAGCTATGACCAACCTAGACAGCATATTAAAAAGCAGAGACATTGCTTTGTCAACAAAGGTCCACCTAGTCAAAGCTATGTTTTTTCCAGTAGTCATGTATTGATATGAGAATTGGACTATAAAGGAAGCTGAGCACCAAAGAATTGGTGCTTTTCAACTGTGGTGTTGGAGAAGACTCAAGAATCCCTTGGACTGCAAAAAGATCCAACCAATCAACCCTAAAGGAAATTAGTCCTGAATATTCATTGGAAGGACTGATACTGAAGCTGAAACTCCAATACTTTGGCCACCTGATGTGAAGAACTGACTCACTGGAAAAGACCTGGAAAAGACCCTGATGCTGGGAAAGATTGAAGGTGGGAGGAAAAGGGGACAACAGAATATAAAATGCGGGACTGCATCACCAACTTGATGGACATGAGTTTGAACAAGCTCCAGGAGTTGGTGATGGACAGGGAAGCCTGGTGTGCCATAGTCCATGGAGTCGCAAAGAGTTGGACATTACTGAGCTGATCTTGGTTAGTAATTTTTATTTCTTTAAAATTGGTCATTTCATGTCATTACTTATTGTGTGACAGAGAGAAGAATATCAAATCTTGGGCAGGACAATTACTCTTCCCAATAATTAGGATCAAATTTAATCCAAATTAACTCCCAGTTTTGACTCAAAATGATTGATATTTGATGATTTTGAAAGAGCATATATTTTTGAGGATTTACAGAATTATATTCAGTTCAGTTCAGCTGCTCAGTCGTGTCCGACTCTTTGCGACCCCACGAATCACAGCACGCCAGGCCTCCCTGTCCATCACCAACTCCCAGAGTTCACTCAGATTCACGTCCATCGAGTCAGAATTATATTAAGGTAAGCTTATAGGAAGGAACTGACTTAGCGACGAAAATAAATTTTAGAATAAAAGACTTAGGAAGACAAGTTTTAGGGAAAAAAATACTAAACTTTTGGCTTAAATGTATTATAGTCTAAGTAGCCACAGATATTGTCAGAGTGGAAGCAAAAGGAGAGCAAATCTTCAGAATATCTAACGGCTTAATCAGGATCTAAACTTTTATGGAAGTGGGTATTTATGTTATATATCTTTAAATAAACTACAAATTATGAATTTTTAATTATTCAAAAGGAAACTATTGTTAGAAGCAGAAAATTGTAGATATAGTTCAAATGTCATTTTACTATTATAGATCTTTTTAAAAATAAGAACATCAGGAATAAATGACTATAAAAATGAGAGATCAAGCAAAAACTTAAGTATCAAAAAGTTACATATGACACATGTGCCCTCTTTGTGTTCAAAATCAATACTTCACAGAAGACATATAACTGCTTTCTGAGCCATTAATGTCATCAGGGCACAGACTTTAGTGAATATTTAGAGAATAATGCTCTTCTCAATGGCAAATTTTATGACCTTCAACTCCTAATTATCTAGGGAAAGTTTACATTTGACTCCATATATAATTTCATATATTCAGAAATTCTCGTTTCATTATATTGATTGACCTTTGGTCATAACCAGCTATATTTATCAGTTACATACAGCTATTAAAAATAAATAATTATGCTCACAATATACTCTTCAAATATTTATTTCTTGGTAAAATGATGGTATTCCTATTCAAATGCCTTTTGAAATTAAAAAAGGAAGTGCTTCAGAAACTAAATGACTTTTTTCATGTATATTTACTTTTATATTTCTGAGCTCTATAGTTCTAACAAAACAAAGTATTGTTTCTATTACACTTCTATAACTTTAAAAATGGTACAAAGAACTGTAAGGGGTTAATTATTATAATAATTTAACAGGCACATTGACTATCTATTCCATTTTCAAAGAACAGCTACCAAATGGATCTCCTTCAGAGAAAAGTAAGACCTGCATGCATGCAAAGCATTTGATTACAACACACTATAGTTAAATCACAAATTTAAGAATAATCATGACCTAAATGAGAAGATGACATTGAAAACAGTCTGGACTTTGGAATCAGAGCTGGGACAGGCACTGCTGTGTTTGATGGTTTTTAAACCTTAGATAAGGGAATTAATTTTCTTGGAACTTAGTTTCCTTCTCTAAAATGAGAATGATAAAAGCCTACCCCATGGAAAAAAGTGGGAGAGTGAGAAGCAATGTTATAAAACACAGTGCTTAATAAATAATGAGCACTTAATAAGTGGTAGAGGAAGTTGTTTAAGTTGAATCATTCTGACTGCTATTCCCAGGGTTCTCTATGGGTGAGAAGTGCTTTCTGGGAAAATACCTCCAAAACAGACAGATTGAGGCAAAAGAGTAATGTCCCTTCTGATGATGAAACCATGAAGGAGAAGTTTGGGAAGAGTTTGCTTTGCATGAAATAAGAAGAATCATTTTGCTCCCAAGAGGGAAGGATCAGGAAAACCAGGATTGGTATTAGAAAGCTGGAGACTATATATGGAAACAAGCATTGACATTGTCTTGGAGTGATGGGGCTTAAGAAGAAAAATTCACAATACTGAGACTGTGAATGTTTATGTTACATTTGGAGTGTTTGGCTTCGCTTAGATCCTTCCTTTACCATAACAAACCTTTTGCTTAAATAGTGTTTTACCTTGTGGAAATCAAGGGACACTGGTTAATGTGGTATGGATAAGTGATTGCATATTTGCAAACAAGCATAAGTGAGCTTTAAAAAGTCTCTGTGAATTCACAAAGTATTGGAAAAGGTTTGATTTCCTAGGATGTATACCCATAGTTTTAGCCAGTGATAATCAGAGCACAAGGAGTAAGAGTCCAGACAATGGAGCCACACTTTCTGACTTAAGAATATTGCCTCTCCTAAAGATGTCCTTTTCATTATAGGGGACTGGAATGCAAACGTAGGAAGTCAAGAAATACCTGGAGTAACAGGCAAATTTGGCTTTGGAGTACAAAATGAAGCAGGGCAAAAGCTAATAGAGTTTTGCCAAAACAACACATGGGTCATAGCAAACACCCTCTTCCAACAACACAAGAGAAGACTCTACACATGGACATCACCAGATCGTCAATATCAAAATCAGATTGATTATATTCTTTGCAGCCAAAGATGGAGAAGCTGTTTACATTCAGCAAAAACAAGACTGGGAGCTAACTGTGGCTCAGATCACAAATTCAGACTTAAATTGAAGAAAGTAGGGAAAACCACTAGATCATTCAGTGACTTAGTGATTCATGACCTAAATCAAATCCCTTACTATTATACAGTGGAAGTGAGAAATCAATTCAAGGGATTAAATCTGATAGACAAAATGCCTGAAGAAATATGGACGGAGGTTCGTGACATTATACAGAAAGCAGGGATCAAGAACATCCCCAAGAAAAGAAATGCAAAAAGGCAAAATGGTTGTCTGAGGAGGTTTTACAAATAGCTGTGAAAAGAAGAGAAGCTTAAGGCAAAGGAGAAAAGGAAAGATATACCCATCAGAATACAGAGTTCCAAAGAATAGCAAGGAGAGATAAGAAAGGGTTCCTAAGGGATCAGTGCAAAGAAATAGAGGAAAACAATAGAATGGGAAAGACTAGATACCTTCTCAAGAAAATTAGATATACCAAGGGAATATTTCATGCAAAGATGAGAACAATAATGGACAGAAATGGTATGGACCTAACCAAAGCAGAAGATATTAAGAGGTGGCAAAAATACATAGAAGAACGGTACAAAAAAGATCTTCACGACCCAGATAATCATGATGGTGTAGTCATTCACCTAGAGCCAGACATCTTGGAATGGAAAGTCAAGTGGGCCTTAGGAAACATCACTATGAACAAAGCTAGTGGAGGTGATGGAATTCCAGTTGAGCTGTTTCAAATCCTAGAAGATGATGCTGTTAAAGTGTTGTGCTCAATATGCCAGCAAATTTGGAAAATTCAGCAGTGGTCAAAGGACTGGAAAAGGTCAGTTTTCATTCTAATCCCAAAGAAAAGCCATGCCAAAGAATGCTCAAACTACCACGCAATAGCACTCATCTCACACGCTGGTAAAGTAATGCTTAAAATCCTCCAAGCCAGGCTTCAAAAGTACACGAATGGTGAAATTCCAGATGGTCTGGATTTAGAAAAGGCAAAACAAGCAGAGATCAAACTGCCAACATCCTCTGGATCATAGAAAAAGCAAGAGAGTTCCAGAAAGACATCTACCTTCTGCTTTATTAACTATGCCAAAACCTTTCACTGTGTGAACACAACAAAGTGAGGAAATTCTTCAAGAGACAGGAATACCAGTCTACCTGACCTGCCTCCTGAAAAACGGTATGCAGGTCAGGAAGCAACAGCTAGAATTGGACATGGAACAGACTGGCTCCAAATCTGGAAAGGAGTACATCAAGACTATATAACATCATCCTGCTTATCAACTTATATATGCAGCGATCAGGTCCTTTCAGTTAAGTTGCTTAGTTGTATCCAACTTTTTGTGACCCCATGAATTGCAGCACCCAGGGCTCCCTATCCATCACCAATTCCGGGAGTTCACTCAAATCCATGTCCACTGAGTTGGTGATGCCATCCAACCATCTCATTCTCTGTGGTCCCCTTCTCCTTCTGCCCTCAATCTTTCCCAGCATGAGGGTCTTTTCCAATGAGTCAGCTCTTCACATCAGGTGGCCAAAGTATTGGAGTTTCAGCGTCAACATCGGTCCTTCCAATGAACACCCAGGACTGATCTCCTTTAGGATGGACTAGTTGGGTCTCCTTGCAGTCCAAGGGACTCTCAAGAGTCTTCTCCAACACCACAGTTCAAAAGCATCAATTCTTCTGTACTCAGATTTCTTTATAGTCCAACTCTCACATCCATACATGACTACTGGAAAAACAATGGCCTTGACTAAATGGAGCTTTGTTGATAATGTTATGTCTCTGCTTTTTGATATGTTGTCTAGGTTGGTCATAACTTTCCTTCCAAGGAGTAAGCGTCTTTTCATTCCATGGCTGCAATCACCATCTGCAGTGGTTTTGGAGCCCAAATAAATAAAGTCTGACACTGTTTCCACTGTTTCCCTATCTATTTGCCATCAAGTGATGGGACCAGATGCCATGATCTTAGTTTTCTGAATGTGAGCTTTAAGCCAACTTTTTCACTCTCCACTTTCACTTTCCTCAAGAGGCTCTTTAGTTCTTCTTCTCTTTCTGCCAGAAGGGTGGTGTCATCTGCATATCTGGGGTGATTGATGTTTGTCCCAGCAATCTTGATTCCAGCTTGTGCTACATCAAGCCCAGCATTTCTCATGATGTAGACTGTATATAAGTTAAATAAGCAGGGTAATAATATACAGCCTTGACATACTCCTTTTCCTATATGGAACCAGTCTGTTGTTCCATGTCAAGTTCTAACTGTTGCTTCCTGACCTGCATACAGGTTTCTCAAGAGGTAGGTCAGGGGTCTGGTATTCCTTTCTCTTTCAGAATTTTCCACAGTTTATTGTGATGCACACAATCAAAGGCTTTGGCATAGTCAATAAAGCAGAAATAGATGTTTTTTCTGGAACTCCTTTGATTTTTCAATGATCCATTGGATGTTGGGCTGGATGAAGCACAAGCTGGAATCAAGATGGCCAGGAGAAATAACAATAATATCGGATATACAGATGACACCACCCTTATGGCAGAAAGTGAAAAAGAGCTAAAGAGCCTCTTGATGAAAGTGAAAGAGGAGAGTGAAAAAGTTGGCTTAAAGCTCAACATTCAGAAAACTAAGATCATGGCATCTGGTCCCATCACTTGATGGCAAATAGATAGTGAAACAGTGGAAACAGTGTCACACTTTAATTTCGGGGCTCCAAAATCACTACAGATGGCGTTTGCAGCCATGAAATGAAAAGACGCTTACTCCTTGGAAGGAAAGTTATGACCAACCCTGACAACATATTAAAAAGCAGAGACACTACTTTGCCAACAAAAGTCCATCTAGTTAAGGCTATGGTTTTTCCAGTGGTCATGTATGGATGTGAGAGTTGGTCTATAAAGAAAGCTGAGCATCGAAGAACTGATGCTTTTGAATTGTAGTGTTGGATAAGACTCTTGAGAATCCCTTGGACTGCAAGGAGATCCAACCTGTCCATCCTAAAGGAGATCAGTCCTGGGTGTTCATTAGAAGGACTGAAGTTGAGGCTAAACTTCAAAACTTTGGCCACCTCATGCGAAGAGCTGACTCATTGGAAAAGACCCTGATGCTGGGAAAGATTGAGGGCAGGAGGAGAAGGGGACGACAGAAGATGAGATGTTTGCATGGCATCATCGACTCAATGGACATGGGTCTGAGTGGACTCCGGGAGTTGGTGATGGACCCGGAGGCCTGGCATGCTGCGGTTAAGGGGGTCGCAATGAGCTGGACACGACTGAGCAACTGAACTGAATCCCTTTTTTAACTTCAAACAGCTTCAAACAATATTTTAAAAATTTTTATATTTTTAAATTTTTATAGCCTATTTTTCTTTTATGAGAGAAATTATGAACAGTACCCTTAATTATACTCCTGCAAATAGGGCATTTCCTTAGAGAAGGGGCACACTCCTGACATACTACCAGATGACCAGAAGTAATACAATAGAAACTTCTTTGCCCATACACACATTATATATTCTTTCTTCTTGCAGTCTTCCCAACTGTTCTTCCAGTGACAGACCTGGAACATCTGTTGGATTATACTTCATATTCTTTTCCACAAACAAGTTCTTATATAATGTAGGATCAATTTCTTTAAGACAGTGTTTGAAGATGTTGGGGGCATATCTTCAAAATGGTATTGATCAGTTCTCTTGCTTATAAAGGTATCTGTGTTTTTTGCTAAATAATATCATGTTGCTGTTTAATAATTACATTGGCCTTTAAAAGATTATCTAGGATGGGAAGCACACACATAAACCGTTGAAAGAGAGCCATTCTATTTCTCCAAACTAATGGCAAATCATGCAGAAGTGCACAGGCTGCAAAGGACTGTGCAGAAGCGTGGCCAAGAGGAGCTACCCCTCGCCCAAGGTCAGGGGCTGCGACCGAGAGTGCCAGGTTGTGTTGGCACAGGAGCAGCTGAGAGGACCTACCCCACGTCTGAGGTCAGGGGCGGCGGCCGAGACGAGTTACCCCATGCCTTAGGTCAGGGGAGGTGGCCAAGAAGAGCAATCCCACATCCAAGGAGTGGCAGCTACAAGGCGCAGGAGGGCCGAGAGGAGCTACTCCACGTTCAAGGTCAGGAGGGATGGCCATGAGGAGATACCCTTCATCCAAGGTAAGGAGGAGAGGCTGTGCTTTGCTGGAGCAGACGTGGAGAGATACCCAACGTAAAAGGTAAGAGAAACCCAAGTAGATGGTGTGTGTTGTGAGAGGGCATCAGAGGGCAGACACACTGAAACCATAATCACAGAAAACTAGCCAATCTGATCACATGGACCACAGCCTTGTCTAACTCAATGAAACTAAGCCATGCCGTGTGGGGCCACCCAAGATGGGAGGGTCATGGTGGAGAAGTCTGACAGAATGTGGTACACTGGAGAAGGGAATGGCAAACCACTTCAGTTTTCTTGTCTTGAGAACCCCATAAACAGTATGAAAAGGTAAAATGATAGGATACTGAAAGGTGAACTCCCCAGGTTGGTAGGTACCCAATATGCTACTGGAGATCAGTGGAGAAATAACTCCAGAAAGAAGGAAGGGATGGAGCCAAAGCAAAAACAATACCCAGCTGTGGATGTGACTGGTGATAGAAGCAAGGTCCAATGTTGTAAAGAGCAATATTGCATAGGAACCTGGAATGTCAGATCCATGAATCAAGGCAAATTGGAAGTGGTCAAACAGAAGATGACAAGAGTGAACGCCAACATTCTAGGAATCAGCGAACTAAAATGGAGTGGAATGGGTGAATTTAACTCAGATGACCATTATATCTACTACTGTGGACAAGGATCCCTTAGAAGAAAGAGTGAAAAAGTTGGCTTAAAGCTCAACATTCAGAAAACTAAGATCATGGCATCTGGTCCCATCACTTCGTGGCAGATAGATGGGGAAACAGTGGAAACAGTGTCAGACTTTATTATTTTGGGCTCCAAAATCACTGCAGATGGTGATTGCAGCCAAGAAATTAAAAGACACTTACTCCTTGGAAGGAAAGTTATGACCAACCTAAATAGCATATTCAAAAGCAGAGATATTACTTTGCCAACAAAGGTCCATCTAGTCAAGGCTATGGTTTTTCCAGTAGTCATCTATGGATGTGAGAGTGGACTCTGAAGAAAGCTGAGTGCTGAAGAATTGATATTTTTGAACTGTGGTGTTCGAGAAGACTCTTGAGAGTCCCTTGGACTGCAAGGAGAGCCAACCAGTCCATTCTAAAGGAGATCAGCCCTGGGCGTTCACTGGAAAGACTGATGCTGAAGCTGAAACTCCAATACTTTGGCCACCTCATGCGAAGAGTTGACTCATTGGAAATGACCCTGATGCTCAGAGGGATTGGGGGCAGGAGGAGAAGGGGACGACAGAGGATGAGATACTGGATGGCATCACCGCCTTTATGGACACGAGTTTGAGTGAACTCCAGTAGTTGATGATGGACAGGGAGCCCTGGGGTGCTGTGATTCACGTGGTCGCAAAGGGTCGGACACGACTAAGTGGCTGAACTGAACTGAACTGATCTGAATGGCAAATCATCTGATGCTATTTCCTCGGTTTGTCTTTCCTTCTCTTCCTCTTTCTCTTCTTCTCTTCTTTCATTTTCAGCAATAAGACATCCTGATACAATATCATTAACTGTTTTGCAATTTTCTCCAGTTGTTATGATTTTACTCTGAAGTGTCCGCTTTACCAGTCTTCTCTAAAACCCATTTCCAAGGCAGTGTTAACCACAGATATATTCATCATGAATACATCATTTGAAGAACTTTCTCCTGGTCCAAAATGAACCATGGGTCAGCATTTTCAACTCCAGGAGTATTTGAAGTTCACAATAGCTGTTCATGAAGATGAAGATATCTAACTTGAATCTAATCCCTGCCCTTTCATGCGTATCAAGACCTCATACCTTGGAAACCACTATCTGTGTTCTACCCATGTGCCATCTCCATATTCCCAACATCTTAAGCCACCATCACAACAAAAGTACTTGACATTATCATTATGGCCTACATGATAGAAACCAGCACTTGCAAGCTGCTCAGGCTGAACTGGTACAGTAGATGGCCAGCACATAAATGTTCTCAGTCAAGCTGCATGTGTCTGCATGCTCAAATTTTAAATGTTGAACCTCTGCATTTTCAGAGAATTTCCAAAAATGGACAGTTGGGGAAAAGTCTCCAGTGCTCTAGCATAGCATCATCCTTTGGTTTCTAGTTATTTAGCATCTCACCACAGGCAAAACAGGCTACCCTATCTCCAGGTCCTATGTAATAAAAGCCTGCTGCTGCTGCTGATAAGTCACTTTAGTTGTGTCCGACTTTGTGCGACCCCATAGACGGCAGCCCACCAGGCTCCCCCGTCCCTGGGATTCTCCAGGCAAGAATGCTGGAGTGGGTTGCCATTTCCTTCTCCAATATGTAATAAAAGCCAGCTCTTACTAATGCTGATGGTGACAGAAAGGTTAATGGCCACATCTGGTAAGTAAGAAGTCTCGCTTCTTCAGTAGTCATGGCACAACTGTAGGAGTTAGTCCTCAATGGGGAAAAGTCTTCAACTGCTCTAGAAGTAATAGGGTTTGGTGAAAGGCTGGAAGAAGAACCACTGAATAAGCTACTATGTTCCAAAGTAGATGATAATGAATAAATAAAACTGTTTCTCATTGGAGAAGAAGCATTTTTAGAAGTGGATTCCAGATTAGTGACAGAACTAGATTCTGAATAAAGCTACAGCTAGGACTCAGTTGTTTATGCTTCTCAATAGGATTGTCTCCTTATTTCCAGTTATCCAGCATCAGGCTACAACAGAAGCATTTGACCTTGTTATTCACACCAATGTAATAAAAACCAGCATGAGCAAGACTCCTTTCTGAGACAGGAACACCAGTGGGAAAAGCTGAATATGTAGACTGAATATGTAGCTGAGTATCAAGACTCGGTAGAGTTCACATGAAAAGTCACACTTCATTTTTTGTTTGTTGTCAATTGTCCAATTTGACAAGATTGTGCTATCTTCAAGCACACTATAAATTTTTCTATACAAGGGATCCGGGACAAATCTTTGGGAGGTCGTTTTGTACATGAGTGATTTTATTGACAGCTAGAATCCTTTACATGAATTTTTTTTCTGCCCATAGAATTTTGACATGAATAATATCACTCATGCCCATAGAGTTTTGACATGAATAATATCACTCATGCTACAGTGGGCTTCCCTGGTGGCTCAAACAGTAAAGAATCTGCAGTAATGTGGGAGACCAAGTTTGATCCCTGGGTCGGGAAATCCCCCTGGAGGAAGGAATGGTGACTCACTCCAGCATTATTCTTGGAGAATTCCATGGACCGAGGAGCCTGGTGAGCCATAGGCCACGGGGTCACAAAGAGTTGGACACGACTGAGCAATTAACACACACGCACATGCTATAGTAATACTTACGCAAGATGATCCTGGAATCTATAGTGTTAGCTCTTATTGATATTTTTAGTTTCTAGTTAGACAATTACACAGAGATGTGAACATATGTCAATCAACATTTTAATTGTAAATGTCAGTTCAGCTATCAAGAGTCAACTCTATTACATAATATCTTTAAATAGGTCAGAATTATATAAATTTCATATTTTTCCAAAATAAATGATCCAAATCTCCACAAAGGTAACATATATCAATTGAGAATTTTTAATCTTTATTACAAAAGCAATGCTAAAGTTTGAAACAAGTAAAATTATAGTATGAAAGATACACGTAAACTAATTGTTAACTCCTTTAGTGTTATATTCTTGTTTACCAATATATCATTTTATTCCGTTTTTTTTTTCAGTTGATTTTTAAAGAGACCTAATGATCACAGTTTTTAATGTATTCTAAAATGCCTGTAAATGAAAATTCATATAGAGAATTAAATTCAGCTTCTGATTTCACCAGGACTTCCTTGGTGGCTCAGACGGTAAAGCGTCTGCTTACAATGA
Organism: Capricornis sumatraensis; assembly: GCF_032405125.1. NCBI lineage: Eukaryota > Metazoa > Chordata > Mammalia > Artiodactyla > Bovidae > Capricornis > Capricornis sumatraensis. The sequence continues at coordinate 173,509,775 of NC_091070.1, read as the reverse complement.
GGAAGACCTAGGTTCAGTCCCTGGGTCGGGAAGATCTCCTGGAGAAGGAAATGGCAACCCACTCCAGTATTCTTGCCTGGAAAATCCCATGGACAGAGAAGCCTGGTAGGCTACAGTCCATGGTGTCGCAAAGAGTTGGACACGACTGAGCGACTTCACTTTCACTCCTGATTTCAAAGACATTTTCCCAAATAAGAAAATCTGTTCCAAAATGTAATGCAAATTACATTTCTAAATTCCACATTTTTCTAAGATATTCTGCTTTTATTAAAAAGCAGATTTTATACAATGAATTGTACACTGTATAATTTTTCTAGTCATTCCCTTTAAGAAGTTAGTAAAATGAACAATCAATTCACATGATCTTTACACATTTGCTCAGTACATTAGAATATATAGTATAGATAATCACTAGTTCAGTGGGAGTTCTTTGATTGCAGAGGACTTAACTGTTTAAGTAACCACATTGAGCAAGATACATTGCAGATTTCACTTCTGGAAATATCACATGAATCACTTGATATCACATGAATCAAACTAATTCTAGCAAAGCAAGCAGTCCAAAGTTCAAATTAAAAGTTAAAATCTGTCTTTAAGGACAGAATTACCTATATCCCTTGCAAATTCTCTTTAGCTTAATGATACATCTGATTTCAAAAATTACTTATATCTAATACCTAACTTTCAAAAACCTATAGTGCTGATTGGTACAGATAACACTTGTGAAGCTATCTGTATAACTCTGTTTCTAAAAACTGATTTGCTAATATAAGGTAATCCCAGATATGTTTCAAATGCATTTCACAAGTTATCTAACAGAGAAATCAATTATGGTGTTCTTCATCACAATAAAAAATATAGACTTGTTGAATTAATATAAACAAAGAAAAAATGGCCTTTAGCTAGTCCTTGAATTTCAGATTTCTTTCTAAAATATTTCCCTTAGCTAGTCACTCTCCATCTTTTTGTCTTATAAATCCAAAGTACTGAATTGGTCTTATTCATCATTTCTCTAATTTGTCAAAGTTAATTTGAATTCTAATCTCATGGTATCCAAGATTCCATCAACTGTGTCCAACTTCCTGTCATCCAAAACTTAATCAGTCTCTTGTTTTAGTCTCCCAAGTAGTGAATTTTATGAAATAATACTGATCCTGGAACTACATTTTGTCATTTAAAATTCAATATAACTTTTGGGGTCAACATTAGGTTGTTCGTAAGTATACAACATTAAACTATTCTAATAAGATGTCCACTTTGCTAATAATCATTAGTATTTCTAAAAGTTTTTTTGTTGTAATCTCTAACGGTCATGGTAAGGGGCTTCCCTGATAGCTGAGTTAGTAAAGAATCTGCCTGCAATGCATGACACCCCGGTTTCATTCCTGGGTCGGGAAGATCCAGTGAAGAAGGGTTAGGCTACCCACTACAGTATTCTTGGGCTTCCCTTGTGGCTCAGCTGGTAAAAAGATCTGCCTGCAATGTGGGAGACCTGGGTTTGATCCCTTGGTTGCAAAGATCCCCGTGGAGAAGGAAAGGCTAGCCACTCCAGTATTCTGGCCTGGAGAATTCCATGGACTGTATTATAGTCTATGGGGTCACAGAGTTGGACACGACTGAGTGACTTTCACTTTCACTAATGGTCATGGTATAATTCCAAAGGTGACCAAGCGGGTTTATATCAGAGATACAAACTCTATCCAGAATAACAAAGTGAGTTTATGATTAACAAATGCATGAAACTTGTTGCCTAGAGAAGCAACCAAGGAGAACAGGGACACAGAAGAAAGAGCTAGACTGTCACAGTATTTATATCAATTACATATCCATTCTTTCAAACAAACTCTTGAAGACTGCCCTGCCAACAATTCCCATAGCTTCTTATCACATTTCCCTTTCTATCTTCCTTTCCTTTTGTGAAATGATTTTTCTTTCCCTTTACTATCTACTAAAATATAGACTCCACCATAAATTCTTTCTGATCAAGAGAACAAGTTATGAGTCAAGATTAATTGGATGTGAGTCCCTGCTGTACTATTCAAGATCTGCAACAAGTAAATAACCTCATTTTGTTTCTCATTCCTCTCCTTTAACATGCTGCTGCTGCTAAGTCGCTTCAGTCGTGTCCAACTCTGTGCGACCCCATAGACGGCAGCCCACCAGACTCCCCTGTCCCTGGGATTCTCCAGGCAAGAACACTGGAGTGGGTTGCCATTTCCTTCTCCAATGCATCAAAGTGAAAAGTGAAAGTGAAGTCACTCAGTCGTGTCCGACCCTCAGCGACCCCATGACCTGCAGCCTTCCAGGCTCCTCCGTCCATGGGATTTTCCAAGCAAGAGTACTGGAGTAGGGTACCATTGCCTTCTCTGCCTTTAACATGAGGATAATGGTAGTTCCTATCTCAGGATTGTTTGGAAGATTACGTGAGCTACCATAGGAAAAGAACTTACAACTACAGTAAGCGCTACTTGAGTGTTTGCAATTATTATTCTATTTACAACTACTGATGTTATGTGAGAGCTTGTTCACCTTGACAGAATTTACCATGTTTCTTCCAAATGACTTCATATCTATTTCAGAATATACAACATTGTAATAATTTTTGTTTTTAATTTGTGTGGTTCCCATGTACTATGAACAACCAGAGACCAGGAGTCAGGTTACATGAATCATATGATCTTCTGGACATAGACGGTTGTTAATTAATGTTTAGGAAGAATGGGAACTAAAAGGAATGAAGGAATAAATAAAGTAGAACTTTGTAAAGGAAGTAAGGTTTTGGTCTTGTTCTATAGCATAAGTTTGGTAAGGTCCTCATATGATTCACTAATACACAGACCTCCCTCAAACAGATTCAGAAATAATCTAGTAATTAACACCAGTTCATAAACTGCTTGCATCTGGATCATATGGAAGATGGGCATTTTAAAAACTACAAACAGGACATGCTTACAAGATCTCTTAGAGTGACCTTAGAGTTTACATTTTAACAAGTTTCAAGTTTCAAGCACATAAACCATGTCCATGGTGATGATGGTAGTTTAGTCACTATGTCGTGTCCAACTCTGGTGACCCCATGGACTGTAGCCCACCAGGCTCCTCTGTCCATGGGATTTCTCAGACAAGAATACTGGAGTCGGTACCCATTTACTTTTCTGGGGGATCTTGCTGACCCAGGGATCGAACCCGTGTCTCCTGCATTGCAGATAGATTTTTTTTTACCAACAGAGCCACCAAGGAAGCCTGCGTCATGTCTATGCTACATTTTAATCCATTCAAGTACGAATAGTTGGCTTCCTTTGAGAAAAGGTGAGACAAAAAAGTCTCTTTAGAGAGCTGTGTTCCCAACTATTACCATGATCCTAATTGTGTTATAGCCGGGCCTTGAGAAACAATGTCCATAAAAGCATGTGCTGGGATAGACTGTTAATACTTTTTCCCTCAAAGTAACAGAAAATAATTTCAATCGTTTTGTGTGTGTGTGTGTGTGTGTGTGTGTGTATGTGTGTGTGTGTGGTTGTTGTTATTGTTGCTTTAATTTTTATTAAGTTTTTTGTATATATGAAATTATAAATAATATACAGTCCATTCTGTGGAGCTGGACAGGACAGAAGCAAGGAGAAAGGAGATGACTAAACACTATAGACTATTATTCATCCTATATATCTATGAATATCATCCTGTTACCACACAAGTATGAAGTTATCTAATCTCCAAGTCTATTTTTTGTGCCCTCTAAGAAAACAACAGATGGACATGAAGCATCTGAAAGACAGGAAGGTCTATTTTTGGAGCTATACTCACTCTTATTGAGCTTCATACCATTCAAGCTGCATGCTTTTTTTTTGATGGTAAATAATCCATCTCATGAATATCAAAAACATTAAGAGTTAGTTGAAAAAATCAGGGTGCTGAATTTGTTGATGTACATTTTCAAAAATTTGAATTTCCCCATAGAGTAAAGTTTTCTGAACTCTAAGCCACTGATATTTAGCTATGTCTAATACATTGCAAAGTGAACTAAAAGCTGTGCACGGTAATGTCTTGAAAAATAGCCAGCTTCTCATTTCTCAATCCAGATAGTTACAAAGTAAAGATATCTTTGTCACATGTCAGTTTTAACCAAATTTTAATAAGCATTTATAATCTGACTACATACAGAATAATGTAGGTATACTGAGGTATAGAGAAATGTAATGTAACTTCCATCCTTAAGGAATTAAAAATCTACAAAGAGACGCTGACACTTACTTGAGTAGATATCAAGCTGCAGTCCCTGTTAAAAGTAAAATATAAAAACTGAGATAGTTTTGAGGAGGGAATCTTTTCACTTTCATGCACTGGAGAAGGAAATGGCAACCCACTCCAGTATTCTTGCCTGGAGAATCTCAGGGACAGAGGAGCCTAGTGGGCTGCCATCTATGGGGTTGCACAGAGTCGGACATGACTGAAGCAACTTAGCAGCAGTAGCAGCAGCAGCAATCTGTTATGGCAGCTTTGAGCAGGAAGTTTAACAGGAAATTGTATTTCTTTCTGGCCTAGAATAATTTGAGGACTTCCCTGGCAGTCCAGAGGTTAAGAGGCCATACTTCTACTGCAAGGTTGGATCCCTGGTCAGGGAACTAAGATTCTGCATGCCTCTCAGTGCAGCCTAAAAAAAAAAAAAAAAACACACACACACACACACACACACAGAGGGAGAGAATGCATCGAATATGAAGAGAATAGAGAAAGGATAGAAAGAGAAAGGTATCACTATAGATATCAGCAGAAAACTGAGCTAAGGCACAGAAACGGGAACATGTAGCCATTTGGGGGGGTATATCAACATATACTGTGGTAGAATACTGAGTGTCTGTGAAGGCTGGTATGTCTTTGAAGACACAATGGGAGGATAGCAAGGAGATACAAAAATACAATCAGATATGTAAAAGTATTTTTTTAAAAATTATGAGTATTAACCATGAATAAAATAGAACTATTTTTTATTTTTAGGAAGAAGGAATGAAAAATGAGTGAGACCTGAAGGTGAGAAGTATGATACTTTGCATAGCTAAGAGAATTACTTTTTGATAATAGAAAATAAAAAATAATGAGAGAGGTGAATAAGGTGAGTTCTGACAAGTCCCCTATTAACTTCATTGATAAGAGGAAGCCACTGTAGGTTCTATGCACAAAGTAACATGATTAATTATGTGTTGAGACAACTAAGAACTGGTAATAATCTTAAGCAAAACGTATTTATGAAGGTTAATCATTTAAAGTGAGATTATGGAGATCTAAAAAACTAAATGTGAAGACTTTGAACTAAACACAATTTTAAAATACCTATGCTAATATCTAGTCCAAAATTCAAAAGGATCAAAATTGGTTATCCTTTGTGTATTCAGTCATACATGTAATTGTAATTTTATCATTTCAATACTAATTACTGATTATGGAATACTTCTCTCTGAAAACGTGCTCTCTATGCTATAGCAGGAATGAGAGGGCAAAAGGGTATTAACAAGTTTATCTTTCGGTTCTCTTTCCACTGAGATCCTCGGAAGTCTGAACAAGTCACTTTCAGTTTTCCTGGGCATTTTCTAATATGATAAGATTCATTTTTCTAGTATTTCAGAGTACAATTTTAGTTTGAATGTACAAAATAATCTACAGAGATTTCTGTTATGAAGAAAGAGCTATTAAGACTCAAGTGAACTATGTTCTATGCAGTTGAGGATTCTAACCTAGGGTTATATTATACTGTTCTTATTTTAGTTTCAGTTTGATCAGGAGAGTAAAAATATGTTTTCTATACTATGCTGATTTTTCTAATAAAACATACATTCCTGGTTTTAATTGGAAAATGCAAATTTTCAATCTTTATTATTCATATTTTCTTTATTATTTAGTGTATCATCTTACAAAAATTTTTCTAGTGTTTCCACAAATTATGAAGGTTAAAATCGGGGATGGTCATATCAACATATAGATTCATCTGAGTCCTATGCCACATTAGTAAAGAAAGTATTTTTGCATAAAAGAACCACTGGTATCATGCTTGTACTCTCTGTTGTGTCTGCCTCTTTGCGACCCCATGGACTATTAGCCACCGGGCTCCTCTGTCCACGGAATTTTCCAGGCAAGAATAATGAAGTGGGTTACCATTTCCTACTCCAATAAAAGACATACATGATTGTTTTAAAAAACTAATAACATGCATCTTAATTTTTCACAGAAAAGACTCACATATGAAAACCAAAGTAAATTTCAGAACTGTAAAAGCTATTTAAAATAAGTGTGATTTTTATAGTTTTCTATGGGATTCAAGCTTCCTCTCAATACTGAGCTGCTCTATTACATGTGATGATTTGTTTACAGATGCAGTGACCTGATGAGGACTCTTAAACCAGAAAATTTAAAATCAGTATCATTAGATATATAATCAGACTAAAACTGTTGATTTGTATATATCAAGAATATTATAAAATGGAAGACATTGTTAGTTTCCAATTATTAAAAGTGTGAAAGAGAACTATCTGCAACTTTCTTATGCTAAACCCTTTCTTTCCAGAGAATTTTATTAGGGAAACTGAATGGTGTACAGAAATTTGTAAGACCTAGAGATGTATGTTCTCATTTTGGTTTTGATATCCATTAGCCACATGGACTTAGGCAAGTTACATATAAATAATACATATGTGCAGTGGAGTCAATAACTTCCCCATGTGGTGTTGCTCTTACCAGTAAATGAGATAATTTAGTAAAGTTCCAGTCATGTCTGACTCTTTGTGACCCCATGGACTGCAGCACCCCAGGCCTCCCTGTCCCTCACAATCTCTCTGAGTTTGCCCAAGTTCATGTCCATTGAGTCGGTGACGCTATCCAAACATCTCATCCTCTGCTGACCTCTTCTCCTTTTGTCTTCCATCTTTCCCAGTATCAGAGTCTTTTCTAATGAACTGGCTGTTTACATCAAGTAGCCAAAGTATTATACAAATCTACAGCTGGTTAACTTCCATTAGCTGCTCTGACAAATGTCAAATCGTTAGCTTTACTATGCAACCCATCAGTAAGGTCTCTATGAGGAATCCCTCATAACTTCCTCCTTTCTTCATCATACAGCATCCATTTCTTTGGTACTGTGGCAAATGTTAACAGTACTAAGAAAGATAGCATATGGTTCCTGCCCTTAAGAATCTCAGCTTCTAGTAGGAGAGACAGACATGCAAACAATTAAAATACACTTAAATAAATGATCTTTAAAATACATGCAAAGTTTAAACCATCCCTTAATTTTACAGTGTACTCTTTAAACCATGCAAAATATCCATATCAAATTGATTCAGTAAATATTTGCCTATTACCTGCTATCTGCTAGGCTGATGGAATTTAAAAAAAATAGTCTCTACAAGGACACAACGTTTGGGGACAACAATGAATGTCGAGCTATATGTGACTCAAGAATGTCAGTATGGTGTTCCTGAGACACTGATGTCACCTTCCATTTGTCACTGGAGATGCAGCAATGTGACTTAGGATATAGACTTCTGCATTTAATCGGGAATAATGATTCATGGGCTTCAGTGTTTCTTCCTTCATACAGGCTTCAAAAATAGCCTCATTTTGGTACAAACCAGTAACGTACTTGTCTTCCCCAAACTTACACAAAATGCAAAGAGTGAATAAGAGAAATATAAAGTACTGAAATTGGATAGGATAAAACCTGTAGAGCAGAAGCACTATCCAGTGTACTTCACATCACAGAGCCTAGTGATCATTTCGGATTTAGTTATAGAAAAAAAAGGCATTTTGCAGTAAGATATCTACCCTTAAAGGTTTGCATTGCATTCTCCTTCATGATATTGTTCATGAGCATCACTTCCACATTATGAAGCATTCAAAACCACTGTGAGAAATCTTACCTCACATGGTCTTTCAGATCTAGGAAATGGCTTTTCCAAAAAGATTATCCTATTTCTCAACTAAGAAAAAAGGCAAAGAAAAAGTGAAAGATGACAAAGTTAGCCAATCATTCTTTTGTATGGAAACTCAATTCTGACAGGAGGAGAATGTACTCCTAATCTTTGTTCCTTTTCCAGGATCAACAAAATTTTATCCCAAGCATGTAAAGTTGCTTCAGTTGTGTTTGACTCTTTGTGACCATATGGACCATAGCCTTCCAGGCTCCTCTGTTCATGGGATTCTACAGGCAAGAATACTAGAGTGGGTTGCTGTGCCCTCCTCCAGAAGATTTTCCTGCTCAAGGATTGAACTTGTGTCTCTTACATCTCCTGCATTGACAAGCAAGTTCTTTACTTCTAGCACCACCTGGGAAGCCCATCCTAAAGTAAAACAAACTGCAAATGAAAGCAATCAACTCTCTGCACTCAGGAAAGTCAGATATTATTCTGATTTTATTTTTATTATTTTGATTCTTATTTTGTCTGTACTTTTTTGTTTGTTTAGCTTGAGTTTAGAAAAAGTGAAAGTGAGTGAAGTCACTCAGTCGTGTCCAACTCTTTGTGACTCTGTGGACTGTAGCCTACCAGGCTCCTCTGTCCATGGCATTCTCCAAGCCAGAATACTGGAGGGGGTTGCCATTTCCTTCTCCAGGGGATCTTCCTGACCCAGGGATCAAACCTGGGTCTCCCGCATTGCAGGGAGATGCTTTACCTTCTGAACTACGAGGGAAGCCCAAAGCTTTAGAGATAAACAATCTTTTAAGTTTTCAACATAATGATTTATTGACCACTTTCTTTTAATTTTACTTATGTTGTTCACATAAATTTCCATTGTTTTGAGTAGCCAAACACTATTCTGAATCTAAAATCAGCAAAGGCAATCTAAAGTGAAGCAATAAAATTTCATTCCACAGAAATGCAAAGTTCCTCAAATAATAAAAATACATTAAAGGAGGAAATAGTAGAATTAGGAATAGAATTTACCTAAAAAATGCCCTATTATTTTCCATTATTTTGTGCTCCAAAGGGATATCAAAAAAGAAAAAAAGGTTATAATTGACTTTAATTTTCAGTTAGTAAAAGAAATAAAACATCTAATGAGAAAAGTCTGACTGTTTCCCACCATTATATACATAAATTCGACATGGGGAGAAGGGAAATGGAAACTGAACCATTGTAATTTTATGCAGATATTTGTTTTTTTAAATATAAGAAAATGTCTAAAACATGGTATTTTGTTTTGGAAACTAGTATTTGTTACTATACTTATACAGTCATTCCAAATATAGCTCTATAAATGAGGATTTCCCTTGTTTGTTTTAAAAGAAAAAAAAAAATTAGTCCTAGAGATTAAATGAATTCAGTTCAGTTCAGTCGCTCAGTCGTGTCCGACTCTGTGACGCCAAGAATTGCAGCACACCAGGCCTCCCTGTCCATCTCCAACTCCCGGAGTTTATTCAAATTCACATCCATCAAGTCGGTGATGCCATCCAGCCATCCCATCCTCTGTCATCCCCTTCTCCTCCTGCCCCCAATCCCTCCCAGCATCAGAGTCTTTTCCAATGAGTCAACTCTTTGCATGAGGTGGCCAAAGTACTGGAGTTTCAGCTTTAGCATCATTCCTTCCAAAGAACACCCAGGACTGATCTTTAGAATGGACTGGTTGGATCTCCTTGCAGTCCAGGGGACTCTCAGGACTCTTTTCCAACAGTTCAAAAGCATCAATTCTTCGGTGCTCAGCTTTCTTCACAGTCCAACTCTCACATCCATACATGACTACTGGAAAAACCATAGCCTTGACTAGATGGACCTTTGTTGGCAAAGGAATGTCTCTGCTTTTGAATACACTATCTAGGTTGGTCATAACTTTCTTTCCAAGGAGTAAGCATCGTTTAATTTCATGGCTGCAATCACCATCTGCAGTGATTTTGGAGCCCCCCCAAAATAAAGTCTGACACTGTTTCCACTGTTTCCCCATCTATTTCCCATGAAGTGATGGGACCAGATGCCATGATCATCGTTTTCTGAATGTTGAGCTTTAAGCCAACTTTTTCACTCTCCTCTTTCACTTTCATCAAGAGGCTTTTTAGTTCTTCTTCACTTTCTGCCATAAGGGTGGTGTCATCTGCATGTCTGAGGTGATTGATATTTCTCCTGGCAATCTTGATCCCAGCTTGTGCTTCTTCCAGCCCAGCGTTTATCATGATGTACTCTGCATAGAAGTTAAATAAGCAGGGTGACAATATACAGCCTTGACACACTCCTTTTCCTATTTGGAACCAGTGTGTTGTTCCGTGTCCAGTTCTAACTGTTGCTTCCTGACCTGCATACAGGTTTCTCAAGAGGCAGGTCAGATGGTCTGGTATGCCCATCTCTTTCAGAATTTTCCACAGTTTATTGTGGTCCACACAGTCAAAGGCTTTGGCATAGTCAATGAAGCAGAAATAGATGTTTTTCTGGAACTCTATTGTTTTTTCGATGATCCAGCAGATGTTGGCAATTTGATCTCTCATTCCTCTGCCTTTTCTAAAACCAGCTTGAACATCTGGAAGTTCATGGTTCACATATTGCTGAAGCCTGGCTTGGAGAATTTTGAGCATTACTTTACTAGCGTGTGAGATGAGTACAATTGTGCGGTAGTTTGAGCATTCTTTTGCATTGCCTTTCTTTGGGATTAGAATGAAAACTGACATTTTCCAGTCCCGTAGCCACTGCTGAGTTTTCCATATTTGCTGGCATATTGAGTGCAGCACTTTCACAGCATCATCTTCCAGGATTTGAAATAGCTCAACTGGAATTCCATCACTTCCACCAGCTTTGTCAGTAATGATATTTCTAAGGCCCACTTGACTTCACGTTCCAGGTTGTCTGGCTCTAGTTGAGTGATCACACCATCGTGATTATCTTGGTCATGAAGATCTTTTTTGTACAGTTCTTCTGTGTATTCTTGCCGCCTCTTCTTAATATCTTCTGCTTCTGTTAGGTCCATACCATTTTTGTCCTTTATCGAGCCCATCTTTGCATGAAATATTCCCTTGGTATCTCTAATTCTCTTGAAGTGATCTCTAGTCTTTCCCATTCTGTTGTTTTCCTCTATTTCTCTGCATTCATCACTGAGGAAGGCTTTCTTATCTTTCCTTGATATTCTTTGGAATCTGCATTCAAATGAGTGTATCTTTCCTTTTCTCCTTTGCTTTTTGCTTCTCTTCTTTTCACAACTATTTGTAAGGCCTCTTCAGACAGCCATTTTGCTTTTTTGCATTTCTTTTCCATGGGGATGTTCTTGATCCCTGTCTCCTGTACAATGTCATGAACCTCCGTCCATAGTTCATCAGGCACTCTGTCTATCAGATCTAGTCCCTTAAATCTATTTCTCTCTTCCACTGTATAATCATAAGGGATTTGATTTAGGTCATACCTGAATGGTCTAGCGGTTTTCCCTACTTTCTTCAATTTGAGTCTGAATTTGGTAATAAGGAGTTCAAGGTCTGAGCCACAGTCAGCTCCCAGTCTTGTTTTTGCTGACTGTATAGAGCTTCTCCATCCTTGGCTGCAAAAAATATAATCAATCTGACTTCGCTGTTGATCATCTGGTGATGTCCATGTGTAGAGTCTTCTCTTGTGTAATTCAAATCACAAATAAGGCCAGAATCCATATCTTCAGATACCCATTTTCCTTTTCCACCAAAGTGGTAAGTAGGCTAATTCAGCACTGATTAATTAATTCTATGTGAGAACTTTAGAACAAATATATATATATAATTGTTTATATATATATATATATAACAAATATATATGTTTATAACATATATATATAGCATATATATATATATATTTGTTCTAAAGTTCTCACTTCTTTTGAACTCTGAGAATGTGGTAAAACTTATCTTCTACAAAATTCATGAAACAGAGCATGCAAATACTTTTCTTGTTACATACAATGACCAGTGCCTAGAGGCTGCCAAGATGTGTTACAAGTCCAAAGCTGTGCCTTGGTTTATAATCAGCAGGCAATATCCGCACAATTACATAAGAGTGACATAGCATGTGTGTGGACTTCCCAGGTGGCACTAAAGGTAAAGAAACCTCGCACCAGCGCAGGAGACAAAAGAGATGTGGGTTTGATACCTCGGTGAGGAAGATCCCCTGGAGGAAAGCATGGCAACCCAGTCCAGGATTCTGACCTAAAGAATCCCCATGGACAGAAGAGCCTGGTGGGCTACAGTCTATACGATTTCAAAGAGTTGGACATGACTGAAGAGACTCAGCACACAGCACAGGTGTTTTAGACAGTTTAAATCCTCGAAGTATTTTTTTTTTCCTTGAGCTGTTACTTTACTCAGAAATCATTCAAATTTAAAATCACTTTCATTATATAATGAAAATTATAAAATGACAGCATAGATCTATTTTGACTTTAGATTTTAGATTAATAATCTGTATAGAACTACTGAATAATTAATGAGTAATGACTAATGGCATCCGGTCCCATCACTTCATGGGAAATAGATGGGGAAACAGTGGAAACACTGTCAGACTTTATTTTTGGGGGCTCCAAAATCACTGCAGATGGTGACTGCAGCTATGAAATTAAAAGACGCTTACTCCTTGGAAGGAAAGTTATGACCAACCTAGATAGTATATTCAAAAGCAGAGACATTACTTTGCTGACTAAGGTCCATCTAGTCAAGGCTATGGGTTTTCCTGTGGTCATGTATGGATGTGAGAGTTGGACTGTGAAGAAGGCTGAGCGCCGAAGAATTGATGCTTTTGAACTGTGGTGTTAGAGAAGACTCTTGAGATTCCCTTGGACTGCAAGGAGATCCAACCAGTCCAATCTGAAAGAGATCAACCCTGGGATTTCTTTGGAAGGAATGATGCTAAAGCTGAAACTCCAGTGCTTGGGCCACCTCATGCGAAGAGTTGACTCATTGGAAAAGACTCTGATGCTGGGAGGGATTGGGAGCAGGAGGAGAAGGGGACAACCGAGGATGAAATGGCTGGATGGCATCATGGACTCGATGGACGTGAGTCTGAGTGAACGCCGGGAGATGGTGATGGACAGGGAGGCCTGGCGTGCTGCGGTTCATGGGGTCGCAAAGAGTCGGACACGACTGAGTGACTGAACTGAACTGAACTGAATGACTAATCAGTATAATAAACCTTAAGTTTGCAAGATAAATCTATCAATGCATATTATTAAAGAATCTTGATTTTTTTTTACCGTATTTTAGAGTTAGAATATTGTCATTGCATGTGTTACTCTTCTACATACTTTAGGTCTTTAAATACAATAATGAGAAAGATATCAAGGGGAGGGAGTTAAATGCAAACTTAGTGAATCCTAATATCCTCTACATCCAGAATATCCAAAATGAAACAACTCCACTATACAGACAGTATGGCACAGAAGTGGTTAATAATTTAAACTCTGGAGCAAGACTTGAATTCTATCTCTATGACCAGATTCTGAATGAGGACACATTACTTAGCCTCGTTTTACTTTAAGTTCTTTATCCATTAATGTGTTTAATTATAATAACTACTTAGGAGAGTTATTGTGAGGGTTTATGAAGATGATCTGGAAAACCCTCAGAATATAGTAAGCATTCGTGTTGTTATTAATTACTATTTAAAGAAGAGAACATTTTTGTCTGCAGTGAGCTCTTATAGTTGGGGCTCTTCTTTTTATTTTTATTACTATCATTTTGTATTTCCTTTCAAAAGTTAACTGCGGATGAGAGAAACAATGATGTGGCTTATAAGGTACATCATTAATATCAAGGTGATGACAAATAATCGTGAACTTATTATGTCGTCAGCATCACAGACTACACTTGATGTTGTGTGTGTTTGTTAGTCACTCAGTCATGTCTGACTGTGACCCCATGTGCTGTATACAGCCCGCCAGGCTCCTCTATCCATGGAATTCTCCGGGCAAGAATACTGGAGTGGCTAGCCATTCTCTTCTCCAGGGGATATTCCCCACCTAGGGATTGAACCTGGGTCTCCCACATTGCAGGCAGATTCTTCACCACTGAGCCACCAGAGAAGCCCATCACTTTGTCACATACTTGATGTTACATAGGTTATTAGTCTTTATATGTCACATATTTATTATTCAAAGTAAACTGCAAATTGAATGTCTTACTTCTTGATATTATTTATTTTAAAACAAGCAATTTCCACATGTTTCTAGTTGCACTAAAATGAATTGAGGTGCTAAAAGTATGATTTGTGATGGAAAATGTTAAATTACAATGCATTGGTTAATAGTCATATGCCAAAAATGAAAATATTATATACAAATACAGAAACATATATGTATATATTTTACTTTATTTTCCCTATTAGATTTTAAGTACCATAACGTCAGAAATCAAATCTGTCCTCTTCTTTGCGCTATCTCCAGGGCTAAGTGGCACCCAGCTATTCAAGTAAGCATCTTTGGATTTATTTAAAATCTATATGATAAGTAAGAGCTTTTATTCATTCATTCAATACCTCTTTATTGGGTCTTGATGGGTTTAGTAATCACTGATACCAAGAGCTAATAACTTACCCATGACATTTTATATAAAATATATTTAGAGTAATAGGAACTGCTAACACTTATCAGGAACTTATGTGTCAGATTATGTTAGTAGCTCAGTAGCTCAACACAACATTTTTTAATTTAATCCCCACCACAAAGCTATGAAATACTTTTGTATTTTCATTTGTATAATGAGAAAAAAACAAAGCATAGGCAGGTTAACTATATTGCTCAAGATTACTAAATTAGTAAATGATAAAGCTGAAATTCTAACTCTGTCTCATTTCTGACATGCCTTGCTATGCCATGCTAAGTCACTTCAGTCATGTCCGACTCTGTGTGACCCCATAGATGGCAGCCCAGCAGGCTCCTCCATCCCTGGGATTCTCCAGGCAAGAACACTGGAGTGGGTTGCCATTTCCTTCTCCAATGCATGAAAGTGAAAAGTGAAAGTGAAGTCGCTCAGTCATGTCCGACTCTTAGCGACCCCATAGACTGCAGCCTACCAAGCTCCTCCGTCCATGGGATTTTCCAGGCAAGAGTACTGGAGTGGGGTGCCATTGCCTTCTCCGCTGACATGCCTTACATAACTGCAAAGAGTTATAGCTACAGATAAAGAGGGCAATAGCTCTGCTTGGAAGTGTATAATAATTTAACTGTAAATATTCCTGTAACATATTGCTATTAAGTTCCCAGCATATAATGTTGTTTCTATAAAGTAATATATGTTTAGAAAGACAAAGATTGCTTTATTTTAATATTGTATTTGAAAACCATTATATAATATGATTAGTGAAAGTCGTGCTAATAATACTCATATAAATCATGCTATTATAACAGATAAATGAGTGAACTATAAATTAAGATTAAGTGTATTGATAAATAATATTTGCCCTTATTTTTCATTATTTTTATATCTTAAAATACTTTGCAATAACATGTTGTATATCTCTGTATGACTCTGATAATATTTACAATGATATAGAATGATTCAGTTGTATTAATGAAAATAGGCCATGTAAATCATATCAAATTATTTATATACCATGAAAGTATACTTCTTGTCTCAACTAAAATCACTGAACATGTCCTGACAAATACTAACCATACAAATGTTACTTCAGTTCTTTAAAAGGTAAGTCCTAGATAGGCATATGAATAAGTTTTAATAGTATCTATCTCATATGAGTATTCTGAGGGCTAAATAGGAAATAATCTAGAATGTTAAGAAAGGTTTATGTGTCCTTTTTTACTATTAGATTTGGGGGCTGAGTCTGTCAGAGTCACATTTCTGTGTTACTATCCAAGCACGTTTGCTACTACAACTAAGTAGAGTCATTTTTCCAATAAAAAAGTACAAAAACAAAACCACAACTTGACTACAATTATAACTATGTAGAAAAATGAGGTCTGTTATGTATATAAATTTACTGGATTATATCCACTATAAATATTAACTGTATCTAATTATATGCATTAAGAATCTCAAATATTATATTACTTATAGAATTGCTTTATGTCACTTCACACTATTTCTAAAAATAAGTATATCAATTTCTGTATAACGTGAAGTCTGGATAAATATATTTGTATTATTAGTATATGTTTGCTCAAAGTTTTTAATTTAAGTTTGAATTGGAAATTAAATTCTCTTTGTTTTAGGTTAATAGGAGATTTATAGGGAAAGCTAGATTTATCCTTTCAGATTTACCTAAGTATAGCTTCTTAATCTGATTTTCCAGTACACCATATTTAGTCTCTGATCCCAAGTTAATTCTATGTTCCTCATTAATAATATATTTTACTCAATGTTCCTGCTTTATTTTGTTTTGGTAACAACATGTGGTAGAAAAAATTTTACATATACATGTGAGTTCCTTATTATCCATATTTAAAATATATATTCTAGGATGCAAGGGAGGGTTACTGCATCAAGACTGCTACAAATGACTTAGTTTTTTAGTTAATTTTGAGACATACACTTTTTTATAACTTATCCTCTCTGACATTTTTATATCTTATTTTAACTATTCAAGAGAATAAGAAATTTTAGATCTGTTAGTTTCTGTAATCTTATTCTATCTGCTCTACATGGGGATGAAAATGATTCAGGAATTTTCTACTCAACAGTATGAACTTACATGTATTTTTAACATCGCTTAATCTATTATGCATGAAAACAAAATATCGCTTATGCATCTTTTACCTTGTACAGCCAAAGTTACTAGCTGGAAATTGTAAATAAAGTTAATTCTTATTATTCATGGTGTTTTTATGTTTAATTAAGTTGCTGCAACCAAATGAATCAGCAAATAGTGAACCACTGCTTATGGGGGAAATACAAAGCTGGGTTCATGGGGATCTTTGGTTACAGAATTTTCATCACCCAATAAATACATAACCTTTGTGTGTGTGAGTTTCTGATTAAAGATCCTTTAGCATTTAAGGCATTAACGCTCACAATCTTAACATGAGTTGAACCCTCATTAATGCATTGAACTCTCAGCCAACAGCCCTAAAACTCATGCCTGAATGAAACTTATCTACACCATGCATTTTCTCCATAAGATACATCACAGTGTTTTCTACCACAGAATATGGAGGAACACTTCAGCATTTTGCTTGGAGGGCATTTTAAACAGTGAAATCAAGAACAAAAATGATGGAAAAGATGAGACCATTAATAGACTGCAAAAAGGACACTTGTTTACAGTATGAAAGCTGAAACATAAAGGCAGGACATAACCTCTTTTGACCTCACCTGGGAATGTGTAAAAAGTTTTTGTTAATCTGCACTTGTATGCAAATGACTGTGAAGTGTCCTACGCATCACTTTGGGGGCTACAAATAAAGAGAATCTTCAAATATGGAATAATATTTGCAAATAAAATAGTAAGGATCAACTGTATGTTGTCTTAATCTCCATGCTGGTCATTAAGTCTGATAAAATTTTCCAATTGGTTGAGGAATAATTAGAATGAATAGATTTTAAATAATGTATTAAGTAAATCAACTAAAATTTAATAAAGAAATCCATAGGACAAAATGACTTAAAATGATACTTCAACTGGAACAGTATGAGTTAAGCAAGCAAAGAAGATTCCTCTATGTCACAAGTTCTAGTAAGCTTTTGAATCAATGATAGTGATGTTGCACCAAAAATAATTCCTAACAGATGGCATCACATTTTAGCATACTATGGCATAAAATTATATTTCAATAAATTAGATTTTGCAAATACAGTACACAAATACATCAGCTATTAAATCATATTATTCCAAAATAACACAGAAGAATTCTATTGGCTATAAGAAAATAAAAATAGAATTCATTTAGAACATCTGAATATCAATTTTAAATATAGGAGAGATACATATAGATGAGATAAATATTTTAACTTGGCATTAAATTCTCTGCATATCCAGTGATGAAACATGATAGCAACATTTCATTAAACAAAACTGCTAAGTAAATATTCTATTAATCAAAGCAACTCTAAATTCTAGGCTTCTAGTATGTTTCTAGAACTAAGTTTTATAACTTTCTCTCTAAACCTAAATTTCAGAAAATTATTGACAAAAACTAGATATAAAAAATGAAATACTAGATGAAAGCAAATTAATAGTTTACACAAAAGAAACACAAGTTTCAAAATAAGAAATCAAAATATTAATTATCAACTACTCAATATGCCAACAATTTGGAAAACTCAGCAGTGGCCGCAAGACTGGAAAAGGTCAGTTTTCATTCCAATCCCAAAGAAAGGCAATGCCAAAGAATGCTCAAACTACCGCACAATTGCACTCATCTCACATGCTGGTAAAGTAATGCTCAAAACTCTCCAAGTCAGGCTTCAGCAATATGTGAACCGTGAACTTCCTGATGTTCAAGTTGGTTGTAGAAAAGGCAGAGGAACCAGAGATCAAATTGCCAACATCTGCTGGATCATCGAAAAAGCAAGAGTGTTCCAGGAAAACATCTATTTCTGCTTTATTGACTATGCCAAAGCCTTTGACTGTGTGGACCACAATAAACTGTGGAAAATTCTGAAAGAGATGGGCATATCAGACCACCTGATCTGCCTCTTGAGAAATCTGTATGCAGGTCAGGAAGCAACAGTTAGAACTGGACACGGAACAACAGACTGGTTCCAAATAGGAAAAGGAGTACGTCAAGGCTGTATAGTGTCACCCTGCTTATTTAACTTCTATGCAGAGTACATCATGAGAAATGCTGGACTGGAAGAAACACAAGCTGGAATCAAGATTGCCAGGAGAAATATCAATAACCTCAGATATGCAGATGACACCACCCTTATGGCAGAAAGTGAAGAGGAACTAAAAAGCCTCTTGATGAAAGTGAAAGAGGAGAGTGAAAAAGTTGGCTTAAAGCTCAATATTCAGAAAACAAAGATCATGGCATCCCATCACTCCATGGGAAATAGATGGAGAAACAGTGGAAACAGTGTCAGACTTTATTTATTTGGGCTCCAAAATCACTGCAGATGGTGATTGCAGCCATGAAATTAAAAGACGCTTACTCCTTGGAAGAAAAGTTATGACCAACCTAGACAGCATTTTCAAAAGCAGAGACATTACTTTGCCGACTAAGGTCCGTCTAGTCAAGGCTATGGGTTTTCCTGTGGTCATGTATGGATGTGAGAGTTGGACTGAGAAGAAGGCTGAGCACCGAAGAATTGATGCTTTTGAACTGCGGTGTTGGAGAAGACTCTTGAGATTCCCTTGGACTGCAAGGAGATCCAACCAGTCCATTCTGAAGGAGATCAGCCCTGGGATTTCTTTGGAAGGAATGATGCTAAACCTGAAACTCCAATACTTTGGCCACCTCATGCGAAGAGTTGACTCATTGGAAAAGACTCTGATGCTGGGAGGGATTGGGGGCAGGAGGAGAAGGGGACAACAGAGGATGAGATGGCTGGATGGCATCACTGACTCGATGGATGTGAGTCTGAGTGAACTCTGGGAGTTGGCGATGGACAGGGAGGCCTGACTTGCTGTGATTCATGGGGTCGCAAAGAGTCGGACACGACTGAGAGACTGAACTGAACTCAACTAAATACTTATCAGTATTTGTCAGAAAGTGCTTGCTCCCTTAAAATATTTAAATTCCATTTTTACTATTAGATGAATTACAGTTATCTTTTATAGAAAATGTTTTATCCCATTCAATGAAATAAAATTGATTTTATCTGCCCATTGGATGTTTGCAATAACCTTTGGTGGCTCAGATGGTAAAGAATCTGCCTGCAATGCAGGAGGCCCAGTTTCATTTTCTGGGTTGGGAAGATCCTTTAGAGAAGGGAATGGTAACCTGCTCCAGTATTCTTGCCTGGAGAATCCGATGGACAGAGGAACCTGGAGGGCTACAGTCCATAGCGTCACAAAGAGTCAAACATGAGTAAGTGATTAATGCTTAGAAATTAACAATCCAACTTCCAGTCATTTGCTTTTTCTTTCCATTTTGACTTTTCTAAAATATAATCTTGACCAGATCATTGTGATGCTTGGAACAATTCAGAGACAACAATGAAATCCAACAATTGCCAGTCTTTTTAAAGACCTTATGACAGGGTCCTTGTCTAGTTTTCAAACCTCATTTCTTGCCATGCCTCCTCCACATATAATACCCTAATAATAATGTAATAACTTAAATTGACCCCAAATTGTGCTATTATTTTATATCTCCATTCCCTGCATCTCTGTCTTAGAATCCTTTTCCCTTTAGCCTACCTAAAGAATTCTTGGAGAAGGAAATGGCAACCCACTCCAATATTCTTGCCTAGAGAATCCCGTGGACAGATGAGCCTGGTGGGCTGCTGTCCGTAGGGTAGCACAGAGTCAGACACTACTGAAGTGACTTAGCATGCACGCATGCACTGGAGAAGGAAATGGCAACCCACTCCAGTGTTCTTGCCTGGAGAATCTCAGGGACAGAGGAGCCTGGTGGGCTGCCGTCTATGGGGTCGCACAGAGTCGGACACAACTGAAGTGACTTACCAGCAGCAGCAGCAGCAAAGAATTCTTACTTATTTAAAACTCAGCTTCAGCATTGCCTTCTCTATGAAGCTTTGCTTATTCACTTTGAGAAATAGGTTGATCATTTTTTACTTTAGAACTTTTTGTTTCCACTTGATGCTGCCTTTATCAAATACGAATAGGCTTTCAAAAGACTTAGAGTGTTATTATTTATTAATATTCTTTAGTTTGCATTATTTATTTTGTAACCCAAATATTAGCAGAAAGCTCATCACAAAGTAGGTGATCCATAAATGTTCACTGAATGACAAAATGAAATTCAAAAGACCCTTTGTCCACTCCATATTCACTGTCAATTTGTTTTAATACAAAACACAATAGTATTTTAATAATTCTCCATGCAGTAAAGATTCATCAGTAATAAGAAAATGGAGAAATATTTTCATTATACATATTAGCAAAAACCACATTAAAAGGATTAAAAGTATTAAGCATTTTTTTGAGAAGTTCATAAATATCACTAACTGAACTTAGCTTTATTTTTATCTTAGATTCAAATACTATATACTTTCAAAAATACTTTCACAATACTTTCTTACTGTGTAAGAGTAGAAATTAAATGCAATAAAATATAGGGCAGATAACAGCTAACAAAGAATGCTTTTATCAGCTGGGCACTCTTCTAAGCACTTTAGCTATATTGATTCATTTAATCTTCATGGCATGAAATTACACAGGTGCTAGTTTCTCCATCCTCACTACAAACAAATTAAAATGAAGACAGAGAAATTAAAAATAAATAAAACAAAACACTTGCCCCAAATTACTCAGCCAGTGGGTGTATGAGCCATAATCAAATTCAATAGTCCCACTCTGAGCTTATGCTCTTAATCACTACTTGACACTCTCTCTGGTTCAGGTGGAAAGAAAGATGCAGTAGATGTCACTAGACCATTTACTATGAAAGAAGAGTTTGATTTGATCATTAAATTACAGTCTACATTTTCCTTGAGGTGTTGGTTATCAAAATCTTACTCTGAAACAAATACATTACATATAATTCTACAAAAACAATTCTATAGTACAGGGACATGTACAGTTATCTTAATAAATACTATTTGTCGATTAATTGAATAAAACAGAGTTTTAAAATTGCTTTAGTGTCATTTTATTTTTGAGAAAAGAAAGCATATTTAGGTGATTGCTCATGGTCAAAGAGTAAACAACTTTGGATGGAAATTTAGATGTTTAAATTGAGTTTCAGTGAGTATTTTTATTTCTGTAAGTAATTAAGCTAAAATTACTCAAATTCTTTAGTTCAGATGTTATAACTTACTGTAAGGAATAACTTTGAAGTATCTAGAGCTATGAATACGGGCTTCCTCAGTGGCTCAGATGGTAAAAAAAATCTGCCTGCAATGCAGGAGACCTGGATTCCATCCCTGGGTCAAGAAGATTCCCTGGAGGAGGTAGGTAATGGCAACCCACTTCAGTATTCTTGCTTAGAGAATTCCACGGACAGAGGATCCCAGCGGACTATATTCCATGGAGTCTCAAGGAGTCCGATACTACTGAGCAACTAATACACGAAAACACAAGAGCTATGAATAGGCTGCTGCTGTTGCTGCTAAGTCACTTCAGTCGTGTCCGACTCTGTGCGACCCCATAGATGGCTGCCCACCAGGCTTCCCCATCCCTGGGATTCTCTACACACCTATTAAACCTTCTCTCAAATATCCATTCATTCATTCAACAAATTTTTACTGCATACTTTGCGTCAGATGCCTTTTTAAGTGCCAGGCATACAGCAACAAACAAATCAAATAAAACCCCTTCCCTTATGAGCTTATACTCTACACCCAACAGTAAACAAATAAATATATAAAAATATATAATATGTCAAGCAGTGATAAGCACTAGTCACAAAAATATAATCCTTGATTAAAAGGCAGAAGCAGGTAGGGAGCAAGCCATGAGGATGATGAAGGAAACAATGTTTCAAGATTGAGTAACATGTACAAAGGTCTTAAGCAAGATCATGGCTAGCTAGGAAGGCAAAAATAAGGGGCAGAGCAGTAGGAGATGAAATCAAATAAATTGCAGGCAAATCATACAGGGCCTTTGGAGTCATTTTAAGGTCTTTGGATTGAACATCTGATGAGAGTATAATTAGAAGAGTTTGAGAAAAGGATTGATATTTTCTGATTTACCCTTTTAAAAAGGATTGTTCAACATTTTGCTGCTGTGTTGAGAAAAGACTGTTGGAGGGTCAGGGTAGAAGAGCAGTAGCAAGGAAAGCAGTCAGATGGCAGATACTGCAGGTTTTAGGCAGATGTAGATTACTGCTGAAAACCGTATCACACACAGTCTACACAAAAACAGCAATAAATCCATTTCTCTTGTTCTATTTGATTTACAAGCCTAAGTCTTTTATTGCTCTTCCAAATAAAGCATATCTTGAATATTATTTAACCCATGACAAATGATAAAACTTTTCATCCCATGTATTATTAACAAAATTTTTGCCTAAGGACTGACAAAAAGAGAGTCAGCAAGACATGGTACAAGAACACTATAAACTTCGCAGCCAAACACTCAGAAAACCAATCTCTTCCATTTCCTAGTTCTGTAGATGTCAACAGACTGATTTATTCCTCTTGTCTTTGCTCTCTAAACCTATAAAATATGTACAATCCATTCTCAAATTTAATTAAAAGTTTATTATGTGCTAGGCCCTGTGATACCCGTGGAGTAAATATAGGTAACCTCTGGTCCTTGCTCTATAGAAGTCTAATGAGTGAGACTGGCATTGGGTAAATATTCCCACAAATAACTATATAATCTAAAATTTAATAAATATAGTTGAAAACACATAGAATGCCTTATGAAAAGAAAAAAAGCACAATTAATGATGCTATAAATAATGGACATTGAATGCTTTACAGGTGCTGGCCTATAACTTTACTGTTTCATAAATGGAACCAAGTATTTTAAATAATGTTCAAAGAGGATCAAAGAGCCTCTATAACTGGACAGGTTCTCTCATTCTGAATCTGTTCTAACACACACACACACACAAACTGAATAAATAAAAGTTCCTAATAAGTATCTCAGAAATTTTCATCTTCCCAAGGAAAGCATATGAATTTGTTTATATAGCAATAAGAAAATCTAATGAATTTGAGCATTTTTTAAGATATCTATGCATTCATAAAATATTTAACTAGCTTTTCTAAAACTATTCTCATAATTTTGTTAAAATTTCTAGAGATAAAAAATAAATATCTGTTGAATAAATTAATGAGTGACTGGTCTAGTATTTAAACTCACAAGGTAATAAAAATTCATAGATTAGTGACCTTGATAGAAGAAACAGAATCATATATTAAATGAATATATTTATCAAATATATAATAATTTCCTTAATGCATTGTAATATTACACTTCTGGTCATTTATTAAAGGGATAAATGTATGAGCATGGGAAATAACTTCACAGAAAGGAATTCTTACTTTTCTGTTTAAAAAACATGCTAATTATTTGTCTTAAATAAATATGTTAGGGCAAAAAGAAACACAGTCTAACTGTATATACATTTATATGCATTTTTGTGTTAACATGCTACTTTTATCGTATATGAATAATTACCTGTGAACATTGGTTGAGAGATTAATGTGAGCATGGAACAGTAAATAAAACGTAACGTTTATATTGAAGTTTAAATTGAGTTTAAATAGGGGAAAAAAAGGAGAAATACAGTTTTAGGCAAAGAAGTACTGGTTAAAAAAAGAACAATAAAGAAATAATACACCATATTTCCTAGAAAAAAGTCAGATTCATTTTAATATCAGGTTTCTTTTCTTAGACATACTCCCAATCTTCCATTCAATACTTGGGAAATATGCATGGATATCAGAGATGACAAAAGCTACTTTTTACTACTTGAGTCTGTTAATCTTATGTGTCAACATGGCTGGGCTATGGTGTCTAGCTGTTTGGTTAAAGCCAGTCAGAGTTTACTATGAAGGTACTTTTCAAGTGTGATTGGAATTTAAATCAGTAGACTCAGTAAAGCAGATGAGCCATAAAATGAGTGGGCCTCATCCAATTGTTTGAAAGTATTGAGAACAAAGATTGCATGTTTCCAAAGAAAGAATTCTCCTCAAGACTGCAACATTGGTGGGTACAGATCAATAGATAAACTGATGGATCCACTCAAACAAGATATACATATATGTACAGTATATATATTTTATACACACACACACATACATATTCCTCTGATTCTATTTTTTTGGAGAACTAGACTAATATGCTACCTTTGAATTTCAACTAATTATTTTTCTCTCTACTCAGGGAGAAGAAAATGATTTTTATATCAACATATACATGGATATTGTGACATTCAGGAAAACAGAAATTATAGTTTGTTTAAATAATTGGTAATTTAACAGTTAATTTGCTTAATTAGGGACAATGAAATACAAATGCATACTTTCAAGTTATAAATAATCAAATCTAAAAGAAATATACAAAACAAGCCAATGAAGACTATTTTCTTGTTTGCCATTGTGTCTACAGACACAGCACGTGTGTGTTAGTTACTCAATTGTGTGCAACTCTTTGCGATTCCATGGACAGTAGCCTGCCAAGGTCCTCTGTCCATGGAATTCTCCAGGCAAGAATACTGGAGTGAATTTTAACTCCCTTCTCCATGAGATCTTTCTGACCCAGGGATCCTGCATTGCCGACAGATTCTTACCATCTGAGCCACCAAGGAAGCCAACTTTCTTGTTCACCACTGTGTCTACAGAAACAGCATATACAATGTAAAACATTATTTAATAATCTTAGAATCCTGCAATACCTTCATACATTAGAAAGTTTTAATAAGAGAATGATACATTTAACTATGAAATTCCTTCCTTTTGTCCATTTTTATTAGGACTTTTATACTGACTATATGTACTATTTTGGGCATAATTAAAGTCTCAGTCACTTAAATACTTTTAAAGTAATATGGGAAACCAAGAAGAATGTGATTTTCTCTGCCAGCAGCAATCTGCAATAGGACCATATCTATAGAGCCTAAACAGCTCACTCCCACTGGGAAATAGCAACTTCCCCATTATGGAGATGGCATTATTTTTCAAGATGATCTGTTCCATGTACTGCTACCCAGCATGCTATCCATAACTCTCCAGATAAATTGAAGGGACTAAAAGATTGATGAACTCATGAATTATTTTCTTGTAGGGAACCCCAGCAGAATTCACCAGAGGATTTCTTATGCCTATGTGAAGATCCTTTGGCAAAATAGAAAAAGTATGGAAAGAGTAATGAGACATTAAAATCGACTCCTATTTACTAGAAATTCTCTTGTGAATGTATACAAGAAAAGTAGCCTAGGAACATATTTTAACTTGCAAGGTCGCACTGTATCTTAAAAGGGGCAGATTATGTATTGCTGATCACTATGTCTTTTCTTTATCAGTTTCACATTGATTTTTTTTTGAAGCAAGAGATTGTTTTAAACAAAAGAAGCTTTATGCAGTATGCAGATCTTATTTGTCCTATGAATTACATGTCATAAAAATCAGATTAGCAATCTATTAATACACAATTGCAAAATATCTATTTTACAAAAATATATTTTCAAAAACATTACAATAAAAGACAAAATATATGCTATTTATATATTTAGTTATATCCCTACAATGAAACATTTCTCTCATAATATGTCTTAAAAACAATTTTCCTTTGTACTAAAGGATACAGTCCAGGAAAACATTAAATTTTTTCCTCAAAAAGATGACTGACTATAGAAAAGAGTTTTATTTAGAAAAATTTCAGCACATTATTATTTCTTTTTTTATTTTGCAGACATCATGATATTTTGTCTACAAATAATTGACTATATAAAAGCACATTTTCACATTAGGCATATTTTACTTAAATCCATTTCTGAACTTTTACATAAAAATATGTGCAATCTAGCCTCTAAGGTTTTGCCAGTGAGTTTATTAAAAAGTCCTGTTACCACTGTGGTCTTACATCAAGGTCATCTCAGGACTCAAAAACCACTTCAAACATTAGTGTACCAAGCCCTACTACCATGATTTGAATTTGATAAACTCCAGTCTTATTTAAAATTCTAATTTATATCTGTAACACATTTGTTGATTTCTTTTCTTTCACAATTAAGAATCAAGTTATCTTACTTTACAATTCCTAGGTAGAGTGGACTCTATAGTTTATGCATTTGCTTGTTGTTCAGTCACTAATTCATGTCCATTTCTTTGTGATTCCATGGACTGCAGCACTCCAGGCTTCCCTGTCCTTCACTATCTCCCAGAGTTAGCTCAAAATTATGGCCACTGAGTAGGTGATGCCATTGAACCATCTCATCTCATCCAATCATCTAATCCTTTATACATTTATCTTAAAAAAATTTTTTTTTCAGACAGGAGGCACTGTTGTGTGTGTGAGAGACAGAAGGCAGGGGAGGACTGTTTTTAATAAAGAAACAATAAATTCTTTAGACACTCCAGATTAATCAGGATGAGGGCTCATTTGAGGGCTACAGATACAGCTGCATAAGTAGTATATGATCTCTACAATACAGTATACAGATTTATAGATCTAGTAGTATTTGCTATATCCTCCTACTGCCCAGTTCAGACCTCTGATTACAAAGTGGTCACATTTAAGACAAGGTGGCATTTTCTAAGACTAGAATGTAATTAAGTTACTAAGGGACACTGAAATGGCGATGCCTGCTTAAGAGGGACACACATTAGCAGGTTGTTTTATTGTTGCTATTGGATTTATTTGCTGTTTTCATTAAAGAACCCTTTTACCTCAAGCAATAGTTTGACAAGTGTAAATACTATAGAAATTTCATGTAGTTGGGTGAGTTGGCTCATATAGGTCCAAAAATGTGGAGCTTTTTTCAAATCATCTGATAATGTAGGGGCAGAATTTATACTGAATTCATTGGACAGTGTTATTTAAGATATGGGGTTATAATTCATCCATTATTTCTTCCTCATTGTTGACAAAGCATCATTAATAGTAGAATTTAATTCTATCTCTTTTGAAAATTCTTTAAGAATGGAAAAGTTCATGTTGGGATGTTTTGTGAACTCTCTAGGAAATCCTTCCATCTCATTAGGCTAGATGCCCAGAAGTTTAGGCATAAAGTAATACAATGAATTTCAGATTAAGTTACAGAATCAGGATACTTTTATAGAGTGACAATAAGCCTGAACAGGATTAAATAATAAATCAACACTCATCTTCACTTCAGGCTTCCCTGGTGGCTCAGACAGTAAAGAATCCACCTGCAATACAGGAGACCCAGGTTCCATCTCTGGGTCGGGAAGATCCCCTGGAGGAGGGCATGGCAACTCCTGTATTCTTGCCTAGAAAATCCCATGAACAGAGGAGCTTGGCAGGCTACAGCCCATGGGGTCTCAAGGAGGCGTACACTACCAAGTGACTAAGTACACACGCGTGCATCTTCACTTCAATATGGAATTATTTCTGCCATATCTTGGGACACAGCTAAGTATGAATCTTCTCCAATCAATTACAGAAGAGAGCATGGAGATATAGAAAAACAAGCCAGGAATAAGTGTTATATAGGAAGTACTCATACAGGAATAAATAAGTGTTCACATAGGAGGAGCTAAGAACATTTATGTTGTAGTAATGAAAATGATAAAGTGTAACAGATTTTTAAGTTATTCCTAAGAAGATACAAGAAAAAAGGTACAGGAAAAGTTTAATCCAATACATACATTTTTAATCAAAATCTATATTTATTGGATATCAGGATACTGGTAACAGAGTCAATAATAATCCAAAAAAATCATAATGAATGTGTGCCAAGTCCAGATATTGAAGTGGAAATTTCAAGAAATCGGGACTTGTTTTGGATACATTGTTGGAAGAAAAAGGAATCAACAAAGAGAAACAGCTGAAGTTGAGACAGGTATTAATGTACTCTATCTCACATATGATGCTTAAAATTTGCTCATTTAAGAATGCCTACTATGATTATCAAAATATGCATTAATTTTAAAACAAAATTTCATGGAAATATAATGAATATTTATTACTTTTTCTGAAAATGAAATAATAGCTTAAAATCATATGAAGAGCAATCTGCAAGTTTGTATTTTGAATTTTATATGGTAATCACACAATAACATGATCTGCAATAAGCAAAGTTAAGTTATTTGACCCACTCTTAAATATAAATAACAGAAATCGTAATGTTATCACTAGGAAATATATATTGTATAAAACAATGCACAACATTTGTTTTGTTTACACCTAAACTATCACCGAAACATTAATGCTTGGTAGCTTGCAGTTTAGGTTAACAATTGAGCAGGCATTATACCTACTGAATAGATTTTCACCTTTCCCACTGAAGAGTGTTCACCAGATGATAATTAGTATCTGCTAAGTGCTCTTCAGATTAACATGATATCATCAAGAAATACCAGAAAAGTGTTGACACAATGCTCATCCAGCTGAACATTCCAAACAAGGCTGTCTTCACTGCCATTGACTGTAAATTTTAACACTTCACCAGCTGGCCAGATTCTTTCCCTTTACCCCACTCTGAACAGTAGAGAACACAAATTTGTCTTTTGTTTATGTAATTTATCTAGTTTAAATCGATGAGAAGCTAGAAAATGTACATTTAACATTAAAATTGAATTCAATTACTCTAACAATTTAACTTCAGTACTTCATTATACATATCAAACCCAATTTGCTTCCTAACATTTATTTCATTACTGCAGTTCACAGAAGGAAAAGAAATTCAATGATTTAAAATGCATATAAAAATTAGAATATATATTCTGTGCGTAAACAAAATTGTTAGTTTTAGCTACTGTTTTAATCAAATTTTGAATAGAGATATAATACAACTGAAATATGACATCTGCATCTATACTAAAGGATAAATAAAACAAAAATGGGAACATGCACATAAAATCTAGGTAACAAAGCAGTTAACAAAATACATTCTAGAGGTATTTCGCCGACTAAGGACATTTGACAATACGTAGAGACCTTTTCAGTTGTTAGAACTCAAGGGGTTGTGTGCTACTGGTACAAGTGGACAGAGGTCTAGGATACTGCTAAACATCTTCAACATATAGGCCAGCCTCCACAATAAAGAACTAACTAGACCAAAACATCATCAGTGCCTAGACTGAGGAATTCACTGACCCCCACCCCTACCCCCAGGACCACTGTTCTTATCAATATTATCAAGAAAAAGGAGAGTAGACAAAGAAAAAAGAGATTAAGTAAGTCGCTCACTCAATCATGTCCAACTATCTGCAACCGTATGGACGATAGACTGCGAGGCTCCTCTGTCCATGGGATTTTCCATGCAAGAATACTGGAGGGGGTTGCCATTTCCTACTCTAGAGGATCTTCTCAATCCAGGGACTGAACCCATATATCTTGAATCTCCTGGTTGGGCAGGTAGATTCTTTACCACTAGTGCCACCTGGGAAGCCCACAAACATACCCCCCAGAAAAAGATTAATTTCACATAATTAAGCCATTGGCATTTATGAAAGAAAATTAGTAATTACCATGAAGTCCACAGGGTATTATGACAGAAGTACTGTATGTATCATAAGTTTGTAATGAATGTGATACAAATATATAGAATCTAAGTAATTTGTTATTTTGGAACTCCACCTTTAAAGAAAAGAATAATGAATACTGAGAAACAGCCTATAATTGGACAATAATCTATCAAATTCTAAAAGTCCTAACATTTTTGTGCGTTAAAATAAACCCTTCATTTTTTAGTTTCATAAAACAATAAGAGGCAGGATATCTCATTTTCGTTTGTTTAGTTTATAGCTACATGACCTTGGTAATTAGATTTCTTTTATAATTCTCACATTGAGCCTTTCTGAGGCTCACAAGAAACAAAGAGAAAATTATGCAAGTTCTTTTAAAAATGTATCTCCATATAAAATATGAAAATGTTTTTTTCTGCTGACATCCAAGGTCTTTATCATTATATATTTTTATAGTTTGTGTTTTCTTGTTTTAAATCATGTTATCCAAACAATGACAAGACTACATATGTATATAAATGGTTTATGACTATACTTAAGCAAGCCAAAGTTTGCAGTGTAGGATATGCCAACATTTACCATGTATATGAGATCAGCAATTGAAAACTGTATTAAAAACAAAAAGCAATGAATAGTAATCAGTTCAATTCAATTTAATTCAATGCAGTATACTTAATTAAGGCAGTATGCTAGGTGCTGAGGATACAACAGGGAAAAAGCCAACTTTCTAAAGAAATGGTTAACAGATGAGAATGAAGTAGTTACGAGTCTAGATAGAACTTCCGAGTCCTCTCCATACTGCTGTTCTCTCCTCTTCCCCTTTTATACATTGACATAAGCTATTTGTTCCTCAAATCCCTTTTTTCTTATACACACTCAGTCACATTGTGACTGACGGTGATAACTGAAGATATGCTTCATGACTCATCAAAGAATCAACTAAACCATGGTAGTGGATTCTAACATTTAAAGGCTGTCTCTCAAAGCCAGAGGGAGAGTTTTATCTCATCTGTAATGAGGAGAAAATGTTATTATTTTATGATATTCCACAGCAACACAGAAAAGTTGTCCAACATATCAAACTTAGCATAGAAAGGAAGTTTATACACAGAAAGAATACATCTCTTTACAGTCTTCTAAAGAGTAAGTATCCTGTCTATTTAACTGATCCTTACAAGAACACAATCATTGGTAAGCCAAATAAATGTCCATTGATAATAATGAGCTTCAAATAAAACTATTCTTGTATGTGGTTTTTCCCTTAGGCAAAACTGCAGGGGGGAAGACAAAACCACATACAAGAATAGCATTGCCTGCAATGCAGGAGACCCAGGTTCGAGCCCTGGGTTGGGAAGATGCCCTGGAGAAGGAAATGGTAACCCACTCCAGTAGTCTTACCTGCAGAATTCCATGAACAGAGGAGCCTACTGGGCTACAGTCCAAAATGTCACAAAGAGTCAGACAGGAGTGAATGACTTCGCTGTGTGATTTTTCCTTAGGCAAGATTGCAAAGCAAGTAAAGGTTATCTTTTTTCAGAGAGGTCACCTCTTTTACTGTTCTTACTCTTCAGTTCTGGCTGCTGCTGCTGCTGCTAAGTCGCTTCAGTCGTGTCCAACTCTGTGCTACCCCATAGACGGCAGCCCACCAGGCTCCCCCGTCCCTGGGATTCTCCAGGCAAGAACACTGGAGTGGGTTGCCATTTCCTTCTCCAATGCATGAAAGTGAAAAGTGAAACTGAAGTCTCTCAGTCATGTCCGACTCTTAGTGACCCCATGGACTGCAGCCTACCAGGCTCCTCCATCCATGGGATTTCCCAGGCAAGAGTACTGGAGTGGGTTGCCATTGCCTTCTCCCCTTCAGTTCTTAGTAGTTAGTAATTGTTTGAATTTTTACCTTGTGATTTTTGCATCTGTAGATTTGTTTCTTTTGTCATTTAAGATGATTTTCTGAAACAGCTAGTTATAAAGTTGAAGCAATAACTATAATAATAACAAATTTCATCAGTGGCTTACTACATCCTTCACTGCATC
Source organism: Capricornis sumatraensis (assembly GCF_032405125.1). Lineage (NCBI taxonomy): Eukaryota > Metazoa > Chordata > Mammalia > Artiodactyla > Bovidae > Capricornis > Capricornis sumatraensis. Next base: position 173,477,644 of record NC_091070.1, on the reverse strand, counting down.
AAGTGTTTTATGTAATTTCCTCTTTTATCCTCACAGAAATTCTGTGAAGTATAGATTAACCCCCATTCTATAGATGGGCTTCCCTGAAGGCTCACTTGGTAAAGAATCCGCTTGCAAAGTGGGAGACCTGGGTTCAAACCCTGGGTTGGGAAGAACTCTGGAGAAGGGAAATACCCACTCCATCATTCTGGCCTGGAGAATTCCAGGGACTGTAAAGTCCATGGGGTTGCAAAGAGTCAGACAGGAGAGAGACTTTCACTTTCACTTTATAGATAACATGGCTTTGGAATGTTAAGTGAACTGCTGGAATACACAAATAGATGTAAATAGATGGCTATGGAAACATATAGCTTTTTCTTTACTACCATTTTGCAGATTTACTAGTTATTTAAATTCACAACTAACATGGAAACTAGTATTGTGATTCTGACACCTAAGATATTGTGCTTTTAAAATCATTCTAAGTTTGATCACTTAAGATAAAATTTAATAGGCAACTCTTCTAATGTACATGTTTCTCAAATGTTATACAGAATAGTGATCTGAAGAGTGTATGTGTGTGTGCTCAGTCACACACACAGAGTCAGTGTCTGAGTCTTTGCAGTGCTGAGAGCTGTATGTAGCCTGTCAGGCTCCTCTGTCCATTGGATTCTCCAGGCAAGGACACTGGAATGGTTCTCCAGGGGATCTTCCTGACTCAGGGATTGAATCTGCATCTCCTATCTCCTGCATTAGCAGGCTGGATTCTTTTACCTCTGATCCACCCGGGAAGCCTCAATCTGAAGAGGTACTTAGGAAAAAAAATTCCAAGATAAAATGTTTTTGATAAGCTACATATTTGGTAAAATAAACATTGTAACATCATCATGCTAATGAACAACATCATGATGTCAAATATTGAGAAGTCCTGCAAATTAAAAATCTTTCTAAAAATTAATTTTTTGACAACAGAACAGCAAATATGACTGCTGCTTAAGTTCCACACTATCTTTCTTGTATCCTGCTTGCTGTTGTTCAGGTTCTCAGTCGCGTTCAACTGTTTGAGACCCCATGGACTGCGGCACCCCAGGCTTCCCTGCCCTTCCCAGAAGGCTCCAATTAAGATGATTATACTTTCAGTTTCTTGCTCCTCAAAGTGGAATGAGAATTTACAGACATTTATGAAGCATTCTGAATACAGAATGCATCTAGATTTTAATTGTCTACAAATCTGTTACTTACTCCACCTATATCTATTTTTACCAATAGTCTTTATTGAGTATTTTCAAGAAATATTTCATATTTTAACTCTGCTAATCTCAGAATTAAACTCACAGGAAGAAACTTCCATGTATATATTAAAGAGAAGGTGCATGCTACTGACACCAGTTAGAATTTTTTAGAAGAAATAAAGTGTTGATCAAACACAGGTCAGCTGAAATAGTATATTTTGTAGTAATAATGTATAGATCAGTTTTCCCCATAACACCACTGGAGGAATGCTGATCAGAGTGATCAGTCCTGCATTTTATTTTTGGAAATTACTTATACAAATTGGATGTTTATTTCTCCAAAAAAAATGTTCCTTTTTTATGTGTAAGTAGTTTGCTGTTTCTTTTTTTTCCTTAACTAATAAGTAAGGGAAAATCCATTGTCAAAGTTAAATATATGCTTAATAAAAACAACCTTAAATAATATACATTTTTTAAGCTTGTGATGCTTCTTTCTAGTCAAAACAAAACAAGCAAAAGAGACAAAGAACAAATACTTGTAGAATATGATGTTCTCTTTACTTGAATAGTCTGTTCTGTCTTTCTCAAACTACTGCTACACAACCACTTTTTTCTGTAAAGTATTATCTTCTTCTGACCTCCTTCTCTCTAATTGAAGCGAAAAGATAATTTCTCCATTGTGCAATTGGCTAAAGAATAGCATTAAAAGTAATGTATCATCTTCTGTTGCCTTCTTCTTTTGGGGTACAGACTGAAGGAAAGAAGGCATCAAACCGAAAAAGAGAGAGAATGACAATAGTGTAATACTGGGAAAAGATTAGGTCATTTCACTTCATTATTTTTTCCTAATTTTTCTTTCTTCATGTGATTTAATTTCTTCTTAGAAGTGTCCATTACTTACTCCACACATTTTTTTTTTTTTTTCAGTGGGAACAGGTAAAAACTAATGGAAACTAGATCAAAATAGGAAATAGTAGTCTCTGGATTAGAGACATCACCTAGTCAGTTATGAAGGGTACATTCAATATGGAGGCCAAAATGTTCTAGAGTCCCTTTAAATTAAAATAAAATTTGTATCATTGAGTAATTTATATCTATGCAATTAATAATAAGAAGAAAGTATATTGAACAAGAATTCAGACTGAATTTCTGCCCAAGTTTTGATATTTCAAGGAAATAATTATCATTCATAACCAAAAAGAAGTTTTAAACATCTAAACCTGCATTTATTCATTTGTAAAATTGGAATTTTAACAATTGTCCTACTTCCTTAATAAATGTTGCAATATTTAAATAAGAAAACATATGTGCAATATTTTAATATATAATTATTATTTTGTAATATGAAATAACTGTGTAAATTTTAATTCAAAATTTATAATCATACTTTGGCTTCTCCTGTAATGAATTTTGTTATTGAATAACCAGAGACTCTATACTGAAGGCTTTTGAATGTGTAAAAATTAATACTAAAATAATTAAATATATTTTAACAATGATGACATATTTGTTATTTTACTTAACCAAATACCAGAATTCTCACTTTTAGGTAGTGTTACTTGAAAAATAACACACTGATTAATTCCTGAGATGATCTTAGGTGAGATTATATTCCATCCATGTTATTGTATCATTATAATGCTACTGATATAATATTTTCTGGGAGTACAACAGTAATATTAAGATTGAAGGCAGGAGGAGAAGAGGACAACAGAGGATGAGATGGTTGGAGGACATCACTGACTCGATGGACATGAGTTTGAGCAAGCTCCAAGTTGGTGATGGAGGGAAGCCTGGCATGCTGCAATCCATGAGGTTGCAAAGAGTCGGACACAACTGAGCAACTGAACTGAACAGTAATATTTACAAGGCAAACATGTCCCCCCATCTCACAAAATTTCTGGTGATTTATAGAACAGTAAAATGAACACTAAGAAACAGAGACGTGGACACATATCCACCTTAACCTATACTCCAAGAGGGACTTGTATATAAAATATGTTAATTAGTATAAACTATAATAAATTCACAAGTTAAAAATGCATATGCATCTCATAAGTAGATATATCTAAAAATAAACATGGAAAAGACTCTATTATGAGAAATTAGTTTTTTATAGATTGATTTACTTATTTCACAAATATTTTTCCACTCCCCAAGCCACTCAATGCCCCAGATAATACAAGGGCAAGTAAGGTAAAAATTCTTTATTTTCAAGGCCTATAGTGGGATAGAGGTATCTTATATGCATAAAAATAACTAAAATGCAAAGAAAGAACTGCTTATGTTCCCCAAACATATTTTATTAAGTTCAACAATAATGCAAAATAATTCTGTGGTCTTACAAAATTGTGAAGTAAGTAAATCTGTAAATATGTACATGTATATAGGTATTTGGGTATATAAAGATGAAGATATATATACCTCCATGTGTTTAAATTTTGTTTTATAATTTCAAGCAATTAATAAAATAACTGAAAAGACAGCATTGAGTTACATTTAGCAAATGAATAGAACTTGGAAATTATTGAAAAGCCATTTTGGAAAATCAACTGATGAGGAAAAGAAAGTAACATAAAAGATGAAACTATAGCAAGAAGACCTATCTGAAATAAAGAATAAGTAATGAAATAAGTCCCTAAAGTATGCTGGAGCATATAGAAGTAAGCACATTACCAGAGGATCTTCATTTTGGCTGCTGTCAGCTAATCCCCTAAATTAATGAAAGTCTACTGTTAATGATATTTATAAAAATTATAATAGCTAAAATATATCATTTACTTTGTATCATTAATGATGCCAAGGAGTTTGCAAATCTTATCTCATAACCTGTAGGTTGAATATTATCATTAAATAATTTTATTGAGCAGTAACTAATCTTAATCAGTTTCCTGATCCAGTTTTGTTTTGTTTTGTTTTTTTAATGATTCAAAGAAGTATGGCACTGTTTTTAAAATTTCAACCTAAATGCACATGTGTGTGTGTGTGTTTAGTCGCTGGGTGTGGCCTGATTCTTTGCGATCCCATGGACTGTCATCCATCAGGGTCCTCTCTGTCCATGTGATTTCCCAGGAAAGAATACTGGAGTGAGTTGCCATTTACCCCTCCAGGAGATCTTCCCGACCCAGGTATAGAGCTAGCGAGCTCCTATTTCCTGTGTCTTCTGCATTGCAGGTGAGTTCTTTACCTACTGAGCTGTCAGTGAAGCCTGAGTGCACATCTATTTGTAGCTGGAAGTAAAAAAAAAAAAAAAAGATGAGGAGGATATTAAAAAGGTTTAGAGAAATTTGAAAAATTTCTCTTCTTGTAAAGCAGAAGAAAAGTGAATCGAGATTTTAATGTCATTTCAGTCTCTCGGTTGTGTGTGACTCTTTGCGACCCCATGGACTACAGTAGACCAGGCTTCCCTGTCCATCACCAACTCCTGGAGCTTGCTCAAACTCATGTCCATCCAGTTGGTGATGCCATCCAACCATCTCATCCTCTGTTGTCCCCTTCTTCCCTGCCTTCAGTCTTTCCCAGTGTCAGTGTCTTTCCAATGAGTCAGTTCACATCAGGTGGCCAAAGGATTGGAATTTCAGCTTCAGCATCAGTTCTTCTAATGAATATTAAGGACTGATTTCCTTTAGGAATGAATGTTTTGATCTCCTTGCAGTCCAAGGGACTCTCTCAAGAGTCTTCTCCAACACCACAGTTCAAAAGCATCACTTCTTTGGCACTCAGCTTTCTTTATAGTCCAACTCTCACATCCATACATGACTACTGAAAAAACCATAGCTTTGACTAGAGAGATCTTTGTTGGCAAAGTAATGTCTCTGCTTTTTAATATGCTGGAATTCCCTTGATTTTAATGCAAATGAACAAAATTAACAATAATTTACATATTAGTCATTTCCCCATATAAAATCGTACAAATTGTATGCTATATGAAGCCAGGAGATATAGAAAAGACTAGATATTGTCTGCCAGAAATCAAGTGATTATACATGTCAAATATGATGAGATTTTTTAAGAATGCCCAGGAAGTCAGAAAATCAGCTCATCAATTACTGAGATTAGAGAGAAGTGTCATACTTTCCATTGGGGGTAGAAAGTTCAAATTAATTCATAAAATTAAGTGGCTAAAGCATGGAAGTGTTATTTAAATGAAGAATTATTTGCAGAAGAATATCAAATATTGTTTGTTCTATGGATCAAACAGAGGAACAGGTGATAATTACCAAGTGTTCCTTACATAAACTACTATCCCAACCAAGAAAAATGATTAATTCAAGTATACTTAGAAAAGTGTAGGATTTTAGAAGAAACATTTAATGATGAAAAGATGGTTCTGATGCCTGCAGAAGCAACTGTCAGGAAGAAAATACATTTCTCATGGACATTCAGAATATGTCAAAAACTGACAATAAATTTAGGGGAAAATCCATGTAAAATAGTATTAAAGAGAGGACAGTATGAAGGCAAAGCATCTCAAATGAAGGAAAAAATGAGTGAGAAATGGAAACAAGATGAATGATAGTCATCACATGTTCAGATTAAGTCTACTTTTTCAAGGCATCAAAAGGCAGCCTTGAATTAAAAGTAGGTGAGCCTCAGGAGGTATTAGGTAACAAATAGAATACCAGAAGCATAATATAACATGCAACAATTTCTTTTAACTAGATAGTCCTGGCCATAAGTTACAGCTATGATGTTAAAGGAAGGGTGAGAAAGAGAGAAAGAAAAGACACTGACCTTGAGCCCCAACTGTGTGCTAAATACTGCTTTGGGCACATTCCAATGAATTATTACCAGAATTCAGAAATATATAGGAGTAGCTGTAAGTATTTCTATTTTACAGACAAGAAAACTGAGTCTCATAAAACCCAAATAACATCCCTGTGACCATAGAACTAATAGTTGGTGAAGTAAAAAGTCAAATATAACCTGTTTACACAACACTGAGGATACAGACTGAACTACAAGGTAAATTCAATAGCCAAGACCTTATCTCTTATATCACTGTATTCTCAAAGAAAGTTATCTAGCATAAGCCAAGGACTCAATAAATATATGTTGAAAATCTGGTGAATGAATGTCTGAAAAAGAATATGTTTCTATAGGGAAAAAAAAATGAATGGATAAAACACAAAAGAAATTCCTGAAAGAACAAAGGAAAATGAAAAAAAATCAAGTATCCTAGAATTTAGTAAACATATTCTATACAAATAGCAAAATACAAAGTTCTTGAAGAATTTTTAACAATAGAAGTGAATGAATGTTATGTATGACAGTTATAGTCTTTTGCAAAGGCAAAATAGATAACAATATACTGTAATGTGAAATTTATAAAGTAAATAAAATGTAGAAGAATACAGAAATCACAGGAGAAGGAGGAGGAGGAGTTAGAATTGGGTTATAGAGGGTTTAAAATTTTCTTGAATGATATGAGATAAAAACAGGACTTTATATCGGGAGAACTTCAGATAGACGAAAAACAAGTCATCATAAAAAACACTGTCCTCTTGTGATAAAATCTATCGAAAATGGATATGTAAACACATCTAAGAAGATTCTTAAATAACACAGCATTAGATTTAAAAAGTTTTCATTCAATTAAGCTATAAACTCTATATACTCCTGACAGCCATCAGAAAAAAGGCAAACTATCTAATTCCAAAGTTTCACTTTATTCAACTGTAATTAAACATAAAACTTTATAACATATTACTGACATGTTTAATGAATTTGGTATAAGTGCATCTTTTATTCATCCCTAATTTTTTTTTTTAATCTTCCCATCTATCTTGGGAAATAGTGCTCAACACTCTAGGCTGCCTAATACTTTTCAAAGGAAGGTTATAATTCAGCTTGATTCAGCTGTTTAGTTACACCAGAATTAGCATTCAGAAGATTAATTTGGGGATGTGGAATACTACAGCAAGTAACAGCTTCTTTTTCTTTCTGTTAAGGGCTACAGTATACAAAAAGCTCCAAGAAATATTATGGTTTTTTAAAAAATAAGCAAGGGCTTTGGAGACACTCATGTCTAGAATCAAACCCTGGTTATGCCATTTACTAGCTGTGTTAAAGCTCAGAAAGATATTCATCTTCTTTGAGTTGGTTTCTCCTCTTACAAAGGAGAAAAATTGTAGGTTGTTGCAAGGATCCAAGAATATAACAAATATATAATGCCTAACTACAGACGACATTCAAAAGTTGTTCATTTTCTTTTCTTGTATTATCAATACCTTGTAATCATTATGGATAAAATCATTTGGGGATGAGAGGGTTTTTTTTTTCCCCCCCGAGAATATTTACAGTTTTAAGAATTCACTATTTTCCAACTACCAGTTCCCTTCTCCAGGGGATTTTTCTGACCCAGGGATCAAACCTGAGTCTCCTACATTGCAGGCAGATTCTTTACCATCTGTGCCACCAAGGAAGCCCTCTAAATAGTTATGACTATATGATATAGTCTAATACTTACTCTCATCTAAAATAATTTTAATAGTCTTCATCAAATACATAACACACATTCTTGATTATTTTAAAATGATTGTCAACTTAGTTACTAAAATGCACCTGGTCCTTAATGATGTTTAATAAGCATTAAAGCCTAGTAAGCAATAAATTTATCAACTGTTTTTATATTTTCTTAGGGAGAGACATACAATAATCAAGTCATGAGGCTTGGAATAAAAGTCCTAGATTTGAATTCTGATTCAGTCACTACCTGTTCTACCTGAGGCAAGTTACATTACTTTTTTAAGCCTGAATTTACTTGGCAATAAAGCTGGAAAAGCAATATCTTATCGCATATTGTTGTGAAACTATGTCATATATAGTAGGTACTCAATACGTGTTAGTTGAATCTGAATCATGATGTTGATGGCTTCGTCATGATTATGAACTTAAATCTTGCTGTTGTGCATTTGGCAAATGTGCAGAATTTGAGCAAGCATTCATAATTCCTGAGCTTCTACTGAATATATTGTCTATGAATAAAAATAGCAATCCAGACAGAGTGTTCTTGCCCATAGACTACATCTAAACTCCACTGCCTTCAGCATAACATATAGATGCCCTAAGAAACGATAAGTGCATGTCTAATCCTGAATAATTATTTGCTTTCTTAACCAGAATACACAGCTATTTTGTTTTTATTCTAACCCTCTTATCGACAATTCCAGTGTTGTCACCAGTCATCACCTCTCCCATTCTAAACTCTGTCACAAATGTTCATCTTCACCCTCTAAACTCATCCACTGCCATCTCATTGTATTTTCCAATCCCTCTTATTTCTTCTTTTCTGTCTCTTCTCATTTTTCCTTCTGTCCTTGATGGTTCATGTGAACACCCAATTACAGGGATCTCTTACTTCTGGTAAGTGAATCAAATCACCATCAGTTTGTTGAGCATAAAATCTGGGGTTTCACTACTACTGAGTCTGCACCCTACAGATAAAACCTTTTATAGTGTGTTTCTACTTCCAGATTTGGAGTCTTCTGACTTGGTCATTGGGCTCAGCAACAACAAATACAAGTATGCCTATTAAACAGGATCTTTAAAATATAAAATGTCAAGATTTAGCTAAACTACTCTATGCTATTGCTGCCCATGCATCCACTCTGTGTGACTAAGTGGGCACTGAGTGGGCCAAAGAGACCCTGAGCTGACACTAGTCCCTGTAGCCAGTGCATGTCCTAGATGAGCTGAGAAGACTCACAGGCAAATGTAAGTTCCTGACATCATTTCCTCAGCAGTCCCTGTGACCAACATTCTCCCTTGCCTCCCAACCTGTGCCTTCCCCTTAGATAAAATCTAATTCTTTTTGGTTGGAATTGACCAATCTGTCCTTCACCAGGGAACCCTTTATCATTCCGCCCAGTAACCACAATAAAGTAATGTGCCCCCGGTCCTGCTGCTCTCTCTACAAACATCCTGACTTGACCTCCCTGTGCAGCCTCTAGAGGTGTGCAGTCTATTTCCTCTAAGCCCTGTGAGTAAAAACGTCTTTATTTCAAATTTCTATGCAGTCTTCTGTTGACCCAAGGCTCAGCTCACCATCTGATACCACAGGATTTCACTTAAGCATTATTTAGCAACATCACAACAAAAATATATCTTCAATGGATACTACACAGTGATTTCACAAATGATTGGTAAAATGATTTAAATGAGGAAAATATGCCTATATCAATAAGTACTGCCAACAAATTTCAGACTGAGACTAGGAGAACAAAAGCAGAATAAAATCATCAAGCTGATATAAATGTTGTGCTTATTAAGGGCAGATAATACATCAGCATTTTATATGTATTATCTCATATGATCCATGTTGTTCTGCCAGGGAGGTACCAACTAAAGGCATTTGTTCAAGGTCACACAGCCAGGAAATAGAGAAGTAGATAATCAAACTCTCATTAGTCCCATTCTGGATACCTCAAAGCATGACAGGTTTCAATGCAACTAAACTATTACAATAAAAGAGAAACTCTGTGGATACGCTAAACTAACTCTTTGTATCTATTATTTCATATAAGCGATGTGTGAACAAGAAAAGTGATCAATGACACATACCTAAGAAGACAAGTGAGCAGTTAACTCAATAACATATATATAATTTTTTTTTGTGAACATATTCTCCCCATATTAGCCTCTGATCCAACTGCATGCCAAGGTAATGTGCTAATCTACCTTTTAAAATAAATATAAATGGACTAGTAACAATGAAGGAAGATATACACTTAGTGTATTTTTTCAGAACTTCAGTATACACAGTGTGTGAATATGTGTGTGTGTGTGTGTGTGTGTGTGTGTGTGTGTGTATATATATATAACTTCATCATGGGAAGGGTATACATTTAGAATCATTCTGATTATTTAATAAATTATATGAAATAAAATTGATTCCTTTTTATTGCAACTATTCCATGTAGGATAATATAGGCTGAACTTTATGTATCCCAGTGATCTAAAGTCTTAGGTTTTGATTACAAATCACTTATATATCATACTTTCTTCCTGCTCTTTCTTCCTCTATCTTTTCCTTCAGCTCTCCTTCAATTCCTTCACTCCACATTCAGATTTTGAGAACTAACAATGTGTCAGCAATATGTTAAGTAATACAGATGTCATTTGCTATTTAGCTGGTCAGTTACCAAGATATTAATTTGAAAATAAGTTATTTGCAAATCAGATATATCTAAATATGATAAGAAATATCATAATATTAATAAAATTTTATGTTCCCTTTGACTTATTTATGCAATATTCTGAAACAATAGTATGTGATATAATTGGAGAGAATAAACAGAAAATACTCTCCTGCCTTCTGATTATAGCTCTTATGTTCACAGTATCTCTTAAATCCTTATAACATCTTTTAACTTAGTTGCCTGAGAGGAAAAGGGTTTCTGAAGACAACAGAACAAACACACTTTTCCCCCAGTGCCCTTTAAATCATCCAAGATCTTTCAAAACTTTATGGTAGTAGCTATAGCTTTAAATAAGACCAATCTTGTAGCATGAGTATGGGCACTGGACCTGTGTCCAAAGGACTTAGTGAAATTCAGTGAAAAATAATTTAGTTCTGGACCAAAAAGTGTTATAAACATCTTCCTTAAGTTGAACAAATTACCAGCTATCCAGAAAGTATAATGTATTGGCTTCTCTTCAAAAGAGCAACACTAATGCTGGCAACACTGCCAAATTCCTCCTTTCCTATATCCCCCTTTTCCTAGAGAAAGTGATTAAAAGACCAAATTTCATGCCAGCTGGATGCTTAAGAGCGTCAAAGGTCTTCTGTCAGGATTCAGACCTTGATATGGCTTAGAAAACACTATGCTAATAGATAACCCCCTCAACATTATAAATCAAAGCCATATGACCACATTAAAATTCTATCAGCTAGTATCAATACTCTGTGGTTTATAAAGTACAGTTGACCTACCTCTGGGAAATAGTCAGAATGATACAAAAGTTAAGCTCTGGGTTGGGGAGTGTAGCTACTTTCCACAATTGAGATTACTCATTCTCAACAAATACTCGATTCTCTATTCCTCTGTATCTTTATTGATTTAATTTAATTGAACCCTTAGAAGAAAGGGAGAGGAGACTCCATGAGTTGAGGCAGGAAAAGAAAAAAATGTTAGAAGGTTACAATGGATATTTCGCTACCTTGAACTGTTCCTGTTATAGGCTAATTATAATTGCAAAGAGCAATAGCCTTTCTATATAATCTAAAATCTTAGAGCTTCTGAAAACTATTAAATACATCTCAATAATCTTAAAACTGTACCTTACAATTGCATTACAAACTTTTTCTGATGAAACCTACAGTAAGAAATACATCTAAAATCTTGACAGAGTATAAACACACAAACATAAAAAATAAAAGTTTAATAGAATACAACTTACCTTTACTATGTATAATGCTTTCTACTCTATCTTAGTACAATTTATTTTAAAAAATACCTTTAGTAGCTAATACATTTTCTTCAAGATTCACTAATAGCTTGTATCCTGCAATTTACAGACACTGAATGATTCTAATGTGTGTGTCTCAATCCAATAGGACTTCTGAAGGCATTACTTAAAGACAGAGACTATTGATAAATGGATTCAATAAAAAGTACTCAATCACAATAAGCACACAGATTTATTGTAGCAGTAAAGATACTTCAATTATTAAAATTTGAAATAATTAATAACCTAAAGGACAAATACATTAAATCTTTTGCTTATCCTTCCAAAAATTCATTAATTTAAAATATAGTGGAAGTTGGCTTGATATAGACAAGGTTCAATATTAAGGCCCTAGAAATGGATGAACAATAGTCATAAAGTTTACAAACAATAGTCATAAAGTTAACACAGTATAAAAGAAAAATACTTGAACAAAACATCGGTCAATTTCTATTATTAAATTTCTCCAATATCTTATAAATTGTCACATTTTAGATATGGTGTACTAATTAATTAGTGTACCACCAAGCTCCTCTGACCATGTGGATTCTCCAGGCAAGAATACTGTAGTGGGTTGCAATGGGATCTTCCTAGTACAAATATCAAACTCAGGTCTCCCACATTGCAGGCAGATTCTTTACCAGCTAAGTCACCCGGGATGACCAACAATACTGGAGTGGGTAGCCTATCCCTTCTCCAGGGGATCTTTCTGACCCAGGTATCGAGCCAGGGTCTCATGTGTTCCAGACAGATTATTAATTGAGCTACCAGGGAAGTCCAATTAAAATACAATTTGTTAATGACAATGCCTATGTAGAAAATCCTGGATAAGTTTGTTTCCATTGTTGAATTTGAAACACATAAAATATCCGACAAAAAAGCATGTGATCCTGTTTAAAAATTCTTCTACAAAGCAAGAAAGCAGGCAATACGATGCTCCAAAAAGAGCGATACATAGAAATGTCCATGACAATCTGTAATGGATCAACAAAGCTTTAAGAACAATGAAATGCAGGAATGAGTCAAGTCCAACTTCTGTCCCAACTCAGGAAAATCCCCTCTAGTGCATCCTTTAGAGATGACTATTAGGAAATCAATGCGGCATATTCATTGGAAGGGCTGATGCTGAAGCAAATGCTCTAATACTTTGGCCACTTGATGTAAAGAGCCGACTCACTGGAAAAGACCCTAATTCTGGGAAAGTTTGAAGGCAGGAGGAGAAAGGGGTGAAAGAGAAAGAGATGGTTGGATGGCATCACCGACTCAATGGACAAGAGTTTGAGTAAACTCCAGGAGACAGTAAAGGGCAGGGAAGCATGAAGTGCTGCACTTCATGGGGCCGCAAAGAGCCAGGTACAACGTAGCAACTGAACAACTGCGTTATTTATGGTTAAAAGCTACCGTCTTTCCTGCAAAAGTGTGGAGAAAGCAGCAAAAGTAGGACTTTATGATGACTGCTGTTTATATTGGAGCCAGACACTTATATAATATCTTTTAGAAAGATATTATTTTGAAGCGTGTAAGGGGAAGGTCACTGAATCATCTAATACTCTGTTAAATGAGAGAGTTAAAAAAAAAAAAGAACACCAACTAATAAAGCTTCCCTTAGCTCTTCCATGTTAGAAATATGCTGTCTATAATGTTTTAGTGTATGACATTTTGAATAGGATATGGTAGAAAAGTGAAATGATTTCTAATCAAAAGTTTCAAATGGCTTGAGAGACTTACTTGTACAGTGGTTACAAGCACTGTTATGATCATACACTTCATATATTTCATAAGAAATTGGAAACTTTGATTTGCTCTTCAGGTATTAAGCTACAAAAAGGAAAGGTCTTTAATTCCTATTGATTTCAATAGTCAACACTGTAGGAATTAGTTCAACATTTTGATCACATACCACAAACAGAGTTTAGCCCTGGTTCTCTTTTGCTCAGTCAAAAAAAAAATAAAAAAAGATACAGTATTATTGATTCTTCCCAATTTATATTCATCAACTATTTTTTCCCATTCATAGCATTGGTATATTATTTATATTTCAATTAATTATTTAACATGTTTAATTAAAATGTATATCATTGGTTTATTGTATTCACCATAATCTGGGTGTGGACAATACCCCAAATATCCATCTTTCTTTTTTGTAATATGTGCCAGTGTTATTATGGTTCTATTCTTGCCTCCTTAAACAACTATTATATCCAGTGCTAGGTAGCAAATATTTTACCATGAGCAATATTCAATATAGTTAAAAATCACTAAAAATATTACATGTCAACACATATTAATCAGGGTTTTATCAGAAAAATGTAAACCACTCTGAATATTTAAAACTTAGAGGATTTAATTCAGAGAACTGACTGCAAACGTGATGGAAAAGTTGAGAAGAACAGGTGATGGTGAGACAACCCGACAGAATATTAGGAAGCTACTACTACTCTTAGGATGGAAGAACAAATGGGTGAAGCAGTATACAGAAGCCCAAGTTGGTTATCCAGTGGAAAATGGAGCAAAGAGGTTCCAGCGGAAGATGGAGACACTGCTCAACACTGCCCAAAGCAATGTAGGAGGGGAGAAACACCTTGGCCTCTCACTCATCATGTACTCCCATCTCCCAAAACTACCTACCACTGGACAACCACAGTCTGAAAACAGCTGACATGAAGAACAAGGGAATACAGCCTCGGGATTAGCTTCATTGTCTATCTCCAATAGCAGAGCATAGCAGAAGGATAAAAGTTGGATCTGGTCAATAAGGCCCAGAAATGTCACTTACAGGATGTGAATAATTCTTCAAACATTTTGCAACTCAGGTATTTCAGAATTAGTTTAGTTCATGGAGCTATTTAATGGTAAATTCAACTATTTAAAAATAAGTAGTTCATTAACATGCTTGTGCTCAAAGATTTATACAAACACATTGGTTAATTAGTTCTTCTGGACTAAAAAAACTAGAAAAAAATAAATCCATCTGGAAAATTTTAAAATGCTATGTTGTTCTTTAATATAATGAATGATTATGTATTAATGTATCAAGTAGTGCCTCATGCTAATACAACAGTTCTACACATCACTACAGGTAACATTGTAGCATTGTATTCCATATTTTGGAGCATATTTTTCCAAAATGACTCAGCATGACCATCTATTACCCCTTCTCTTTTGAAAAGAATGAGAAAAAACCTCAGAATTAAAAAAAAAAAAAACTGTTCAATAACACTATTCAACTATTCAAAAAGCATATAGGTTTTTAAATAATGCCTTAATGTTATAAATTGCAAATGCCTGTAGAGTTTAACAGTATATTTGGAACACATAAATAGGTAGGAATGACTCAACAGATGAGTTTGAAGAGACTCTACCATTGAAGACACTCTTCAATGATATTCAAAAAGTATAGTATAATCGAGGTATATTGCTATTGACAATTCTGCATTCTTAGACATGATTTACTTTCTTGTATCCAACAGCATGCATTTCAAAACAAAACTAATTTAATGTAGTCTAATCAAAAGGCAAATGAATTGAGCAAAGTCTGAGAAGTAATAAAATACTTGTGATATCCATTTATAAATCTACTCGTAAGTTTTGTGACTTCCAATGGAAATAGCTTCTATGTAAATGCACTCTGTGTTCTGTGATTGAAGCAAAAGTCTTCTGCCCTATTACAATATCATTATTAGGATCTCATATAACTTTCACTGAAATCTATTGCATTAAAATGACAAAGTTATGTTCAACTTTGCTAACGTAAAAGAAGATATCACATTTAAGAAAAGAATCTCTCTTCCTTTCTTTGATTAAAGGATGACAAGTAGAGAATAGGGTATTTTGAATTCATATCAGGATGGCAGCTTAAAATGTACAAAATTCACAGACGAGTTGAAGTAGAAACAGATGAAAGAACTCGCTTAGAAATGACATGTCTTTTTAAAAACTGGGAGGATATAAATTAGGTTGTTCCTTGTATTGTCTCAAAAGAATATTAAACGTTTTTGGACATGTCGACATAACTGTATTTGTTAATAAGGTAAGAATAAAGTGACTGATTCACATTAAAGCAGCTGCAAAACTACAAAAAAAAAAAAAAAGTCATCTGAAATTTATGTATTAAGCCGGAGCAGAGTTATGTTCCCCTTGGTTTCCTAGATCTAGAAACACTGGGTCCTAATGCATCGCCAGTGTGGTTCTGGAATGTCCTGTTCTTTGCTACATCACCTGATGAAACATCAACTCAGATCTTCCAGGTACTACAAAATATAATTTGAAGACTAGAGAAAAAGTTCATTTATCCATATACAGATTAACAAGTTCTATTAAGTATAAAATATCAATAAGTAATAAATGTGGTAGCAATCTAGTATCTCAAAATTTCGTGAAAATGTTAATTTGTATTGGTAGCAAATTACAATGTGCTCCAGACATCCATGCATTTATTTAAAGTAAGGGAGGTACCAAGTGTTATTGTATTGAATAGATGCATCATTAAATACTTCAATACGAATATCTCAAGTGAATCCTTCAGAGATTTATCAGTGAATATCATTATTAGACACAAGGGACATTTTGACATTTAATATACTGCTTCACTAATCTTAAGAGGCAAAGTTAAAATGATAAGAATGTTGAATTTATTAAATGGAACTTCATTATAAGTCTTCTAATCCAAACAGAGAAGGTGATTTATAGAATGATAGGTACAGTTGATGGATCACAGAATGGATTCCCTTTTGTATGAAAACAAAATATAAGAAAAGGTTTGCTTTTCTTGATTCTTTTCTCTAAAACAGACACTGTGGCATTTAGGAGATAGAAATGTATCATTTGACCTTTAAACTTCTGTTTCATTAATGTAACCACAAGCAACAGAGTCACTGATTGACACATTTGCACTTTCAGGCCTTTAGCACTTAAAGTTATTTGATAACTGTTATGCCACTATTTGCTTTTTATGAGATACTTGGAGGAATATGTTACATTAAAAATAGAGTAAAATATGTAAAGCTTAATAAACAATATCACATAATTCAGTAAAGTGTTCTCTTGAGTACTAGATTTCTGTACTTTGATGTGAAGGGGTGTTTGTATGAGGGAAGATTTTGGGTTTTTTTGTTTTGTTTTCTAATGAATTAGATAATTACACGAAATACAATTCCAAGTATCTAAAGTGAAAACATAAACTATAACTCTGTGACATTACTTTTGATTGAAAATATCTCACCTGACTTACACTCAAATAGTCCTTAAGCTCTTCTGTACTGGTCTATGAACAGAGTAAATACCAGTTGCAGGAAAAATCACTGATGCAATTTAACATTTTTTTTAAGAGAGAGAGGGTTTTTTGTAACTATATATGTTAAAAGTGTTTAAAACCTATGGTCAATATAAAAAGATAAAAAATGGTGTCAGTCCCCAGAGAATTCTAGAATTACTGTAAACTAATTTGAGTAAAAAGTAATGCGGATCAGATTTGTTTCATATGGCAAAAAAAAAAAAAAAAGATTCTGTTTATTTTTCAAGAAAACTGTAATTGGTTAGAAACATTATTCAAAAGAAACAGAGATACCATTCTCTTTAAAAAGTTTAAAAGTCAAAAGTTCTCTAAACTAAGATATGACAAAATTCAGGATACAACATATAAATGGATGAGGTAGGTGCACACAAGTAAACAAGGACTGCACCAAACCAACAAAACTGGAAAAATATTGCTGCCGCTAGTTAGAGAAGCTTCACTATTGGCAGCAATGAGTGAACTAAACATAGGTCTCCTAGAAGCAGACCATGAGTTCAGCTATTTTAATTAGCCATAGTATTCATTAGATTATTCTTTAAAAACAAAACACCCAAGATATACCATCAAGAGACAAGCAGTCTATCAAATCCTTTAGACTGAAAATGTTAATACTCATTACAAATAGGCAATATGCTACTACAATTATATAGATTGCATTTCCCATGATAAGTGTTTGCAGGCTCTAAAGACAGCACTTCATCCTTACCACTGTTGTTTAAACTTCCAAAACAAACTTAATATAAAGAATATCACCAAGGGTTTAATTTATATCCTCAGTGTGACCAAAAGTTCATCTCTTTTATCAGCAATGCGAGGTATTTTACTAAGTGACAACAAACTGTTACTTTTGTACACATCCAGTAGCATTGTGTTTACAGTAGAAATATACACTATAAACTAGTATCTATTAGAAACTGTAACAGTATCCTACATTAATTTGGACTCATAGGCATGTTTAAGAAGGTGTAAATCATTCACCACACCCAGATCCAAGATCATTAAATTTACAATATATTGCATGTTTCAAATAAAACATAGCCCTCTCTGTTTCACCTTAAACATGCCACATACACTGATTTTCTGCAATCTGTACTTATAAGCCAACTACCACCCAGTGGAGAGAAAGGATATCTTTCAGGGAGATTTCAGGATCTATGTCAGGTGGGGGTGTCACAGGCAGAAGGGAGGGTGATAGGAAATGAAGGAATAAGGGTGTTTAGCCTTGTTTAGATCTAAGCACTGCTGATCATCAATTTATATTTTTACAGGAGAAAAAAACATTATCAGACTCTTACAGCAATGTTGTTTATAGATAAAATTAGGCTACGGATGTTCATTAGTGACAAAACATTTCAATGCCCAAGCTTGGGGAAAAGAAGGGAAGAGTGAGAAAAAGGAGCAAGACTTAAAATGCAAAAAGGGAGGAAAAGGGAAAGATGAGGGGATAGAGGGTAGCAGAGAGAGGGAGAGACTGTGTGTATACATGTGTGAGTGACAATGTGTGGAACAGTGAAGGAGCGAGCAGGTGCCTTTTTAGAGAGTAAAAGAGAATCTGAATGTGAAAGTGGTTGTTAGGGGGAGTATGGAAGTGCCAACATGTATGAGAATGTGAAACAGAATATGAGAGGGAGTGTGGTTATGAAAAAGAGATTTGTGAGAGTGAGAAAATGAAACTGTGAGGGGTTAGAGGGAGCATACATGTGTGTGTGACACGGATGGGGAACAATATGGGGAAAGAGATGGATAATGTGAGTCAAGAGAGAGAGACCCAGAAGTCAAGCTCGCAGAAAAGGGATATTAATGAGAAAGAAAAACGAAGAATGGAGAAAGGTAAAGAATGAAGGAAAGTGTATTAAATAAAGGATCAGAGATTAGAGTGGTGGAAATGAAAAAGAAAACATGAGGTGAAAAAAGAATGGGAGGAAAAACAGAAAAAGCAATAAAAAGAGGTAATGGATGGAAAAGAGTAAGGAGGGGAATTGGAAAAAAAATAAAAACAAAACGAAGGAAGAAAAAAAAGGGGGGAGGCGGGGGGACAAAGCGGTAAGAGGAAAGACAGAAAACTGAAAAGGGAGAAACTGAGCCTAAGTGTCCAAGTGAGAGGGAAAATACATGGGAGCATGGACCCAGCAGTTGGAAAAAGTCGCTTAGGTTACAGTAAAATAGAAACAAACCTGATAAACTTGTCAGACTCTCCAAGAGTACCCCAGGACAGTAAAACACAGACCTTGTGAACTGAGTTTCCAAGTGGCACCGGCCCCTCCTAAGCCTCACACTTCACTCATCTCAGGGCTACTAGGCGTTCCGGCAAAGTGCTTAAGCATCACCAGTTCTTTTGCCACCTGCCCCGGAGTAAAGGGGCCACGGCTCCAGGCAGAATCAGCACCTGGACTTCCTGAAATGCGGTCTTTTGATAGAGATCACCACCAGCATCTTTACTTGGTTTAAAAAGACCGCAAGAAAGGTGGAGACAGACAGACAGATTCAGACAAGTACGAAAGCACGACGTTCCTCCTACCTAAGCACCGCCGTGTCCCCTTTTCTGACCATCATGTTGTCCACAGCCGCCCAGGGAAAGTCCACACTCTGTCCAGCCGGGAGGCAGGAGGGCAGCAGGCAGCACAGGCTGAGGAGCACCGCCGCCAGCCACTGGTTCGAGCAACAAGCACCCTGCACCAACAGCATCATGTCCATCCCTGCTAGGGCCGCTCACTCTCCAGCAGCTTTCAGCTCGCACTCCCCCACCCCCTGGTGCTGGCGAGTCTTCCCAGGAACCAGGCGGCGCGCCACAGGATTTTTTTTTCCCCTTCTTTTTTTCCCCCCTTTCTTCTTCTTCTTCCTTTTTTCTTTTTTTTAAATTCTTTTTAATTTGGTGGGTGGGTGGGTTCTTTTCTTTCTCCCCCCACCCACCTAGTTGTTGGGTGCTGTTTCTCTCTTTTTTGCCTCCCCTCCTCCTCTTTGCTTTCCCTCCCTCCCTCCCCTCCCACCCCCTAGCACCACTCTACACCTCCTCTCGGTTGCTTTTGGCCGAGTCCGGAGTGTGTCTAATTCTCCGGCGGCTCGCGCACTATCTAGCGAGGAGCGGAGCGCGCCGGCGAGTGAGGGAGGAGGCGCGGCGACGGCGGAGGCAGGGCGATCGGCGGCGGAGGCTGCAATAGCGGCAGCAATAGCAGCCGAAGCAGCGCGGGGCGCAGCGGCGGCCGGCGGCCCCCGGGCTCGCGCGCGTTGCCAAGCGGCCGTTTCCTTAGCAACCCCGCCCGGGGACTGAGGATGCAGCAGGGAGGGGGAAATGAAGTGGCGGGGGGTGGAGGGGGGAGGCAGAAGGAAAACGGGAAAAAAAAAAAAAATCGGCAAGAGGTATATTATTATACAAACTGAGAGGGGAAAAAAAAAAAAAAGAGAGAGAGAGAGAGAGAGAGATCGGAGACAGAACGCTTCCTTTCCTGTCGTACGCACTAGAGTGATGCTTTGCTAGAAAAGTCTCCGCGTCTGGGCTGAGGTGAAGAGAGCAGAGCGGCGCTTTGCTTTCCCTCTCCGGTGCGTTTTACCTCTTGAGGCACCATAACTTTTAAGTCCTCCAAGTTGGGGTAGGCGCCATCGTGACGCCAGGGACTATGAGGTTTTGTTGTTGTTTTTTTTTTTCCCCCATCTTGCCCGAGCGACCGCCCCATAGTTGACTCTTTACCTCTTTTCGCAAATAGGTAGGGACGGTGGAGGGGGGCCACTGTTTTTTTGAGGGGACAGGAGGGTAGGGATGCTTGCAAAGCCTAGGGTAGAGCAGCTGGCGTGTCTACTGGGTCAGTCGCTGAGGACTGGAAGGCGGTCCCCCTCCACCCCCAACCCCATGTATGTTGACACTAAATTGTGTGTGTGTGTGTGTGTGTGTGTGTCTGTGGGGGGTATGGTCAGAGCGGAGAGTGCGCGGATCTGTTGGTGTAGTAAGCGCGCTCCTGTAATGCGCGCGAATCGTGCACAAGGGGCCTGTGAGCGTGCGGCACGCAGGCGCGCTGGGAGGGACAGGGTGGGTCTTGAGGGGATGGAGTCGGGAAGAGACTGCAATCAAGTATTTTAATTGTGTACAGCCAGGCAGTCCTGTTATGTAAGAGGGAGCTTAACCCGTTTGAGCCTATCAGGCGGAATGATCAGCGCATTCGAATCTAGGTAGGGCAAAGTTACTGGGTTTAACGAGTCACAGGGTTATATCATTTAACAGTCTCTAAACCGGGTTGGACAGGCTTCCGACTCCGTGGGTTTGCGGGGGGGCAGAGCGGTTACCCTCTCTTTCTCTGCCGCTGCATCCCGTTAGCCGCTTGCCCCGCCGCTACGAGCCGCTGTCCAGGACCGAAGCACATTGTGGGTGCTGGGCATGGGGCCACCCCCTACCCTTTTTTACTTCTTCGCTTCTTGAATTCCTGTCCAGGCTGGCGATCCTTTAGCTATTCTGGTCCATTTGCAGATCAATGCGAGAACCGAGGCTAGAGTCAATAGCAGTTACGCCAGTCAATCTTGTTCAGAGAGGAGTTTGGGAAGCAGGGTAGGGAAGTGAAAAAGAGAAACAAGTAATTAAAAAATATGGTTTCCCCTCCCCTTCCTCGAGCCCTATCCCCCGCCGTAAGCAGTCTTTGAAGATTTTCTTCGCCTGGCCCCAGCCCTTCCTCCCTTGGAGGAAATAAATACAGCAAAACCTCACACATCCCTAACTCGTTTTCCATAATGCTAGCAGGGTCCTCTGGCAAAGCGCACAGAAGCAATATTCTCTGCAGGGGTCAGCATCCGGCTGCCTCCCCAGACTGAGCTCTTTAAGAGGCAGGCAGGGAGTCGTTTTGCTTGGCGGTAGCGGTGCTCACGGTGATTTTTATCGCAGTGCATGAGGATATATGGGGAAAGGGAAGGATTCCCATCACCTGTGACCACCCAGACTGACTGATCGAAGAGCCTCTAGCCAGCATCACCTCCCTGCTGAAGTGACACTCCAAAGCCCCCCGAGACGCTTGCAGCGGGAGTTACTGATGTTATTAGTATTCAAGCTTAACTCTCAAATCCGTCTCGGAAATTGAGAGTGCAACAGTATTCAACCGCCTTTTGAAACATCAATAAATGTTAGTCATTTGCGGATGAATGAAAACATTTTCTTTACCGTCTGGTATGCTAGGGAAATAATCGTCAAATGACAGACTCTTGTTAATATTGATGCCAAATACCTAGGTAACACTGTCATCTTGTTAACTGCGTTTTTCTCTCCTGCGTGATACACTGATGGATAAAGCCTAAAATTATCTAGGGCAAACCGGGGATTAGAAGAATCGGCATGCCGTATTTATGGGCAAAACTTCGCAATATTATTTAGTATTTTCATAGAAAATATCTGGATTCCATTGAAGAGAAGCAGAAGGCACGGCGGCTTCCAGCGTTGTGACTCAGTTTAGTGCTATTTTATGCAGGGATGGGGGTGCCAGAGTTTCTAGTACAAGCTATGAAAAGCATCCTTTTGTAACCGCTGTTTCCCAGAAATCTGACATCTTCGGGGCGGGGGTGGCGGAGAGGAGAAGGGGGTATCTGTGACCAGAGATGGAGCTATGCAGCAGTTTTAATATGTACAACAACCCTTCAGGGTTGTGAAAGAAAACTGGGACCACTTCTGTTTAAAGGCAAAGAGTTTATTTTCTTTATTTCTAGTTTTTAGCTCAACTTCCAGTCACCGATCACAAAGCACTTAAATGTCACAAAACCCATCCAAAGGAAACAGTAACCGAGCCTAGTTTATAGATTCATGGACTACTGGAAAGCTTATTTACATGTGCATCACTATTATTTAAAGTGAGTGCAAGAATGCTGAGTGGGGCAGCCTTACTCCTGCATGTAATTTTGCTGTCCTTTTGACCAGGGAGGAAAATTACTTTAAAAGCGCTTATTACTTTATTTTCTCTTCAACCTTTCTATGGGCGTATATCTGAGAGGATTTTACAGGGTTTCTAGTATTTGCTTTTGAGGTCCTAGATTTCTTTCAAGCAGAGACTTAAATCCTGTAAGTCTTAGCTCCTGAGAGAAAACCAGAGCAAAAACAAACAACAACAAATGATAGAAAAAAAGCACCTCTAAGTTCAGCTAGCACATAGTTATTTAGCAGATTTTTTTTTAAGTATCAGAATAGATAACAGCATTGTTGAAACATTTTAGATGGTGAAGGTTGGAGTGGGTGTAATAGGATATTCATTTGGTAAGAGGTTTTAGGAATTGACATTGCCCTGAATTCCTACTATTTCCTGTTAAATCAGGTACCCTTGCCTTGCTTTCAAAGCTATACTATGACCAATATGGAAGGAGGAAGGTGGACCCTGACTTTGCTAATTGATTATGCCTTTAACTAGATTGATTTACACCCCTGTTTTTCATGTCCTCTAAATTCAAGTATGTTGGAAGAGTAATGTAATAAGGAAGCTTCTTATGCTTCTTTAGTTCAATAAGCTTGATTTTTAATTGACAGTGTAAATGAGATTGTTGTTTTTAAATATATATATAAATTCACATTTGTTTTCTGATAGTGAGTAAACCCAGATACATTTTTCATGCTGTCACTGTGTAGGCATGAGGAATTTTAGGTAAGACAAGTCCCAGGAGCTAATCAGAGCTAATGAGAGCACTTTGTAACTCCTGAAAGAGTGGGTCAGGAAGCCCTTTTAAACAACATGTGAATAATAGCTCTCTAACTTGGGTCATAATTGAGTCTCTATTTGAAATAAGCTGGTTTAAGTTTGGAGCACCTCGCCAACTTAAGTTGACCTGTGGTGGTTTGCAGCTTGGTATGAGAAACTACAAACTCTGGGAAATTTTTCATGGTGGGGGCTTGGGAAGGGGAATATTGCTTTATGGAAAGTTTTCTCAACCTGGGCACTTTTTTTTTTTTCTTAATTGAAGTATAGTTGGTTTGCATTACTGTGTTAATTTCAGATGTGCAACAATGATGTAACCTAGACACTTTTAATATGTTGCACTAGGTAGTTCTTTGTTGTAAAGAATGCCCTAGCATTGGAAAATGTTTAGCAGCAACCCAGGCCTCTACTCACTAGATGCCAATAGCACTAGTAGATGCCAGTAACTCTGATAACTAAAATTTCTTCAGAGGTTGCTAAATGTTTTGTGGACCAGGGTAGAGGGGTGTGGTAAAAAATACCACAGGTTTCTAAAAATATATACCATCTGGTGCTTTTCAAGTAAAATAATACAGCAGATTACAGTCAAAATGAAAGTGTTTTATTTGAATTCTATAGCTACAAAAGAGATCTTCCTCATCATCAATTTGGTCTCTGCATTTCCCTGCTATATGACTGAGTAGCCCAACTCAGTGGGGGTATAATTAATTTCATAGCTGACTGTAAATATCTTTCCATGATGTCTCCATTAGAA
This sequence comes from Capricornis sumatraensis, assembly GCF_032405125.1. NCBI lineage: Eukaryota > Metazoa > Chordata > Mammalia > Artiodactyla > Bovidae > Capricornis > Capricornis sumatraensis. Next base: position 173,453,287 of record NC_091070.1, on the reverse strand, counting down.
TACTTTTATTTGTCAGAGTTGAATGGATATTTCTCACTTTTAAAAGAAACTGACATTTTGTGGTTGTTTAAATAAAAATATAAATCAATGAGGTGAGCTTCTTTTGGTCAAGAACTAACTTAAATCTTTATATTGTTTACACAATGACAGCTATAGGATATGCACTCAGGAAATGACTATTAAATAAAGGAACAGAAAAACAAAGTAATTTCCCTTTTGAATAACTATGTAAAAATCTTATATTCCTTCGCTTACCTTAGTTCTTACCTCTTTGCTTACCAGCAAGGCCGGCAGTATTTAATAGATGAGATAAAAGGAAAAAAATAAAAGTGGGCTGGAGGGATATTGCAGGGGTACTTTCAAAGCTCTTCAAACCATTCCTGTAGAAAGGCTCTGAAAATTTTACCCAAGTTCTGAAGCCAGAGTGAGAAGTCTTAGATATATGTGAGCGGAAATTAATTTTAAAGAACTGAAATTTTTATTTTCACTAGTAGTGAGTACGTATTAACTACATGTCCTTATATATTTGTATAGGTTCTGGAGAAAGTAATAAATACTTCTATTATTATTTACTTGAGACTTTTCCTCACCTACTTCCAAAAGGACTTTAGGAACCTCAAGTACATCCATTTAAAAATAAATGTCAAGTTTAATATTTTCTATTTGACTATATTAGGCATATAAAATCATATACTCTGAAGCTAACATTCTACTTTATTTTTTTTTATATTATCTCATTTTGTTTCCTAAAAGTTTCTGATTTTTATTTCAGAGATTTTAACCCTTCAACATGCGAGGTTTGAACTGTGCAGGTTTACTTTTATGCATATTTTTCAATAAATACTATAGTAACACCCTATAGTATAGCGACTGAGTCCCAGTGGTATGGAACCTCAGAAATGGAGGAGGAGGACTGTCTGTAAACTATATATGGATTTTCCACAATGCATGTATCAATGCTCTTTACCCTTCATGTTATACAAGGATAAACTGTATATATTTTTAAAGACTTTACTAGAGCAGTTGTAGGATTACAACACAATTTAATGGAAAGTATAAAGATTTCCCGTATATACCCTGCCCCCAAACATGTGTACCCTGCCCCTACACATGTGTAGCCTCCCCCAGTATCTGCATCACTCACTAGAATGGCAGATACATTTTTTGGCAAGGATGACCCTACACTGGCACATTAGAATCACCCCAAGTTCATAGTCTGCCATAGGGTTCACTCTTGGTATTGTACATTTTATGAGTTTAGACAAATATATACTGACATGTAGTTATCATTTTAAATATCATATGATAAAAATCCTCTATGCCCTGACTTTCAGTTCTCCCCTGACAACTTCCAATTTTTTTTTGAATTGTTTTCATAGCTTGCCTTGCCCAGAGTGTCATATACATGGAATTATACAGAATGGAGCCTTTTTTCAGATGGGCTTCTTTTACCTAGTAACATGTGTTTAAGATTTCTCCATGTCTTGTCAAGAAAATTAGAGATACCAAGGGAAAATTTCATGCAAACATGGGCTCAATAAAGGACAGAAATGGTATGGACCTAACAGAAGCAGAAGATATTAAGAAGAGATGGCAAGAATACACAGAAGAACTGTACAAAAAAGATCTTCATGACCCAGATATCACGATGGTGTGATCATTCACCTAAAGCCAGGCATCCTGGAATGTGAAGTCAAGTGGGCCTTAGAAAGCATCACTACAAACAAAGCTAGAGCAGGTAATGGAATTGCAGTTGAGCTATTTCAAATCCTAAAGGATGATGCTGTGAAAGTGCTGCACTCAGTATGCCAGCAAATTTGAAAAACTCAGCAGTGGCCACGGGACTGGAAAAAGTCAGTTTTCATTTCAATCCCAAAGAAAGGCAATGCCAAAGAATGCTCAAACTACCGCACAAGTGCACTCATCTCACATGCTGGTAAAGTAATGCTCAAAATTCTCCAAGCCAGGCTTCAGCAATACGTGAACTGTGAACTCCCTTATGTTCAAGCTGGTTTTACAAAAGGCAGAGGAACCAGAGATTAAATTGCCAACATCCGCTGGATCATGGAAAAAGCAAGAGAGTTCCAGAAAACCATCTACTTCTGCTTTACTGACTATGCCAAAGCCTTTGACTGTGTGGATTACAATAAGCTGTGGAAAATTCTGAAAGAGATGGGAATACCAGACCACCTTACCTTCCTCTTCAGAAACCTATACGCAGGTCAGGGAGCAACAGTTAGAACTGGACATGGAACAACAGACTGGTTCCAAATAGGATAAAGAGCACATCAAGGCTGTATATTGTCACCCTGCTTATTTAACTTATATGCAGAGTACATCATGAGAAATGCTGGGCTGGATGAAGCACAAGCTGGAATCAAGATTGCCAGGAGAAATCTCAGTAACCTCAGATATGCAGATGACACCACCCTTATGGCAGAAAGTGAAGAGGAACTAAAAAGCCTCTTGATGAAAGTGAAAACAGAGAGTGACAAGGTTGGCTTAAAGCTCAACATTCAGAAAACGAAGATCATGGCATCTGGTCCCATCACTTCATGGGAAATAGATGGGGAAATGGTGGAAACAGTGTCAGACTTTATTTTTTGGGGCTCCAAAATCACTGCAGATGGTAACTGCAGCCATGAAATTAAAAGACACTTACTCCTTGGAGGAAAAGTTATGACCAACCTAGATAGCATATTCAAAAGCAGAGACATTACTTTTCCAATAAAGGTCCATCTAGTCAAGGCTATGGTCGTGTATGGATGTGAGAGTTGGACTGTGAAGAAAGCTGAGTGCTGAAGAATTGATGCTTTTGAATTGTGGTGTTGGAAAAGACTCTTGAGAGTCCCTTGGATTGCAAGGAGATCGAACCAGTCCATTCTAAAGGAGATCATCCTGGGTGTTCTTTGGAAGGACTGATGCTGAAGGTGAAACTCCAGTTTTTGACCACCTCATGCAAAGAGTTGACTCATTCGAAAAGACTGTGATGCTCGGAGGTATTGGGGGCAGGAGGAGAAGGGGAGGACAGAGGATGAGATGGCTGAATGGCATCACTGACTCTATGGACATGAGTCTGAGTGAACTCCGGGAGTTGGTGATGGACAGGGAGGCCTGGAGTGCTGCGATTCATGGAGTTGCAAAGAATCAGATTCGACTGAGCAACTGAACTGAACTGTCATAGGTTAAATGCTCGTTTATTTTTAGTGCTGACTAATATTCCATTATATGTATATCTGTAGTCTATTTATTCTCCTACTAGGGAACATTTCAGAGAAGGCAATGGCACCCCACTCCAGTACTCTTTCCTGGAAAATCCCATGCACGGAGGAGCCTGGTAGGCTGCAGTCCATGGGGTCCCTAAGAGTCAGACACGACTGAGTGACTTCACTTTCACTTTCACTTTTCACTTTCATGCATTGGAGAAGGAAATGACAACCCACTCCAGTGTTCTTGCCTGGAAAATCCCAGGGATGGGGAGCCTGGTGGGCTGCTGTCTGTGGGGTGACACAGAGTCGGATACAACTGAAGTGACTTAGCAGAAGCACCAGGGAACATTTTGGTTGTTTCTAAGTCTGGGTACTTTAAATAAAGTGCTATGAACCCCCATATTCAACTTTTTGTGTGTATATGTTTTCGGCTGCTTTGGGGAAATACCAAGCTACATGATTGCTGGATCATACAGTAAGAATATATTTGCTTTTGTAAGAAATTTCCAAAATTTCTTCTAAAGTGACTGTACCATTGTGTGTACATTCCCACCAGTAAATGAAGAAGAGGTTTTGCCGCCAAATATCCTCACAAGCGTTTGGTATTGTCAGTGTTCTGGACTTTGGCCACTCTAATAGATGTGTGGTGGTATCTCATTGTTGCTTTAATCTACATTTCTCTGGTGATATATGATGTGCTGTACCTTTTCATTTGCCATCTGTTTGTCTTCTTTGATGAGGTCTCTGTTATGGTCTTTGGCTAATTTTTTATTCAGGTTTTTGTTGTTGTTGAGTTTTGAAAGTTCTTTGCATGTTTTGGATAATAGTGCTTTAACAGATATGTCTTTTGCAAGTATTTTATCCCAGTCTGTGGCTTATCTTCTCATTGTCTTGACATTGTCTTTCACAGACTAGACATTTTTAATTTTAATGAACTCCAGCTTATCAGTTATTTCTATTGTGAATCGTGTGTTTTCTGTTGGGTCTAAAAAGACATCGCCATACCCAAGTTCATTCAAGTTTTCTCCTATGGTATGTTTTAGCAGTTTTATTGTTTTACACTTGGGTCTATGATCTTTTTTTTTGAGTTAATGGTTGTAAAGAATATAATTATCTTGAAAATAATTATTTTCGAACCCTATAAGACTTGTGCTTTTGAACTGCAGTGTTGGAGAAGACTCTTGAGAGTCCCTTGGACTGCAAGGAGATTCAACCAGTCCATTCTGAAGGAGATCAGTCCTGGGTGTTCATTGGAAGGACTGATGCTAACGCTGAAACTCCAATACTTTGGCCACCTCCTGCGAAGAGTTGACTCATTGGAAAAGACCCTGATGCTGGGAGGGATTAGGGGCAGGAGGAGAAGGGGACAACAGAGGATGAGATGGCTGGATGGCATCACCGACTCAATGGACATGAATTTGAGTAAACTCTGGGAGTTGGTGATGGACAGGGAGGCCTGGCGTGTTCCGATTCTTGGGGTCGCAAAGAGTCGGACACGACTGAGTGACTTAACTGAACTGATAAGACTTGTGAATTTTCTCCCTTTATCATATGTTCCTGTAATTGGTAAATAATGTGTAAATACTATCTATCATATAATATAAAAATAGCAGGGAAGATACCCCATTGTGTTAATATATGAAGCCACCTGTACCAGAATTTGTAATTTTTTATTTTGATAAATTTGTACTCCTACTATACTTTTCCTAACGAAAAGAATATATGTATGTATAACTGAATCATTTTGCTGGGCAGAAATTAACACATTATAAATCAACTATACTTCACTTGAAAAAATTCTAGTCTTATTGTCATTTCATTCCATGACCACTTCTAGCAATCATGAGGATGTTTATTGCTCTTGTAGTAAAATTATGATATTCACAGTGGAATAAATCATTGTTTCTTTGCCTAATATTAGAGAAAACCAGACAGGTTTAAAGTGGAATAACTTTAAAGGACTATATGAAATGCCTTTCCAAATTTATGAAAGCCACACATAATCATGACATTTTGTTGCTGTTGTTCTGACAAGAAGACATACTTTTCACAATAAATCTTCAGAAAGTGCATAGAATATGAAAGTGCAACTTAGAGAAGTCTTAACATTAACATCTACTTGATTCCACCCAGACTAAGAAACAGAAGATTGCAGTAACCCAGAAGCCTCCTGGAAGCACTTTCTTAGTGACAACCCCAATCTTCTTCCATAAAGTAACCACTGTGAGGTCATCCTTTCCTCATTTTCTTTATATTTTTACTACTTAGTTTGCATCCACTGAAAAAATGACTTACTTTTCTATATATGCATTTAAAGCCATATCAATCATACAGTATGTAATTAGATAGTATATCCTTTTTTGTTTCTGAACTTTGTAAGATTTTAATTTAATATTTATTAAATTTGTTAATTTTAATTTAATATTTATTAAATATAACTTAATATTTATTTTAATATTTTAAGATTCCTCTGTGCTGTTGTACAATTGTCTTCCCTTCATTTTGTATCTTTTAGCATTATATAGTATAAATATACAATTATATATTCATTCATTATATTGCTGACAGACTATGTTTTACATTAGTTGTCTATTATAGACAATGATGGCATGAACACTTTTGAACATCATTACTGAAAACTTCCCCCAGAATGTTTAAACTGTCCTGCAAGGTTGTTGGGAGCTAGAAACAGATAGAGACAGAGACAGAGATATTTATTTTAAGGAATTGACTTATCCTATCATAAAACTGTTGTTCAGTTGTTGTAATGTCCAACTCTTTGCGACTCCATGGACTGCTGCACAGCGGGATCATCTGTCCTCCACTCTCTCCTGGAATTTACTCAAGTTCATGTCCATTGAATTGGTGATGCTGTCTAACCATCTCCTCTTCTATCTCCCCCTTCTCCTTTTTCCTTCAATCTTTCCCAGCATCAGAGTCTTTTCCACTGCTTAGGCTTTTCTCATCAGATGGCCAAAGTATTGGAACTTCAGCTTCAGCCAGTCCTTCCAGTGAATATTCAGGGTTAATTTCCTTTAGGATTGACTGGTTTGATCTCCTTGCAGTCCAAGGGATTCTCAAGAGTCTTTTCCAGCACCACAATTTGAAAGCATCAGTTTTTCTTGAAACTGACAAGTTCAGAATCTTCTGGGTAGGCAGGCAGGCTGAGACCCAGGGAAGTTTGATGCGGCAGCTTATATCTGTGAACAGTCTAGAGACAGATTTCCCTCTTCTCCAAGGAACTTCAGCCTGTTTGGTTTCAAGCCCTTCAATTGAATGTGGCCTACCCACATTGTGGAGAGTTATCTGCTTTACTCAGAGTCCACTGATTTAAATGTTGCTAAGTCGTTTCAGTCGTGTCCGACTCTGTGAGACCCCATAGACAGCAGCCCACCAGGCTCCCCCGTCCCTGGGATTCTCCAGGCAAGAACACTGGAGTGGGTTGCCATTTCCTTCTCCAATGAATGAAAGTGAAAAGTGAAAGTGAAGTCACTCAGTCGTGTCTGACTCTTAGCGATCCCATGGACTGCAGCCTACCAGGCTCCCCCGTCCCTGGGATTCTCCAGGCAAGAACACTGGAGTGGGTTGCCATTTCCTTCTCCAATGAATGAAAGTGAAAAGTGAAAGTGAAGTCACTCAGTCGTGTCTGACTCTTAGCGACTCCATGGACTGCAGTCTACCAGGCTCCTCCGTTAATGGGATTTTCCAGGCAAGAGTACTGGAGTGGGGTGCCATTGCCTAGGGACTTCCCTGGTGACTCAGTCGGTAAAGAATCTGCCTGGAATATAGGAGACTGGATTCCATCCCTGGGTCGAGAGGATCCCCTGGAGGAGGGCATGGCAATCCACTCTAGTATTCCTGCCTGAAGAACCCCATGGACAGCAGAGCCTGGCAGGCTACAATTCATGAGATCACAAAGAGTCAGACACAACTGAAGTGACTTAGTATGCACTTATATCTAAAGAAAACCTTCACGGTGACTTTCAGAGTGGTATTTTACCAAATATCTGTATACTGTAGCCTTTTCAATTTGACACATAAACTCAACCGTCACACTGGTTTGCTTCCAGTTAACTGCTATGTTGATAGGTGATTCTTTCTCATCTCAGTGCTAAGTAAGATGGTATATTAAGATAACAACACATAACTGTCCCACACTCTTTTTTTCTTACCCCAATCTTTTGAAACTGACAAGTTTTCAAGTCAGTCTCAACTATAAATTCTCTTGGTGCTTAGAATCAAATATATGATACTAAAAAATCTTCCTTTTTTTTGAACCTTAAAACGTTATTCTGTTGTTGTTGATGATATTATCTGTATTTGTTTTGATTGCAGACCTTTAAAAATTTCACTGTTTGGAACAGTATCAAAACTATTAGAGCAGGCAAACCAGCTTAGAATTGGAACAAATCAGAATGCTGAAGCATCACGACTTTGAACTAATAGACCCACTTCTGTTAGAGCCAATCAAATCCTATCAATTGAGTGTATTACTCAAGCATTGTTCAGAAGGACTGTATTTCCAAATAGAGCACTCTCATACCCAGCAAGTTTAGTAAGATCATCTTTATCTTTCAGATGGCCTCATTACCTTATCAACACCAGTCTCTCAGTCACCTCTAAAATTTGAACCACCACTGAATTGCTCTCCATTGCTATTATATTTTCAGTTCGAAAATGTTACACACATAGACTCATGTAGGATGTGTCCTTTTGAAGATGACTTTTATTTATACAGTGTGATGCCCTTGAGATGGATCCAAATTACTTTTTGTATCAATAGTTTCTTCCTTTTAGTGCTGACTAGTCATAGAATGTTGCACTATAATTTGTTTAACCATCAGCTATTTTAGGACATTTCAGTTATCACCAATTCTGGGAGATAACAAATATAGCCACTATGAATAATCACGTCCAGGCTTTTTGGGTGACTTAGTTTCATTTTTCTGGAATAATTAATCAGAAATGTGATTGTGAGGTCATGTGGTAAATGTCTGCTTTTTCTTTTATTTTTTAAGATACTTCCAAACTGTATTGCAGTGTGGCTGTACTGTATTACATTGCAAAAATACTTTATGAGAAATCCAGTTTCTCTATATCCTCACAAATTCTGTATTGTCACTAGTTTTTATTCTTGCTCTTCTAATAGGTGTATAGTGATTTTCATTTCATGTTCCATTCATTGTGGTTTTCATTTGTGATTTCCTAATTGATGCTTTTGAATTGTGGTGTTGGAGAAGACTCTTGAGAGTCCCTTGGACTGCAAGGAGATCCAACCAGTCCATTCTGAAGGTGATCAACCCTGGGATTTCTTTGGAAGGAATGATGCTAAAGCTGAAACTCCTGTACTTTGGCCACCTCATGCGAAGAGTTGACTCATTGGAAAAGACTCTGATGCTGGGAGGGATTGGGGGCAGGAGGAAAAGGGGACGACAGAGGATGAGATGGCTGGATGGCATCATGGACTCAGTGGACGTGAGTCTGAGTGAACTCCGGGAGATGGTGATCAACAGGGAGGCCTGGCTTGCTGCGGTTCATGGGGTCGCAAAGAGTCGGACACGACTGAGCAACTGAACTGAACTGAACTGAGTGACTAACAACGTTGGCTGTCTTTTCATGTACTTGTTTACCACCCTTGTAATATCTTCAGTGAAATGTCTCTTCATATCTTTTGCCCATTTTCTAATTGAATCTGTTTGCTTTTCTTACTGTTGTTTGATTTTTGTTTAGTATATTCTAGATATGAACCCTTTATCAGATAATATGGTTTGCAAATGTTTCTCCCAGAATATATTTTTCTTTCTTTTTGTTTGTTTTCTTAATTGGCTTATAATATTGTATGTTTTATGTATAAGTATTATATTTTGACCTCTCTGTACACTACAGTGTGTTTATCATTCAAGGTTTAATTTCCATCCATCAGCATGAAGTTGACCCCAGTTATTTATTTTGCCCTCCTACCACATCCCTTACCTTCTGGTAACCACTATTCTGTTCTCTGTATCTATATATTTGTTTTTTATTTAGCTTTTTTTTTTTTTTTGTATTCCACCTATGACTGAAACCATGTGGTATTTGTCTTTTCTGTATGACTTATTTCACTTAGCATAGTACTAGTCTAGGCCCATCTATGTTGTTCTAAATGCCAAGATTTCATCTATGTTGTGACTGTATTACAGAATTTCATTATATTTGTATGTGCTTCCCTGGTAGCTTAGTGGGTAAAGAATCCACCTGCCATGCAGGAGATCCTGGCTTGATTCCTGGGTGGGTAAAATTCCCTGGAGAAGGGATAGGCTACCCACTCCAGTATTTTTGGGCTTCCCTGTTGGCTCAGATGGTAAATAATTTGCCTACAATGTGAAAGACCTGGGTTCAGTCCCTGGATTGGGAAGATCCCCTGGAGGAGGGCATGAAACTCCATTACAGTATTCTTGCATGGAGAGTCCACATGGACAGGGGAACCTGGTGGGCTACATGGTGTTGCAAAGAGTCAGACACAACTGAGTGATGAAGCACAGCGCACACACACACACACACAATCACAGAATTTTTATTCATTCATTGTAGACGGGCATTAAGTCCTTTTCATGTCTTGTCTACTGTAAGTCACACTGTAATGAATATAGAGGTGCATGTGTCTTTTCAAATTTTTTTTTTAAAATAAATATCAAGAAGTGAATAGCTGGATAATACTTTTTTGAGAAATCTCCATATTGTTTTCCAGTGAATACACTAATTCATATTCCCATCAATGATATACGACAGTTCCCTTTCTCTACATTTTCTCCAACATGTTTTATTTCCTTTTTATGACAATAGCCATTCTAGTAAATGCAAAATGATATTTTGTGGTTTTGATTTGGACTTCTGTAGTAATTAATGGTGTTGAACATCTTTGCATGTGCCTGTTTAAGTCTCTTATGTCTTCTTTGTAGAAATTTGTGTTCAGCTCCTCTGCAAAATTTTTAATAAAGGTTGTTTTTTGGTGTGAAGTTGTGTGAGTTCTTGATATTTTTGGATATTAACCCCTTATCAGATAAACCATTTGCAAATATCTTCTTCCATTCAGTGGGCTGTCTTTTCATTTTGTTGATTGTTTCCTTTCTTTTACAGAAGCTTTTAGTTTGATGTAGTCCCATTTGTTTATTTTTATTTTCTTTCCCAAACTCAAAGAGAAACATCCAAAAGATATTTCTAAGACTGATGTCAAAGAGTATACTGCCTATGTTTGCTTATCGGAGATTTCTGGTTTCAGGTCATATATTCAAATCTATAACAAATTTTGAATTGATTTTTGTGTATTATAAGAGATGGTGTTCTAGTTTCACTCTTTTGCATGTGGCTATCCAGTTTTCCCAACAACATTTATTGAAGACTCTATCCTCTCTCCCATGTTTTTCCTTTGCTCCTTTATCATAAATTAATTATTTATATATGTGTGTGGGTTTATTTCTGGTCTCTAAATTCTGTTTCACTGATCTATGTATCAACTTTTCTGCTAATAAAATGTTGTTTTAATTACTATAGTTTTATCATACATTTTGAAATCAGTGAATGCGATATTTCCAGCATTGTTCTTTATATCAGGGTTGCTTTGGCTATTCAGAATTTTTTGTAGTTCCATATAAATTATAGAATGCTTTTTGTTCTATTTCTATGAAAATTGTTATTGAGATTTTGATAGGGATTGCACTGAATGTTTATTTTACTTTAGGTAATATGATTGTTAACCATGCTAATTCTTCTAATCCATAAGCACAAAATATATTTCTATTTCTTCTCCAATTTCTTTTAATCATATTTTATAGTTCTCAGTGTATAAGTCTTTCACTTCCTTAGGGAATTTATTCCTAGATATTTTCTTTTATTATGATTGTAAATGAGATTGGTTTTTAATTTCTCTTTCTGTTTGTTCACTGTTAGTATATAGAAACACAGTGGATTTTTATGTATTGATTTTTTTGCTCCACAACTTTCCTTGCTTATTATATTTCTAATAGTATTTTGGTACAGAGTTTAGAGATTTTATATATATAATTATGTCATCCAAAAATAGTGAAAATTTTACTTCCATTTTTCCAATTTGAGTGCCTTTTATTTCTTTTTCTTGCCTACTTCCCCTGGCTAAGATTTCCAGTACTATATTGAATAAGTATTCTTCTCTTGTTGCTCATATTAAAGGGATATCTTTAGGTTTTTCACAACTGAGTATGGTGTTAGCTGTGATATTCTTTTATCTGGCTTTTATTATATTGAGGTATGTTCCTTCTATCGGAGAAGGCAATGGCACCCCACTCCAGTACTCTTGCCTGGAAAATCCCATGCACGGAGGAGCCTGGTAGGCTGCAGTTCATGGGGTTGCGAAGAGTCGGACACGACTGAGCGACTTCACTTTCACTTTTCACTTTCATGCATTGGAGAAGGAAATGGCAACCCACTCCAGTGTTCTTGCCTGGAGAATCCCAGGGATGGAGGAACCTGATGCGCTGCCGTCTACGGGGTCTTACAGAGTCGGACACAACTGAAGTGACTTAGCAGCAGCAGCAGCACGTTCCTTCTATAACTGTTTTATTCAGTGTTGTTTTTTTAAAATTTTAATAATTGCTAAATCTTATCAAATGCTTTTATTGTATCTATTGACATAATGATACAATTTTTATCTTTCATTTTGTTAATGTGGTATATCATGTGATTGATTTACACATATTGAACCATCCTTGCTTCCCTGGAATAAATCCTACTTGTTTGTGATATATGATCTTTTTAATATATTGTTGTTTTTAGTCTGCTAATATTGTTGAGGATTTTTGCATCTACATTCATCAGAAATATCTGGTGTAATTTTCTTTTCTTCTTCTTTTTTTTTTTTTTTTTTTGAGTTGTCTTTGTCTGATTTTGATACCATGGTAATGTCGACCTCATAAAATGAGTTAGGAAGAGCTCCTTCCTTTTCAGTTTTTGATTCTTCCTTTGATTTTCCCACTGATCCAATAGTTTTTCAGTAGCATGTTGTTTATTATACAAATATTTTGATTCTCCAGCTTTCTTCTTGTAGTTGATATCTAGGTCATACCACTGTGATCTGAAAAGATCTCTGAAATTATTTTAATCTTAAATTTACTGAGATTTGTTTGTGTCTCAACATATGATCTATCCTTGAGAATGTTCCATGTGTACTTAAGCAGAATATATATGCTATTATATTTGTATGGAATGTTCTGTATTAATCTGTTAAGTTCATCAAGTTTAATGTTTCATCTAAGAGCACTGTTTCCTGATTGACTTTTGCTCTGAATGACCTATCAATTGATGTAAAGGAGATGTTAAATTTCCTACTATTATTATATTGCTGTCAGTTTCTCACTTTAGGTCTGTTAATAATTGCTCTGTGGATTTTGGTGTTCCTTAACAAGGCATATGAATAACTATTATGTCTTCTTGATGAATTGTCCCCTTTATCATTATATTATGTCCATCTTTGTCTCTTGTTACTTTTTTGGCTTGAAGTATATTTTTTTCCTGAAATGAGTGTGGCTACACCCACTTTCTTTTGTGTGCCATTTGCTTGGAGTATCATTTTCCATCCCTTCACTTTCAGCTTATGTTTTCCTTTAGAGTGGAAGTGAGTCTTTGGTAGGCAGCATATAATTGGGTCTTTTTTTTTTTTTTTAATCAACCCAGCTATTCTTTGTCTTTCAGTTAATTAATTAAGTTCACTTATCATTGATACATGAGAACTTGGTTCTGCCATTTTTCCTTTTCCTCAATCGTCTATATCTCCATTGTTTCTTTTTCATTGTGTTTCTGTCATCAAAACTATCAGTTTGATGTTTTTTACAAGATTGATCTCAGTTTCCTCTTCTTTATGTTTTGTAAATCTCCTCTGGATTATGATTTATGTTTTGTTGTCCCCATGAGCTTTATATAAAACATCTCAGATGAAATAACCCTATTTTTTGCTGATAGCATCTTCTCTTCATTTGTCTATATGAGTTTTCTTCTTCTCCTCTTCTGTTTATGCTTTTTTGTCTCAAGTTATCCCTTTTTATGCTGTAAGTTCATAACAATTGTGTTATTTTTACTTAATTTTCCCTTTAAACTTTATGCTATAAATAGATGTTTAAAAACTTATTCTGATATAAAGTTGTGAAGTTGTAAAGTTCTGATTCTGTCTATTCATCATCTTCTTCAAAGTTTTGTGTGCTTTCACCTTTTGTTTCATGTAGGAAAGCTCCTTTCATCACATCTTATCAAGTGTTGATGAACTCCCCATAGCTTTTGTTTGCCTGGGGAAACCTTTATTTCTCCTTCATACATAAATGATATCTTTGTTCTATAGAATATTTTTGTCTGACAGTTATCTTTCCGTACATTGAGTGTGTCAGTTCTCTCTCTTCTGGTTTATAGTGTTACTTCTGAGAAAACTGCTGATAGCCTAATAGGGATTCCTTTGTAGATTACTATCCTTTATCCTCTGACTGCCTTTAAAATTGTTTCTTTGTCATTAATGTTCGACAGTTTTAACATAATGTATCTTGGAACTTTTTTCTTTTTTTGCATTGAGATAATTAGGAGTTTTCTTAGCTTCATGAACTTGTATCCAGTTCCTTCTTGAGGTTTGAGAAGTTCTCAGCTATTATTTCTTTATACACTCTTTGATTCTTTCTCCCTCTCATCTCTTGGTATTCTCAATGTACTAATGTTGCCCTTTCTAATAGAGTCAGCATTTTTTGCCGAATTTCTTCCTTTTTTATTTTTATTTTTAAAATTTAAAGTTTATATTCTTTATAGTTATAAATTATTGGCTATATTTTCTGTGTTGTACAATGTAGCTTTGTAACTTACTTTATACTTCATATTTTATGTCTCTTGTTTGTTTAGGTATTAATTCTCTCTTTTCTAGCTGTATCATTTCTAGATTTCTATATTCAAGCTAACTAATTCTCTCTTCTACACAGTCGGCCCTATTTTTAATGCTTTCTAATTCATTCTTCATTTTGTTTATTGAGTTCTTCAGCCATAAAATTTCATCTTTATTCTTTTTAGAGTTTTTATCTCTTTGGTGAAGTGTTCTTTTTGTTTATTCATTATATTCCTAAGTGTATTGTTCTAACTTTCTCAATTATCTTTTAGCTCATTAATTTCTATGACAGCTATTTTGAATTCTCTGTCGGTAGATCACAATATTCAGCGACTTGAAATTCAATTTCTGGGGAATTACAATTTTCTTTTGTGCCACTATCTTTCTTCATGGTGCTTGATGAGATGTTACTCTGTTGGTGCATTTGAAATAGTGAGTACCTTTTGGCTAGTACACTTGGCGAAGGGAATGTCAACCCACTCCAGTATTCTTGCCTGGAAAACACCATGGACAGGGGAGCCTGGCAGGCTATAGTCCACGGGGTTGCAAAGAGTCGGACTCAACTGAGTGACTAACACACACTTTTAATGAGCACCTTTCTTCTTGAGGCAAAGCTTTTCTGTTTTCACTTGATTCTAAAGGTTTAACAGGTTAGCAGTTAGAGGCCTTTCTTTGTTTTCCAGTAGGTGTCACTATAGTACAAGTTTTTAGTTTCTCCTACCTGTGCTTCCACTCGTTGTTCTTGAGAGGAGGCACTTTCCTCCCTCCACGCATTTGTCAGAGGTGTCAACTGATGCCCTTGTCACTGCGCCATTGGAATTATTGGCGCTTAGGTGTTGCTGGAACAACTGATGACATCTTTTGGGGACAGGAGTGGTGGGTGTTTCCACCATATCTAGGGTTTCCTGAATAGCAGGCTCCACTGCCACAGAAGAAGGAACGATAGAGGACGAGATGGTTGGATGGCATCATTGTCTCAATGGACATCAGTTTGAGCAAATTCCAGGAGATAGTGAAAGACAGGGAAGCCTCACGTGCTGCAATCATGGGGTCATAAAGAGTTAGAAATGACTGAGCAACTGAACAAGCAACAACTGCCACAGGAGAAAGGGAAGACCGAGGGTGAAGCTGGGGTTGCAAGTGTCCCTTCTGTGACCAGGGTTGTCTAGTTTTGGGGTGCCACCACTGTAGGTTGGGAGGACGAGTCACAGACACCGCCACAACTGGAGTGACAGGGTCACAGGCCGCACTGCCACTGCTCTCTGATTTCCTGGAGCCAGGAGTCTAGTGACAAGTGCAGTGTCTCCCCTGATGCTATTAGATTCCCTGAGGCTGTGAACTTAACCTTTGTGTTAGGGGGTCTGGGATCACGTACGCCACCTCCTCTGTTCCCAGGTTTACCCCTGCAGTATATGTTCCAACCCACTCACCCTTGCGTGTTTAGATGTGTGCAGTTCTCTGGTGTCCTGGCGTTTGGGACAGAGGTACCTTTGTCGAATTATCAATGTTTTACTCGTAGACTGAAGGGAGTAGACAAAGGGAGCATCACAATCACTATAGTTTTCATCTTAATCATAAGGATTTTCTTAAAACGAAATTTTTTTTATTTTAATGAAGTTTAGCTTATTATTATTTTTTAAATTTTATGGATCCTTCTTGTGGTATTATACCTAAGAACTCTTACCAAGCACTAGGTCCTATCGATTTTCTACTCTGTGTCCTTCTAAAAGTTTTTGGATTTCAGTCTAAATCTGTGATTCAACTCAATAGTTATAAAAGCTGTGAGGCTAAACTTAAGACCTTTTAAAAAAAAATTTTGCTTACAGATATTAAGTTATTCAGATTTACTTAAATTTACTTAAATTATTCAACATTTGTTAAAAAGGATATACTTTCTGCATTGAATTATTTTTGCACTTTAAGAAAAAAATTAGTCCTGCTGGACTGTTTCTGGATTCTCAGTTTTGTTCAATTGATCTGCGTCTATCCCTCCACCATTATTGTTATGATAGCTGTGTAAGTCTTCAGATGAAGCACCTCTCTCGCTTTATACTTTTTTATCAAAATTATTTTAGCTACTCTAGTTCCTTTGCCTTCTTATATATTAATACATTTTGGAATAATTTGCAGATATACACAAATGATTTTTAGGATTTTGATGAGAATTTGGGGGACTTGATCTTTTTACTATGTAGAGACTTTCAGTCTGTGAACATGGCATATCTCTCCATCCCTTAGAACTTCTTTGAGTTTTTGCAACAACATTGGCTAGTTGTCAGCAAACAAGTTCTTTGTTTACTTAGATTTAAATCTAAGTATGTTACTTTTATTTTAAACATTTTTATGTGACTTTGCATATTTAATTTCAGTTTCCATATATCCATTGATAGTATGTAGAAATACAATTGATTTGTTTAAATTTTGACCTTGTATGCTATAACTATTCCTCTTCCCTTCACAAAGAGGAACTAAAGAGCCTCTTGATGGGAGTGAAGAAGGAGAGTGAAAGTGACAGCTTAAAACTAAGTATTAAAAAAACTAAGATCATGGCATCTGACCCCATTATAATAGAGAGGGAAAAGGTGGAAGTAGTGACATATTTCCTTTTCTTGAGCTCTAGAATCACTGTGGATGGTGACTATAGCCATGAAATCAGAAGATGATTGCTTCTTGGGAGGAAAGCTGTGACAAATCTAGACAGTGTATTGAAAAGCAGAGTCATTACTCTGCTGACAAAGGTCCACAGAGTCAAGGCTACGGTCTTCCCAGTGGTCACATACAGTTGTTAAGAGCTGAACTGTAAAGACGGCAGAAGGCCGAAGAATTGATGCCTTTGATCTGAGGTGCTGGAGAAGACTCCTGAGAGTCCCTTGGGCAGCAAGGAGATCAAACCAGTCAATCTTAAGGGAAATAAACCCTGAATACTCCTTGGAAGGACGGATTTTGAAGCTGAAACTCTAGTATTTTGGTCATCTGATGTGAACAGCTGACTAATTGGAAAAGTCCCTGATGCTGGGAAAGATTGAGGGCAAAAGAAGAGGCCTTCACAGGATGAGATGGCTGGATGGCATTACCAATGCAATGGACATGAACTTGGGCAAATTTTGGGAGGTGGCAAGGGACAGAGAGGCCTGGCATGCTGAAGTCCATGGAGTTGCAAACAGTCAGACATGACTGGGTGACTGAACAACAATGCTATAACTGAACTCACTTATTCTAAGAAATTTGTTTTTTTACATTTCTTGAAATTTTCATTATAGACTGTTATTTTATCTACAAATAGGGACAATTTTCAACTTTATTCTTTCTATTCAGTCTGTATATCTTTCATTTTCTTTTATTTATTTTGCCTTATTATGATGACTAGGACTTCCAGTACTATGTTGAATTACAGCAGTGAGTGTGGACATCCTTCTCTTAGTCCCAATCTTTGGGTAAAAGCATCAGTCTTTTACCATATTAGCTATAGGATCTTTTTAGTAAATATTCTTTATCAAGTTGAGGAAGTTTTATGCTATTCTTAGTTTTGTGCAGTATCACAAATGGTTGTTCAGTTTTGTTGAATGCTTTTTCTGCATCAGTTGATGTCTAGTGATTTTTTTTTTTTTTGTAGTCTATTCATACGGAGGATTATACGATTGTGTTTCAAATACTGACCAAGTCATTTTTCTTTCTTCCATAAAATGTTGTTAGATGGGTGTTATAGTTTCTAACTATAATTTTTGATTTGTCTATTTCTCCTTTTAGTTCTGTTAGTTTTTGGTTAATACATTTTAGAATTATGTTGTTGGAATTGCTATATTTTCTTAATGGATTGGCACTTTTCTCCTTAAGCAATATTTCTTTTGTCTCTCTGTCCCTGGTGATTTTCTTTGCTCTTATGTCTATTTCATTTGAATAGAGCCCCTTTTTCTTTTGTTTGGTTCATGTTTTCATGACATATTTTTTTCTTTTTCTTTTAACTTCAACCAACCTATATTATTACATTCAAGGTGACTTTCTTACAGACTATATACAGTTGGGTCATTTTTTCTTAATCCACACTATTAATCTACATTGTTTAATTGAGGCATTTAGACCATTTACATTTAATTTACTTATGTATGAATCAAGATACATTCTACTACTTTTGGGGTTTGTTTTTTGTTTGATTTTTCTGTTTTTAGTTTCTGTTTACTTTTTTCTGCCTTACAGTGGGTTATTTTGCACTTTTTAGAATTGCATTTTGATTTAGTATAATACATTTTAGTTTATTTGTATAGCATTTTAGTGGT
Organism: Capricornis sumatraensis; assembly: GCF_032405125.1. Lineage (NCBI taxonomy): Eukaryota > Metazoa > Chordata > Mammalia > Artiodactyla > Bovidae > Capricornis > Capricornis sumatraensis. Next base: position 173,434,940 of record NC_091070.1, on the reverse strand, counting down.
TATTTGGGATGTTACACTTTATATGGCAAACTTGTCACAGTCTACTAATTTCAACATGTTACCATTATAAGCTAAGTGTAGAAACCTTGCCTCTCTTTAAATCCATTCAGTCTCCCCATTTATAGTATAATTGCCTTCAGTATTTCTTCTTCATATATTGAGAGCCACATCAGATGATAAATTTTACTTCAACAATCAATATAATTTAGAAAACAAAATATGAGAATGAAAGTTTATTATATTTACACATGTATTTGTTCTTTGTGTTGTTCTTTGTTCCTTCCTGATGGAAATATACTCTTATTTTTTCTTCATCTGAGAATATCTTGATTTTCTCTTTATTCCTGAAGTATATTTTTGCTGGTGATAGAATTCTGAGTTGACAATTCTCTACTTTAGCACTTGAAATATTTGCCACTTGTTTCAGGACTCCATGGTTTCTGAGAAGATATCTGATTTCATTCAAATTGTTTTTCTCCTGCAGGCAAAGTGTTATTTTTCATGGGATATGTTAAAAATAATTTATTTTGTCTTAGTTTTTGAAAGTTTTACTATGATTTGTCTTCTATGGGGCTTGACCTGTTTGGGGTTTGCTAATAAGGCTCAACATTCAGAAAACGAAGATCATGACATCTGGTCCCATCACTTCATGGGAAATAGATGGGGAAACAGTGGAAACAGTGTCAGACTTTATTTTGGGGGTCTCCAAAATCATTACAGATGGTGACTGCAGCCATGAAGTTAAAAGATGCATACTCCTTGGAAGAAAAGTTATGACCAAGCTAGATAGCATATTCAAAAGCAGAGACATTACTTTGCCAGCAAAGGTCCATCTAGTCAAGGCTATGGTTTTTCCTGTGGTCATGTATGGATGTGAGAGTTGGACTGTGAAGAAAGCTGAGTGCCGAAGAACTGATGCTTTTGAAGTGTGGTGTTGGAGAAGACTCTTGAGAGTCCCTTGGACTGCAAGGAGATCCAACCAATCCATTCTGAAGGAGATCAGCCCTAGGATTTCTTTGGAAGGAATGATGCTAAAGCTGAAAATCCAGTACTTTGACCACCTCCTGTGAAGAGTTGACTCATTGGAAAAGACTCTGATGCTGGGAGGGATTGGGGGCAGGAGGAGAAGGGGACGACAAAGGATAAGATGGCTGGATGGCATCACTGACTCGATGGACATGAGTTTGAGTGAATTCTGGGAGTTGCTTACAGACAGGGAGGCCTGACTTGCTGCGATTCACGGGATTGCAATGAGTTAGACACGACTGAGTGACTGAACTGAACTGAAGCCTCTTGAACTGATAGGTTTATGTCTTATGCTGAATTTGAGATATTACCAATCATTATTTTTTCAAATATTTTTAAAATATAACTGTCTTTATCCTTTGTTTCTGAGATCCTCCCCCCAATGGCATAAATGTTGTTTATATCTTTAGTTACAGTCCAAGTCCCTAAGGATATGCTTTGTATTTTTGTTTTGTTTGTTTTTGCAGTGTATTTTCTCTTTGTTGAACAGACTAGATAATTTCGATTCTGCATTTGAATTTATTGATTCTTTCCTCTGTCCTCTCCATTCTTCAGTTGAACTCACTCTTTGAGTTTTCAATTTTGGTATTGCATTTTTCAGTTCTATAATCTCATTTTAGGAAATTCCCTGGTGGGCCAGTGGTTAGGACTCTGCATATTTAATGCTGAGCTCACTGGTTCAATCCCTGGATGGAGAACTAAAAACATCTGCATGTGGCACAGCCCCCCCCCCCCAGTTTTATTAATAAATAAAATTTAAAATAAAATTGCATTTTAGTTCTTCTTTGTATCTTCTGTTTCTTTGTTGAGACTTTTTTCCATTTATTTCCAGCATGTTCCTTATTTTTATGATAGCTACTTTAAACAATTCAGTCAGTTCTGTCTCTCAATCATATCTGATTCTTTGCAAACCCATGGACTGCAGCATGCCAGGCTTCCCTGCCCATCACCAACTACTGGAGCTTACTCAAACTCATGTCCATAGGGTCGATGATACAATCCAACCATCTCATCCTCTGATATCCCCTTCTCCCACGTTCAATCTTTCCCAGCATCAGAGTCTTTTACAATGAGTCAGTACTTCACATCAGGTGGCCAAATTATGGGAGTTTCAGCTTCAGTATCAGTCCTTCCAATGAATATTCAGGACTGATGTCCTTTAGGATGGACTGGTTGAATCTCCTTGCAGTCCAAGGGATTCTCAAAAGTCTTCTCCAACAGCACAGTTCAAAAGCATCAATTCTTTGGCACTTAGCTTTCTTTATAGTCCAACTCTCACATCCATGCATGACTACTGGACAAACCATAGCTTTGACTAGAAGGCCATTTGTTGGCAAAGTAATATCTCTGCTTATTAATGTGCTATCTCAGTTGGTAATACCTTTTCTTCCAAGGAGCAAGCATCTTTTAATTTCATGGCTGCAGTCACCATCTGCAGTGAATTTAGAGCTCCCCTCTGCCAAAAATAGCCTGTCACTGTTTTCACTATTTCCCCATTTATTTTTCCATGAAGTGATGGGACCAGATCCCATTTTCATTTTCTGAATGTTGAGTTTTAAGTTAACTTTTTCAATCCACTTTTTCACTTTCATCAAGAGGCTCTTTAGTTCTTCACTTTCTTCCATAAGTGTGGTATCATCTGCATATCTGGCATTATTGATACTTCTCCCAACATTCTTGATTCCGGCTTGTGCTGCATCCAGTCCAGCATTTCTCATGATGTACTCTGCATATAAGTTAAATAAGCAGGTTGACAATATATAGTCTTGATGTACTCCTTTTCCTATTTGGAACCAGTCTGCTCCATGTCCAGTTCTGTTGCTTCTTGACCTGCATACAGATTTCTCAGGAGGTAGGGCAAGCGTTCTACTATTAACCATCTCTTGAGGAATTTTCCACAGTTTGTTGTGATCCACACAGTCGAAGGCTTTGTCATAGTCAATAAAGCATAAGTAGATGTCTTTCTGGAACTCTCTTGCTTTTTTGATGATCCAGCTTGAACATCTGGAAGTTCATGGTTCACGTACTGTTGAAGCCTGGCTTGGAGAATTTTGAGCATTACTTTACCAGCATTTGAGATAAATGCAATTGTGTGGTAGTTTGAGCATTCTTTGGCATTGCCTTTCTTTGGAATTGGAATGAAAACTGACCTTTTCCAGTCCTGTGGCCACTGCTGAGTTTTCCAAATTTGCTGGCATATTGAGTGTAGCACTTTCACAGCATCATGTTTCAGGATTTGAAATAGCTCAACTGGAATTCCGTCACTTCCATCAGCTTTGTTTGTAGTGATGCTTCCTAAGGTCAACTTGACTTCGCATTCCAGGATGTCTGGCTCTAGGTGAGTGATCACACCATTGTGGTTATCTGGGTCATGAAGATCTTTTTTATAGTTCTTTTCTGTATTCTTGCCTCCTCTTCTTATTATCTTCTGCTTCTGTTAGGTCCATACCATTTCTGTCCTTTATTGTGCCCATGCTTGCATGAAATGTTCCCTTGGTATCTCTAATATTCTTGAGGAGATCTGTAGTCTTTCCTGTTCTACTTGTTTCCTCTATTTCTTTACATTGGTCACTGAGGAAGGCTTTCTTATCTCTCCTTGCTATTAAATGGAACTTTTCATGGAAGTAGGTATATATCCTTTTCTCCTTTGCCTTTCATGTCTTTTCTTTTCTTAGCTATTTGTAAGGCCTCCTCAGACAATCATTTTGCCTTTTTTGCATTTCTTTTTCTTGGCGATAGTCTTGATCACTGCCTCCTGTATAATCTCAGGAAACTTTGTCTGTAGTTCTTTAGGCAGTCTATCAGATCTAATCTCTTGAATCTATTTATCAGTTTTCTCATTGCCATTGGATAATCATAAGGGTTTTTATTTAGATCAAACTTGAATGGTGTAGTGGTTTTCCCTACTTTCTTTACTTTAAGTCTGAATTTTGCAATAAGGAGTTCATGATTTGAGCCACAGTCAGCTCCCAGTCTTGTTTCTGTTGACTGTACAGAGCTTCTCCATCTTTGGCTGCAAAGAATATAATCAATCTGATTTTGGTGTTGACCATCTGGTGATGTCCATGTGTAGAGTATTCTCTTGTGTTGTTGGAAGAGGGTGTTTGCTATGACCAGTGTGTTCTCTAGGCAAAACTCTGTTAGCCTGTGACCTACTTCGTTTTGTACTCCAAGGTCAAATTTGCCCATTACTCCTGGTATATCTTGACTTCCTATTTTTGAATTCCAGTCCCCTATAATGAAAAGGACATACTCTTTGGGTGTTAGTTCTAGAAGCTCTTGTAGGTCTTCATAGAACCAGTCAACTTTAGCTTCTTCAGTGTTACTGGTCAGGGCATAGACTTGGATTACCATGATATTGAATGGTTTGCCTTGGAAACGAACAGAGATCATTCTGTCGTTTTTGAGGCTGCATCCAAGTACTGCATTTCAGACTCTTTTGTTGACTACAATGGCTACTCCATTTCTTCTAAGGGATTCTTGCCCTTGGTATTAGATATAATGATCATCTGGTTTAAATTCAGCCATTCCAGTCATTTTAGTTCACTGATTCCAAAAGTGCCAATGTTCACTCTTGCCATCTCTTGTTTGACCACTTCCAATTTACCTTGATTCATGGACCTGACATCCCAGGTTCCTATGCAATATTGCTCTTTACAGCATTGGACTTTACTTCCATCACCCATTACATCTACAACTGGGTGTTGTTTTTGCTTTGGCTCTGTCTCTTCATTTTTTCTGGAATGAAATCTCCACTGATCTCCTGTAGCATATTGGGCACCTACTGACCTGGGGAGTTCATCTTTCAGTGTTTTATCTTTTTGCCTTTTCATGCTATTCATGGGGTTCTCGAGGCAAGAACACTGAAATGGTTTGCCATTCCCTTCTCCAGTGGACCACATTCTGTCAGACCTCTCCACCATGACCTATCCGTCTTGGGTGGCCCTACATGGCATGGCTCATAGTTTCACTGAGTTAGACAACAGTGTGGTCCATGTGATCAGATTGGTTTGTTTTCTGTTTATGGTTTATGTTTATGGTTTTCATTCTGTCTGCTCTCTGATGGGGAGAAGGCAATGGCACCCCACTCCAGTACTCTTGCTTGGAAAATCCCATGGACAGAGGAGCCTGGTAGGCTGCAGTCCTTGGGGTCACTAAGAGTCGGACATGACTGAGCGACTTCACTTTCACTTTTCACTTTAATGCATTGGAGAAGGAAATGGCAACCTGCTCCAGTGTTCTTGCCTGGAGAATCCCAGGGACTGTGGAGCCTGATGGGCTGCTGTCTATGGGGTTGCACAGAATTGGACATGACCGAAGCACTTAGAAGCAGCAGCTCTCCTATGGAGAAGGAAAAGAGGCTTATGGAAGCTTCCTGATGGGAAAGACTGACTGATGGGGAAACTGGGTCTTGTTCTGAAGGCCAGGGCCATGCTCAGTAAATCTGTAATCCAATTTTCTGTTGAATGGCAGGGATGTGTTCCCTCCCTGTTGTTTGACCTAAGGCCAAACTATGGTGGAGGTAATAAAGTTAATGGAGACCTCCTTCAAAATGCCCCATGCAGGCACTGCTGCACACAATGCTCCCAACCCTGCAACAGGCCACTGCCAAACCACACCTCCGCCTGAGACTCCTGGATATCACGGGCAAGTCTGGGTCAGTCTCTTGTGGGGTCACTGCTCCTTTCTCCTGGATCCTGGTGTGCACAAGGTTTTGTTTGTGCCCTCCAAGAGTCTGTTCCCCATGTCCTGTCTAAGTTCTGGCGCCGCTATGGTGGGGTTAGTGGCGACCTCCTCCAAGAGGGCTTATGCCATACCCAGGTCTACTGCACCCAGAGCCCCAGCCCCTGCAGCAGTCGACTGATGACCTGTACCTCCACTCAAACACAGTGCTGGCTCAGTCTCTGTGGGGTCTCTGGCTCTTGGTGCACACAAGGTTTGTTTGAGCCCCTGAGAGTCTCTGGTGGCTATGGGGTTTGATTCTAAACACAATTTCACCCCTCCTACCATCTTGCTGGGGCTTCTCCTTTGCCGTTGGATGTGGGGTATCTTTTTTTGGTGGGATCCAACATTCTCCTGTGGAGAGTTGTTCAGTAGTGATTTGTAATTTTGGAGTTCTTGCAGGAGAAGATGAGCACACATCCTTCTACTCTGCCATCTTGAAATGCAACTTTAAACACTTATGATAAATTTTTTATGGTAACTGCTTTAAAATCTATTTCAGATAATTCTTACATCTATATGATCTTGGAGTTGATATTAGTTGATTTCTTTTTTTCATCCAAGTTGAAGTTTTTCTGGTTCATTGTATGTGTAAGGAATGATTATTTTAATTGAAAATTGACTACTTCAGTATTATGAGCCTCTGGAAATTATTTAAATCAAGTTTTAGTAGTCTTTCTCTGTCACCTTAGCACTGGAAAAGGGGTTATACCATATCTTTAGCGCACAGATCAGGGTAGAAATGTATGTCCCCACCCAGAAGGAAGGGTTGGTATGGAATTTCAGATTTCCACTATTTCTCCACTGATTATACTGCCTAGAAGGGGAGCATGGCCTCCATGGACACCACCGTGGGAGGATGGTAGTGAAATTTCTGACCATCCAGGAGGCCTCTTTTGATACCACTATAACAGGGAGGGGCAAGGTATGTCACTATTGCCTCAGTTCAGTTCAATTCAGTCACTCAGTCATGTCCGACTCTTTGTGACCCCATGAATCGCAGCACACCAGGCCTCCCTGTCCATCACCAACTCCCGGAGTTCACTCAGACTCATGTCCATCGAGTCAGTGATGCCATCCAGCCATCTCATCCTCTGTCGTCCCCTTCTCCTCCTGTCCCCAATCCCTCCCAGCATCAGAGTCTTTTCCAATGAGTCAACTCTTCACATGAGGTGGCCAAAGTACTGGAGTTTCAGCTTTAGCATCATTCCCTCTAAAGAAATCCCAGGGTTGATCTCCTTCAGAATGGATTGGTTGGATCTCCTTGCAGTCCAAGGGACTCTCAAGAGTCTTATCCAACACCACAGTTCAAAAGCATCAATTCTTCGGTGCTCAGCCTTCTTCACAGTCCAACTCTCACATCCATACATGACCACTGGAAAAACCATAGCCTTGACTAGACGGACCTTAGTCGGCAAAGTAATGTCTCTGCTTTTGAATATGCTATCTAGGTTGGTCATAACTTTTCTTCCAAGGAATAAGTGTCTTTTAATTTCCTGGCTGCAATCACCATCTGCAGGGATTTTGGAGCCCCCCAAAATAAAGTCTGACACTGTTTCCACTGTTTCCTCATCTATTTCCCATGAAATGATGGGACCGGATGCCATGATCTTCGTTTTCTGAATGTTGAGCTTTAAGCCAAGTGTTTCACTCTCCACTTTCACTTTCATCAAGAGCCTCTTTAGTTCCTCTTCACTTTCTGCCATAAGGGTGGTGTCATCTGCATATCTGAAGTTATTGATATTTCTCCCAGCAATCTAGATTCCAGCTTGTGCTTCTTCCAGCCCAGTGTTTCTCATGATGTATTCTGCATATAAGTTAAATAAGCAGGGTGACAATATACAGCCTTGACGTACTCCTTTTCCTATTTAGAACCAGACTGTTGTTCCATGTCCAGTTCTAACTGTTGCTCCCTGACCTCCATATAGGTGTCTCCAGAGGCAGGTCAGGTGGTCTGTTATTCCCATCTCTTTCATAATTTTCCACAGTTTCTTGTGATCCACACAGTCAAAGGCTTTGGCATAGTCAATGAAGCAGAAATAGATGTTTTTCTGGAACTCTCTTGCTTTTTTGATGATCCAGCAGATGTTGGCAATTTGATCTCTGGTTCCTCTGCCTTTTGTAAAACCAGCTTGAACATCTGGAAGTTCATGGTTCACGTATTGCTGAAGCCTGGCTTAGAGAATTTTGAGCATTACTTTACTAGCGTGTAAATTGAGTGCAATTGTGCAGTAGTTTGAGCAGTCTTTGGCACTGAGGATGAAAATCTTGGCTCCTCAAGTCCAGTCCACCACTACCCCTTCCTCACCCAGGAAGGGAAGGAGATTTGGGAAGATTTGTTGAGCCTGTTGAGACTAGAATTTAGTTTCGTCATGGGCCTTTTCTGGCTAAACTAGGGTGGGGTGGTGATTATTTTGGTACTATTTGGCCAGATCAGAACACTTAAGGTCTGAAAGCTTTCTTCTTTCCAATCTATTTCTTTTTGGGTACTTTGCCTAGCAAGAGCAAACTTTTGTTTGTGCCTTTGTTTGTTGGCATTTCTGAGTTGCCGTCTTCTCTTGCACCCAGTCTGGCATGGGAAAAATACATCAGATTCATCTTTTCCAGTGCATAACCCCATTAACCTTCTAGTAAGTTTAACCTAGGTTTTTATCTCTTCTGTCTTAGAATGTTACTTGAGCTGGGCTTAGTAAGTAATGTCTACAAGAAAAAAAGAAAAAGACTTAAGGAAGAAAACTTTAGTATATAATCAACATTCTTAATCACAAAACATCTCTGATCTAATAAGTATTCCAGATACCCAGGCTGGGTTTATATAATACCAATGAATTACTGTGTTTCTATCAATCTATATTTTTGTGTTTCTGTCACTTTTGTCAATTGTTCATGAAACTTTGTGGCAATAGGAGTAAAATAGAACATGACTACATATAGTGGGAAAACCTCATGATTAGGAATGAAGGAAAAAATCAAGTTTGTCCTGGATGTAGTTAATTTTACATCAGTATTTTTAAGTTGAATGATAATTATAACTTGAATGGAAACTGAAAGAGAGGATAGGAGACCTCAATTCTTATTAAGTTTTAGCCACTAAATGATGAAGGACCAAAACCAGATCTCATTTATTGGATTCCAACCCAGCTCTTGCAAAGTAGGGGACTGAATAATATGCCATTTCTAAGGTTTTCTTCAGAATAATTGGATCCTCGAGGATTTCCCTGACACTCCAGTGGTTAGGACTCCACACTTCCTCTGAAGAGGGCACAGGCTCAGCCCCTAGTCAGGAACTAAGATCACGTAAACCACACAGGGCAGCCCCAAAAGAAAACGTGCAGAGTAATCAGGGGGACGATGTATGCTACTGATGGAGGAATTTAGGTTCATGCACCTGATCTCAAGTCATTTCAGTCCTTTTTGTGCCCTCAGTGCTTACTCTCCTTCTCTCAGTTTCTCTAGCTATAATGACTGGACTTGAGCTGTCCAGGAGATTAATTTCTATTTTATTATTGTTATTTAAATGTTGTAGATAAAAAGAATATATACTTCATTATAAGTGACATGTAAAACTCAATATTTTTTTCTTGGAGTATAAGGAAGAATTTTTTGTGGCCTATGACAATAAGGATTTATTCGCATGAGGAGACGATGAGCAACAGGCAGAGAGTCATAGCTGAATTTACAGGATTAAAAGAATTAGAATTTCTATAGATATGTAATTTTGGTAGGCAAGCAAATGTTTTCCTTCTATCCTGGCATGCACATGCAAATGCATATGAATACACACACCCAGTTTATTAATTATGCAAGGTATTTAAGAGATTGGTGTTGGTTTAAAGAACAGTTTAATGGAACTCAGGCAAATACTTTTATAACTGAGACAAGTTTGTAGTCTAAATTATATTTGTCCACCCCCCCCCCCACATACAATTTCTGCATGAGTCATGTAAATGATCAGGTCCTAAAACAAATAAAATTATGCTCTAATTCCATAATCATAATCTAGGGGCTATTCTTACAATTCAGTTCCGTTCAGTTCTGTCAGTTTTAGTTGGATTTATAGGTAAGATTTATCTGTTATCTCTTATGGATAATCTAATTTTCCATTGCCCAGAAAGCAAAAGCTGATGCTATCAGAAGCTCTTAATGATATTTAGTCCTGACTCCTCTAAGAAAAGAAAGAAGGGTTGTGGACAGACAATAGCAAGATTTCTTATAGCATGATTAGCTAATTTTTTTCCATATGTTTTTTCTGTTGGCCAGACTACCATTCAGAATCCAATTTTGACATTCTCAAATGACTCATTTATCTGGATTATTCATATATAATGAGTATTTTATTTTTCGGTGCAGGATCATATGGCTGGTTGGAGACCAAAAACAACTTTATTTCATTATGACTGATTTTCTAATGTTCCACAAGTTTTTATTGCAGAATGAGGCAGCAGCAAGGAAGTGGTGATGGATTAATATCTATTATAATTCTCAAATATTGCTATTTGTATTTGTCATGATTCAACCTCACAGTGGATTTATTTCAAAACCATTTTGTTCTAGATGATTAGCAATTTCTCCAAGTTATCCTGTGACCTGGAACACCAGTTATCTATCACTCTCAGTTTTGAGAAGAGATTAAATGGTCTATGTACAGTGTCCAAGTGAAGAAGATGTAAGGCAAAAACAGATACAGTGTAGGAAAAAACATAAAATGTACCAGAATCATTTGCTGAGGACTTATGTGCCAAATGTGGTAAGTTATTTTAACTCATTTCATATATTATTGTCAAATATATTTGTATATTATATGTATTTTACTTTGGAACACAAACTTTATATTAACAGAAGTAACTTACATTTATTTTAAAATATTTGTTTAAAATGCAATGTAAAGCATTAAGTTTTAAAATAGTTTAATCAGCTTTTGTTTGTGCCAATATCATCCTGAATCCTATTATTCTTTTTATTTTTGTAAAGTATAATAATTTGTCATCACTAGATTTTCCATCATTAAGACCTTTATATATATGTAAATTAATATTATAAATCTAACATTGTTCAAAATTATTTTTATTAAGCTTATATTAAGCTCTAATTTTAAAGAAAAGTATTTATATTTTAATCTGTTATTTGCCATTTCTCAGCAAAAACTAATTTACAAATCTGCTCAACATAAAATAATGATTCTTTTTTGCCTAAATAACATAATTGATCTCTAATGTTACTTTTTGCTTACCTACAATCTAATCTTTCAGAGTATTTATTACTGAACACAAAAATTATTGTGTTACCTCTCTTCTTACACTCTTCTGTGGCTTCACATTTTACTGGAAAAAATACCAAATCATGGTTTAGCTATTAGTTGGCTGGGACTATCATAACAAAATACCACAAGCTGGGTGGCTCGAACAACAGAAATTTATTTTCTCAGTTATGGAGGCTGAAAATCCAAGATCAAGGTGCTAATAAATCTGACTTCTCCTGAAGCCACTCCTTTGGCCAAGTCAAGACTCCTTGCCATTTCTTCCATTTCTTGTAATGACACCAGTCATATTGGATTAGGGCTCCACCCTTACGACCTCATTTTACCTTAATTACCTCTTTAAAAGCCTTCCAAATACAATCATATTAGAGGTCAGAACTTCAGCATAAGAGTGGAGGAAGGCATAATTCAGTCCTTAAGAGTTTATGCTTCATGAGGTCTCTTTTTTACTGTTACATTCCCAGAGTCTATCATAATATCTTTCATGTAGTAGAGGCTTAAGAAATATTTGTTGAAAGAATTACAGAATGTGTGCAGTTAAAAACTCAACGTGTAATATTCCTAAGCTCTGTACATGGCTGTAGAAATAAGATGAAGACCTATTTTCACAGAACATACACACATACACATCTAAATAAAATAGCATGTAAACAAGCTGTAGTTAGTTGCTAGGCACAGATTTTTCCACCTGTAAGATGGGCATATTTTTACTTCCAAAGGAGGAGTCTCAAATGTACAAAGAACTAGAAAAATAGTCACAGCCCTTGAGAAAGTCTCTGGATAGAACAATTTTCCTCTACAGTTCCTGTTTAGTGTGCTTTTGGTAGCCATCCCACTTTTGACCTAAGCTGACCTACAGAGTCTAGTAGTTTGCTTTGTGGGAACCTACTGCATTGATGATACCCTTTCCTATGTGGAGCAAAGTTCTCACAGAACACACGCATATAGTTTTATAATTCCATTCATTTCCAAAGTGACTTAGGGCATTAGCTTTTCCTCATGCCCACTTCAGTGAGGTTGTTTAATACATTTGAAATAGCAAATCCCTTTGTCACAATCTGCTTTCATTCTGGAATCCCTGAACATCTTAAGAGAGATTTTTAAAATTTGAATGCATTAGCTTTCACTTTTTGTGCTATAAAGTTCTATAGGCTTTGACCAATGCATAATATCATATATCCACATTGCAGTATCATACAAAATAATTTTACTCTCCTAAAAATTCCTTTGTATTTCAACTAGTTAATCCACTTCTAAACCCGTGGCAATCACTGATTTGTTTACTGTCTCTACAGTTTTCCTATTTCCAGAATGTTATGTAATTGGAATTGTATAGTATGCAGACTATTCACATTCCTTCTTTCATGTAGCAAAGTTCTTGAAGGTTCATACATGTTTTATTATGGCTAAATAGCTCATTTTTTCATCACTGAATGATATCGTTATATGGATACCCATAGTTTATTTATCCATTCATGTATCAAAAAACATTCTTGTTGCTTCTAAGTGATTTTGAATAAAATTGTTGCAAATATTTGGGTGCAGACTTTTATGAGGACATAAAGTTTCAGTTTATTTTGATAAATACCTATGACGTGATTGCTGGGTTTTAGCATTCAGCTATATGTAGATTTGTGAGCAAAAAAAAAAAAACAAAACTGCAGAGCTGTCTTCCAAAGTTGGTGTACCATTTTGCATTTTTACCAGAAATAGAGTTATTTTTGTTCTGCATTCTTACGAGCCTATGGTATTTGTGTGTGTGTGTGTGTGTGTGTGTGTGTGTGTGTTTAATTTTAGCCATCTAATAGGTGTAAAGTGATATCCCATTGTTGTTTCAATTTCCAATTCCTTAATTACAAATGCTTCATATATTCTAATAGATAGGACTCCAAAACAAAACTTTAGTTGAATATTAGAAGAACTATAAGAGAGTTTTCAAAGGGGTTTGTACTAATGTACATTCCTACTATCAATATAAGAAGAATATAGACATTGATGTACTGAGCCATAGAAAGTTAAGTAATTTAGCTAATGTAGTAGTCAATAAATGACAAATATGGGATTTAAATAAGGAAATTCAGAAGTAGATTCCTCTTCACCACCAAATTATTCCACAGACTACAAACAAACAAAAAATCATCCAACTGATACAGAAAGAAATGGAAAGTCTGACTTATTCTAACAACAAAAATAAAAAAGATTAAACCCATAGTTTTAGCAAAGGCACAAATGAAATTCTAAATTTCTTCTGTGGTTGGTTCTACAAATAGTTAAGGGAATAAATATTTCTAATTTTATGCTGATTTTTTCTAGGAAATTGAGAGAAAGAATACTCTCCAATGCATACTGTTAACCCAGTATAATTTTGATATGTAATCCAAAGAATATTATTTAAAGGACAGTGAAGACCAATCACACTTATTTTAATAAATATAGATATAGCAATATTGTTAAACATATGGAAACTGAAACCCTCAATATATGGGAAAGAATATCTCATGACCATATTGACTTATATGCTATGCTGTGCTGTGATTTGTTGCTCAGCTGTGTCCAACTCTTGCAATCCCATGGACTGTCGCCCGCCAGGCTCCTCTGTCCATTGGATTCTCCAGGCAAGAATACTGGAGTGGATTTCCATGCCCTCTCTCATGGGATCTTCCCAACTCAGGGGCTGAACCCAGGCCTTCCATATTGCAGGCAGTTTCTTTACCATCTGAGTATATAATTTATATCAGGATATAGATAATTAAGTAATTCATCATATCAACTATTTAAAAATATAAAACTATATACCAATTCATAGTCATCCCTACAGAGGTAGCAAAGTAATTTGTAGAAGCAAGTATCCATTAATGATTTTAAAAGGGCTTAAAAAGCAAGCAAACAGAAGTTAGTTTATATAACTTGATAGTGTAGTAAACATTTCACTTAATTGTCAAATATTGACATCATTTCCACTGAATTTAAGAATAAAGAATATTGTCTATTCCAGGTTCTATTTAACATTTTACCCAAGCTTCTAAAAAAAGTATGGAGGCAAGAAAAACTACAGTTAAAAGTACTACAGCTGAATTATACTAATTGATACATATAATATAAAAGGATCTAAGAATAAAAATTTGAATTAATAAGAGTCACAAAGAGGATAGAAACAGAAAATATATGCATATATTTATATATATAATATGCATCTTATTACTATCAACTAAATACAAACAAAAAATTAAATTTCCTATTTAAATAGCATCTGAATATGATATACCTATAGATAACTTTTGCAATTATGCAAGATGTCCACATAGAAAATTATAGAATTTCCAACTCAATAGCAGCCAAGAAACTCTAGAAAGATAACCTACATAGAAAGACTTAATAAAAAATGATGATGAGTATAATATGATATTGCTTTCAGTTAGAAACATTTTATTAGAAGACACAATAGTGCTAAAAGTAAATGAGCTATCAAACTATGAAAAGACATGGAGGGACCTTAAATGCATATTGCTAAGCAATAGAAGCCAATCTGTAAAGGCTATATATTATACAGAAATACATGATTCCAACTATATGATACTCTGGTAAAGCTGTGGAGACAATAAAATGATTTGCATTTGTCAGAGGTGGAGGGAGCGAAGAGAAATAGATAAAGCACAGAGGATTTTTAGGGTAGTGAAAATACTCTGTATATTATTGTAATGATAACCCTATGACATTATACATTTGTCCAAACCCACAGAATATACGGCACTAGGAGTGAACCTTCCCTGGTGGCTCAGATGATAAAGAATCTGACCGCAATGCAGGAGACCTGGGTTCGGTCCCTCAGTTGGGAAAATCCCCTAGTGGAGTGCATGGTAACCCACTCCAGTACACTTGCCTGGGGAATCCCCATGGACAGAGGAGCCTGGCAGGCTACAGTCCATGGGGTCACAAAGAGTTGGACATGGCTGAGCAACTAAGCACACATCACACAAGAGTGTATCTTAAGATAAGCTATGACCTTTGAATGATAAGGATGTGTCAGTGTAGGTTCATTCTTGGTAATAAATGTACCACTCTGGTATGTGATATTGATAATTGGGGTATGGAATCTGTCTCTGTGTGGAGGCAGAGAGAATAAGGAAAATGTCTGTACTGTCCTCTCACTTTCTGTTTTAAACTTAGGACTCTAAAAGGTTAATTCTTTAAAACATTAAATCTAAGAATGGTGAAATATAGTAAATGTTACCTTGTAATATATAACAAGTAACTATTTAGAAATGAAGTTGTACTAAAAATTAAGAATATTTTTTAAGAAGACTTAATAGTCAAGATAATGTGATAATACTGCAAGGTAGATGAATAAAACAGTAGGACAAAAGTGATCCAGAAACTTACGGAAATATATGATGTGAGAAATACATTTGCAAATATTAATAGTTAAAGTAAGGACTGACTTGTCAGCAAATGTTGCTGGCTATTGGATGACAATTCATCTAGAGCGCTCATGTTTTTCTGCATGTATTTTTGAGCAACAGCATCAACTGCCTTCGATTTTGATTATTTTTTTCAAGGATTATTATTTTTTTTAAACAGGAAATAGACTGTCTCCACTGCATCCCTACCCCTCCCCAACAAAAGGCAGTTCCCTTTACTGTCCCATTTACTAAACCGCATGTCTTCTGGTGCTAAACCTAGGCACATTTGCTGCAAATTATAACAAAGATAGTTTCTTTAAGCTCAGAGTTCCTCTCCTGTTATCTATCCCACTGCTTGTGTGGGTGTTATCTGTCCCTCTTCAAATTTTCCTTTGGGAAAGGGGACTTGGGAAATTTGTACACATGCTAGCTCTGGCTACTGCTAATGCTGTGATTAGTCAACTATTTTGTCTCTGATAGAGAAGTCATGTCTTTTGCCAACATATGTGAAATTCAGTATGCTAACTTGTTGATTTGCAGTTAAGGGAAAATTTCAGTTTATTTTTCATGCTTGGCACTATCCTAATTGCATATCCATAAGGAAATTAAAATAGTGGGAAAAATCAAGCAAGTGGCTAGGACAAAACTCAAGATTATAGTTATCTCTGGGAGAGAACAGCAAGAAAGATTTGATTAGAGAGAGAGACTCAGTGGAGTTCCTGGTATGTGGACAATATTCTGCTTCTTCACCTGGATGCTGAATTTATAATATTTATTTAAAATATGCTTATGGGTTTTATGCACTTTACTCTATGTTCTAAAAAATTGTTAAAATAATAGATTAGGTACTCAGCATGGGTAATATGTATTAAGCACTTAGGACTTTGCATACAGCAAGCAACTAGATAAGCTTTAAAAAAGAAAGCAGCATGTACATATTTTATATTTATTACAGTACTTAATTGTGTAAAATGTAAAGCAATAAGCCTAGAGAAAATAAAACCAAATGCTAATAATATTTGTCTCAGTGCTGTGAATACAGCCTATTTATTTTGTCTTGTATCTTTACATTTCATTTTCTAATTTTTAAAATAATTAGTATGCAAGTGGGATGTCACAGTTTCCGTAAGTAAACAAAAACAAAGCAAAAAGATTGTAAAACTTTTCTCTGTCACGTGTACTACTAAACTGTGTGGACAACCTGTACAGATATGCTGATTTGTGGAAATAACTGCACATTTATGAGAGATTGTGATACTAGTAATCATACAGAATTCTTCACACTAAAAGCATAAGGCAAGATTCAAGAACCACAAGAGAGAATTCAGTCTAGATGTCTAAGTCAGAAACTCAGAAAGACTAGACAGGCTAAAGGGGTTTACCAGGACCCTGTGTGAAGCAAAGTATATGCCTAGCACAGAATGCTCAAAGTAGTCATTAAAATATATTTTTTCACTTGTTTTAGTAAAAATAATAAAAGATTAATATAATAATAATGATTTTAATATGCAACAAAATATCAATAGGTAACATTTATTCAGTATTTATTTTAGAAGAAACACTATGTCAGCAATTCGCATGCATCATCCCATATAATTCTCTTTACAACACAGTGAAAGACCACTTCTACTCCCATTTTACTTATACCGAACACCTGAGATTTGAGCGTTTTAAAGTAACTAGTCTTAGGTCACATAGCTAGTATGTGAGGAATCATGGGAGCAACTTGGCTGATCAGTCTAATAAGAAATGAAATATGAAAAATAATTTCATCCATGAAAATATGAAACCAAGGATACTGACACATTGTTTTAATCATTTAAATGAAAGATTCAGAATCTTTGGAATCATAACCTTATCTTTTCTCAAACCCTGGTGCATGACTCCACTTCTTTTATTTGTTAGTTTAGGAAGACAATAAAATTTGAAATTCTCTTTGGGAAATATTTAATGAAAATACATTTAATCGAAAGGCAAAGGAGAAAAGGAAAGATACACCCACCTGAATGCAGAGCTCCAAAGAAAGCAGAGAGAGATAAGAAAGCCTTCCTAAGTGAACAATGCAAAGAAACAGAGGAAAACAACAGAATGGGAAATACTAGAGATCTCGTCAAGAAAATGAGAGATACCAAGGGAACGTTTCATGCAAAGATGGGCACAATAAAGGACAAACAGTGTGGACCTAGCAGATGCAGAAATATTAAGAAGAGGTGACAAGAATACACAGAAGAATTATACAAAAATGATCTTAATGACCCAGATAGGATAACCACAATGGTGTGATCACTCACCTAGAGCCAGACATCCTGGAGTATTAAGTGGGCCTTAGGAAGCATCACTATGCAAAAAACTAGTGGAGGTTATGAAATTCCAGCTAAGCCATTTCAAATGCTAAAAGATGATGCTGTGAAAGTGCTGCATTCAATGTGTCAGGAAATTCGGAAAACTCAGCAGTGGCCACAGGACTGGAAAAAGTCAATTTTCATTCCAATCTCAAGGAAGGACAATGCCCAAAATTATTCATACTGCAGCACAATCATTTCACATGCCAGCAAGGTAATGCTCAAAATTCTCCAAGCAAGGCTTCAACAGTACGTGAACTGAGAATTTCCAGATGTTCAAGCTAGATTTAGAAAAGACAGAGGAACCAGAGATCAAATTGCCAAAATTTGTTGGCTCATAGAAAAAGCAAAAGAATTCCAGAAAAACATCTAATTTTGCTTCATTCACTATGCTAAAGCTTTTGACTGTGTGGATTACAATCAACTTTGGAAAATTCTTAAAGAGAGGGGAATACCACACCACTTTACCTGAATCCTGAGAAATCTGTATGCAGGTCAAGTAGCAACAATTAGAACTGGACGTGGAACAATAGACTGGTTCAAAATTGGTAAAGGAATACTTCAAGGCTGCATACTGTCACCCTGCTTGTTTAATTTATATGCAGAGTACATCATGCAAAATGCCAGGCTGGACGAAGCACACACTGGAATCAAGATTGATGGGAGAAATTTCAATAACCTTGTATATGCAGATGACCCCACTCAAATAGCAAAGGCAAAGAAGAACTAAAGAGCCTCTTGAAGAAGGTGAAAAAGGAGAATGAAAAATCTGGCTTAAAACTCAAAATTCAAAAAACAAAGATTGTGGCATCACTTCATGGCAAATAGATGGGAAAATAATGGAAACAGTGACAGACTTTATTTTCCAGAATCACTGGATGGTGATTGCAGCCGTGAAATTGAAAGCTGCTTACTCCTTGGAAGAAAAGCTATGACAAACCTAGACAATGTATTAAAAAAGCAGAGGCATCACTTTGCTGACACAGGTCCGTCTAGTCAAAGTTATGTTTTTTCCAGTAGTCATTTATGGATGTGAGGGTTGGACCATAAAGAAGGCTGAGCTCCGAGGAATTGATGCTTTTGAGCTGTGGCTTTGGAGAAAACACTTGATAGTCCCTTGGACTGCAAGGAGATCAAACCAGTCAATTCTAAACCGTGGTGGATTCATGTCAATGTATGGCAAAAACAATACAGTATTATAAAGTAAAATAAAGTAAAAATAAAAAGTTAAAAAAATAAATAAAAATAAAAATAAAAAAATTAAAAAATCACCCCTGAATGTTCATTGGTACAACTGATGCTGAAACTCCAATACTTTGGCCACCTGACATGAAGAGCCAACTCATTGGAAAATACCTTGATTCTGGGAGAAATTGAAGGCAGATGAGAAGAGGGTGACAGAGAATAAGATGGTTGGATAGCATCACCAATTCAATGGACAAGAGTTTGAGCATACTCCAGGAGATGGTAAAGGACAGGCAAGCCTGGGGTGCTGCGGTCCATAGGGCCACAGAAATTCAGATAGGACTGAGCGACTGAACAACAGCATCTGTAAAATTTTTGTAACAAAATTACTAAAATAATGATACTGAAATGGGATAATTTTAAATGAAACAAAAGTCCTAGTTTTATAACTAACTCATTGTTTTTTTTCTGTTTGGTAGAGGAAAGTGACAGCATAAGAAAGTGAAAGGAAAAATCCCTCCCTTATGGAGTCCCTCCACAGATTTTCAGTCCATAATGTTCTCTAATCAATCTACCTCATATTCAAAACTATGCAAAATTATTTTTGGTAAAGCTGGATTGTTTTATGTCAAAATAATAAAAGGCAACAATTTTTTCTTCATTACTCTTCTTTGACCTGTGTGTTTCTTCCATATCACAAAATCATCCTGAGAACAGCCAGGTATCCTACAGTCTAACTCTTTTATGATACTGTCTATGTAATACCATAAACCTCATATATGCAGATGATACTACTCCAATGGCAGGAAACATAGAGAAACTAAAGAGCCTCTTGATGAGGGTGAAAGAGGAGAGCGAAAAAGCTGGCTTAAAACTCAACTATCAAAAAACTCATATCATGGCATCTGGTCCCATCACTTCATGGCAAATGGGTGGGGGAAAAGTAGAAGCAGTGACAGATTTTATTTTCTTGGGCTCCAAAATCACTGCAGAAGGTGAAAGGAGTCATGTAATTAAAAGATACTTGCTCCTTTGAAGGAAAACTATGACAAACCTAGACAGCGTATTGTATAGCAGAGACATCACTTTTGCTGACAAAGGTCTGTATAGTCAAAGGTATGGTTTTCCAGTGTCATGTATGGATGAGATGGTTGGATGACATCATCAATTCAGTCAACATGAGTTTAAATGAACTCTGGGAGATAGTGAAGGACAAGGAAGCCTGGTGTGCTGCATTCCATGTGTTCTCAAAGAGTTGCACTCAACTTAGTGACTTTGTTTAGAAACAACAAGTGTAATACACTATTAATCAGCCCCACATATTAAGTGCTTAGTTCCACAAAACTGCTCCCACTCAGTTCAGGTATCAATCTCAAGTCCAAGTTATCACCTGTGCTTCTGATCGATCTTCTATAGATTAGATTTCTATGATCCCCTCCTTGGATTGGTTTAATTTGCTAGAATGGCTTACAGAAACATTTCACTTACTAGATTACTGTTTTAGTATAAAAGATACAACTCAGAGACCACCAGATGAAAGGGATGCATAGGGTAATTTATGTGGGAAGGAGCTTCCATGCTCTCTGGGTGTGGTACTCTCCCTAAAACTCAATATGCCATATATTCATCAACCCAGAGGATCTTCCAGTCTTTTTCATTTGAGCCTTCATTTCATAAGCACGTTTGACTTAATAATTGTCTCTGTTCAGAAGATTAATTAAACTTCCATCCCCCTCCACTCATTAAGCTGGGACATAAATTCCAACCCTCTAATAAAGTTGTTAGTTCCTTTAGCAGCCAGCTGCCATCATTAGGTGAAATCCAAAAGTCACCTTATTAACAAATACTTAAGTGTGGTTGAAAGGAGCTTGTTGTGAATATCAAGACACCTTTATAGCAGCACTTATCAGTTAGGAAATAACCATGAGTGTTATGAGCTCTGTACCAGAAATACAACAGACCAAATATGTATTTCTTAGTGTAAATTACCTCACACATACCCATATACACAAGGAGATTATGTGTGTGTGTTTCCAATCATGTGTATAAAGCATGTGTGATTAATTATAGAGGAAGATTTTTGCTAAAAATGCTAAAGTCAGGTGGATGAAAAGAAGTTTCAAGTGAAAATACTTCAATACTGAAAAACAACATCAAAACCTGTTAAGGCAGGAGATCCAGAGAATAAAGAATGGTGGAGAGACCCCCCAAATCTAATGAAGAGATAACAGTATCCTCACCCTGCTTGTAAGTTTGTGAACTCGGGATGGAGACTCTAGACTTCTGTTACATTATGTATATGAAAATAAACCCAAATGAAGGTTAAAGATTTTGGTCAATCAACACCCATGTAGAGTAGCTTTGTAGACAATAGACATTTCTGAATTTTCCCAGGAATTCATCTACTTGATTTGGTATCTACCTATGAGGCCTGCCAGATTACTCAGGCTTATATAAAAATATGCAAGATATTATAAACACATTTTATCCATGAAACGAAATTAAATAGTATATAATTTCCACTTCCTGAGCCCTCTTCCATCTTTCTTTGTAGTTATTCCATGTGGGTGATGGTGGTGTTTGTGCAATATGTCTGTATGTATGCTTGTGTGTGCTTTTCTGTTTGTGTAAGACATAGCGATTGATGATGTTAGTGGGGAAATAAAGACATTTCAGAAGTATTCAACGTTTGTTTTCAGATTGATCCTAAGTATTATAGTATTGGGACAAACCTATCCTTACAAATAAAGTGACTCAGATTCTAAATTTGTCTTTGAAATTCAAATTCAATAAAGTAATACAGTAATAACTATAATAATTTATACTGTATTATTAACAATATTAGCAAAAAATTCAAAAATTAGTGATTTTAAAACACTGTTTTAAATAACTGCTCAAAATCCTTAGACCAGCTGAGTTATGTTTACTAAAGAACTTAATAAACTGGTGCTGAAACCATAGGGTATGGTAATCTCTTCTCTCATGGTTTATTGCACAGGAAACACCATAGGAGACAGGCTTATAAAAGCTGATGTGTTGCATAAAATACTTATAAACAAATATCGTTATATCGAAACGATTTTGCAGAATGTTTTGAGATTTGTTCATTAGATATCAAGGACTGAATTAAAATAAATGAAAAACACAAAAGTTTCATCATAAAACATCTTGGACTAAGTATTGCTAACTTTATTCGTGCACCATTGCTCAGATCATGAATAGAAGCATGCAGTCTTTGTCTATATTTTACTTTTTTGAAAATTTAAAGCACCTGAAGGTGGAGTATTGTGTTGGACAAAATTATTGTTCAAATATTCCTATAAGATGGTAAGGAAAATCTGAACAAACTTTTTGGCCAGCTAAATATTTTGAGTAAAAAATTATTGAGAAAATAAAGCAACAGAGATTATAGTGGAGTGAGGAAAATCCAACAAAGAAAGAAAACTGCTGCTCAGAAGACTGCACACTCCTGATAAATTGAAAATGCTTCAATTTACAGAATTAGAAAATTGATGTAGTAAGTATGGTAATTGACATGTAGCTTCTAGGAAATGATGAAACAACAGAAACTAGCATTAGCAGTTTGTTCCCAGTTTTTAATACTAGGTTCTCCAACTAGGGCTATATTTTATAGTAGGTGGTAGGAAGATTGTGAAGATTCAGAATGAAAGGGAAAAGGCTTGTGATTAATGGGGGCAACCATCCAGGTTGCAATTATCTCAGAAAGACTTTCTTGCTCAAAGTTAGAAAGTTATATATAACCTTGGAGAGGAAAGTATAGTAATAACATCTCTGACTGTTAAAAACTGTGAAGAGTCTGAACCTTAATTTTACTGCCTAATTTGCAAGGTATATCATCATGATTTCATGAATGCTAGAAGACGTGGGACTCATGAGTCAGGGGCAAGTGAAAGTTTTCTGCTTACAGTGTTGGTAGTAGCCAGAGTACTGAAATTTTCTTGCGCCTATTCTCCAAGTCCCAATTCCCACAGGAAAACAAGGGAGTGGGTTATGTCAGCACATTGTGTATTTGCATTACCGCTGAGGAATTCCAAGTTAAAATGAACCCAATCTTTATAATGAGCTTCTAGCAAACCTGCTAACACTTTGTCCCAGAGGGAGACATTATCTTTATTTTATGGACAGTGAATAAATCTTCCATTTTATCAGGAGGGAGACAGTATCTCAATATTCCAAGGATGTTCAATCTAAAAAAATCCTTGAAAAGATAATCTGGAAGAAAACAGTCAGTGCCTCTGCTCATGGGACATGCAGAAACATGAGAGCTCTCTGGAGAATTGTCTCCCAAAACTAATGTTTCACTGTGTGTCTAATACTTTTATAAACCTCTTTCCATTAACTGATTTTATCCTCAGAACTACAAGAAGGGGCTCTCATCTTAATTTTCATGAAGAAGAAAATTAAGCACAGAGAGGTAAGTGATTATCAACTGGTATTTGGTTGTTTGGCTTAGAAGCCATATTCTTAAACCCTATATTATTTATATCTATATATATAGATAGGTATATATAAAGAGAGCATCATGGGATACTCACTTCTTCCACATTTTTGATATGATAGATGTGTATAACAGGAAAAAAAAAAAAAACAAATTCCAGATATCCATGCACCCTAAATAATTGGCCTATTACAAAATGCAGTGTTGAAAATAACAGGAACATATTGGGAGTTTGGATTGAAGCACAGGAAAGCAGTCATTTAAATGAATAGTACATAAAAAGTAGAAAATAAAATAGACAGAGACCAGTTAAAGTTTCTACTATTTGCCAGTTCCTACTAAGGAAATTGTAGGAGCTATAGAAAGACAATGTGGGCTTCCCCTGTGTCTCAGTGGTAAAGAATCCGCCTGTGATGCAAGAGACACAGAAGATACGGGTTAAATCCCTGGGTCTGGAAGATCCCCTGGAGAAGAGTATGGCAACCAATTCTAGTATTCTTGCCTGGAGAATCCTATAGACAGAGAAACCTGGCAGGCTGCAGTCCATAGAGTCACAAAGAGTCAGACATAACTGAAGACGGAGCATGTATGCATGCATAGGAAGAGAATGAGGTATGGCAGTGCACTTGTTTTCATTATTCTACATTGGTATTCAAATTAAATGTTTAATTAATTGCACCTCTATTTATAGAAGGACTTCCATATTCTAAATCAGTTCTTTTGCTGTGTTTTAACTGTTCAACAAAAATTCACTTAGCTACCAGTGGTAGCCAGTGTTCTAAGTGTTGGCATGTGCAGTGGTGAATAAGATTGTCTTTGCAATTGTTGAATTTATGTTTTAGTGGGGAAGAATGGCAATAAACAGACAATCAGATGTGGGATATAAATAATTAATACACTATGAAGAAAAGTACAGCAGGGCAATGGAAAAAACAATGAGTAAATGTATTTTAAATAGAGTGTTCATGTAAAGCTCAAATGAGAATGTGTTTTTTCACAAACATTCTAGATGAAATGTCTTTCTAATGTACATAACTAATGAATTGGTTTAGTAATATGCAGCAGTACCTATCTAGGTGTACCATACAACCATTTTCTACAACATTGTGTTGGTGTGTCATCTCTTACTTTTTAAAACTTTTTATTTTATATTAGTGTATAGCCAATTAACAATGTTGTGATAGCTTCAGGCACACAGCATAGAAACTCAGCCACACATATACATGTATCCATTCTACCCCAAAATCCTCTCCCATCCAGGCTGCCACATAACATTGAGCAGAGTTCCCTGTGCTGTATACTAGGATCTTGTTGGTTATTCATTTTAAATATAACAGGGTGTACAGTTGATCCCAAATTCCCTAACAAGAATACAGATTAATCAGGGTGAAAATTAGTAGTCACGAGAGGAAATTGTGGTTTTAACTAGAAATTATAATTTTTCCAGGTAGCTTGCCTTTTGTGATTGATTAATCTTTGGTTGTCTATACAGTCTGGTTTTGTTTTGTTCCAAACCACAGAACCCACTCATGCATCATCTAATTTACCTTGTCATTAAAATCAACTCTTTATAGCTCTTCCTATTATGTATGGTCAAAAATGAATGTTTCTTTATCTGTAAGGTAGTCTGCGTGCTCTGGGAAATATTGCTCCCCAATATCTATACAATCTTCAGGAAACCTCTTAGCTTTTATTAAATGATCCACAATAATATGATCCAAGATTAAATGATCCAAAATAATAAGTACACTGTATGGTGCCCAGACATGTATCTCTTGTATGTATATATATGCACATATATATTGGAGTAGAAAATGGCAACCCATTCCAGTATTCTTGCCTGGAAAATTCCATGGACAGAGGAGCCTGGTGCACTACAGTCCATGAGGTCACAGAGTTGGACATGACTGAGCACGCATGAGCACACATGGAAGCACATGTTTGTGTATATATGTATTTATATGTGTGTGTATACACACATATATGCTTGTGTGTGTATACACACATATATGCTTGTGTGCATACTTATGTGCGGTCAGTCGTGTCCAACTCTGTGACATATATATATATATATATAAAACTTTCTGTGTGTGTGTGTATATATATATATATATATATATATATATCCCAGCAGCCACCTTTTAAAGGGAATTTGAATTCACTTTCAATTAGGTTCTCAAAATAATTGAGATTACCGAAAGACATCAGGAGTCCTCAAAGGACATTATGTTTATTTTGAGAGAATAGGCCAAGTTGATTAAGAGGGCTAAATTTAAGAGGAACAAAACAAGTATGGATTATCTCTTGGACACAGTCACTATAAATAATTCCTTAACATGATTATATAGACTTGTTTGTTTATGTCTATTTGGCTCTTAGGTCAGGAACTTAATTTTGTTTCTTACTGTCTTTCTGATATCTAGCAGAACAGGGTACAATGTAGACATTGAATAAATATTTCCTGAATAAATGATTTATTTCTGTAAAATTTTGATATTCACGTATTTGAATCAGTTTTTAAATATACTATTCTAATTTGTTCTCTAACTTTTTAAAAAGTTTTAAAGTTTGTTTTGTTTATTAATTTTGGCTTTGCTGTGTCTTCGTTGCTACATGGCCTTTTCTCGAGTTGTGGCGAGAGGGGCTACTATCTATTGGCAGTGTGCAGGTATTGTGGTGGCTTCTCTTGTGGAGCACGGGGTCTAGGGTGCACAGGCTTTAGCAGCTGTGGTCTGTGGTCTCAGTAATTGCAGCTCCTGGGCTCTAGAGCACAGGCTCAATAGTTGTGCACGGGCTTAATCGCTCCACAGCCCATGGAATCTTACCTCATCAGGGATCAAACCCGTGTCTCCTGCATTGGCAGGTAGATTCTTTATCAGTGAGCCACCAGGGAAGCCCCTGTTCTCTAACTTTGTAAAGATGATGCAGAAATAAAAATTGTAAAGCTGTTAAAAAAAAATGCTAGCCCGCTTGTGCTTATAACTATCTTCTTTGCTCACATGGCCTGGAATTACAAAAGAAAGAAAGAGGTGGAGGAGGGAGGGAGGGGAAGGAAAAGGGGAGGGTGATGGAGCAAAGACAGAAGGAAAGAAGGAAGATAGAAAGCACAACCTAAAGCAGTAAAATTAGCTCAGCCACAGAGGCACAGCTTTAAAAACTAAGAAAAATAAGATCAAAATGAAATGATTGCTGGTGCAACTTTGAAATTGGAAAATATATCACAAAATGGCATTATGAAATAATAGCTGAGAAAAAAGAGGAGATAAACTGCATTTTTTTCCCTGATGCTGTTTTGTGGAATCACCTACTTTTCTTTTTTCTATTACTCTCCTGGGTTCTTGTCAGATTCTGAAAAGTTAGCCACCATTACTTTAATGGTCTAGATACAAAGGAGGCTGGTTATAATATTGACTTTGGAAACCAAACAAAATTGGCTTTGAATCCTGATGCTGACGTCTTCTGGTTGGTGACCTTGAATGAGAAACTTACCTAACCTCTTCAAACCTCATATTTCGTAGTATTAAAATAAGTATAGCAATAGCTAACTCAGATTGTTGCTATGAATACTACCATGATAAATCGTATAATGGTTAGCTGATGACTGCCTCATTAGTGATCAACAGCTGGTATTTGATATTGTTGTAGGTAATGTTCTAAACAAATAACATAATGAAACTTGATTCTAGAATGAATAGAATGGTTCTTTTCCATTGGTGTTAATAAATAACACTGAAAGACCTCTGGGGCCTATGGGAACTATAGTTTAGGGAACATTAATACACAAGCACCTCTGTCACCACTGTCCAGCCTTATTAATTTGATTGTGAGTTAGCATCAAATCCTAAGGATTATCAAATTTGGAAAGGAATTAATGCTCTGTACACTTACTATGTATCACGTACAATTCAAACTATATGACAAGTGTATCTCATTTAATTTATTTCTCATACTGATTCATTTGCCCTGTTTTTCACAGGGGAAAGAATATGACTTGGAGTGATAAATTAACTTGTCGATGATCATACATATAGTTAATAGAGAATTTGGGATTTGAAACTAGAGCCATCTAGCTCAAAAATGTATTATCTTCCTACTCTGACATGCTGACTTATCTATGCCTTGGATTCACTGGAGTTTGCTCTAATTCTGAAACATCTGTCTCAGGTATGAGAAATCAAGTGGAACTGATTGTATAATGTCCAGAAAGCAGCAAATATGTAGGGTGAAATGCAGATTAGGTCCAAATTCCCAAAGTATTTGTCTTTTTACCCAAGTAAAATTATTTTTAATGTCTTATTTTAAGATCATGTATTTATTTTCATTGGCTTCCCAGGTGATTCAATAGTAAAGAATCTATGTGCCAAGCAGGAAATGCAGGTTTGATCCCTGGTTGGGAAGATTCCCTGGAGAAGATAATGACAACCTACTCCAGTATTCTTGCCTGGGAAATCCCATGGACAGAGGAGGCTTGTGAGCTACAGTCCATGGGGTTACAAAAGAATCATACA
The DNA here is from genome assembly GCF_032405125.1 of Capricornis sumatraensis. Taxonomy (NCBI): domain Eukaryota; kingdom Metazoa; phylum Chordata; class Mammalia; order Artiodactyla; family Bovidae; genus Capricornis; species Capricornis sumatraensis. Next base: position 173,407,041 of record NC_091070.1, on the reverse strand, counting down.
TGACTCAGCGACTAAACACCAACAATTTATTTTTGTAATAAAGTCTTATAATTTTTTCTCTATAGAGGAACACAAAGAGTCATTGTATTTTGCAAGTTAAGAAGGTTGTCTATCAGGCATTGTCTAGTGGACTGGGAATACTATGATAGCCCAAAAGTTAAAGAACTATCCTTGCAGGGTTCTGCTTCCCTGATTGCTCATTTGGTAAAGAATCTGCCTGCAATGTAGGAGATCCCAGTTTGATTACTGGGCGGGAAAGATCCACTGGAGAAGGGATAGGCTACCCACTCCAGTATTCTTGGGCTTCCCTTGTGGATCAGCTGGTAAAGAATCTGCCTGCAATGCAGGAGATCTGGGTTTCATCCCTGGGTTGGGAAGATCCCCTGGAGAAGGGAAAGACTACCCATTCAAGTATTCTGGCCTGGAGAATTCCATGGACTGTATAGTCCATGGGATTGCCCAAAGTTGGACACAACAGAGTGACTTTAATTACTCAAAGCAATGGTCTTTCAAATTCACCGTTTAAATTGATGCACATTTATGACATTATGACTTAAACAATCTAGGCAGCTTAAGGATGTGATGAATTTCTTAATTATATATTGGGGCACCTTACAGAACTCAAGTATAGGAATGAAACCAGCCCTCAACCAGAGGGACTCAATTGGAATACGAGGAGTACTCAAGAATCCACTCACTTTTATCTCTGCTTCTGTGGTATTATGGAATAAACAATTTTCTCCGTTTCCCTGTTCACTTTGTGAAACATGGCTATATAAAGCACATACGTGTGTATATGTTACCTTTTGGAACATATAAACCTCTAGCCACTCACTCAGTGTCTTTGAATCCTAACTGCAAATTACAGGAGAGGAGAATCTGAGTAATCAGCTTTAGCTGTGGGCCTCATGTGGGGTGAGGAATGCTCTCATGGAAGCGAGACGACTTCTGTGGAAATCGGCTATCTAACGTCTCTACAACATATGTGTATATCGAATGTTCTGCTTATAACTTCACACACCTCACTATCCGTTCATAGACTTGAGTTAAAATATAAAAGCATAAGACTTGCTTTAGGTAGCAAAGTCTTCTCCCAGTCCTACCTATCTCCCTGCCCTCAGTGGGTGTGTGCCTATGTAGTGTGCATGTTAATGGTACTGAAAGTGTTTTGCCTCTGTTTGCAAAAGTGGAGTATGTTGCTTTAAAAAACAGCAGGGCCATTATCTGTATGTAAACACAGTCATTTTACTGAAGTAAAGAAAACTTAAGCCAGACAAGGGAAAGAAAAGGCAAAGAGTATGTCCAGGAAGATATATTGTGTGTAATCACTTGAGCTTTCTGGCAGATGGAGGCTCAGTAAACAATAATGCTGTAATAATATTTGCACCCTGTGCAATTCCACACTAGTTCCATTGTGCCTTTGCCTTTGCTGTGGTCAGCACATATCTGCCTTTGCAATGTGTAATCAGAGGTGCCAGCTGTAGTGAAAGGGAGACTGTGGTATAGATGTCTCTCCACTAGGAACCAAGCAGGGACATCTACACTTTTATGTATGCTTGCTGACAGGCATTTATGATAATAACTTGCAAGGTTTGCTGACCCTGGTTTGACTCAATGTGTTTATTGATGATTTATCCATTCCCATTAGATTGCTTGTTTATGGATGCAAATATCATTGTTAAAGAGAATGCTAAAATTTATTTTTTAAATAACATCTAGCAAATGCTAAATATTGTTGATAAGCTTTTATTTTCCTATGTAGTGATTCTGTGAAACTTAAAATCTAGCTATCAACTTAGCATAAAGCAAGTATTTTTTGTGTGAATAACCAACACATCACACTTTTTAATAGTATGCCTATCATTATAGCAAATAATTTTATAGGGCAAATTCTCTTAATTTAAGTGACTAATTTTACTCATCCATAGATTCATAACAATAAAGTTTGTATATATGTAGCTTATAGCTTTATAAACAAAATGAGGTTTCTAGTTTCTTTATCTTAGTTCTAAAGAAATTTATGTACATATATTAAAATATTCAGCAAAAGATTTTAGTGAGGCTTTATATAATTTATGGTAGAAATTAAGAACAATGTAATGGCTGGGGTTTAGACTTTCACTCTTACCTCTATTTCTTCCTATAAGATATTTAAATTCTTTTGCATCAGTTTATCCAGTAGTAAAATAGCAAATAGAGTTTTTTGAAAACCTTAAGTGTTTAGCATATAGCTGACAAAATTAATATATATATTTTGTGTATTTATTAGTATTAATAATGATTAAATGATAATGGAAAATTAAAGAGTATTAAATAATAACTAGTGATAAATTAATATTACTACACTAATTAACTGTACAAGAAAGTGATGATGTATTCTAAAAAGAAGGGGACACTATTTCAGTAGATATAGTCATTTCTAAATACATCTTATTACTCACCTCCCATCACCAAATTAACCTGATTATTTTACTGATGCAATGGATATGACTAGAATATGAGATAAGAACATTTATCTTTTGTTGATTGGGGCTTCCTGGGTAGCTCAGCTGGTAAAGAATCCACCTGTAATACAGGAAACCCGGGTTTGGTTCCTGGATTGAGAAGTTCCCCTGGAGAAGGGATAGGCTACCCATCTGAGTGTTCTTGGGCTTTACTGGTGGCTCAGGTGGTAAAGAATCCACCCGCAATGTGGAAGACCTGGGTTCAATCCCTGAGATGGGAAAATCCCCTAGAAGAGGATCTTAATCCCTGGGTTGGGAAGGTGCCCTGGAGAAGCATACCTGGCTTCAGTCCCCAGGTTGGGAAGATACCTTGGAGTAGGGCATTGGAACCTATACCAGTATTCTTGCCTGGTATCAATATTCTTGTCAGTTCTTGCCATTGACAGAGGAGCCTGGTGGACTACAGTCCATGAGGTCACAAAGAGTTGGACACAACTGAGCCACTAAGCACATCTTTTATTTTTAGAAATTCTAATAAGTTGAATAAATAAGCAAACAAAGGAAAAAAAATCACCTTTAGAACACAGTATATTTATCCTAAGGAGTTAGTAAAGTTAACCTGGACAATAGCAAGAAATAAATTTTGTCTTATATAAACTTAGAGATTTCTGAAAATAATATTTTAAACTATGCATAAGACAATATATTTTTAAACTGATTTTTATACCTAGAAGATATCAGAAAGTAATCTTTAAAAATTCTGTTTATAAAACTATTGGAATCATAAAGAGAAAAGAGAATGTCACATTTTAAAGCAAAGATGAAAATATGCTTTGATTATTCTCCATTTTTTAATGAAAGTAGTATAGGCAGCAACATGAACTAGAAATAAGTAAGGTTTAATGAAATGAAGATAAGTGATTTACCTGATAAAGAGTTCAAAATAATAGTTATAAAGATGCTCACTGAGGTTTGGAGAACAATGCATAAACAAGAGTGAGAATTTTAGAAAAGGGAAAAGATAAGAAAGTAACAAACAAATCACACAGCTGAAGAACTCAGCGATTAAATTCAAATATTCAGTAAAGTGGTTCAAGGAAACTAGATGAAGTAGAAGAATCAGTGGACTCAAAGTCAAGGCAGTGGCATTCATCCATCAGAGGAGCAACAACAACAAAGACAAAAATGAAAAGGAGTGAAAGGAACCTATGGGCAAATATTAACAGAACTGAAGTGAGAAACATATAACAATAAATAATGCCGGGAAAATCAATAACACACTTTTAACAATGTATATTTCATCCAAAAAAGAATATCAGTAAGGAAACATTGGACTTAAATTGCATGTTAGACCAGATGGACATAACAGATATCTATAGAATATTTTATCCAGTAGCAGTCATGAAATTAAAAGTGACTTTCTCCTTGGAAGGAAAGCTATGACAAACCTAGATAGCATTTTAAAAGGAAAGACATCACTTTGCCGACAAAGGTGTGTATAGTCAAAGCTATGATTTTTCCAATAGTCATGTATGGATGTGAGAATTGGACCATAAAATTGGCTGAGTGCTAAAGAACTAATGTTTTCAAACTGTGGTGCTGGAGAAGACTCTTGAGAGTCCATTGAACTGCAAGGAAATCAAACAGTTCTAAAGGAACTCAACCATGAGTATTCATTGAAAGGACTGGTGCTAAAGCTGAAGCTCCAATTCTTTGGCCACCTGATGTGAAGAGCCAACTCATTGAAAAAGACCCTGATGCTGGGAAAGATTGAAGGCACAAAGAGATGGTGGGAAGGGAGTGTGTGTGGGATGGGGCAAAGAATGAGATGGTTAGATAGAATCACTGATGCAATGGACATGAATTTGAGCAATCTGCAGCAGAGAGTGGAGGACAGAGGCACCTGGCCTACTGCAGTCCATGGGCTTCAAAGAGTCAGACACCACTTAGAAACTGAACAACAACACATTCTTCTCAAGCATATATGAAACAATTTCCACCATTAAACACATTAGGCCACACAAAAAAAATTGGAATACATTTAAGAATATAAAAATTATGTTAAGCATCTTTTCTGATATCACAGTGGTATGGAACTAGAAATCAGTTATAAGATGAAAACTGAAAAATTCATAGATATATGGAGGTAAACAACATATTTTGAACATAGTACTGAACAAATACTGAGTAAAAAAGCAACCAAAAGAGATTTTTGTTTTAATCTGAAAGCAAATGAAACTAGAAATACAACATATCAAATCTCATGAGTTATAGAAAAAGGAGTTCATGGGAATAAATGTCTTAATTAAGGAAAAAGAATAGAAAGATCTCAAATAAATGACCTAACCTGACACCTCAAGGAACTGGAGAAAGAAGAACAAAGCCCAAATCTAGGAAAAGAAAGAAAGTATCAAAGAGACTAAAAAGACAATAGAAGATCAATGAAACTAAGAGTTTGTTTTTTTTTTTTAAGATAAACAAAATTGACAAACATTTTACTAAACTCATGAAAAAAAGAGAGAGGACTCAGATAATATCAGAAATGAAAGAAGAGACATTACTACTGATGCCCACAGAAATAGCAAAGGAATAAGGGACTACTACCAACAATTTTATGCTAACAATTTGAACACCCTAGAGAAAATGCATAAATTCCTAGAAACATAACCTATGAAGACTGAATCATGAAGAATTAGAAAATCTGAAGTGACAAAATCTAGAAAAGAGACTGAATCAGTAATCAAGTATCTCCACATAAACAAAAGTCCAGGACTAGAAAGCTTCACTGGTTTGAATTATATCAAACATTTAAAGAAGAAAAAATACCAATCCTGCTTAAACTCTCACAAAAATAGAGAAAGCAACATTTTCAAACTTATTTAATGAGGATAGTATTACCTTGATACCAAAATCAAAGAAAAAGCTAGCATTTCTGTTGAGCATAAAAAAAAAAAATAGATGCAAAAATCCACAACAAAATATTAGTAAACTGAATTCAACAATTAAAATAAGAGATGAAAGCATTAAAAGTATCATAAACCATGATCAAGTGAAATTTATTCCAGAGATGTATGTTTCAACATCATCAAATCAATGTGATACACAATATTAACAAAGTGACTGGTTCCAAATAGGAAAAGGAGTACGTCAAGCCTGTATATTGTCACCCTGCTTATTTAACTTATATGCAGAGTACATCATGAGAAACGCTGGACTGGAAGAAACACAAGCTGGAATCAAGATTGCCGGGAGAAATATCAATCACCTCAGATATGCAGATGACACCAGCCTTATGGCAGAAAGTGAAGAGGAGCTAAAAAGCCTCTTGATGAAAGTGAAACAGGAGAGTGAAAAAGTTGGCTTAAAGCTCAACATTCAGAAAACGAAGATTATGGCATCCGGTCCCATCACTTCATGGGAAATAGATGGGGAAACAGTGTCAGACTTTATTTTGGGGGGCTCCAAGATCACTGCAGATGGTGACTGCAGCTATGAAATTAAAAGACACTTACTCTTTGGAAGAAAAGTTATGACCAATCTAGATAGCATATTCAAAAGCAGAGACATTACTTTGCCGCTAGTCCATGGTTTTTCCTGTGGTCATGTATGGATGTGAGAGTAAGACTGTGAAGAAGACTGAGCACCAAAGAACTGATGCTTTTGAACTGTGGTGTTGGAGAAGACTCTTGAGAGTCCCTTGGACTGCAAGGAGATCCAACCAATCCATTCTGAAGGAGATCAACCCTGGGATTTCTTTGGAAGGAATGATGCTAAAGCTGAAACTCCAGTGCTTGGGCCAACTCATGCGAAGAGTTGACTCATTCGAAAAGACTCTGATGTTGGGAGGGATTGGGGGCAGGAGGAGAAGGGGCCGACTGAGGATGAGATGGCTGGATGGCATCACGGACTCGATGGACGTGAGCCTGGGTGAACTCCGGGAGATGGTGATGGACAAGGAGGCCTGGTGTGCTGCGATTCATGGGGTCGCAAAGAGTCAGACACGACTGAGCGACTGAACTGAACTGAACTGAAGGATGAAAATCATATTACCATCTTAATAGATGTAAAAAAATCATTTCACAAAGTTCAACTACATTCATGGTAACAATTCTCTATAAACTGGTGATAGAGGGAACTACCACAACATAATAAAGGCCATGTATGACAGTCCCACAGTAAATATCATACTTATGGTGAAAGGCTGACAGCTTTTCTTCTAAGATCAAGAACAAAACAATGTGCCGTTTTTGCCTCTTTTATTCAACAGAGTACTGGAAGTCCTAGCCAAGGAAGTCAGTCAAGAAAAAGAAATAAAAGGCATCTAAATCAGAAGGGAGGAAGTAAAACCATCTCTATTTGCATTTGACGTGATATTACATTTAGAAAACTCTGAAGTTTCTACCAAAAGACCACTAAAATTACATAAATAAGTGCAGTAAATTTGCAGGATATGTAATGAATATACAAAAATCAGTTGCATTTCTATACACTAACAACAAATTATATGAGAGATGTTAAGAATATAGTCCTATTTACAGTTACAATAAAAATAATAAAATACCTAGGGATAAATTTAACAAAGCAGTTAAAAGATATTTTCATTATGAGACTTTGAAAAAAGAAAATTAAGATACAAATAAATAGAAATCTACTCTGTGCTTAAAAAAAGCACAGTGGATTGAAAAAATTAATATTTTCAAATTGTCCGTACTGCTGAACGTATTCTACAGACTCAAGGCAATCCATATTAGAATTCCAATGGCATTTTTCATAGAAATAGAACAAATAATCCTAAAATTTGTATGGAACAACAAAAGACCTGCAATAGCCAAAGCAATCTTGAGAAAGGAGAACAAAACTGGAAGCATCATATTTTCTGGTTTTAAATTAAATTAAAAAACTATAGGTAATAAAAACAATATGATATTGATATAAAAACTGACATAGATAAATTGAACAGAATAGAGAGCCTCCAAATAAACCCAAACTAGTGGTCATTTAATTTATGACAAAGGAGCCAAGACTATACAATGGGGAAAGGGAATTTTTTTAATAAGTGATGTTGGGAAAACTGGAGAATGCTAAAGAATGAAGCCTACTTACACATACACAAAAGTCAGCTCAAAACAGACTGAAGACTTGAACATAAAACCTGAAATCATAAAACTCCCAGAAGAACACAAAAGGGGTAGGCAATGATTTTTCTTTTATTTGAGTGAAAACAGAGACAACAAAGCAAAAAATACACAAGAGAGACTGTATCAAACTAAAAATAGGTTTTAAGGATTCTCTTTCTTCTGTGGTTGTAAAAACTGTAAACCTGAAACTCTGAAGATCTTTTGAAAAGATTCTTAATGTAGAGAACAAACAGGTGTGATACACAGACAAATCCCGAGGACGCTGCTTGAAAATTCCTTTAGCCAAATTCTACCCTTCTTAAGGGTAAGTTAAAGAGATAGTAAATTCTTTCTTTTTAGCTTAAAATGGATTAAATTGGACTTGATTTGCTTTCAACTAAGAATGCTAAGTGGTAACTGCCAGCTATCTCCTGAGGTTGAATTACTAAAAAACCCTTCTATGTTTTATTTTCCCCAGGTTTTTTTTTCCATCTAGTTTGCTCTACAGTTGTGCAGGGCTCTAATATTAACTATTCTGCCTGTGATTTTTTTGTCTTTTCTTTTTGGAAATAGATATGATTTAAGGGGAAAATGGAGACATTACTTAGGGAAATGATCAAGAAGTGTTCACTATAAACCTTTATGTCATCATGGCAACAACTTTATTGACTGAGTGTGTACAGTGCACAGACCATGCTTTCAGATATTTTACACTCACTATCACTTCATTTAAACATCATGAATCATCACTCTGCAAGTTTTGTATTAATAGAATAGTTACTGGCATTCTACACAGGAAAATTTTAAAACTTACACAGATTAAATAACATTGACAACTTTGCATTGGTCAAGCTTCAAACCAAATCAGTTTGATTCCAAAAGCAGTGTTCTTCCCATTAGGTGCCAGTACTGATAGGGAAGTCATAATATCCTAGAAATGGTGGCATTTTATGAAGAATATTTAACACTCTGCTGATATGAAAAGTACAGTTCTTTAAAACATGTGTGTCTTTGCCAACAATATTGTGAGATTTAGCCAAGATGGAGAAAAGGGGAGTTTTCCTTTTCTGCTTACATTGAGAATAAGATAGAGACATGACTATGGATATGTTGTAAAGGATTATTCAGTAAAACAGTATTTTTTTCATATCTACATGCAATTTTAGGTGAACTATATACCAAATGGGGACTAACATCACATTTTTGAACAGAATAATTTAATGCTTGCTGAATAGAATTTTGCCTGTGCTATCATTTTTTCAGTGAGAATTCCTGAATTCAACAAAACTAAAATATCTCTATTCTATATTTGTGTTATATCGAGTATGATAAATACAAATAAGAATAAAAATAGGTGTTTTTATTCCAGGAGTGACTCCTGCAAAGAAAGTGTGTCAATCACATATAATTAATCTGCCACTTGCTAATTTAGAAAGAAATATTCCTCACTATACCAGCAAATGTAAACATCAAATAAACAAAGTTCTGGAAAATAAAGCAATGCAAATGCCCTCTATTTCTATTGTCACTGAAATTAGGATCACTCTTCCCTTCACATTTACTTGCCACCTGTTGCAAGTAGATAGTATATAAGGCAAAAGAGCTAGCATGTTTCAAGCAAAGCATTTTACACTGAATCCAGGCTGGAATTTTGTACTTACCTGAAAAAATTTGATGACTGCCCCCTGGTTCAAACATAAAATTGACCTTTAAGCAGAACTTATAGTTAATCTTAGTGATGCCCTTGAGCTGTCTCCTAGAATGCGGGAGTGAATCAGACAAATGAAAGTCACATGGACATATATAAAATTTGATATGGTGGTTGTTGGACTACTCAGACTTATATTCATTGGCCTAACTATATTCAGTTTAGAGCTATTAGATAAAGCATTTATTCCTTATGAAGTTAGTAATTTTCTTACACACCACTGTTTATGTCATCCCCATAAAAAAAAAAAAGAAACTACAAGAATATATACTAAATCCTCTCAACAATATCTGATATAAATTTGGAAAATGTTGAAAGTTTTTTTCAAAAATTTCTTTTTATTTAATTACCTTTGGGTAACTTGCTGAAAGCAAGCAAGGCAAAAGTTGATCTGTCTACACAAAAGGGATAATACAGGCTGGCCTAGTATATTGCAATATATTATCTCAAAATGGACAATATGGGATATATGAAGTCATCACTAAAATATTATAAAGACTTCTCTACAAAATAAATATGTATTCATGGACACTCTAAAAAAAAGTGACAATGTAAATTGTTGAATCTTTGTACTTCATTTGACTGGTTTAAAAAATATAAGGGTTAAAGGCAGGTTGAAGACAGTTTATGGAGGGCTAAAGTGTGACCATTTATTGAGTACAAAATAGTCTAACCCTAAATGATCTTGATGGAAAAGTGAAATTTAAGTAGAAATGAAAGGACAAAGTGGAGAACTTTGTAAGAAGCATAGGAAATCACAATATCTTATTCCTTCTCACACCTGATTTTCCCCTTCAAACAGAAGGAAATGGTCTGGAGGTCCTATTAATACAGGTAATGTAATGAAGTTTAGGTCAGATTTAATCCTACACATGACTTTTCAATATTGGTGAAATAGAGGCTGAATATGTCTGGGTGCTGCACACAATTTCATTCAGAACTGATGACACTAAGAACAGATAATAAATCCTTAGCTAATCCTCTATGTGGTATAAAAATATACTGACACTTCAGGGGAATATGAAAGGAGAAGGGCCATGAATCTACTACTTTTCAATTGGTTTCACCCTGTAAGTTTTAATTTTTTCTCTAAATTGTTAAGCCTTGGCCGCCATGACAAAGGCCTCACCAGTGTTTGTAAGTTTAATTTCAATTGGCTAATCACACATAGGATGGGGAGAAAAAGTATGATCTTTCTCTTCAATACATCTAGCATTGATTTATTGATGTGTTAGGGAGAAAAGCATCCCATAGTTACTGTGTGACACTTCCTAGGATAACATTTTTTATGATAAAAATTCAACTCGTAGACATAGAAAAAATAATGATGAGAGAAATCTGTGCATGGCATAAAGATGTAAGTGTCTTCATAAATCTATGAGAAGTATAATCTCTGAATAGTAATCAAAGAAGCAGTGTACTTTCAAAATGGACATAGAAATAAGGTCTTGTACTCATGTTTCTAAATCTGAGTTTGATAATCTTTAGAATGAAGCAGTCTGAGCCTTGACAATTTTTATGGTTATGCTTCCATGAGTACATTCATTTTGATATTTTATCCAGGAGACACTTGTTGAGCACTAACTATACATAAGGAATTGTGTAAGATTAAAAATTATTTTAAACTTTGCTATCAAAAATATTTAGTGGCACTGAAAGAGAAATAAGATATGTAGTCAAAGTCAGTAGAGAAAAAAAAAATGTCTCTCAAGTATCAAAAGATGATAAAGTGCTGTAAATTTAGTTCTCTGATTCTTAAAGAACAAAGTGTATTTGAATTCAGAAGGTCATGTGTAAGGCCCAGGCATGGGTAGTTCTAAAAACTTTTCTAATTGGCCTTAAAGTACCAGCATTCTTCTGATTTCTAAACTGGGCCTCCTTTTCCTCTCATTGTATAAGTAATATTATACATTCAAAAGTTTTGAGTTGTAAGGAAGGACATATAAATGTGTAGAGGCAGGATGAAAATAATATGAAGTATTGGGTCTAATGGCAAGCTAAGTAGATCATTCAAATTCAATTTTAAATCATCACATTCAGGTTTATACAAGGCATTATTTTTTAAATATTTTAATAGCCTTTATTTATGCATGAATATAGTCTTTTTCCTTGCATTTTCACCTTATTTCTTTTTTTTAATATAAATTTATTTATTTTAATTGGAGGTTAATTACTTTGCAATATTGTATTGGTTTTGCCATACATCAAGACAAGCCTGTTGGCCACATTTGTCCCAGGGTTCAGAAGCTGTGGATTTATATTCTCCAAGCATCTTATTTGCTGACTATTTTTTTGATTGACATTTATATTTTCTAAACCTTCTGTAAAGCTCATTATTCAATACTCAGTTATTTCTGGAGAGTTCTGACAAAACATGTTCACTGGAGAAGGGAATGGCAAACCACTTCAGCATTCTTGCCTTGAAAACCCCATAAACAGTATGAAAAGGCAAAAAGATATGACACTGAAAGATGAACTCCCCAGGTCAGTAGGTGACCAATATACTACTGGAGAAGATCAGGGAAATAGCTCCAGAAGGAATGAAGAGGCTAAGCCAAAGCAGAAATGATGCCAGGTTGTGGATGTGTCTGGCGGTGAAAGTAAAGTCCAATGCTGTAAAGAACAATATTGAATAGGAACCTGGAATGTTAGGTCCATGAATCAAGGTAAGTTGGAAGTAGTCAAACAGGAGATGGCAAGAGTGAATATCAACATATTAGGAATCAGTGAACCAAAGTAGATCAGAATAGGTGAGGCTAGCGGAATAATGTAATTCCAGCTGTGCTATTTCAAGTCTTAAAAGATGATGCTGTGACAGTGCTGCACTCAGTAGGCCAGCAAATTTGGGAAACTCAGTAGAGGCCACAGGACTGGAAAAGTTCAGTTTTCATTTCAGTTCCAAAGAAGGGCAATGCAAAAGAATGTTCAAACTACTGCACAATTACACTCATTTCACATATGAGCAAAGTAATGCTGAAAATTCTCCAAGCTACACTTCAACAGTACATGAACCAAGACATTTCAGAGGTTCAAGCTGGACTTAGGAAAGGCAGAGGAACCAGAGATCAAACTGATGACATCTATTGGTTCATAGAAAAAGCAAGATAATTTCAGAAAAAAATATCTACTTCTGGTTTATTGGCTATGCCAAAGCCTTTAACTGTGTGGATCATAACAAAATGTGGATAATTCTTAAAAAGAGTTGGGAATACCAGACCACCTTACCTGCTTCCTGAGAAATCTGTATGCAGGTCAAGAAACAACAGTTAGAACTGGACATAGAACAATGGACAGGTTCCAAACTGGGAAAGGAGTATGTCGAAGCATATGCTGGACTGGAAGAAACACAAGCTGGAATCAAGATTGCCGGGAGAAATATCAATCACCTCAGATATGCAGATGACACCACCCTTATGGCAGAAAGTGAAGAGAAACTAAACAGCCTCTTGATGAAAGTGAAAGAGGAGAGTGAAAAATTTGGCTTACATCTCAGAATTCAAAAAACAAAGATCATGGCATCTGGTCCATTAACTTCATGGCAAATAAAAAGAATACATTTGAATCAGTTCTAATGAGATGGATGAAACTGGAGCCGATTATACAGAGTGAAGTAAGCCAGAAAGAAAAACACCCATACAGTATCAGTTCAGTTCAGTCACTCAGTCGTGTCCGACTATTTGCAACCCATGAATTGCAGCATGCCAGGCCTCCCTGCCCATCACCAACTCCCAGAGTTCACTCAGACTCATGTCCAATGAGTCCGTGATACCATCCAGCCATCTCATCCTTGGTCGTCCCCTTCTCCTCCTGCCCCCAATCCCTCCCAGCATCAGAGTCTTTTCCAATGAGTCAACTCTTTGCATGAGGTGGCTGAAGTACTGGAGTTTCAGCTTTAGCATCATTCCTTCCAAAGAAATCCCAGGGTTGATCTCCTTCAGAATGGACTGGTTGGATCTCCTTGCAGTCCAAGGGACTCTCAAGAGTCTTCTCCAACACCACACTTCAAAAGCATCAATTCTTCAGCGCTCAGCCCTCTTCACAGTCCAACTCTCACATCCATACATGACCACGGGAAAAACCATAGCTTTGACTGGACGGACCTTAGTCGGCAAAGTAATGTCTCTGCTTTGGAATATGCTATCTAGGTTGGTTATAACTTTTCTTCCAAGGAGTAAGCATCTTTTAATTTCCTGGCTGCAATCACCATCTGCAGTGATTTTGGAGCTCAAAAAAATAAAGTCTGACACTGTTTCCACTGTTTCCCCATCTATTTCCCATGAAGTGGTGGGACCGGATACCATGATCTTTGTTTTCTGAATGTTGAGCTTTAAGCCAACTTTTTCACTCTCCACCTTCACTTTCATCAAGAGACTTTTTAGTTCCTCTTCACTTTCTGCCATAAGGGTGGTGTCATCTGCATATCTGAGGTTATTGATATTTCTCCGGGGACTAACACATATATATGGAATTTAGAAAGACGGTAACGATAACCCTGTATGTGAGACAGCAAAAGAGACACAGATGTACAGAAGAGTCTTTTGGACTCTGTGGGAGAGGGAGAGGGTGGGATGATTTGGGAGAATGGCATTGAAACAAGTACAATATCATATAAGAAACGAATCGCCAGTCTAGATTCGATGCAGGATACAGGATGCTTGGGGCTGGTGCACTGGGATGACCCAGAGAGCTGGTGTGGGGAGGGAGGTGAGAGGGGGTTCAAGATGGGGAACACATGTATACCCGTGGTGGATTCATGTTGATGTATGGCAAAACCAATACAGTATTGTAAAATAAAGTGAAAAAAAAAATAGAAGGTGAAACAATGGAAACAGTGGCAGACTATTTTCTTGGGCTCTAAAATCACTGCAGATGGTGACTGCAGCCATGAAACTGAAAGATGCTTACTCCTTGAAAGAAAAAACTATGATTATCTAGACAGCATATTAAAAAGAAGAAACAGTACTTTGCCAATAAAGGTCTGTATAGTCAAAGCTTTGGTTTTTCCAGTAGTCATGTATGGATGTGAGAGTTGGACCATAAAGAAGGCTGAGTGCCAAAGAATTGATGCTTTTGAACTGTGTTGGAGAAAACTCTTGAGAGTCCTTTGGACTGAAAGGAGATCAAATCAGTCAATCCTAAAGTAAATCAGTTCTGAATATTCACTGGAAGGAGTGATGCTGAAGCTGAAGCTCCAGCACTTTGGCCACCTAATGTGTATCACTGATTCATTAGAAAAGACCCTGATACCCGAATGGATTGAAGGCAGGAGAAAAAGGTAAGAGGAGAGGATGAGATGGTTGGATGGCATCACTAACTCAATTGACTTGAGCTTTGGCAAGCTCCAGGAGATGGTAAGGACAGAGAATCCTGGTGAGCTGCAGTCCATGAGGTCAAAAGTGTTGGATAGAACTGAGCGACTGAACAGCAACAACAACAGTATGTACTAGGTTTCATACAAGACAGTGAACATTAGAAAGGTCAAGACTGATATAGACTTACACTTCTGAAGCTTGAAACTTCCCTTTGACAGACAATAAGTATGCAAACAGTAAATAAATAAATGACTACAAATCAAAATATATGTTATGAAGGGAATGAATATAATGAAATATTAGAATATAATTAGGCAGCACCAAGAAGAAAGTTGATGCTTTTGAACTGTGGTGTTGGAGAAGACTCTTGAGAGTCCCTTGGACTGCAAGGAGACCCAACCAGTCCATTCTGAAGGAGATCAGCCCTGGTATTTCTTTGGAGGGAATGATGCTGAAGCAGAAACTCCAGTACTTTGGCCACCTCATGTGAAGAGTCGACTCATTGGAAAAGACTTTGATGCTGGGAGGGATTGGAGGCAGGAGGAGAGGGGGACGACAGAGGATGAGATGGCTGGATGGCATCACGGACTCCGTGGACGTGAGTCTGAGTGAACTCCGGGAGTTGGTGATGGACAGGGAGGCCTGGTGTGCTGCAATTCATGGGGTCGCAAAGAGTTGGACATGACTGAGCGACTGAACTGAACTGAAGAAAGTACAGTCATGAAAATCTTTTATTCTGAGGTAAAATATATGAGAAGTTTCCATGTAAATGCTTTGAGTTTGAGATTGAGAATGAGTATTCTAGTTATAGACATCTAGGTGAAGGAACTCTGTGAGCAGTGAAAGAAACTTGACTCTTCAGAGAACTATATGGAAGGCTGTGTTGAAAAAATAAATATAGTGAAAGAGAGGGAGATGGAATGGGAGTAACTTAGACTATCAAGAGCCATATTCTTCAGGGTGCAGTGGGAGGTCTTTTAATGTGTAACCACCAACCCATTCTCTGCTCCTTCCTTGCCTAGTGATAGATAATAGCTTGGTTCTCTTATGTAAAAACACAGCTTTTTTTTCTTTATATTAATGATATGAGATGATTCAAAACTTCATTCTTATACCCCATTGATTCTCCTCTCTGTGCAATCCCCAGGAGAACTTTGGTTGTTTGAGTTTATCTGAGGTCCTGCATTGAAAAGCAAAGGCAGAATTCTAAGATGGACCATCCAGATTCCCAGTCCTTGGTTGTTCACTAAAACATTAATTTTGGATTCTGATGTGAAGGGTTTTTGCAGATGTATTTTAAGTCCCAATTCAATGCACTTTAAGATAGGGAGATTATCTGGGTATTCTGACCTAATTACCCAAGCCTTTTTTTTTTTTTTTTAACTTTTTATTTTTACTTTATTTTACTTTACAATACTGTATTGGTTTTGCCATACATTGACATGAATCCACCACGGGTGTACATGCGATCCCAAACATGAACCCCCCTCCCACCCCCCTCCCCATAACATCCCTCTGGGTCATCCCTGTGCACCAGCCCCAAGCATGCTGTATCCTGCTTCGGACATAGACTGGCGATTCGATTCTTACATGATAGTATGCATGTTTCAATGCCATTCTCCCAAATTATCCCACCCTCTCCCTCTCCCTCTGAGTCCAAAAGTCCGTTATACACATCTGTGTCTTTTTTGCTGTCTTGCATACAGGGTCATCATTGCCATCTTTCTAAATTCCATATATATGTATTAGTATACTGTATTGGTGTTTTTCTTTCTGGCTTACTTCACTCTGTATAATCGGCTCCAGTTTCATCCATCTCATCAGAACTGATTCAAATGTATTCTTTCTAATGGCTGAGTAATACTCCATTGTGTATATGTACCACAGCTTCCTTATCCATTCATCTGCTGATGGACATCTAGGTTGTTTCCATGTCCTGGCTATTATAAACAGTGCTGCGATGAACATTGGGGTACATGTGTCTCTTTCAATTCTGGTTTCCTTGGTGTGTATGCCCAGCAGTGGGATTGCTAGGTCATAAGGCAGTTCTATTTGCAATTTTTTAAGGAATCTCCACACTGTTTTCCATAGTGGTTGTACTAGTTTGCATTCTCACCAACAGTGTAAGAGGGTTCCCTTTTCTCCACACCGTCTCCAGCATTTATTGCTTGCAGATTTTTGGATCACAGCCATTCTGACTGGTGTGAAGTGGTACTTCATTGTGGTTTTGATTTGCATTTCTCTAATAATGAGTGATGTTGAGCATCTTTTCATGTGTTTGTTAGCCATCCGTATGTCTTCTTTGGAGAAATGTCTATTTAGTTCTTTGGCCCATTTTTTGATTGGGTCATTTATTTTTCTGGAATTGAGTTGCATAAGTTGCTTGTATATTTTTGAGATTAGTTGTTTGTCAGTTGTTTCATTTGCTATTATTTTCTCCCATTCAGAAGGCTGTCTTTTCACCTTGCTTATATTTTTCTTTGTTGTTCAGAAGCTTTTAATTTTAATTATATCCCATTTGTTTATTTTGGCTTTTATTTAAAGATTTGTATGGAAATACAAAAAACCTCGAATAGCCAAAGCAATCTTGAGAAAGAAGAATGGAACTGGAGGAATCAACTTGCCTGACTTCAGGCTCTACTACAAAGCCACAGTCATCAAGACAGTATGGTACTGGCACAAAGACAGACATATAGATCAATGGAACAAAATAGAAAGTCCAGAGATAAATCCACACACATATGGACACCTGATCTTTGACAAAGGAGGCAAGAATATACAATGGAGTAAAGACAATCTCTTTAACAAGTGGTGCTGGGAAAACTGGTCAACCGCTTGTAAAAGAATAAAACTAGATCACTTTCTAACACCACACACGAAAATAAACTCAAAATGGATTAAAGATCTAAATGTAAGACCAGAAACTATAAAACTCCTAGAGGAAAACATAGGCAAAACACTCTCTGACATAAATCACAGCAGCATCCTCTGTGATCCACCTCCCAGAATTCTGGAAATAAAACCAAGCCTTTTAAAACAGAGTTTTCTTTGGTTCATTGTGTAAGAGAATATCAGAAATTTGAAGCATTAATTGACATTCAATGTGCCACTGATGACTGGAAGATTAAAGGACTTCAGAGAGGCCTCTAGGAGTTAGGAGCAGTCAACAGACAGCAATGATCCTCAGTCCTGCAACCACAGGGAATGAATTCTAGCAACAGGAATGAGCTGAACATGAGAGTGGGTTTTCCTCAGAGCGTCCAGATTAGAATTCAGTACTACTGGCACCCTTATTTCACCTTTGTGATGCTCTAACCAGAGAACAAAGTGTTTCTGCATCAGACTTTTGACTGATACTTACAGTAAGTTGTTATACAGCAATATAAAGCAGGAAGTATAGTTTTGCTTCACATTGGTCTTTATATCCTCCTACTTCTCTAAGTAAACTGTTTCTGATTCCTTTAGGTGCTGTACGGATTATCTAAACTGTATTCTTAAACTCACGAGAAAATAAATGGGTAAAAGAATTGAGAGGACAGGTGACTTTTTTTTTTTTTAATTTCCCATATCCAACCACCTCCCCAGATTCATAGGAAAGTCAACTATTCTTTTTCTCCCGTATGGTAATAGTGTAGCTTGAAAGATGTAATATTCCATTTTCTAACTTCTTTACATGATAAGTAGGCATCATTTTCTGTGATTATGAATGCTAAAAACTCCAGAGAACATATGCCAGCTTTTTCTAGGAATTTTTTCACTCTTCTGTACACCTAGTACCTATTGGAAATAAGATGTGAAATCTGTCTTTCCTTCTCAGAGGCTTTCCCAATTTCTGTGACTGATTTTCTTGGGCCCTTGTTATACTAATGGGGAATGGAGCTTTCCCCACCCCTCCCCATGTAGAAGGTAAGAGAAAAATGAGGATTTTTATACAATCCTATGAATTCCTTTTAATCTCTAGTTTTCTCTTACATAGGCTGCAATGATGGGGTAAATGGTGATACTGGAAAGATCAGTTGGGTACCACTTAATATCTGGTAAGGACATTTTGTTGTTGTTCAATGGCTAAGTCACGTCCAACTCCTTGTGACCCCAGGAACTGCAGCATGCCAAGCTTCCTTGTCCTTCAGTATATCCCAGAATTTGCTCACACTCATGTCCATTGAATCGGTGATGCCATCCAACCATATCATCCTCTGTGCCCCTTTCTCCTCCTGTCTTTAATCGTTCCCAGCATCAGGTTCTTTTCCAATAAGTCAGCCATTTGCATCAAGTGGCCAAAGTTTTGGAACTTCAGTATCAGTACTTCTAATGAATATTGAGAAAATATTGATTTCCTTTAAGATTGACTGTTTTGATCACTTTGTTGTCCAAGGGACTCTAGAGTCTTCTCCAGCACCACATTCAAAAGCATCAACTCTTCTGTGCTCAGCCTTTTTTATGGTCCATCTCTGTTAACCATACCATATTTTTTATGGTCCATATCTGTACATGACTACTAGAGAAAGCATAGCTTTAATTATACAGACCTTTGTCTGCAAAGTGATGTCTCTACTTTTTAATATACTGTCTAGGTTTGTCATAGCTTTTCTGCCAAGGAGCAAGTGTCTTTTAATTTTGTGGCTGCAGTCACTATCTAAAACAATCTTGAAGTCCAAGAAAACAAAATCTGTCACATTTATAGATGATAACTGACTATAAATTATTTGGATACCTGTCAACCTTTGAATTTGGATACCTTTTTGTGAGTTAAAGTACACATATTTTTTTAAACCCTGTTATAGATATTTTTACTGAGTGAATAATGTGATCTGATTTATGATTTCTAAAGGTCACTCTACTCAGAAAAAAATAGTTTGCAGGAAAGTGAGCTTGAACATGCAACACAAGTTAGGTAACTTTGTGGGTAACCTAGGTCTAGCTATTTGATGGATGACCCATGGAACAGCAGGAGCAATTCACGTGGGAACTTGTAAGAAATGATGAATCTCAGACCTTACATCAACTTACTAAAGCAGAAATATATATTTTAACAATTTCCCAGAAAATTTGTATGCTCATTAGAATTTGGGAAAGAAATGTCTAGGTGAGACATTGCTTTGTCTCACCAAAGCTTTGGCTAGAGTGATGAGCTAGAGGAACAGATACAGTTTACATTTTTGAGAGAGAATTTTCTGATGACTTTAGTGCAATGAGTCAGGAAAAGGATGGAATCCAGAATGATGACTCATTTTTAGCTTGAGAAACATAATGGAGGTTCATGATATTTGGAGAGGAATATCCTTGGTGGAAATTAAAGTCAAGAGTTCCCATTAGGCCACTTCAAGTTAAAATTATCAAGAAAATATTTTTATTGCTAAACCCTGACTCATGCCTACCTCCCACTGCGTGCTACTCTCATTATCTTTATGCTTCAGCCTTACCTCTAGTTGAGAATGTGTGATTAGTTTGGTCAATTCCAATCCTTAGTTAACCATTTCTATGCTTTCATATTAAAAAAAAAAAAAGTATATTTAGTTCTTTGGCCCATTTTTTGATTGGGTCGTTTATTTTCCTGGAATTGAGCTGCGTAAGTTGCTTGTATATTTTTGATATTACTTGTTTGTCAGTTGCTTCATTTGCTATTATTTTCTCCTATTCTGAAGGCTGTCTTTTCACCTTGCTTATAGTTTTCTTTGTTGCGCAGAAGCTTTTAATTTTAATTAGGTCCCATTTGTATATTTTTGCTTTTATTTCCAGTATTCTGGGAGGTGGGTCATAGCAGATCCTGCTGTGATTTATGTCAGAGAGTGTTTTGCCTATGTTCTCCTCTAGGTGTTTTATAGTTTCTGGTCTTATGTTTAGATCTTTAATCCATTTTGAGTTTATTTTTGTGTATAATGTTAGAAAGTGTCCTAGTTTCATTCTTTTACAAGTGGTTGACCAGTTTTCCCAGCACCACTTGTTAAAGAGATTGTCTTTTCTCCATTGTATATTCTTGTCTCCTTTGTCAAAGATCAGGTGTCCATAGGTGTGTGGATTTATCTCTTGGCTTTCTAAATAGACATTTCTCCAAAGAAGACATGCGGATGGCTAACAAACACATGAAAAGATGCTCAACATCACTCATTATTAGAGAAATGCAAATCAAGACCACAGTGAGGTACCTCTTCACACCAGTCAGAATGGCTGAGATCCAAAAGTCTACAAGCAATAAATGCTGGAGAGGGTGTGGAGAAAAGGGAACCCTCTTACACTGTTGGTGGGAATGCAAACTAGTACAGCCACTATGGAAAACAGTGTGAAGATTCCTTTAAAAACTGGAAATAGAACTGCCTTATGACCCAGCAATCCCACTGCTGGGCATACACACCAAGGAAACCAGAATTGAAAGAGACACATATACCCCAATGTTCATCGCAGCTCTGTTTATAATAGCCAGGACATGGAAGCAACCTAGATGTCCATCAGCAGATGAATGGATAAGGAAGCTGTGGTACATATACACAATGGAGTATTACTCAGCCATTAAAAAGAATACATTTGAATCAGTTCTAATGAGGTGGATGAAACTGGAGCCTATTATACAGAGTGAAGTAAGCCAGAAAGAAAAACACCAATACAGTATACTAACACATATATATGGAATTTATAAAGACAGTAACGATAACCCTGTATGAGAGAGAACAAAAGAGACACAGATGTATAGAACAGTCTTTTGGACTGTGGGAGAGGGAGAGTGTAGGACGACTTGGGAGAATGGCATTGAAATATGTATAATATCATATAAGAAATGAATTGCCAGTCCAGGTTTGATGCAGGATGCAGGATGCTTGGGGCTGGTGCACTGGGATGATCCAGAGGGATGGTATGGGGAGGGAGGTGGGAGGGAGGTTCAGCATGGGGAACACGTGTACACCCGTGGCGGATTCATGTTGATGTATGGCAAAACCAATACAATATAAAATAAATAAATTTAAATTAAAAAAAAAAGAACAAGTATAAGTTTACCAAAAATGTTGTTTTATTTATTTGTCCTTTTAGTTGCCAATTCTATTCTTGTAATTATGACTTAGTTAATAGTAATTCTTTCCTTTATTCTTTCTTCTATCTTCTCTGAGCTAAAATTATTGTCCAAACAAGGCAAAACCATTTCAGATTTTCATTCTAAAGAATGTTAGATTTTTTAAAGGATAATAACCTAGTGATTGTTCAGAAAAAGAAAAATAAAAAAGCAAATATAATAGAAATCACTTCTGTGTCTAATATAATCTTCATTTTATTTTGTACAGCTTTCAAAATCAATGACAACTATACAAAAATCAGTCCTAATTCTGAAAGGGTTAATAGGCAATTTGTGAACACCCACTGGTAGTTGTGGGTAATCATCTCTAATTAGAATATATTAGACAGTACATCTTTTTAATTGCTATGTGTTTTCTGGCTTCCTGGTCAACAAAGAGATACAATCTAACACCTAAAAGCACAATACATCACCATTGCCAGGGCAACATCATTGGTAATAAATCCCGAGGCAGAGCATCATAAGGATTTGGTGATTTCCATGGTGGCTAAGGGAAAATTAAAAAGTGATTCTCTAAGGTGGGCTACAAAAAGGCTACAAAATGCCATCAAATATCCCTTTTGATGTGCACTATTTTATTAATAACACTGTGTATTTAATGAGTTTTCCTCTATGGAGGTTTCTTTCTTGTTCTTTCTTGAGCTGCATTAAGAATAAGGAAGGAAAAACTGGTTCAAACAACAAGGTCCCAGCCTCCTTTTAAAATTTAAAACAATTAAAAAGTAAAATATCCATTTTGGGCCTTTGATATTGCAATATCTAATGTTTATACAGATACTGTTCATATTCTGATTTGAATTTGAGGAAGCAAAGGTTCTGAAAGGCTCCAGATCATTCCACTAATAAGCTGCATAGCTGGAATTAAAACCCATGCAGTCAGACTCCTGAACTTTATTCTTAACCTCATGCTAAAACTGCCTCAACTGGAATTTGCAATACACACACACACACACACACACACACACACACAGAGTTCTGTACACAAAGCAGGGATATGATCATTTCACTGATGTAAAAAAATTTGTTCTCTATTTTTGAATGGTTCAGAATGATTTGCATGTCATATTAGATAAATTCTCATGATTATATGTCTATCAGTCTTCTTCCTTAGCAAAAAAACATGTAAACACATATAGTTTGCATGTTTTGAAATTATAAAAATGAGCATCTTTAATCATGATTGAATGATTGTAAATAATATTTATATAGCTGTTTCTTGAAAGTTTATCTCTTGATTAGATGCAATAAAAATCTTTGCAAATATTTGCTGAATAATTTCTACTATGGTAATTTGGTATGGCTGGGATAGAAGTCAGAGGATAGAGTATAGTAATCTCCAGTACAGTTTACCACAATTTTAAAAAAATTTACATCATGTTTACTATGATACTCAAGGCACAAAGTGCAGGCTGGCTTAGGGTCATGTACATTATAGATACTAAACAAATCTATTTCCCAAAGTATCTACTAGGCTTGAGGCAATGGTTTCCTCCTCCAGACTCCTTCTAAGGATACAGTGCTTCTCAGTGGGTTTTTTGTTAGCATATTCAGTGGGATAACTGTTCATTCTGTGTAGCTCTCACACATATTGTAGGACATTTAGCATGTATGTCCCCTGGCTACTGTAAGCCAGTAATAACTGAAACTGCCCTCACATTTCCAAATCGCCTTGATGAAGAACAACCAAAAGGATTATGGGAAAATAAACAATAAATATTTCTATCACTTGCTTATCACTTTCTCTCCTTCTTCATATACAACAAACCAGTATAAGCACTCAATAGGAGGTGCCTATTGAAAAGGTGATGGGGGGGGGAATGCCTATAACGTATAATTGAGAAGAAGATGAAAAGAAGCAAATAATAACAACACCTTCTCTCAAGAAAGACACTCACGATCCAGGCATCCCCCATCATTATGGATGCAACTCGCTGGAGACAGCATATTAATGATCACTTTTGCACCATGGCTTGGTGGCTGTAGCACTGTCTTTTCCAGGAGTTTGCTTTTAAAAGTGAATGCCATAGAAAGAGTGTGCTGTCATGGAGCACCATCCAAAAGGTTATGAACAACAGTATCCTCATTTTCTGACGAGGCTTCAGTCCTACCTTCCCAACCCAGGGACTGAACACAGATCTTCTGCATTGAAGGCAGATTCTTTATGATCTAAGCCACCAGAGAAGTTCTGACTAACACACAGTCCTACCATAGTCTTCTTTGCATGTCTTTCTGCAAAAGGACATTGCTTTTGCCTATCACAGCTGGGTCTGGTGGTCACAGGGCACTCTCTACTAGGGTTTGAGAGTTTAATTCTTATTAATTGATGGGCTTCATTATAATTATGCAGAGCATAGTAGCACTTTGAGATGTAAATATTTACAAATGTATTCTAAGAAGTATAAAATTATCTCTAATTCAGTGTCTATCTAAAACCAAAATCTTAAAACACAGTCTATATCTTAAATAATTTATTCTAAATTTAAGCATATTCAAAATAATTCTTAGTTTAACTTTCCTTACATGAAATCCTTTACAGAGCACTTAAAGCAATTATCATCTATATAGGTTATATTAATCATGGCCCAACATGTCAAATTTTCTTTTGTTATCTTGAATTGTTATTGGAAGTTACTTACCTTTCATAAGTTGTAACTGTAAATAATCAAAAACTGTGCTTTATTCGTCTTTGTGTTAACCACCATTCCTGGCACAAGACTAGGAGAGAGAATGCTCAACAAATACGTTTTATTTAAAATATTTGTATTTTCCTTAAGCTTTCAGACATGATCTTCTGTGAAATCTCTTCATTCCTTTGCACTCATCTAAAGTTAATTATTAAGACAACTATGCTCCATGTCAATAAGATGTATAGCATTATGATTTACCAGTCAACTTTATTACTAGATTTGGCACTGTCAGTTTTCCTTTTAACAAAGTGCTAACAGATAAAGTACTAAGGATATTAGAAAGTACATTGCTGTAGGAGCTGTTGTTATTGAGGGCAAAATGGAAAAGAGTTTATACATTTCCCAGAAATATTAATAATTAAAGATTTCCTCAAATTAGACTCACCTTGTAGCTGAAGCTATATCTTTTCTTAAAAAAAGCTTTTGCCATGGTTTCTTCTTGAAGCTTTATAATGCGACTTAATCATAGGTGTCATGCCAACTCAAGGTGTTTAAAATGCATTTATTGTGATGAGTTGACACATGGTCATTTTTCAATTACATTAACTTAATTAAATTGCTAATAATGATAATGTCAATGAAACTTCATTTGTTTTTCATATATAAATCACAACCAAGTCTTGAACTACTTTAGAAACAGCTCACTCAAACCAGTGTCATTAATTTGTGTGAGAGAGTATTTTTTAGTAACAGTGTCCTATTATTTTAATTTTTAAAGAATTAAAGTATTGTCCTGAATATTGAATAACCAAAGGGCAATTTATATTACTGACTGTTAGGGCTTGCCTTAAGCAAAATTATGAACATTCTACAAAGACCAAAAAGGCACCAGTTGCCCTTTTGAAAGCATATGCATTTGTTTTCAGGTACATCCATTAGTAATTTCCTTGCTTGAGCCTGTTTCTGGTTCATGTGTCACATTCTCATCTAATATGCCATATTACTATCAAATCTACTCTGTCTTGGGTCATATCTGCTTAGAGTCCTTCTTTCTTAAGAAACTAACTAATGCAATAAACACTAGCTAATGGTTTCACACATAAATTCATTACCCCATTCCAGGAAACACATTTATTTTTTGAAAGAAGTTTAGTGGAAAACTGATCATTTGCTCTCCTCTTTCTGGTAGATTTCCAGAGTGGTGGCTAAGCGCTGAGCATACTTAATCCTCATTCGGAAGAATGTGACCAGAAACAGAGTGCTTTCCACAAGTTGTCAGGATTTTTTGTCACCTAACTGGGCCACCATGATATAACATATTAGACTAGGAATCTTCACCCTAGCAAAACAAATGATTCTAAACTGTCTTGTAACAAGAATGCTACCTTGTTGCTTCAAATAATGTTTTGAGGAAGTAGTGTTGCCTCAGAGTAGCGAGTGACTAACATATCATCAGATCCCATCTCTTGGGGAATTTGAACATGAAGCAGAGAGCGAAAGAGGGAACCATAGTTGGAGATAATAGAATCAAGCAGTAATCATAAATGTAGACAATTAGAAAAGAGGGAGAGTGGGTTCTTGTGTTGCCAAATATTTGGAGTAAGGCTATTAGATGTTCTCTACTGAGGGACAAAAGGGCTTCCCAGGTAGCACAGTGATAATGGCGACGGAGGTGGGAGCGGGGTTCAGGAGTGGAAACTTATGTACACCCGTGGTAGATTCATGTTGATGTATGGCAAAATCAATACAGTATTGTAAAGTAAAAAAAAAATAAAAATAATATAAAAAATTAAAAATTAAAAAAAAAAAATCAGCCTGCCAACATGGGACATAAGAGATGCAAGTTTGACCTTTGGGTTGGGAAGATCCTCTAGAAGAGGAAATGTCGATCCACTACAGTATTCTTGGCTGGAAAAGTCCATGGACATTGGAGCTGCTGGGCTACCATCCTTGCGGTCAAAAAGAGTGGGACACAACTGAGTGACTGAGCAAATCATAAAATCTCTATCATATGTAAGCAAATTTCTTTCAGCAATAGTTTTTTTTAAAGTATAAAAACATGCAACAAACACATTAATACTTGTTTTTCTATTCTTTCCTAAAGTTAAAATAGAATATGTAATTTCTAATTTAGGTTATAATCTAGAGAAGGGACATGCTTATTGGATGGCTGACTTTACTGTGTTCACTTCAACTGTCTCAGGTAACTTAGAATATACAGTTCCAAAGTCCCAGAACATTTTATTGAGGAGATATATATAACACATATGACAAAGAAACTTGTTGTTTTAAAGTTTTCATATATATATTGAAAAGTGTAAATGTGAAAGTGTTAGTCACTCAGTCATATCCAACTCTTTGTGTCTCCATGGACTATAGCTTGTCAGCCTCCTCTGTCCATGGAATTCTTCAAGAAAGAATACTGGAGTGGGCAGCCACTCAGTTCCCAGTGGGATCTTCCTGACCCAGGGATTAAACCTGTGTCTCCTGCATTGCAGGCAGATATGTGTGTGTGTGTGTGTACTTATATATATATACACACACAAAGAACTTATGAATCTGAAATAGTTTATAGTAGTTTAAAATGATCTCAAAAGATGCATTTAGTGGAAATAATTTGTAATAACACATTTTAACAACTTTATTAAGGAGTAAATGTTATATATAATTTACAATTTGATAAAGTCTTGACATTAGTCTATCATCATGAAATCAAGACCACAAGTAAGAAAATGAACATATTTATCACCACCAGATTTCTTTTTGGAGAAGAAAATGGCAACCCACTCCACTATTCTTGCCTAGAGAATCCCATGGACAGAGGAACCTAGCAGGCTACATACAGTTCATGAGGTCCCAAGAGTTGGACACGACTTAGCGACGAAACCACCACTACCACTACCCCCTCCACCACCAAATTGCTCTCTTCCCCTGTATCATCTTCCTCTCTTTCTAGCTCTCCTATTTGCAGGCAAACACTGATCTGCTTTCTGACACAACAGGTAAGAATTTTTCAGAATTTTATGTTTATTATAATTAAAATCATACCCTTTATGTGTGGCTTCTTTTAATTTAAATGATTATATATTCTGTTTCTTCCATTTTGTACCTTGTAGTTCATTACTTTTTACTGCTGAGTAGGATTATCATGTGATTATGTTGTGCTAGTTTGTATTCTTAACATCAGTGTAAATGAACTCTAGTTTGTCTATATCTTCATCAACTTTTGGCGAGGCCAGTCCTTATGTATATTATATGTATGTGTGTGTGTATACACACCTGCATACATATATGCATATACATATGTATGTATATATAATTTTAGCACAATAGGTACATAATTGTGTCTCACTATAGTTATAATTTTCGTTGAACAAATAACTGTGTTGCTTATCTTTTCCTTGTATCATTTCTTGTTGATATATTATCTTATCTACATATTTGTGTATTTAATCTACCTGTAT
This sequence comes from Capricornis sumatraensis, assembly GCF_032405125.1. Lineage (NCBI taxonomy): Eukaryota > Metazoa > Chordata > Mammalia > Artiodactyla > Bovidae > Capricornis > Capricornis sumatraensis. The sequence goes on along the minus strand of NC_091070.1, from coordinate 173,379,306 downwards.
TTTTGTTATTGTTGAACTGTCTATTCACATGTTTTACCCATTTACAAAAATTAGAAGTTTTCTTTCCTGATTATCGAGTTTTGTGGATTTTTTATATAACCTACATAAGAATTCATATTTACTCTAAAGTTTTTATGGTTTTTAATTTTATATTAAAGTCTATGAACTTTTTACTATATTTGTGTATGGTAAATATGTATAACATTTTTCTTTTATTTTGTATATCCAGTTGTTTCTATACCATTTGTTGAAAACACTGTCAGTTCTCAATTGAATTGCCTTTGCACCTCTGTCAAAAATAAATTGTTTCTATATGTTAAATGTACTTCTGAACCTTTATAAAATTTTCTTAATGTAATTGTGTATCTTAATGACAACATTACAGAGTCTTGATTGCAGTATTTTATAAAAAATACTTTGAAAAAGGTTTATTTTGATTCTCCAAAATTACTTTCCATACCTCCATATGATTTTCTGAAACAGTTTTGAATTTCTACAAAAGAAAGCCTGCTCAATTTTAGATTGGAATTGCATTAAATTTATAAATCAATTTGGAGAGAATTTACATCTTAATTATATTGTGTATAACTTGTAACTAAGGTATATTTCTCTATTTATTAAATCATCCTTAAATTTTTCAGCAAAATTTTATAATTTTTACTATATGAATAACATATTTTTGTTTTGTTTATCCCTAGATATTTAACATTTCTGGTGCCATTTTAAGTGATATTTAAAAAAATTTTATTTTCTGATTATTTTTCTGATGTTGCTGACTAGGTACAAATGTAACTAATTTTTGTACTGATATTCTCTTAGGAACTTGTTAAACTCACTTAGCTCTAGTAGGTTACTTTTTTTTTTTAATTCCATCAAATTTTCTACAGAGATAATTATGTCTGCAAATAAAGAGTTTTACTTCTGTGTCAATCTGGATACCTTTCATTTTGTCTTTCCTTCTTTCTTTCTTCTTTTCTTTCTTTCCTTCTCTTTTCTCTCTCTATTACCTTATTGCTTTGGCTCAGAGCTCTAATATAATGTTGAATAGAAGTAGTATGAATAAATAATCTTGTTACTAAAGTTAGATAAAACATGAGGGCATCTTAAATTAAAAGACGCTTGCTTCTTGGAAGAAAAGCTATGAACAACCTAGGCATATAATAAAAAATAGAGACATTACTTTGCCAACAAAGGTCCATCTAGTCAAAGCTATGGTTTTTCAGTAGTCATGTATGCACATGAGAGTTGGACTATAAAGAAAGCTGAGTGCTGAAGAACTGATGCTTTTGAACTGTGGTGTTGGAGAAAGACTCTTGAAAGTCCCTTGGACTGCACTGAGATCCATCGAGTCCATCCTAAAGGAAATCAGTCCTGAATATTCATTGGAGGGACTAATGTTGAAACTGAAACCCCAATACTTTGACCACCTGATGCAAAGAACTGACTCATTGGAAAAGACTCTGATGCTAGGAAACATTGAAGACAGAAGGAGAAGGGGACGACGGAGGATAAGATGGTTGCATGGCATCACCGACTCAATAGACATAAGTTTAAGTAAGCTCCTGGAGTTGGTCATGGACAGGCAAGCCTGGCAAGCTGCAGTCCATGGGGCTGCATAGAGTCAGACATGACTGAGTGACTGAACTGAACCGAGTGCGTATTAGTTGGCGTCCAACTCTTTTGCGATCCGATGGACCGTGTTCCGGCAGCTTCCATGGTCTATGGGATTCTCCAGGCAAAAATACTAGAGTGGGTTGCCATGCCCTCCTCCAAGGCATCTTCCCAACTCTTAGGTCTTCTGCACTGGCAGGTGTGTTCTTTACCACTAGCGCCACCTGGGAAGGCCCTAGGTAAAACATAACTGGTTTTTAGCTGGAATCAAGATTGTCGGGAGAAATATCAATACCTTCAGATGACACCACCCTTATGGCAGAAAGTGAAGAGGGGCTAAAAAGCCTCTTGATGAAAGTAAAAGAGGAGAGTGAAAAAGTTGGCTTAAAGCTCAACATTCAGAAAACAAAGATCATGGCATCCGGTCCCATCACTCCATGGGAAATAGATCGGGAAACAGTGGAAACAGTGTCAGACTTTATTTTTGGGGGCTCCAAAATCACTGCAGATGGTGACTGCAGCCATGAAATTAAAAGACGCTTACTCCTTGGAAGAAAAGTTATGAGCAACCTAGATAGCATATTCAAAAGCAGAGACATTACTTTGCCGACTAAGGTCCGTCTAGTCAAGGCTATGGTTTTTCCAGTAGTCATGTATGGATGTGAGAGTTGGACTGTGAAGAGGGCTGAGCGCTGAAGAATTGATGCTTTTGAAGTGTGGTGTTGGAGAAGACTCTTGAGAGTCCCTTGGACTGCAAGGAGATCCAACCAGTCCATTCTGAAGGAGATCAACCCTGGGATTTCTTTGGAGGGAATGATGCTGAAGCTGAAACTCCAGTACTTTGGCCACCTCATGAGAAGAGTTGACTCATTGGAGAAGACTTTGATGCTGGGAGAGATTGGGGGCAGGAGGAGAAGGGGACGACCGAGGATGAGATGGCTGGATGGCATCACTGACTCGATGGATGTGAATCTGAGTGAACTCCGGGAGTTGGTGATGAACAGGGAGGCCTGGTGTGCTGCGATTCATGGGGTTGCAAAGAGTCGGACACGACTGAGCGACTGAACTGAACTGAACTGAACTGAAGACTCAAATGGTGAAGAATTTGCCTGCAATGCGTGAGACCTGGATTGGATCCCTGGGATGGGAAGATCCCCTGGAGGAGGGCATGGCAACCCACTCCAGTATAGTGGCCTGGAGAAGCCCCATGGACATGGAAGCCGGGTGGGCTACTGTCCTGTGGGCTGGCAAAGAGTCAGACATGACTTGGGTGACTAAGTGCAGCACAGTATAGCAAGACATTAAATACAGGGCTTTCATAGATACTCTTTACCAAGTTGAAGACATTTTCCTTTGTTGTAGCTTTTGTATAGTGTCTGACTGCTTTTGGTATCAGGATAAATCTAACTTGGTAAAAATAGAAAGTGTTATCTCCTTGTAATTTTTTTTTTTGTAAAAGATCATGCCAAATTGATATTTCTTCCTTAAATGAGAGTAAAATTTACCAGTGAACCCATTTGGGCTTGACTTTTGTTTTTTGTTGTTGGAAGATGTTTGACTACAAATCAATTTCTATAACAGATAAAAAGATATTCAGGTTGTTTCGGAATGAGCCTTTGTTTTTGAGGAAGAATTCATCATTTCATCTAAGTTGTCAAACTTATTAGCATTTTTTTTCATAATAGGTTCTTACCATTTTAATATCTGTAGAATCTCTAGTAAAGCTTCTCTTTTTTCCATGATCAATTTGGCTATTAAAGTAATGATCTTCTCAAAGATACAACTTTGGGTTTCATTGGTTTTCTACATTTGTTTTATTTTCATCTATTTCATTTATTTTTGCTCTGAGCTTATAAGTTTCTATTTTTTGTTTAATGTGGGTATATACAAAATAGCTTCGTTGATTCTCCTTAAGGTTTGAACAGATGGAATACGATTATTATAATTCTTTTAATATTGCTAATTCTAGCACATGTGTTAGTTCTAGGACAGCTTTTTCTTCCTCTTCATGATTGGTAACTGTGCATCTTCCTTGTTGGCTGTTGGATATTTTTGAATTTGTATAAATACTTTTAAGCTTTCTTCTGGGACTCAGTTCAGTTCAGTCACTCAGTTGTGTCCGACTCTTTGCGACCCCATGAATCGCAGCACACCAGGCCTCCCTGTCCATCACCAACTCCCGGAGTTCACTCAGACTCGCGTTCATCGAGTTAGTGATGCCATCCAGCCATCTCATCCTCGGTCGTCCCCTTCTTCTCCTGCCCCCAATTCCTCCCAGCATCAGAGTCTGTTCCAATGAGTCAACACTTCGCATGAGGTGGCCAAAGTACTGGAGTTTCAGCTTTAGCATCTTTCCTTCCAAAGAAATCCCAGGGCTGATCTCCTTCAGAATGGACTGGTTGGATCTCCTTGCAGTCCAAGGGACTCTCAAGAGTCTTCTCCAACACCACGCTTCAAAAGCATCAATTCTTCAGCGATCAGCTCTCTTCACAGTCCAACTCTCACAACCATACATGACTACTGGAAAAACCATAGCCTTGACTAGACGGACCTTAGTCGGCAAAGTAATGTCTCTGCTTTTGAATATGCTATCTAGATTGCTCCTAACTTTTCTTCCAAGGAGTAAGCGTCTTTTAATTTCATGGCTGCAATCAACATCTGCAGTGATTTTGAAAATAGTTTTATCCTTTCAAATTTAGCTTCTACTACTTTTTAAGAATGGCCAGAGCCCTGCTCAGTCTAAGGCTAATTATTCCTCATTGAGTTTACCCTCTTGCAAACTCAACCAAATGCCTCATGTATTGTGAAGTTTTCTCACCAGTGCTTTGTAGTAAAATATAGCTCACAACATTTTTTTACTGTTTCTCAAGGTAACTGACATTCATTTTCTGATATCTGGGGCTTTATAAAACATGTTTCATATATTCTATCTGATATTAGTTTTAGTATGTAGAACAAATTGAGTCATTTTTATTTCATCTTGGCCAGAAATGGAAATCTATGGCATGATATTTTAAATGTTTATTTACTTAGAAAATATGATATATTAAATATTACATTTAACTGCCAATGCTCTTTAAATTTAAATTATATAATATATATATATATGCTTATGTGTATATATATGTATGTCTTAATAGACAAATTTCTTTCACTCTTCACAATATTATTAAAGGTCTTTATTTCAAATAACATTTGATATCATTAGTTGTTCAAAGTTTTAAACAAAGTTATATTCTGGTTGTAATTAAGGCATAATTATTCCTTTCTGTCATTGTAAAAAAGTGTCTTTGATAGTTGCTTTTTTTTTTTTTCTTTTTTACTTTGTTGTTTATATGGGGGCTTCAGAGGCATAGCCAAAAATTAATAAAATATAGAAAATAAAAGTGTCTGAGGCTGTGAATCATTTTCTATTAATACCAATATAATCTTATAATAGAAATAGTATTAATATATGTTATATATGTATTAGAACATTTACTGACTGACCAAAAAAAGGTATAGAAATTTGCATCTTATATTTTTGGCAATTCATTTGCATTTAGCCCAAGTATTTGTTACATACTTTTATAAAAGCAAGGAATTTTTGTCTGATTATTAGTTTTTTAACATTTACATGCAGAGGAATGTTACTAGAAAGGGCTTTCTTTTCAACTTCTTGTTCTAGAGGTATAATATAAATACTTTATTAGCTGTCGACAGATTGGCTTATAGACATGTGCCTATGCTTCTGTTTAAAACATTATGTCTCCTGGAAATATATTTGCTAGCTAGAGGCATTTTGACATGTGTACATCTCTTGATGCCTGCAGTAATAAGCAACACCAAATGTAGACAGGTAAAATGTGACATCACAAGAGCAGAGTATGAGAATGAGCATACTAAGGCAAATATCACATATCTTTCATTTCTAGTAACAAATAATGTCAACAAGAAGAGCTCAATTATTTTGCTCAAATTGAAAAATACGAAGTGAATAAATACTTTAAAAAATAGTCTTATTTAGGGAAACACTATTGCCTGTAACTGAAAAACTGAAGATATGTGTCAGATTGTGACAGCGTATTTTCCAGTACACCTCTTCAAACATAAAATCTAATCATGTCCACCCTTTCCCATGCCATTTAATCCCTCTCCTTGATATATCCTGCTTCCCCAAATGCTATAATGAAAACCAGGGTTCATGGCAAAACTCAAGCCTCTCTGAGCTCCCTTATCTCTCATTAGCTGAATGCAGCTTTGTAAAATTTTATTCCTTCAGCCCTCTCCTGTGGCCTAAGTGAAATTCAGACATCTATTGTTATAAAAAATGTAAAGGGAATAGCAGTGTAATTTCCTCCCAAAGGAAATATCGTGCAGTTTAATAATATATTGGGAACATGTGGCCAGGTCAGCCTGTTATTTATCCTTTTGCCTAGGCTATTTTATTTAGAAGTCAGCAGAAATAGAACAAGAACATTCTATATAGAATACTTCACTTGTCATTTACTAGTTTCTGTGTTAAAAAAAGACTGAAAAAACTATTTTCCATATTTCTGATTTGATTTGCTTTTGCTTGAAACTGGATAGAGATTAAGAATAAAATGGAAAATATTTAGAAAAGTACTGAAATCAGTTTTGATATGGAATATTGTAGCATAGTTTCTTTTAATACTTAAACTTCTCCAGAAATGGAGTAGGCTGCCTAGTAAGTCAGGGAAAAAGCTGCTAAAAGGAATCTTTAAAGCATTGTCATATATATTGTAGAAGGAAGGACTTTTGTCTTAGACTATCTCTGTCCTCTGATAGAATTTTTTCTTCTGGGATCTAATATCATGTTCTTTTCTAAGTATTATATGGGTATATTTCTTAATTTTTCTACTGAGATGTAACTAGAGAGTTATTTACATATTTTACTAATTTTTTTCATCAGAGAACTTTTTACAGACTAGACTCTTAATAAACATATTTATTTTAGTAATAATAATATTACTATATATGATTTATTGAAAATATCTTATACAGTTAGCATTGATTATTGTATTAAATATTTATGAAAATGGTAGGAGCCAAGTATTATTTTTTGTCTAACTTCATCAAAGAAAATAACCATCATGGATTAGCCTGTATTAATAAATATATGTAAATTAGTAAGTAAACATATGGATAAATGAATGTATAAATTAGCAGTTGGAAGATTATATATTTAATATATGCATGAACATAAAAGCCTTATGTGTTTTGTCTATGAATATAAGGGCTATTTATTAAAGTTTAATGAAATAATTGTATATATTATTATCATTGCTCCTATAATTTTCCATTTTAGCATCTTTCGCATTGCTTAGCACAGGTGTATCAGTTCAATCACTCGGTCATGTCCAACTGTCTGTGACCCCACGGACTGCAGCTCACCAGGCTTTTCTGTCCATCACCAAATCTGGAGCTTGATCAAACTCATGTCCGTCGAATTGGTGATGCCATTCACTTGTCTCGTCCACTTCATCCCCTTTTTCCTCCTGCCTTGAATCTTTCACAGCATCAGGGTCTTTTCCAATGAGTCAGTTCTTAGCATCAGTATTGGAGTTTCAGCTTCAGCATCAGTCCATCCAATGAATATTCAGGACTAATTTCCTTTAGGATTGACTTGTTTGATCTCCTTGCAATCCAAGGGACTCTCAAGAGTCTTCTACAATACCACAGTGCAAAAGCATCAATTCTTTGACACTCAGATTTCTTTATGATCCAGCTCTCACATCCATACATGACTACTGGAAAACCTATGGCTTTGACTAGACAGACCTTTGTCAGCAAAGTAATGTCTCTGCTTTTTAAATGCTGTCTAGGTTAGTCATAACTTTTCTTCCAAGGAGTAAGTGTCTTTTAATTTCATGGGTGTGGTCATCAACTGCAGTGACTTTGGAGCCCAACAAAATAAAGTTTGTCACTGTTTCCATTGTTTCCCCATCTATTTGCCATGAAGTGATGGGAGAAGATGCCGTGATCTTCATCTTTTGAATGTTGAGTTTTAAGCCAGCATTTTCACTTTCCTCTTTTCCTCCTTAATTCCTCTTCACTTTCTACCATAAGGGTGGTGTCATCTGCATATCTGAGGTTATTGATGTTCTCCCTGCAATCTTGATTCCAGCTTGTGCTTACTGCAGCCCAGCACAATTTTGCATGATGTAATCTGCATATAATTAAATAAGCAGGGTGACAATATACAGCCTTGATGTCCTAAGTTCCCAATTTGGAACCAGTCCATTGTTCCATGTCTGATTCTAACTGTTGCTTCTTACATACAGATTTCTCAAGAGGTAGGTCGGGTAGTCTGGTATTCCCATCTCTTTCAGAATTTTTCACTGTTTGCTGTGATCCACACAGTCAAATGTTTTAGTGTAGTCAATGAAGCAGAAGTAGATGGTTTTCTGTAATTCTCTTGTTTTATCTATGATCCAACAGATGTTGGCAATTTAATCTCTGATTCCTCTGCCTTTTCTAAGTCCAGCTTGAACATAAGGACGTTCATGTTTCACGTACTGTTGAAGCCTCGCTTGGAGAATTTTGAGCATTACTTTACTAGCATGAGAGATGAGTGCAATCGTGTGCTAGTTAGAACATTCTTTGGCATTGTCTTTCTTTGGGATTGGAATGAAAACTGACCTTTTCCAGTCCTGTGGCCTCTGCTGAGTTTTCCAAATTTGCTGACATATTGAGTGCAGCACTTTAACAGATCATGTTTTAGGATTTGAAATAGCTCAACTGGATTCCATCACCTCCACTAGCTTTGTTTGTAGTGTTGTTTCCTAAGGCCCACTTGACTTCGCATTCCAGGGTGTCTGGCTCTAGGTGAGCGATTGTACCAACATGATTATCAGTGTCATTAAGATATTTTTTGTATAGTTCTCTGTATTTTTGCCTCCTCTTCTTAATATTATCTGCTTCTGTTAAGCCATACTATTTCTCTCCTTTACTGTGCCCATTTTGCATGAAATGTTCCCTTGGTATCTCTAATTTTCTTGAAGACATTTCTAGTCTTTCCTATTCTATTGTTTTCCTCTATTTATTTACATTGATTAGTTTGAAAGGCTTTCTTATCTATGCTGTCTATTCTTTGGATATCTGCATTCAGATGGGTATATCTTTCCTTTTGTCCTTTGCCTTTACCTTCTCTTCTTTTCTCAGTTATTTTTAAGGGTCATTTCAAGGTGGCATAGTAGAAGGACACACACTCATCTTCTTCTGTGAGAACTCCAAAATTGCAACTTTCTACTGAACAACCATCGACAGGAGAATGATGAATCTCACCAAAAAAAAAAAAAAAAAAGATACCCCATATCCAAGAGCAGAGTAAAAGCCCTAACAAGATGGTAAAAAGGGCAAAATCATGTTTAGAATCAAACCTCATAACTACAAGAGATGCTTGGAGGGCTCAAACTAAATCTTGTACATTCCAGGACCCAGAGACCCCACAAAAGATTGAACCAGACCTGCCTTTGAGTGTCTCCTCTAGATGCACAAGTAAGAAGTGGCCTGCCACAGGGACAGGGGCTCTGGCTGCAGCAGACCTGGGATGAATGGCTTGTGGCATAAATCCTCTTGGAGGAGGTTGTGAATAGCCCCACCATAGGGCCACTGAGCAGATGACCCACAAACTAGAGAACAATTATATAAAAGAAGTCCTCACACTGTTGCACAAGTTCTAGGGCTCACAACAGATTCCCCAACCTGGGATCAGGCAAAGGAACTTAATGTCCAGGGAATTTCACTTTGAAGGCCAGTGGGATTTGATTACAGAACTTCTTCCAGGCCGGGGAAACAGACTCTTGGAAGGCACAAAAAAACCTTGTATGCACCAGGACTCTGGAGAAAGGAACAGTGACTCCATAAGAGACTGAGATAGACTTGCTTGTGATTGTCCAGGAGTCTCTAGCAGAGGTGTGGGTTGACTGTGGCCTGACACAGGGTCATGGGCACTGAATGCAATAATCTTGGGAGCTGTGGTGCATACTGGTATAATTCCTTTTGAAGGAGGTCTCCATTACTGCCATAACCCCCACTATAGTTTGGTCTCAGGTCAAACTATATGGAGGGAACACAGCCACACCCATCAACAGAAAATTGGATTAAAGATTTACTGAGCATGGCCCTGCCCATCAGAGTAAGACCCAGCTTCTCCCACAGCCAGTCCCTCCCAGAAAAAAGCTTCCACAAGCCTCTTATCTTTATCCTTAGAGGGCAGGCAGAATGAAAACCATATTCACAGAAAACTAACCAAACAGATCACATGGAACACAGTCTTATATAACTCAGTGAAACTATGAGCCAACTCATGTAGGACCACCCAAGATGGACAAGTCATGGTGGGGAGTTCTGACAAACATGGCCCACTGGAGAAGGGAATGGCAAACCATTCAGTATTCTTGCCTTGAGAACCCCATGAACAGTATGAAAAGGCAAAAAAGGTGTGACACTGAAAGATGAACTCCCAGATTGGTAGGTGCCCAAAATGCTACTGGAGAAGAGTAGAGAAATAGCTCCAGAAAGAATGAAGAGGCTGAGCCAAAGCAAAAGCAACACCCAGTGGATGTGACTGGTAGAGTCCAATGCTGTAAAGAACAATATTGCATAGGAACCTGGAATGTTAGGTCCATGAATCAAAGTATATCGGAAGTGGTTAAACAGGAGATGGCAAGAGTGAACATCAACATTTTAGGAATCAATGAACTAAAATGGACTGAAATGGGTGAATGTAATTCACATGACCATTATATCTAATACCGAGGGGAAGAATCCCTTAGAAGAAGTGGAGTAGCCCTCCATTGAAGGGCTACTCAACAAAAGAGTCCAAAAAGCAGTACTTGGGTGCAATCTCAAAAACTACAGAATGATCTGTTTGTTTCCAAGGCAAACCATTCATTGTTACAGTAATCCAAGTCTATGCCCCAACCACTAATGCTGAAGAAGCTGAAATTGATTGGTTCTATGTAGACCTGCACGAGCTTGTAGAACTAACATCAAAAAAGAGATGTTCTTTTCATCACTGGGGACTGGAATGCAAAAGTAGGAAGTCAAGAGCTACTTGGAGTTATAGGCCAGTTTGGCCTTGGAGTAAAAAGTGAAGCAGGGAAAAAGCTAACAGAGTTTTTCCAAGAGAACACACTGGTCATCACAAACACCCTCTTCCAACAACACAAGTAAAGACTCTACACATGGACATCACCAGATGGTCAATATCAAGCTCAGATTGATTATATCCTTTGTAGCTAAAGATGGAGACTTTCTATACGGTCTTCAAAAACAAGACCAGAAGCTGACTGTGGCCCCAATCATGAACTCCTTACTGCAAAATTCAGACTTAAATTGAAGAAAGTAGGGAAAACCACTAGAGCCAAATAAAATTCCTTAACGATTATACAATGGAAGTGACAAATAGATAGATAAGCCTCTTATCTTTATCTTTAAAGGACAGGAAGAATGAAAACCATAATCACAGAAAACTCTGATAGAGTGCCTGAAGAACTATTGATAGAGGTTCATTACATTGTACAGGAGGCTGTGATCAAAACTATCCCCAAGTTTATTACAGGTGTACACATTAATAATTTCATCTTTGTTGCTATAAAAATGAATGACAAAGGAGAGTACAGAGATAAATTATATAGAAATTAATATTACGTCTACATATTTGGATTTACCAACATACTTTTGGCTTTGCTCCCAATTAAATTCTTTTCAGTAAACATTTAATGGCCTTTGCAAGATACTGAATAATACAATGAAACATGCTCATTACTTAGAAGTGTAGGTTGTAGATTCATTGAAAAGGTCTCTCTTGAAATTGTATGTGACATCAAATAGTCCTGCTGATTTGTTTCTTATTGGATTACTAGTTACTAGGTATTATAAAATAGCAAGGAAAGGATTCTCTACTGAAAACTAGTGTGATACCCTTTGACATACTGGAAAAAAATGTAACATTATAGTAATGTTGACTATCCCTAAGGAGGACTTTATATATTTTTATTTTTCCTGTGTCATTAAGCATGATATATTGTAATTTTATAGTTGGAGGATAAATTATTTATGATTTGTGAAGGTTGCTTTTTTTCTTCTTCAAGTGTGTTTGTTTCTTTTTCCTATCTCAGAAGGAACTAGACAATTATTTGAAGGAAAATAAAATATTTAGAGACATCAGTTACAATTCAGTGAAAGCATGAGCAGAAAGGAGACTGAGATTTGTCGGAAACTGGATTGTTTATTAAGCAAATAACTTGTGTTATCACTAAGATCAAAAGGTGTTAGTACTGATTATCAGTGAAAGCTGCCACAATCTAAAGTGAAGCTTTGAATTGAGACTTCTGCCACTTTATAACAAACATTTGTTTTTCACTCTCATGGGCTTTTTGGAATTATTATACCTTTATATTCTGAATTCATGATTTTGTCCCTTATTTGCTCTGTAAAATTTTTTATTTCTTTTTTATAATTTCTTTTTTAATTGGAGGATAATTACTTTACAATGTTCAATGTTGTGTTGGTTTATGCCATATATCAATATGAGTTTTAAACTCCTTGAGTCTCTAGTTTTTCATCTCTAAATTGGCAGGCATAAAAATCAGATAATAAATAGGAAATGATTAGCACAGTGCTAGATATATAGCTGATATTCATAAATAAGTTTTTATTTTTCCATCATTAAAATATTTTACCATTTTATATTCCAGTCTTCCATGAATCTCTTTTTTGAGTAGACCAGTTCAAAATGATGCTACTGTCTTCCAATCCCTTCTAAACTCTGTGTCATATGTATTTATTATTCTGAGTCCTCATGTTTATTTTTAACCCTTTCATGTACACTGAACTTTGTCTCAGAAACTGTAACTGATAAGATATAAGTCTATCTTGTGGAGTTCCCTGATGACTCGGATGGTAAAGAATCTACCTATAATGCAAGAAACTTGGGTCTGATCCCTGGGTCAGGAAGATCCCCTGGTGGATGGCATGGCAGCCCACTATAGTATGCTTGATTGGAGAATTCCATAAACAGAGGAGCCTGGTGGGCTACAGGCCATACCATGGGGTTGCAACCATGGGGTTTCAAAGAGTTGTCTATGACTGAGCAACTTATACTATCTCATTGTAAGCCTATCTAACCTTTTAGAAAATAAAGGAGATATAAGTGTTTGTCAGGATTTGGGGATTTTAGAGGTTTTTTACTCCCCACCTGGCAGAGTGCTTTCATCTCTTATACTGCCTGGTAAAGAAAACACACATGTCAGATTGAGGATCAGAGAGGCAAGCCACCTGTGAGAAAGCAAAAATATTAGTGAAGCAGATTAAAGCTCTAGGCATCTTCCAAAGCAGATAAACCCAAATGTCTTTCCACATATCCTGAGCACACAAGGGCTTATTCGTGGTCATGTCTTCCTTGGCTTCCCATTATCCAAGACATTAGGGTTAATCCCTTTAGAATAGGGCAACTGTCACTGCAGAGCCTTTATGGTCAGGGTTCATCAGTGATTACACATTGGCTGTTGCAGTTTGTTCCTGTTTCCATCCAGATGGTATCAATATTGGTCTGAATAATGACTGCAGTTCCTGTGGGCCAACTGCCCAGACTAGACCCATCTGTATATCTGGAACTGTGGGGATTTACTTCCTTCCCTCTCTACAGGCCAAGGGGCTGCCACAGGAATAGGGGTGAGAGTAGTAGGAAGATCTTCATAGTCTACAGGGCCTAGTAGCACCCACATTTCTAGAGACAGTAGGCTGAAGGAACTGGGTGCCTCACCTGCAAGAACCCAAGGGAGTCCTAACTGTCTTTCACATCCTGGCTCATAAGGAGCTGACAGTGCTGGCAATCAGGAAGCTTACTCCATAGCTCAGGTGTGAGTCTTAGCAACTGACACTTGAGAAGATATGACAGATTGAGTACATAGAAAGAGTGGCTGCCATAGTGCCCTAGTAGGATGGCATATTGCCAAAGATGTCATATGCCTCTTGAAATACAATGACCTTGTTAATGCACTGACAGCATATCCTATATATTCTAAACAGTGTCCAGGACAAATGCCAAAGAAGTCTGGGGCCGTCCACCAGAGTTCTCAACCAGTGAGTGTTTGACAACATGATTATATTGGCACCATGCACCAATTAAGCATTCTATATATGCTTTGGTTTGTATGGACACTGTGTCTGGCCTAACCCAAGCTTTCACAGCTCACCATGCAAAGTAGGCTGCCACCATGAGGGGGCTAGAAAGGCTGAGCACCAATTATGGATTTCCTCCCTTCTACAGAGAGTGACTGAGGGTCACATTTTAAGGGTCATGATGTGCAAGAATGCACAAAAGAACATGACACTGAAAGGAGGTTTCATCTTACCTATAACTCACAAGCAGCAGGATTAGTAGAAAGGAAAAATGAAATATTAAAGCAGCAAATTGAATTACTACTAGGTAAGACTGCCTTGGCTACGTGGACTCAAGTGTTGTTCTAGGCTTTAATACATTTAAATGATCAACCAATACAGCCTGTTGCCCCATATGACAGTCTGGGGATCCCTGCTGAGATGCCCAGTACTCTAAAGGTATGGCAGTGGCAGGAAACAGCCATTGCCCTAAGTCTCAAAGTGCTGTGACTAGCCTCCAATTGAAATAAATAAATTTATATTTTAAAAAAAGTGCTGTGAGATCAAAGTGGTATGCTGTTGAGAATACTGAGCCCCATCGTGCCTGGGAAAGGCATTATCTCCTGGAATTTGCAATAGAATGTCTCACTGGAATGGATGAGTTACTTCATGTTGCTGGGCAAGGAGAAACTATTCAATCTCCATTGATATCCCACTGTCCTGCTATAAGTCAGAAGTGCTGAATTGTATTTTACTTAGAATGCAACATGTATCATTGGAAGAGGAGAGAAAATGGATATACCATTCTATATCCTGCCTCTGGTTCATCTCCTCACATGTAATATTGCTGCCTTCCTCAGCCAACATGTATGGCATAGCAACCATGCCACGTTCCCCCAAATTGCCAACTCCCTCTCAAGGCCATAGGGCACATTCTACTTTTCACTGTACAATCATTTGGCCACCATGTTTGTTCCCTCTACTGGCCTGGACAACATTTTAGCTCAGATGGAATCCTTACTGAATTCACCTACCAAGTCTTAAATGATAGCTGACGAAGCCCGTCTGTACCGAGCACTGAGGTGTTTGTAATAAGAGAAGTTATCCTCAAAGGACCAACTTGCTGCCTCACAAGGAGATACCAGTGTCTTTATCCAAACAGAATGTTGCATGTTCTTACCTAATGAGCCTGCATTTTTATTAAATCACATGAGAATACAAATAACATTCTGTATGATCCAACTTCCACTCTGGTGGATTTAATAAATCACTGGTTTGGATCACAGGGCTCTTGGTGGAAAAAAAAAAAAAAAAAGTTGAGAATCATTATCTTGTGTGTGTGTGTGTGTGTGTGTGTGTGTGTTCCCTTGCATTTGCTTATGTTATCTCTGTGGTATGTGCCTTCAGTGCAGCTGTATAGCTGCCAGATGAGCCACCTCCATGCTCCACCCTTGCTGATGGTTCAGGGTGCATTGCTGAAGAAGGGGGTATGTAAGATTGTATGAGCGAGTCATGAGGGAGAATGTTAGAGGAGGTCATGAAGAGGACAGGACAGCTGGTTGGCTCAGGGGCTAGACCCAGGCAGCTGGAGGCTGCTCACCCCCTTCCCTGTCCTTGGAGTGTACATTCTGCCCACTCTTCACATGGTGGGAGATATTATTAAGAATGCAACGCTGAAAGAGTAAGGTGCAGTTGAGACCATCTGGACTGAATACATGACTGAACCCAGTTAAGGCCTCTGTCTAATAAACTTAAGATTCTGGCAGGTGGGTGTGGAGATCTACCCATATTACAGTTGCCCAAGACAAGCCTCATATGTAAATTTCCTTACTTATTAAAACTGCCACCTACCAATCTGGAGCGATTTGCCTCTTTAGTCTCTCCTTGCCCTCTACATGTGGAAGTCAATTAACAAACCAACAAACTGCAATAAATTTGGCCAGAAATCTGTTGTAGTTCTAAAAACCATTCTGATGTTTGAATAAGTTGTAATAAAACCAAGATGGAGCATTACTAAGAAGTGTAAAATATTTTTTGCATATAATTATTTCAATGTGATTCCAAAAGTTTCAAAGATGTTATTTTTGTTATTCTAAAGACTAGTCTTTTTTCACAAGTTGATACTGCTGTATGTGATAGTTCTTTCCTTTCCTAACCTGTACTTTGAGTGTTTATTCAACCTCATTTGTATTTCTGGATCTCGGCAACTGCTTTTAGCTTGGAATCCCTCCCTTGGGTTTGTTCTTAGGTTCTAGTAACTGCAACCGTATTCTAGGCTGGAGTCCCTAGAAGATTCAGTTTAGTGACAGCATATGTGCAAATGCCTTACTTGCAAATCCACAGTCGGCAATGAAAATAAAGAAAAAGAAGACCAGGAAAAAAAGAAGAATGAACGAAGCGGAGTGTGTTTCAAAGCTGTCCACAACTCTGTCACAAGCATAACTGATCATTTATTTTAGTGGAGAGTCTTCTGAGGGACTGTGTAAACTGTTGTTTTTGTGAACAGACCATCTTGGGAGAGCAAATAATTGTTACTGCAACTTTGTCAGCCAGATTTCAGAAGTAAAGAAAGTGCTAGAATTTGAGGAGGCATGAAATAGTGAGTACACTGCCCATTTTGCATCTGACCAATGTGGCTTCTGGCTTCTTCATGGCTATATTGCCTCCTTTGATCTCTTAATCACTCCTACTCCACTTCTAAAGTGTAAAATATGGTGGTATACTTAATCTTGTAGTTGGATTTTCTTCTTAGATAATGTATAACAAAGTGTTTATGTGCACAAATTGTAGGTTCTGATAGCAAAATTTTATCTTATGTTTTATGAGGTGGCCTGAAAGTGACTTTCAACAAGTAGCATATGAGAAAAATTTGAGAATGTATCAAAAAACCTCAAAAAATATAAAGCCATATAGCAAACAAAAGATCCATTTATTTCATTTTTTTCTTTTTAAAGAACCATATTCACAGACAAGCCAACAAACTTTCCTCGGAGATAATAACAGTATTGTATTTTTTGCTGTTGATTGCAGAATGGAATTTATGGAATGTGAAAATTTGTTTAATTAGATAATATGGTCTTTAGTTAAATTATTCTATTAGATTTTTATAATGATAATTCTAATGTCTATCACTAGATAACTATTAGTTACAAGCAGAGTATAAAATGGTTCTAAAGGAACTTTAACTATACTTTATGCATATGTTTAGTTTCTAAGCAGTGCTTGGCCTGGAGCACATAACACAATATTAGAAAAATGAAAGTTTTATTTTATTCTGTCCAGCTGTGGTGTAGACAGTAGCTCTTTCATTATTTATTAATATTATTTAAGACTTATCTCTTTCTTCCTATTAAATTGGTGCATAATTCTGAGTTGCTGTCTAATTTCTTACTTATAAATGGGAGTATGTAACTTTTCCTACCTAAAATTTAGCAGACATTAGTGGAATCAGGAAGATGAATTAATTCTCTACCTTTAAAAAATTATTTTGAGAAACAAAGTTGTGATGATTGTAATTACAAGATAAAATAAACATATGGTAAACAGAGAGAAAAAAGAATTGATCCACTATCAAACTGACAATATTTATCCTCTATTTCTATGTTGTTCTGAATATTCTTATGTGCCAGTCAGTCATAAGAGTAGTCCAGAATATAATGCTAAATATTTGTTTTATTTTATCTATTTTCTCATAACATTTTAAGAATATATAATGTGAAACAGAAAAAAAAATCCTATGAAAACACATTTTAATGGAAAAAATAATAAAGGTACTGAAGGAAAAAAATCACAGTACAGATGGTCTCTAAGCAGATAAAAATATATTCAATTTTGCTAGTAACTGAGTGACAAAGAAATAGAGGAAAACAACAGAATGGAAAAGATGAGAGATCTCTTCAAGAAAATTAGAGATACCAAGGGAACATTTCATGCAAAGATGGGATCAATAAAGGACAGAAATAGTATGGACCTAACAGAAGCAGAAGATATTAAGAAGAGGTGGCAAGAATACACAGAAGAACTGTACAAAAAAGATGTTCACGACCCAGATAATCACAATGGTGTGATCACTCACCTAGAGCCAGACATCTTGGAATGTGAAGTAAGGTGGTCCTTAGAAAGCATCACTATGAGCAAAGCTAGTGGAGGTGATGGAATTCCAGGTGAGCTATTTCAAATCCTGAAAAATGATGCTGTGAAAGTGCTGCACTCAACATGCCAGCAAATTTGGAAAATGCAGTAGTGGCCACAGGACTGGAAAAGGTCAGTTTTCATTCCAATCTCAAAGAAAGGCAATGCCAAAGAATGCTCAAACTACCACACAATTGCACTCATCTCACACGCTAGGAAAATAATGTTCACATATTTCTTCAGCAATACATGAACTGTGAACTTCCTGATGTTCAAGCTTGTTTTAGAAAGGCAGAAAAACCAGAGATCAAATTGCCAACATCCACTGGATCATGGAAAAAACAAGAGAGTTACAGGAAAACATCTATTTCTGCTTTATTAACTATGCCAAAGCCTTTGACTGTGTGGATCACAATCAACTGTGGAAAATTTTGAAAGAGATGGGAATACCAGACCGCCTGACCTGCCTCTTGAGAAACTTATATGCAAGTCAGGAAGCAACAGTAAGAACTCGACATGGAACAACAGACTGGTTCCAAACAGGAAAAGGAGTATGTCAAGGCTATATATTGTCACCCTGCGTATTTAACTTATATGCAGAGTACATCATGAGAAACGCTGGGCTGGAAGAAGCACAAGCTGGAATAAAGACTGTTGGGAGAAATATCAATCACCTCAGATATGCAGATGACACCACCCTTATGGCAGAAAGTGAAGAGGAGCTAAAAAGTCTCTTGATGAAAGTGAAAGAGGAGAGCGAAAAAGTTGGCTTAAGGCTCAACATTCAGGAAATGAAGATCATGGCATCTGGTCCCATCACTTCATGGGAAAATAGATGGGGAAACAGTGGAAACAGTGTCAGACTTTATTTTGGGGGGCTCCAAAATCACTGCAGATGGTGATTACAGCCAGGAAATTAAAAGATGCTTACTCCTTGGAAGGAAAGTTATGAGCAACCTAGACAGCATATTCAAGAGTAGAGACATTACTTTGTCAATAAAGGTCCATCTAGTCAAGGCTATGGTTTTTCCATTAGTCATGTATGGATGTGACAGTTGGACTGTAAAGAAAGCTGAGCACTGAAGCATTGATATTTTGAACTGTGGTATGGAGAAGACTCTTGAGACTCCCTTGGACTGCAAGGAGATCCAACCAGTTCATCTAAAGAGATCAATCCTGGGTGTTCATTGGAAGGACTGTAACTAAAGCTGAAACTCCAGTACTTTGGCCACCTTATGCGAAGAGTAGACTCATTGGAAAAGACCCTGATGCTGGATCAGATTGCGGGCAGGAGGAGAAGGGGACAACAGAGGATGAGATGGCTGGATAGCATCACTGACTCGATGGATATGAGTTTGAGTAAACTCCGGGAGTTGGTGATGGACAGGGAGGCCTAGTGTGCTGCAATTGATGGGGTCGCAAAGAGTCGGACGCAACTGAGCAACTGAACTGAACTGAGTGATAAATGGACAAATAAATCCAGTCAAAAATGGACA
This sequence comes from Capricornis sumatraensis, assembly GCF_032405125.1. Taxonomy (NCBI): domain Eukaryota; kingdom Metazoa; phylum Chordata; class Mammalia; order Artiodactyla; family Bovidae; genus Capricornis; species Capricornis sumatraensis. Next base: position 173,359,957 of record NC_091070.1, on the reverse strand, counting down.
AAATTTTTAAAATCTTTGTACCTTCTGTACTGGAAGAGTTTTGATGGTTGAGTGTGAGGAAAAGAAAACTCCCTAAAAGCGCTAAAGGGGATGTGAATTATTCCAGTCTCTTTAGAGGGAAATTCACAGTGCATATTTTTTAAAAAGTCTTAAAATTGTTTCACCTTTGTTTCTAATAGAAATTAACCATAAGCTGTAGAATTTTAACTACTATAATGCTAGTTTCCTTCTTTACAAAAAAGGAAAAGTTTTGAGTAACTATGCTGCTGCTCCTGCTAAGTCACTTCAGTCGTGTCCAACTCTGTGTGACCCCATGAATTGCAGCACGCCAGGACTCCCTGTCCATCACCAAATCTCAGAGTTTACTCAAACTCACGTCCATCGAGTCGATGATACCATCCAGCCATCTCATCCTCTGTCTTCCCCTTGTCCTCCTGCCCCTAATCCTATCCAGCCTGCTGTTGATGGGATTCTCCAGGCAAGAACACTGGAGTGGGTTGCCATTTCCTTCTCCAATGCATGAATTCCAACCCCAAAGAACAGCAATCCCAAAGAATGCTCAAACTACCGCACAATTGCACTCATCTCACAGGCTAGTAAAGTAATGCTCAAAATTCTCCAAGCCAGGCTTCAGCAATACATGAACCGTGAACTTCCTGATGTTCAAGCTGGTTTTAGAAAAGGCAGAGGAACCAGAGATCAAATTGCCAACATTCGCTGAATCATGGAAAAAGCAAGGGAGTTCCAGGAAAACATCTATTTCTGCTTTATTGACTATGACAAAGCCTTTGACTGTGTGGATCACAATCAACTATGGAAAATTCTGAAAGAGATGGGAATACCAGACCACCTGACCTGCCTCTTGAGAAATCTGTATGCAGGTCAGGAAGCAACAGTTAGAACTGGACACGGAACAACAGACTGGTTCCAAATAGGAAAAGGAGTATGTCAAGGTTGTATATTGTCACCCTGCTTATTTAACTTATATGCAGAGTACATCATGAGAAACATTGGGCTGGAAGAAGCACAAGCTGGAATCAAGATTGCCGGGAGAAATATCAATCACCTCAGATATGCAGATGACACTACCCTTATGGCAGAAAGTGAAGAGGAACTGAAAAGCCTCTTGATGAAAGTGAAAGAGGAGAGCGAAAAAGTTGGCTTAAACTTCAACATTCAGAAAACGAAGATCATGGCAACTGGTCCCATCACTTCATGGGAAATAGATGAGGAAACAGGGGAAACAGTGTCAAACTTTTTTGGGGGGCCCAAAATCACTGCAGATGGTGACTGCAGCCATGAATTTAAAAGATGATTACTCCTTGGAAGGAGAGTTATGACCAACCTAGATAGCATCTAGGTTGATCTTCCCTGGTGTCTCAGATGGTAAAGCGTCTGCCTACAATGCCAGAGACCTGGGTTCAATCCCTGGGTTGGGAAGATCTCCTGGAAAAGGAAATGGCACCCCACTCCAGTATTCTTGCCTGGAAAAATCCCATGGATGGAGGAACCTGGTTAGGCTGCAGTCCATGGGGTTGCAAAGAGTCAGACACGACTGAGCAACTTCACTCACTCACTTCACTCACAGATAGCATATTCAAAAGCAGAGACATTACTTTGCCAACAAAGGTCCATCTAGTCAATGCTATGGTTTTTCCAGTAGTCATGTATGGATGTGAGAGTTGAACTGTGAAGAAAGATGAGCACTGAATAATTGATGCTTTTGAACTGTGGTGTTGGAGAAGACTCTTGAGAGTCCCTTGGCCTGCAAGGAGATCCAACCAGTCCATTCTAAAGGAGATCCGTCCTGGGTGTTCTTTGGAAGGAGTGATGCTAAAGCTGGAACTCCAGTACTTTGGCCACCTCATGAGAAGAGTTGACTCATTGGAAAAAACTCTGATGCTGGGAGGGATTGGAGGCAGGAGGAGAAGGGGACGACAGAGGATGAGATGACTGGATGGCATCACTGACTTGATGGACATGAGTCTGAGTGAGCTCCGGGAGATGGTAATGGACAGGGAGACCTGGTGTGCTGCAATTCATGGGGTCACAAAAAGTCGGACAAAACTGAGCAGCTGAACTGAACTGCACTGAACTGAATGCATGAAAGTGAAAAGTGAAAGTGAAGTCACTCAGTTGTGTCTGACTCTTTGGGACGCCATGGACTGCAGCCCATTAGGCTCCTCCATCAATGGGATTTTCTAGGCAAGAGTACTGGAGTGGGGTGCCATCGCCTTCTCTGTTGAGTAACTGTAGGAAATTAATAATTTGGGCTAGTCCATATAATAAAATCTTTCAATATCATATAAATGATAGTATAGTAGAATATTTAATACAATGAAAATATTTTATGGCATAATTTTAGTAAGAAGAGAATTTAAAAATTCTAAACATTATTGTCCTTGATTTCAGTGTTAAAAAAAAAAAAACTACCAGTGTTAATTATTTGCCTGTTCATTAATTCAGCATATTTGTTAACCACCTATTGTGTTTGAGTTATAAGTGATGAAATTGTGGGTTCTTGCGTTTTCTTTTTCCTCATCAACATTTCAAAAATTCTCTGTAATAAACATGTATTCAGTTATTATTTTCATATAGGAGAAACAATATTTATGAGCCAAAAGAATGCAATTAAAATGAGTTTATGCTTTTAACTAGAGTATGTTTTTACTTATAATAAGTAGAGAGTATTAGTTAATCTCCAAAAGTGGTCTCCCAATGAGACATATATCCATGTCCATGTTCAGGTATAGTTTCTTTTTTTTTTTTTTTTTTCCAGTTATACTTTTATTTTATTTATTTATTTATTTATTTTTTAATTTAAATTTATTTATTTTAATTGTAGGCTAATTACTTTACAATATTGTATTGGTTTTGCCATACATCAACATGAATCTCCCATGGGTGTACACGTGTTCCCCATCCTGAAACCCCCTTCTTCTTCCCTCCCCGTACCATCCCTCTGGCTCATCCCAATGCACCAGCCCCAAGCATCCTGTATCCTGCATCGAACCTGGACTTGAATCTGGATTTGTCCTGTGATTTGGTTTTGACCAATAGGATGTTGTGGAAATGGTGATTGTCATAGTTACTGTTTAGTCTCAGTGGTTTGTAGCTGCCAGTCTCCTCTATCCATGTTATTTCTCAGGCAAGAATATGGTGATATATGATTTCAAAGTCAGGAGAAGTTTACAGCTTCCACCTGAGTCTTTTAAAACTCTTGTTCTTGGGACTTTCTGTTTTAAGATGTTCTTTTTGGGAACTCAGTTTCCATGCTGTAAGAAGCCCAAATCCCAAGGAATGGCAAAGTGTAAACATTCTGATTGATTATCCAAGTTCAGTAGTGAGCCAAAAGCCAGCATCAGCTGTCAAACTTAAGTGACCATGTTAAATGCTCAGCCCAGGTGAGCCTACAAATAATAACTGCAGCAGCAGCTGACTTGTGCCTAAAATGGCATGAAACTCCCCAAGCAAAATCTACTCATCTGAGATCAGTCAACTCACAAACTCATGAGAAGCTAATGCATTTTTGCTTTAAATCACTAAGATTTGAGATTGTTTGTTACCCAGTAAGCAGAACAGAAAACTTTTTAACCTAAAATACTTGACTTTTGTGGCTTAATGTGATCAGTCTTTTGAATGCTTCTTAGAAGAGATGACAATTGTTTTTGTTCTTCAGATCCACATTAAGTGTTTTCTACATGTTTGAAACACTTTTTTCATGTCTTCTTTCTCCATTACCCTAATATAGGATATCTATTAATGAATATTCTGTATGACTTAGAAACATTCAGGATTATTTAAGGACAGTTTATAAAGCAGAGGAGAATTAGGTTTTCTAACACCTCCTGTTCTGAGAATTCCTTTGGCTTTTGCTTTCTTTTTGAGTACTCTGTGAAAGAATCCTCCTCCCTTCTACTTCTGAGACTTCATCTTATCTAGTCTTAAAGACTTTTAAGAAGTCACAATGCTTCAATGATCAGTTCTCACACCTTCTCTCCTCTTTTTCTCATCCTTATGTGTTCAAGTACCTTCTATATATGGCAAGAAGGAACCCAAAATGTATGTAATAAACTTGAATGTTTCCTCTGAATTTTAGAGTCATATTAAATCATATACCCCACCTCCATTTAAATGTGTAATAAAATAAATTCTTAAGTTCCTGCCCCCCCAACCCACCCACCAACTACCATCACAACCAAATTTTTTCTTTCTGCATAACTGGCAATTTTAATAAATAGCAACTTTGTTCTTCAAGTTGTCAGGCCAAACTTTAGGAGCCATTCTTAACTTCATTTGTATTTTGCCTCACATACAGACATATCTTATTTTACTGTGCTTAACTTGATTAGGTCTAAAAGATACTGTCTTCTTCACAAATTGAAGGTTTTAGCAACCCTGCATTGAGAGAGTATCAGTTGAATGCAGTCACTCAGTCGTGTCCAACTCTTTGAGACCCCATGGACTGCAGCATGCGAGGCCTCCCTGTCCATCACCAACCCCCGGAGAGAGTATATGGTGCCATTTTTCTAACGTTTGCCTACCTCAAGTCTCAGTGTCACATTTTGGTAATTCTAGCAATATTTCAAGCTTTTTTACTACTATTATATTTGTTATGGTGATATGTGATCAGTGATCTTTGATATTACTATTGCTAAAAGATTACAGTTGCTGAAGGCTCAGATGATGGCTAGTACATTTTAACAAAAAAGTATTTTAAAATTAATGTTTGTACATTGTTTTTTTAGACATAATGCCATAGTGCACACCTAACAGACTACAGTAGAGTATAAACATAACTATCACATATACTGGAAAACCGAAAAAATTGACTTTTTTATTGCAACATTCACATTACTCCAGTGGTGCAGTATCTCTGTATAGGCATCCTAATTGATTTCTGTCTTCCTATATTCTGCTTCTGCCATCACAACTGTCTCCACAAAATGCAAGAGTCATCCTAACATAAATAATATAATCTCACTTCTCTGCTTAAAACTGTTCAAGTTTTCCATTTCTTTATAGTGGTTCTAAGGACCTATTCAATGGAGACTGCCACTACCTCTTTAGTATTTTTCTCTGTGCCATCCTTCATCCACTCCAGTCCAGTATTACTGGTCTATTTTCTGCTTCTTGACCTCACCCAGCAGGCTCCTGCCTCATATCTTTGAACTCCATTTCCTTCTGTCTGTAATGCTTTTCCCACTGATGTTTGTACAGTTTCTTTCCCCATTTATGTGCAGTCTTTTACGAATTCTGTGTTTTCAATATCTTCATTTACCATCCTCGATAACAATAATAATGAGTTTATTATGAGATTATGATGATAACAATAGCAACATTTTTTGTGTAGTAACATCACTATGGATTAGGCCATTTCTAAGTATTTCATGAATTTCAATGTTAAGTAACATACCTTATGGGCTTCCCTAGTGGCCCCGCAGTAAAGAAATTGTTTGTAATGCAGGACCTGCAGGAGATGCATGTTTGATACCTGGCTTAGGAAGATTCCCTGGAGGAGGACATGACAACCCACTCCAGTATTCTTGCCTGGAGAATTCCATGGAGAGAGGAGCCTGGTAGGCTATATTCCACTGGGTTGCAAAGAGTCAGACACAACTGAAGTGACTCATGCACACACACACACACACACACACACACACACACACACACACACTCCTTAGGTAGCATCTAGGCATTCAATGGTTGAGGCACTCAATGAGTGAAATAAAACCAAGTTTTATAAAACATAATATTACTGGTGTGGATTATTTAAATGAACTACCAATTTATTGCAGTTATTTTTCCAAAGAAATGCTTTTATGAATCTAACTTTTCCTCAAAATTCCCTTTTTAACACAGTGGTATCACTAGAAGACATTTAAATATCTGTTGAATGAAAAAAAAATTTTGAAAATGAACAAATTCATGTTTTGTTAGTGTAATTATTATACACGCGTTTTAAGTATGTCTGTTAGTTGGATTTCCAGACTTGGTGATTGATAGATGTTTTGTGGATGTATATTCTTCCCATTAGAGATTTTAGTAAAGTAATAGAATAAGGATGTATTTTGGAAATATTATGATTTAGTGTAAACTCTAGTAAACATTTGAGGCATTTGATGAATATATATATATATATAAATATATAAATATATATATAAATATATAAATTAACTGAGGTAACTTTGCCTTATAGCATTGTATATTTCATGCATAGATTATTTCTACATCTGTATACACTACAGTATGCCCCACACCAAAAATCTAGTTTTCGTCTGTCACCATACAGTTGACCCCATTTATTCATTTTGCCTTCCCTGCAACTCACTTCCCATATGGTAGCCATTAATCTGTTCTCTGTATCTATGCCTTTGTTTCACTTGCTCATTTCTTTTTCTCAATATTCCACATATGAATTAAACCATACAGTGTTTGTCTTCCTCCATATGACATATTTGACTTACATAATACCTACCCTCAAGATTCATCCATGTTATCACAAATGGCATTATACCATCTTTGTGTGGATAAGTAGTATTCCACTGTGTGTGTATCTGTGTGTGTGTGTGTGTGTGTGTGTGTGTATGTATGAGTGGCATCTTCTTATCATTCATCTGTTAATGGAAACACTCTATATTTAGGGAGAAACTCTAGGTAAAGATACACATTGAAATTCTTATTTTTTCTTTTTTGCTCAACATAAATATCATGCAGAAATTGATGGTGGGAACAAAATTTGATTCATTTTTTCTCTCATCTAAATATTAGGGCAAATGTTTTTATTATCGTTTACCTTTCTATGTATTGATCTATATGCATATTATCTATGTATATGTACACAGTGATAGAGGAATCAATAGCAACCCTATTAAAGCTATATTTATATTTTTTAACTACAAAGATAGAGGTTTTATTAAAAGAAAACTGTGCTGTGTAAAATCCATCTTATTGGAATAGCAATGTACTGAGCACTAAGAAAATTTGGGGTTATATGGAAAAGATTTAATGGAATAAAGTTTATAGAATGAAAGATTAATTATAAAGGTAGACAAGGAACTTTTAATTTAAAATATAGTTATACCAATCTACTTTTGAATATAACTAACTTTAACATTTGCAGTTGAATATAATTTAGAAAGTCATAATTTAAAGCTACAGCTTAATATTTGATTCATAAGGCACTTTAGCTAATGTTTGTTCATCACCTACTTGCTGTTCAGTGAACAGCTGTATGGAGCTTATTAAAATTCAGAATTCAAGACTACTCCTACTATGCATAATATTATGGACAAAAACAATATGGAGTAATCCAAATGAGCCAGTAAATGTGAAGCAGCAAAAACTCACTTAGAAGAAGCATTTTAATACCACTTAATTATTATAATCAAATTCTAAATAATTTAATAGAAGAAATCACTATGAATCCAGTCATTTTTCATCAGTACATGAAACAATCAAATAAGTTTAAGTATAAAGATTTTCTTAGAAAATTCTACCTGATCATAATTTCAAAATTGTCATCTCCTCATGTTTCATCTCCTAACATGGCATGGGTCGTAGTAGTGCATCCATTGGATCCTTTGAGGGAGGTCACCACTATCTTCAATACCTCCACCATAGTTTGGCCCCAGGTAAAGAGCAGGAAGGGAACACAGTCCACCCATCAACAGAAAATTGCATTAAAGATTTACTGAGCATGGCCCCGCCCATCAGAACAAGATCCAGTTTCCCCCTCAGTCAGTCTATTCCATCAGGAAGCTTCCATAAGCCTCTTATCCTTTTCCAGACAGACTGAAAACCACAGTCACAGAAAACTAACCAATCTAATCACATGGATGACAGCATTTTTGTCTAACTCAATGAAACTATGAGCCATGTCCTCTAGGGCTACCCAAGATGGACAGGTCATGGTGGAGAGTTTTGACAAAATGTGGTCCACTGGAGAAGGGAATGGCAAACCACTTCAGTATTCCTGCCTTGAGAACCCCATAAACAGTATGAAAAGGCAAAAAGATATGATGGAAAGATGAACTCCTGAGGTTGGTAGGTGCCCAGTATACTACTGGAGATCAATGGAGAAATAACTCCAGAAAGAATGAAGAGACGGCACCAAAGCAAAAACAACACCCAGCTGTGGATGTGACTGGTGATAGAAGAGAAGTCCAATGATGAAAAGAGCAATATTGCATAGGAACCTGGAATGTTAGGTCCATGTATCAAGGTAAATTGGAAGTGGTCAAACAGCTGATGGCAAGAGTGAACATCGCCATTTTAGGAATCAGCGAACTAAAATGGACTGGAATGGGTGAATTTAACACAGACGACCATTATATTTACTACTGTGGGCAAGAATCCCTTAGAAGAAATGGAATGGCCATCATAGCTAACAAAAGAGTCCGAAACGCACTATTTGGATACAGTCTCAAAAACGAAAGAATGATCTCTGTTCGTTTCCAAAGCAAACCATTCAATATCACGGTAATCCAAGTCTATGCCCCGACCAGTAATGCTGAAGAAGCTAAAGTTGAAAGGTTCTATGAAGACCTACAAGACCTTCTAGAACTAACACCTAAAAAGATGTCCTTTTCATTATAGGGGACTGGAATGCAAAAGTAGGAAGTCAAGAAACACCTGGAGTAACAGGCAAATTTGGTCTTGGAGCACAGAATGAAGCAGGGCAAAGGCTAATAGAGTTCTGCCAAGAGAACGCACTGATCATAGGAAACACCCTCTTCCAACAACACAAGAGAAGATTCTACACATGGACATCACCAGATGGTCAACACTGAAATCAGATTGATTATATTCTTTGCAGCCAAAGATGGAGATATTCTATACAGTCAGCAAAAACAAGACCGGCAGCTGACTGTAGCCCAGATCATGAACTCCTTATAGCCAAATTCAGACTTAAATTGAAGAAAGTATGGAAAACCACTAGACCATTCATGTATGACCTAAATCAAATCCTTAATGATTATACAGTGGAAGTGAGAAATAGATTTAAGGGACTAGATCTGATAGACAGAGTGCTTGATGAACTATGGACGGAGGTTTATGACAGTGTACAGGAGACATGGAGCAAGACCATCCCCAAGAAAAAGAAATGCAAAAAGAAAAAATGGCTGTCTGAAGAGGCCTAACAAATAGCTGTGAAAAGAAGAGAAGCAAAAAGCAAAGGAGCAAAGGAAAGATATACCCATTTGAATGCAGAGTTCCAAAGAATAGCAAGGAGAGATAAGAAAGCCTTTCTTAGTGATCAGTGCAAAGAAATAGAGGAAAACAGCAGAATGGGAATGACTAGAGATATCTTCGAGAAAATTAGAGATACAAAGGGAATATTTCATGCAAAAATGGGCTCAGTAAAGGACAGAAATGGTAGGGACCTTAGAGAAGCAGAAGATATTAAGAAGAGGTGGCAGGAATACACAGAAGAACTGTACAAAAAAGATCTTCGTGACCCAGATAATCACGATGGTGTGATCACTCACCTAGAGCCAGACATCCTGGAATGTGAAGTCAAGTGATCTTTAGGAAGCATCACTATGAACAAACCTAGTAGAGGTGATGGAATTCCAGATGAGCTATTTCAAATCCTAAAAGATGATGCTGTGAAAGTGCTGCACTCAGCATACCAGCAAATTTTAAAATATCAGCGGTGGCCACAGGACTGGAAAAGGTCAATTTTCATTCCAATCCCAAAGAAAAGCAATGTCAAAGAATGCTCAAACTACCACACAATTGCACTCATTTCATATGCTAGCAAAGTAATGCTCAAAATTCTCCAAGCCAGGCTTCAACAATACGTAAACTGTGATGTTCCGTTCAAGCTGGTTTTAGGAAAGGCGGAGGAATTAGAGATCAAATTGTCAGCATCTGCTGGATCATGGAAAAAGCAAGAGATTTCCAGGAAAACATCTATTTCTGCTTTATTGACTATGCCAAAGCCTTTGACTGTGTGGATCCCAATCAGTTCAGTTACGACTGGGATGCGAACTCCTGACTTCCAGACCCTAGCCTGCCTGCCTGTCTAACTGCTAAATAAACTGTTGAAAATCCTTTAAGAGACGGGAATACCAGACCACCTGACATGCCTCTTGAGAAGTCTGTATAGAGGTCAGGAAACAACAATTAGAACTGTACTCGGTACAAAAGATTGGTTCCAAATAGGAAAAGGAGTATGTCAAGGCTGTATACTGTCACCCTGCTTATTTAACTTATATACAGAGTATATCATGGGAAACAGTTGGGCTGGATGTAGCACAAGCTGGATCAAGATTCCTGGGAGAAATATTGATAATCGCAGATATGCAGATGATACTACCCTTATGGCAGAAAGTGAAGAAGTAAAGAGCCTTTTGATGAAAGTGAAAGAAGAGAGTGAAAAAGTTGGCTTAAAGCTCAACATTCTAAATGTTGATCATTCTAAATGATCTTAGCTGGCTGAAGCTCAACTAAGATCATGGCATCTGATACCATAACTTCATGGGAAATAGATGGGGAAACAGTGGAAACAGTGTTTTTTTTCAGTGTATTTTTTTCATCTCCAAAATCAGTGCAGATGGTCACTGAAGGCATGAAATAGATCCTTGCTCCATGGAAGGAAACTTATGACCAGCCTAGACAGCATATTAAAAAGCAGAGATATTACTTTGCCAACAAAGGTCCAACTAGTCAAGGCTATGTTTTTTCCAGTAGTCATTTGCAGATGTGAGTATTGGACTATAAGGAAAGCTGAACGCTGAAGACCTGATGTTTTTGAACTGTGATGTTGAAGACTCTTGAGAGTCCCTTGGACTGCAAGGAGATCCAACCAGTCCACTCTAAGGAAAATCAGTCCTGAATGTTCATTGTAAAGACTAATGTTGAAACTGAAACTCCAATACTTTGGCCAACTTATGCCAAGAACTGATTCTTTTGCAAATACCCTGATGCTGGTAAAGATTGAAGGCTGGAGGAGAAGTGGACGACAGAGGATGAGAAGGTTGGATGGCATCACTGTCTCAATGAATATGAGTATGAGTCAACTCTGGGTGTTAGTGATGAACAGGGAAGCCTGGCCTGCTGCAGTTCATGAGGTCGCAGGTAGCCAGACACAGTGATTGACTGAACTGAACTGAATGTTTCATATTCCATTTGTTTGAATTTATAGTTGCTTACTACATACAGAGGCATGACACCAAGTAATATATTTGAATACAGTGCTATATATAAAATATTTTGTTTGTATTTGTTATTTACTCTATGATGATGGTCTTATTTTGCAAAGCTTTCTTTTCTTATAAACCTAATTTTTGATAAGTCAAAAAGGTGCTTTTATGACTGAGATATTTTTAAATGACATTAGAAACATCTGCAAATAAGTTCACAAGGTTATTGCAATGTATTAGACATATCTAAATATCAATTTCTTAGAGTTCAGAAAACTTTCTATGGGGAAATTCAAATTTCTTAAAATGTACATCAACAGATTCAGCACCCTGAATTTTTCAACTAACTCTTAATGTTTTTGATATTCATAAGATAGATAATTTACCACCAAAAAAAAAAAAAAAGCATGCAGCTTAAATGGTATGAAGCCCAATAAGAGTGAGTATAGCTCCAAAAATAGACCTAGAAAAGTAAAAGGATACAATCTTCAATGTAGAATGCAATTTGAGATTGGGAAAATTATGAGAAATAGAAAAGATCTAACATATAAATATTTTCCCTTATAAACTTAAACTATGTTGCTGTAAATAACACTAAGATGGTGGGAGTATGGATAAGTGTGGCAGAACAGGAAGATCCTGAGTTCACTACCTCTCATTGGCACACCAAAATTACAATTACTTACAGAGCAACTATTTCTGAGAATGACCTGAATTCTAGCAGATGAGATTTTCTACAACTGAAGATATAACAAAGGAGCCACAACAAAAATGGAGGGGGAAGGGGGAGAGACATATTCTAGTTAGGACCCACAGCCCAGCACAGAAATCTACAAGCTGGTAGAAAATCACAACCACAGTGGTCTTCACTTAGGAGCAAGGAGTCTGACCCTCACATCAGTCTCCCCAGCATGAAAGTCTTGCACTGGAAAATGAACTTCCAAAACATCTTGCTTTAAAAACCACCAAAACTTAGATTGTGGAGAACCAGAGAGCATAGGAAACCTAGATTTCTCTCTTAAAGGGGCATGCAAAATCTCACTCCAAGTTGCAGCACAGAGGTAGCAGTTTGGGAAACTTTGAGGTAGATCCAGTTGTGACTCAGTCAATAAAGAATTTACCTGTAATGTAGGAGACTGCCAGCAATGCAGGAGACATGGGTTGGATCCTTGGGTTGGGAAGATCTTTTGGAGAAGGAAACGACAACCCTCTCCAGTATTCTTGCCTAGGAAGTCCCATGGACAAAGGAGCCTGGTGGGCAACAGTTCATAGGATTGCAGAGTCTGATATGATTTAGTGACTAAACCACCCACCAGAAGAGGCAGGAGACAGCTGGGATTCCCCAACTCCTGGGGACTGAGACACTGATGGCTGCCATTTGTGTAATCTTGTTCTATCATGTAGATACCAGTATTGCTGTGTACCATTTTGCAACCTTCCTTGAAAGCCTATTAATGCTAGAGACTGCCCTACCCAATCAGTACACTTGCAACAATTGCATGCCACTGAGCCTCTCAGTAATTTGTACTAATTTGTACTAAGTGAATGTACTCCATTCACCAGCATGCTCACAACAATCACACAGTGTACAGCCAGTTAGCAATGTCAGTGGTCTGTTCTGCCTAGCTGCCTACCAGTAGGAGTTGTGCAACCAGCACACCAGAATGCTACCTGAAACTATTATGCCTACAGCAACCACACAAAACAAGGCCTTGCAGCCAGCCAGGCTAAGGTCTGCGCCTGAATATCAGCACTTCTGTCATAGCTGGCTCCATCACAATAGAAAGGTACAAGCAACCCACATAGAGAACATCCCTGAAGCATTTGGCTCGCTGGGCAGAGAGGAACATGCTGCTAGACAGCACAGGAAATCTCCTACGTAAGTCCATTCCTCCAAGCTTGGGAGAATCACTAAATACAATGAAGTAAACAGAGAATTAGGCAAATCGAGGAAACAATTTTCATTATGTTGAAAACTGAAAGAACAAGACAAAAATCCCAGAAAAAAACCTCAATGAAATGGAAATAAGCATTCTACTAGACAAAGAATTCAAGGTAAAATCATGAAAATGCTCATGGAACTTGGGACAAGAAGAGATGAACAGCATGAGAAATTCAACAAAGAGTTAAAATATATAAAAAAAGAATTAATCAGAGCTGAAGAACACAATAACAATGCAAAAATATGCTAAACAGAATCAGCAGTTGACCAGATGAAATAGCAGTATGAATGAGCAATCTGGAAGATAGAGTCCTAGAAATTACACATATTTAATAGGAAAAAAAGTATTAATAAAAATAAGGATAGTTTAAGCTGCCTCTGTGATAACATCGAATGTACTATTTGCATTATGAGAGTCTTAAAATGAAGAGAGGAATAAAGAAACAGAGAATTTATTTGAAAAGCTAATAGGTGAAATATTCTGTAACCTGGGGAAGGAAACATATATATAGGTCCAAAAAGTGCAGAGAATCCTAGACAAGATGAACTCAAATGGTCTACACCAAGATACATTAATCTTAAGAGGATAACATTTGAACATAGAGAATCTTAAAAGCAGCAAAAGAAAAAAATTAGTTACATACAGGGGAACTCCTATAAGGCTATCTGCTGACTTTTCTACAAGAAATTTGTAGTCCAGAAGAGAGTGTGTCAAGAAAGAAGTCAAGGAGAAAATTTTTAAAAATACATTGATACAAATGAAAACAGAAATACAACCTACCAAAATCAATGGGATGCAAAAAAAGAAATTCTAAGAGGGGAGTTCATAGTGATGAAAGTGTCTTTCAATGAAAATATCAAATAAATAGTCTAATATTATAAGTAAAATAAAAATTGAAGCCAAAATACAGGAGGAAAAAATAATGATCAGAGGGAAATAAATGAAAGAGACTAAAGAAAATAGAAAAGTTAAAGAAAACTAAGAGCTGCTTCTTTGAAGGATATACAAAATTAATAAATTTTAGCTATGTTTATCAAGAAAAATAGAAAGAAGGCCCAAATATATAAAATTAAAAATGAAAGATGAAAAGAGAACTGTTAACACTGAAATATAAAGAATCACAAGAGATTACTACAAAAAATTTGTACACCAAAAAATTAGACAGCTTGGAAGAAATTAAGAAATCTATATAAATATAAAATTTTATAAGACTGAATTGTGAAGAAATAGAAAATCTTAATAGAAATAATATTAGTAATGGATTTGAATCACTAACTAAAAAAACAAACAAACAAAAAAACAACGTTCAACTAACAAAAGTCTAAGACCAGATGGCTCACAGGTGAATTCTAGCAAACATTTCAAGAAGAGTTAATACCTATACTCCTCAAACTATTTTAAAAATTGAAAAGAAAGGATGACTCCAAATTTGTTCTGTGAGGCTAGTGTTAACCTAAAACCAAAGCCAAACCTCCCACAATGAGAATATTATAGGTCAATATCCCTGATGAGTGTAGATGAAAAAATCATCAACAAAAAGGCAGAGGAACCAGAGATCAAATTGCCAACATCCGCTGGATCATCAAAAAAGCAAGAGAGTTCCAGAAAAACATCTATTTCTGTTTTACTGACTATGCCAAAGCCTTTGACTGTGTGGATCACAATAAACTGTGGAAAATTCTGAAAGAGATGGGAATACCAGACCACCTGACCTGCCTCTTGAGAAACCTTGAGAACTGGACACGGAACAACAGACTGGTTCCAAATAGGAAAAGGAGTACGTCAAGCCTGTATATTGTCACCCTGCTTATTTAACTTCTATGCAGAGTACATCATGAGAAATGCTGGGCTGGAAGAAACACAAGCTAGAATCAAGATTGCCGGGAGAAATATCAATCACCTCAGATATGCAGATGACACCACCCTTATGGCAGAAAGTGAGGAGGAACTAAAAAGCCTCTTGATGAAAGTGAAAGAGGAGAGTGAAAATGTTGGCTTAAAGCTCAACATTCAGAAAACTAAGATCATGGCATCTGGTCCCATCACTTCACAGGAAATAGATGGGGAAACAGTGGGAACAGTGTCAGACTTTATTTTTGGGGGCTCCAAAATCACTGCAGATGGTGACTGTAGCCAGGAAATTAAAAGACGCTTGCTCCTTGGGAGGAAAGTTATGACCAACCTAGATGGCATATTCAAAAGCAGAGACATTACTTTGCCAACAAATGTCCGTCTAGTCAAAGCTATGGTTTTTCCAGTAGTCATGTATGGATGTGAGAGTTGGACTGTGAAGAAAGCTGAGCGCCGAAGAACTGATGCTTTTGAACTGTGATGTTGGAGAATATTCTTCAGAGTCCCTTGGACTGCAAGGATATTCAACCAGTCCATTCTAAAGCAGATCAGTCCTGGGTATACTTTGGAAGGACTGATGCTAACGCTGAAACTCCAATACTTTAGCCACCTCACGTGAAGAGTTGACTCATTGGAAAATTTTCTGATGCTGGGAGGGATTAGGGGAAGAAGAGAAGGGGATGACAGAGGATGAGATGGCTGGATGGCATCACTGACTCGATGGATATGAGTTTAAGTAAACTCTGGGAGTTGGTGATGGACAGGGAGGCCTGGCGTGCTGCAGTTCATGGGGTTGCAAACAGTCAGACACGACTGAGTGACTGAACTGAACTGAAATTCAAAATATATTAAAGGAAGCAAACATTCTAGTGGAATTTTCCCCTAAGAGGCAAAGATGATTCAGTGTCTGTAAGTCAATTAATGTTATATAACACATTTATAAAACTAAAGATAAAATGATGTGATTGTCTAACCATGAAAAGGGAAAACATTTGACATAATTTGACATGCATTTCTAATAAAAGCTCTCAACAAATTAGGGCTAAAGAAAATTTACCTCAACATAATGAATCCATATATAACAAACCAATAGCTAACATTATAATCAATGTAGAAAAAAGATCAGCAACAAGACAAGGATATTCATTCTTACCAGTTTTACTCAACATAGTATTAGAAGTCCTAGTCACTGCAATTAAACAAGAAAAATGCAATAAAAGGTGTCCAGGTTGGAAAGAAAGAAGTACAACTGTCACTATTTGCAGGTAATATGATATTACTGATACACACACACACACACACACACACACACACACATTTGTATATATTGAACCATAAAGATTCTTCCAAAAAGCTATTAGAGCTAATAGATGAATTCAGTAAAGTTGCAGGATATAAAATTAATATAAAGAAACCTGTTACATTTTTACACATATAGAACTTTCAGAAAGAGAAAGCAAGAAAACAATTCCATTTATAATTGTGCCAAAAAGAATAAAATACCAAGGAATATATTTAACTAGGAAGTGAAAGACTTGTACACTGAAAACAGTAAGACATTAATGAAATAAATTGTAGATAACACAAGTATATTGAGAGATATACCATGCTAATGAATTGGAAAAATTAATGTGGTTTAAATGTTCATACTATACAATTTAAAATTACAGTGCAATCCCTATCAAAATGCCTGTTGTATTTTTCACAGAATTAGAAAAAATAATCCTAAAATTTGTATGGAAGCACAAAAGACCCTGAATGGCCAAGGCTATCTTAAGAATAGTAAAGCTGGATATATCATACTCCCTGATTTGTAACTATGCCACACTTATAGAAATTATAGTAATTAAAACAGAATGGTACTGGCAAAAATGACATATACATAGATCAGTGCAACAGAATATAAAGCCCAGAAATAAATCCACGCTTGTAAGTTTAATTAATTCATGACAAAGTAGGAAAAAATATATGGTGAAGAAAAGACATTCTATTCAATATATAAATAATTTTGAGAAACAGGACAGATAAATGCAAAAGAATGAGACTGGACCGCTTGATTACACCATATTTGAAAAAAAAAAAAAAACCTCATAATGGTTTAGAGACTTACATGTAACACCTGAAACCATAAACTACTAGAAGAGAACATAGGCAGTAAACTCTGTAACAGTCTTCGCAATGTATTTTTTGGTATATTCTCTCTTCAGGTGAGACAACAAAAGCAAGAATAAATGAGTAGCACTACATGAACTAAAAAGCTTTTTGCATAGCAAAGGAAATTATCAACCAAATGAAAAGGTGGCCTACTAAATGGGAAAATATATTCGCAAATGAAATATCCAATATGTGGTTAATACCCAAATATACAAAGAACTCATATAACTCAATATCAAGAAAATCTAATTTTAAAAATAGGCAGAGGACATGATTAATTTTTTTCTCTAAAGACGTATAGATGACCAATGCACACATAGAAAAAGATGCTTAATGTAACAAATTAACTATAAAGGAAATGCAAATCAAAACCTCAATGAGATATTACTTCACATTTGTAACAATGGCAATTATCGAAAAGACAACAGATAATTTTTAGCGAGTTTGTGGAGAATAAGAAACACTTGCTTTTGGTGGGAATGTAAATCAGTGTAGCTACAGTGGAAAATGATATAGAAATTCCTCAAAATATTAAAAATCATATGATTCTACAATTCCACTTCTGAGTATCTACGCCAAGAAAATGAAAACACTAATTTGAATTCACTTCTGTGTTCATCACACTATTATTTACAGTGCCCAAGATATGGAAGCAACCTAAGTGTTCATCAATAGATGAATAGATAAAAAAGAAATGGTATAAACATAGACACGCACAAGTGAATATTACTTAGCCATAAGAAAGAATGAAACCTTGCCATTCGTGACAGTGTGGATGGGTTTAGACGGTATTGTGCTACACAAAATAAATCAGGCAGAGAAAGACAAAGACCATATTATTTCCCTGTACGTGAAGTCTAAAAATACAAAACAAATGAAAAAAAACAAAACAGACAGACTCAGAGATTCAGAGAACAAACTGGCTGTTGCCAGGGAGGAATGGGTGGGGGAATGAACATAATATGGAAGACTTACAACCTACAAGTAATGCAATGAATAAGATGTGATAATATTATGTACAGCATAAGGAACATAGTCAACAATATTGTAATAGCTTCATATGGTGACACATGGTTAGTAAACTTATGCTGCTGCTAAGTCGCTTCAGTCGTGTCCAACTCTGTGCAACCCCATAGACGGCTGCCCACCAGGCTTCTGCATCCTTGGGATTCTCCAGGCAAGAACACTGGAATGGGTTGCCATTTCGTTCTCCAATGCATGAAAGTGAAAAGTGACAGTGAAGTTACTCAGTTCTGTCCGACTCTTAGCGACTCCATGGACTGTAGCCTACCAGGCTCCTCCGTTCATGGGGTTTTCCAGGCAAGAGTTACTGGAGTGAGGTGCCATTGCCTTCTTCATAGTAAACTTATAGTGGTGATCATTTCATAATGATGAACATTAGTATAGAAATACTGAACCACTATGTTGTATACCTAAAACTAATATTGTATTTCAACTATAATTCAATAAAAAATAAAATGACTCTAGAACAAAAACATTATTTGAAAACAAATTTTAAACCCTGGTCACTTGTCTAATTCAAGTAAAGAAGGGAACTCATGTATTATGTATGACTTTAAAATGCACGTTTCCTTTTTCCATCTACAATTAGGATCTCTTTCAAATATACCTTTTGCATTCCTTTTACTGTGGCCATTATTCATCCAAATGTATCTATATAGGGGACAACTTCCTAAAATGTATAATTACAGTGGTCATACCTTAGGGGCTATACTTGAACTGAAAATGAATTTCTAATAAATCGGAGTTGGAAGGTGAAGGGATTCTAACCTTTTATAATGCACGGTAATCCCTCCCTTCTTTTCTGCCTCCTGTCTTTTTGTTCCTTCCTCCTTGCTTCCCTTTCTTATTTCCTTCTTTCTATCCTTCTATCATTTCTCCTTTCTCTCTGTCATCACATTTGTTTCTCATATACCCTCTCTGCTTTCCTTTTCCATTTTTAAGGATTCCTATTGAATTGAATTGGCCCACTTAAATAATAAAACATTTTTAAAATCAGCTTAATTCTACTTTTCCATATAACATTGCATTCACATATTCCAGACAACTTTGGCAGGGATGGGAGCATTCTGCCTACCACAATAACACCACGTTATGCATATTTTTCATATACTACTTCTCTACCTATCCCTATGTGCTATAGAGTTGAATGAAGGCATTTTGTAGAACCAAGAAGATGAGATTTTTATTCATTTCATATTTTATACAATTTTTAAAGATTGCTTTCCATTTATAATTATTACAAAATATTGGCTATCTTCCTTCATATTGCACAGCATATTCTTCAGCCTGTCCTACAACCAGTACTTTATACCTCCCACTCCCCAACTCCTATATTGCCCATACCCTCTCAACACTGGCAACCAGTAGTTTGTTGTCTATATCTGAGTCTGCTTCTTTTCTATTATATCCAATAGTTTGTTGTATTTTTGTAGATTACACATATAAGTGATATCACACGGTATTTGTTTTTCTCTGTCTAGTATCACTTAGCATTATGCCCATCAAGTCCATCCATGTTGCTGCAAATGGCAAAATTGTGTGTGTGTGTGTGTGTGTGTATTACGTCTTCTTTATCTATTCGTTTGTTGATGGACCTTTAAGTTGATTTTATGCTTTGGCAATTGCAAATAATGCTGCTATGAACATTCAGTTCAGTTCAGTTCAGTCGCTCAGTCATGTCCGACTCTTTGCGACCCCATGAATCACAGTATGCCAGGCTTCCCTGTCCATCACCAACTCCCAGAGTTCACTCAGACTTACGTCCATCGAGTCAGCGATGTCATCCAGCCATCTCATCCTCGGTCGTTCCCTTCTCCTCCTGCCCCCAATCCCTCCCAGCATCAAAGTCTTTTCCAATGAGTCAACTTTTTGCATGAGGTGGCCAAAGTACTGGAGTTTCAGCTTCAGCATCATTCCTTCCAAAGAAATCCCAGGGCTGATCTCCTTCAGAATGGACTGGTTGGATCTCTTTGCAGTCCAAGGGACTCTCAAGAGTCTTCTCCAACACTACAGTTCAAACGCATCAATTCTTCGGCACTCAGCCTTCTTCACAGCCTAACTCTCACATCCATACATGACTACTGGAAAAACCATAGCCTTGACTAGACGGACCTTAGTCGGCAAAGTAATGTCTCTGCTTTTGAATATACTGTCTAGGTTGGTCATAACTTTTCTTCCAAGGAGTAAGCATCTTTTAATTTCATGGCTACAGTCAGCATCTGCTGTGATTTTGCAGCCCCAAAAAATAAAGTCTGACTTGTATTCCTGTGATATTGAGTGGTTTGCCTTGGAAACGAACAGAGATCATTCTGTCATTTTTAAGATTGCACCCAAGTACTGCATTTCGGACTCTTTTGTTGACCATGATGGCTACTCCATTTCTTCTGAGGGATTCCTGCCCACAGCAGTAGATATAATGGTCATCTGAGTTAAATTCACCCATTCCAGTCCATTTTAGTTCGCTGATTCCTAGAATGTCGATGTTCACCCTTGCCATCTCTTGTTTGACCACTTCCAATTTGCCTTGATTCATAGACCTGACATTCCAGGTTCCTATGCAATATTGCTCTTTACAGCATCAGACCTTGCTTCTATCACCAGTCACATCCACAGCTGGGTATTGTTTTTGCTTTGGCTCCATCCCTTCATTCTTTCTGGAGTGTTTTCTCCACTGACCTCCAGTAGCATATTGGGCACCTAATGACCTGGGGAGTACCTCTTTCAGCATCCTATCATTCTGCCTTTTCATACTGTTCATGGCGTTCTCAAGGCAAGAATACTGAAGTGGTTTGCCATTCCCTTCTCCAGTGGACCACATTCTGTCAGACCTCTCCACCATGACCCTCCCATCTTGGGTTGCCCCACGTGCATGGGTTAGTTTCATTGAGTTAGACAAGGCTGTGGTCCTAGTGTGATTAGATTGACTAGATTTCTGTGAGTATGGTTTCAGTGTGTCTGCCCTCTGATGCCCTCTTGCAACACCTACCGTTTTACTTGGGTTTCTCTTACCTTGGGCGTGGGGTATCCCTTCATGGCTGTTCCAGCAAAGCACAGCCGCTGCTCCTTACTTTGGACGAGGGGTATCTCTTCCCGCCATCCTTCCTGACCTTCAGCATGGGATGGCTCCTCTAGGCCATCCTGCACCCGGGAAGCCACCACTCCTTGGACATGGGGTTGCTCCTCCCGGTCACTGCCCTGGCCTCAGGTATGGGGTTGCTCCTTCTGGCTGTTGCCCCTGGCCTCAGGCACCACCCCTGGCCTTGGACACAGGGTGGCTCCTCTCGGGTGCCAACCCTGGCCTCAGATGTGGGGTAGCTCCTCTAGACCGCCGCCCCTGACCTCTGACACAGGGTAGCTCCTCTCAGCCATTCCTGCGCTGTCGCAGCCTGGCACTCTAGGCCGCTGTCCCTGACCTTGGACATGGGGTGGATTCCTGTATCTTTTCCGGTTAATGTTTTTGTTTTTCGAGTAAAAGCTTTTAAGTGTAATTGGATTCCATTTGTTTATTTTTTATTTTATTTACTTCAGAAGATGGGTCAAAAATCTTGCTGCAATTTATACTTTATTTTAAAACACTTACTTACAAATTATTTAAAATGCATTTTTTTCATACACCTCACCCTCACCTCCCCTCTCCCCATGTTCATAAGTTTATTCTGTATGTCTGTTTCTCCAGTTCTGCCCTATAAATAAATTATTCAGTATCATTCTTCTAGAGAATTTAGTGCTTTAATACAGATTCTATTTTCTTGGCTTATAAAATAAATTATTTGTGAGATGTTAAGTCCTCTTTTGATGTGTCATTGGCCTTAAAAAGCTAAATCACCACTAAAAATGAAAAGATAGAAACCAACTATTAAGTCTGAAGTCACACTTTCCTGAATTGACTGGTGTTGATGACAGGTGCATTACATACATTGTTTGGCCAAGACAAGTATCCTAGAACTTTAGTCATGTGTGTGTGCTAAGTTGCTTCAGTATAGTCCAACTATGTGTGACACTATGAATTGTAGTCTGCCAGGCTCCTCTGTCTGGGATTCTCCAGGTGAGAATATTGGAGTGGATTGCCATGCCCTCCTCCAGGGTATCTTCCCAACTCAGGGATCGAACTCGCATCACT
Organism: Capricornis sumatraensis; assembly: GCF_032405125.1. Lineage (NCBI taxonomy): Eukaryota > Metazoa > Chordata > Mammalia > Artiodactyla > Bovidae > Capricornis > Capricornis sumatraensis. The sequence continues at coordinate 173,337,716 of NC_091070.1, read as the reverse complement.
GATGTCTCCTAGCACCAGCAGGCAGGTACTTAACCACTAATGTCACCTGGAAAGCCCCAGAACTTAAGTCATAATATGTCTTCAAATATATATATTTATATATTTAATATAATAAATATTAATATATGATTAATTTAATTAATGCATATAATGTATTTACATAATATTATAAGTATGTTTTTAATAAATAACTTCTTTTTTAGATATTTATATTAGAAATGTGTTTATACAAAATTATGATTTTTTTCCTGGAATAATCAATATAATTTTTAATATAAATTTATTTATTTAATTGGATGTTAATTACTTTACAATATTGTATTGGTTTTGCCATACATCAAGATGAATGTGCCACGGGTGTACACATGTTCCCCATGCTGAACCCCCCTCCCACCTCCCTCCCCATACCATCCCTCTGGGTCATCCCAGTGCACCAGCCCCAAGCATCCTGTATACTGCATTGAACCTGGACTGGTGATTCATTTCATATATGATATTAGACATGTTTCAATGTCATTCTCCCAAATCATCCCACCCTCTCCCTCTCCCACAGAATCCAACAGACTGTTTCTATACATCTGTGTCTCTTTTGCTGTCTTGCATACAGGGTTATCTTTACCATCTTTCTACTGGGCATACACACTGAGAAAACCAGAATTGAAAGAGACATGTGTACCCCAATGTTTATTGCAGCACTGTTTATAATAGCTAGGACGTGGAAGCAACCTAGATGTCCATCAGCAGATGAATAGATAAGAAAGCTGTGGTACATATATACAATGGAGTATTACTCAGCCATTAAAAAGAATACATCTGAGTCAGTTCTAATGAGGTGGATGAAACTGAAGCCTATTATATAGAGTGAAGTAACCCAGAAAGAAATACATCAATATCATATTATTATTCTCAGACTTCTATTAAGATGTTTGAAGGAAAAGTACCGTATATTGATGCTTTTTGTATTCTCAATACTTAGAACATAGGTATTTTTAGGCCTTTAACATATTTAGATTGACTAGATCAGCATACTGGAGAAGGCAATGGCACCCCACTCCAGTACTCTTGCCTGGAAAATCCCGTGGACGGAGGAGCCTGGTAGGCTGCAGTCCATGGGGTCACTAAGAATTGGACACAACTGAGCTATTTCACTTTCACTTTTCACTCATGCATTGGAAAAGGAAATGGCAACCCACTACAGTGTTCTTGCCTGGGGAACCCCAGGGATGGTGGAGCCTGGTGGGCTGCTGTCTATAGGGTCGCACAGAGTCGGACATGACTAAAGCAACTTAGCAGCAGCGGCAGCAACAACAGATTAGCATATAAATGATAGTTAGATTTTTACCTCATTTTTATTGTTTTCTCCAAGGGAGGTTTTTTTGTCATCACATTTACCAAGGATAGGTCAAAATATAAAAGATTGAGAGATATGAAATATTTTAAGAATACCTTTTCAAATAGTACACAGAAGCCATTCTGAATCAGGGTTATCACACCAGGAAAGGAAAAATTATTCTTCGTACAGAGACTTCAGAAATGCAGTTGCCCTGGATGGGAGATAAGTAATTTCTAATTATCCCTGTCTATCAGCCACTGTTTCTATATATTTAAACTTATCAGATTATCTTGACAACTTCATTGTGTTTAAATGTGTCTTCTTTAAATCATAAATTGGTTTAAAGTTAATGGGTTAATGCAAATTCTACTGCAAAATATGCTTACACATTAATATGAAGTATTTTTAAATGCTAGAACTTATGGAAAAAAAGGTAAGAAATATGAGACAAATAGAGAAAGTTCTGAGTGAACTAAAAGTTAAATTACTTTCCAAACTCTGCTTGGTAGGCCAAACTCAATTATTAGGAAGTTACTAATTGTTATTCTGCAAAGAATTCAGTATTGGCCTTCCTTTTGCATTTGTTAACAAGCAGATAATGAACTAAACTTCTTATGAAGGAAAAAGTGATTCCTAATGTCTCATCTAGTGATTTAGAGTCCAGATTTAGCCCTTTCTTTGATTATGTTTTCAAAGACTAACATATTAAAAGGTGATGAGTATATAACCTTAAAATATTTGACTTTTTTCTGTGCTCATTTCTTAAAAATGGCCATAATTCATTTATTCTCCTGTTTCTCAAAATTAAAACTGTTTTTTTTTCCCACACTATAAAAGCAATAACACCAAAATGTAATTTAAACTCTAAAAAGAATTAAAAAGAAGATAAAAGAATCACCAAAAATTCTTTCATCCACTTTCAGATATTGTATTTTATGTACATAGAAATTATTAAATGACCATAATTTACATGATGCATGGAACAACACGCTGGTTCCAAATAGGAAAAGGAGTATGTCATGGCTCTATATTGTCACCCTGCTTATTTAACTTATATGCAGATGCATCACGAGAAATGCTGGGCTGGATGAGGCACAAGTTGAAATCAAGATTACTGGGAGAAGTATCAATAACCTCAGATATGCCGATGACACCACCCTTATGGCAGAAAGTGAAGAAGAACTAAAGACCTTTTTGATGAAAGTGAAAGAGAGTGGAAAAGTTGGCTTAAAGCTCAACATTCAGAAAACTAACATCATGACATCTAGTCCAATCACTTCATGACAAATAGACGGGGAAACAGTGGAAACAGTGGCAGACTTTATCTTTTTTGGTCTCCAAAATCACTGTGGATGGTGACTGTAGTCATGAAATAAAAAGATGCTTACTCCATGGAAGAAAAGATATGACCAACCTAGACAGCATATTCAAAAGCAGAGACATTACTTTGCCAACAAAGGTCCATCTAATCAAGGCTATGGTTTTTCCAGTGGTCATGTATGGATGTGAGAGCTGGACTATAAAGAAAACTGAGCACTGAAGAATTGATGCTTTTGAACTGTGGTGTTGGAGAAGACTCTTGAGAGTCCCTTGGACTGCAAAGAGATCCAACCAGTCTATTCTAAAGGAAATCAGTCCTGAATGTTCATTGGAAGGACTGATGTTAAAGCTGAAACTCCAATATTTTGGCCACCTGATGCAAAGGGGACGATGGGATAAGATAGTTGGATGGCATCACCGACTCAATGGACATGAGTTTGAGTCAACTCCGGAAGTTGGTGATGGACAGGGAGGCCTGGTGTGCTGCGGTCCAAGGTGTCATAAAGAGTCGGATGACACTGAGCGACTGAACTGAACTGAACTGTAACCTATTAATTTATGATTGTACAGGTATTTCAATGACAAAAACTGTATATTTACATTATGATCCATTGTTCTATATCAGCTTTTCCATTGGGTAGCAATAATATAACTTTTTTAACCAGCCTCCAACTGATGGACATTTAGATTGTTGTCAATACTGTTAATGATGTACAATCTTGAGAGATGCATACAACTAATAGTCACCCAGCTATGCATTTAGCATCAGTACATGAAAGTATAATTGACTGATTAAAGATATGCCATTCTATAATTTGAGTTTGCATTTGGACTTGTTGGTTTATCTATTTCATTACCCTGAGATAACCTAGGTTTGAATGTTTGTTTTACAACCTGCTAATTCTGTGATGCTGGATAGGTTCTTTAATCCTGTGTCTCAATTTACTTATCTGTAAAATGAGAATAATAATAGTACTTATGTCTTAGATTTGTGGTAAGAGTTAATTGTACTATCATTTCTTAGAACAACATCTGGAACATAGTAAATAAATGGATTATATTAGCTGTTATTATTATTACTTTGATTTGAGTAAAGGAAACATTAAAACATGTGTTTTGAGTTCTGCTGTAAATCTCATCAGTTTTGTTTCAAACCATACTTTGTGTGTGTGTTAGTTTCTCAGTCGTCCAAGTGTTTATGAACCCATGAACTGTAGTCTACCAGGCCTCTCTGTCCAGCCCCCCTGGCCCCTCTGTGCATGGAATTCCCCCAGACAAATACTGGAGTTGGTAGACATTCCGTTCTCCAAGGGATCTTCGTAACCCAGGGCTCGAACCAAGCCTTCCTGCATTGCATGTAGATTTTTTACCAACTGAGGCATCAGGAAAACCCCACTTTTTCTTATAAATCTGTAATTAATTTGTAATTTTATTTTCTTTTCCTCTCACTTATACAGGGATTATTTAGGAGATCATTTTCTAGAAGTTGACCTTTGTGGGTCATATTTTAATAACTAATTTAAAATTCATATATGTTAAAAATATTATCTATGAATTCTCTACTTGAGTAAGCTTTTTGTGGTCAAGTAGGTGATTTAATATTTATAATTGTTTCATGGATCTAAGGATGTATTACATTAATATAAGTATTCATTTTGTGAAAATATTTAAGCTTATTGATAGGGATTAGAATATTCAAACCCATTATAACTGTTCTATTTAAAAAATAAGATTTGTCAACATTGAGAAAGAGATGTGTTGAACCCTCCCAATTGCAATTATTTTTCAGAAATGAAATCATTACAAATTTATTTTACCCTATAATCTGTTAATGGATATTTAGGTTATTTCAACATCTTTGATAATAGTACTACAGTGAATGTGATGTAAGCATGCAATGGAATATTATTCAGGCTTAAAACGAGCAGAAACCTTTCCATATATAACAACTTAGAATAATCTGAATGACGTTGTGCTAAGTGAAATAAATGTTCACAAAAGGATAAATAACTCATGATTCTACTTATATGTGATATCTAAAATGATTAATAATAGAAAAAAAAGATAATAGAAACAAAATAGAATGATGATTGGCAGGGACTAGTAGAATAGGAAAATGAGCTGCTGTTCAGTTCAGTTCAGTTGCTCAGTCATGGCCGACTCTTTGTGACTCCATGAACCACAGCACGCCAGGCCTCCCTGTCCACCACCAACTTCCGGAATCCACCCAAACCCATGTCCATTAAGTCAGTGATGCCATCCAACCATCTCATCCTCCGTCACCCCTTCTCCTCCTGCCTTCAATCTTTCCCAGCATCAGGGTATTTTCAAGTGAGTCAGCTCCTCACATCAGGTGGACAAAGTATTGGAATTTCAGCTTCAATGTCAATCCTACCAATTAAGACCCAAGACTGATCTCCTTTAGAATGAACTGGTTGGATCTTCTTGAAGTCCAAGGGGTTCTCAGGAGTTTTCTCCAACACCACAGTTCAAAAGCATCAATTCTTCGGCACTCAGCTTTCTTTATAGTCCAACTCTCACATTCATACAAGACCCCTAGAAAAACCATAACCTTGACTAGACGGACCTTTGTTGGCAAAGTAATGTCTTTGTTTTTTAATATTCTGTCTAGGTTGGTCATAACTTTCCTTCCAAGGAGTAAGCATCTTTTTATTTCATGGCTGCAGTCACCATCTGCAGTGATTTTAGAGACCAAAAAAATTAAGTCTGCCACTGTTTCCACTATTTCCCCATCTATTTCCCATGAAGTAATGGGACCGGATGCCATGATCTTAGTTTTCTGAATGTTGAGCTTCAAGCTAACTTTTTCGCTCTCCCCTTTCACTTTCATCAAGAGGCTCTTTAGTTCTTCTACACTTTCTGCCATAAGGGTAGTGTCATCTACATATCTGAGGTTACTGATATTTCTCCCGGCAATCTTGATTCCAGCTTGTGCTTCTTCCAGCCCAGCGTTTCTCATGATGTACTCTGCATAGAAGTTAAATAAGCAGGATGACAATATACAATCTTGACAAACTCCTTTTCCTATTTGCAACCCGTATGTTGTTCCATGCCCAGTTCTAACGTTTGCTTCCTGACCTGCATACAGGTTTCTCAAGAGGCAGGTCAGGTGGTCTGGTGTTCCCATCTCTTTCAGAATTTTCCACAGTTTATTGTGATCCATACAGTCAAAGGCTTTGGCATAGTCAATAAAGCAGAAATAGATGTTTTTCTGGAATGCTCTTGCTTTTTTGATGATCTTTTTTATTTGATGACAGTACTGTATTGTGTGTTTCAAAATTTAAGAAATTAGATCTCATATTTGTATTCATATTCATATTCATATTCGGAGAAGGCAATGACTAGCCACTCCAGTACTCTTGCCTGGGGAAGCCTATGGCCGGAGGAGCCTGGTAGGCGGCAGTCCATAGGGTTGCTGGGAGTTGGACCTGACCGAGAGACTTCACTTTCACTTTTCACTTTCATGCTTTGGAGAAGGAAATGGCAATCTACTCCACTATTCTTGCCTGGAGAATCCCAGGGATGGGGGAGCCTTGTGGGTTGCCATCTATGTGGTCGCACTGAGTAGGACACGGCTGAAGCAACTTAGTAGCAGCAGCAGCGGACCTCATATTAAGTGTTCTTACCACAATAAAAAAATCTATTCAACGTTCATGTCTAAGAAATGTAGAATTTTGTTTCTGTTGGTGTTCAGTCACTCAGTCATGTTCAACTCTTTGCAACCCCATGGACTACAGCACACCAGACTTCCCTGTCCTTCACTATCTCCTGGAGCATGTTCAAACTCATGTCCATTGAGTCAGGGATGTCATCAGACCATCTCATCCTCTGTTGTCCCCTTCTCCTCCTGCCTTCAATCTTTCCCAGCATCAGAGTCTTTTCCAATGAGTCGGCTCTTCAAATAAAGTGGCCAAAGTATTGGAGAATATTGCATAATATTTTGAGTAAATATTAATGTTACTGAGTGTTTAAAAAGGAAAGCTTGTTTTAGGTACATATTCACTATCTTGTCCAATATTTGAAGTTTTAAGTCTATTATAGCTCTTCCATAAATTTAAACTTTTTGTCATAAACATAGTATTTTTTTCCCCTTGTTTTATGCTTTTGTACATAGATTCCACTATGCTGGCAATATTCCTAGGTCTTTTTTCTATTGTTTATTATTGTCTAGGAATTTTTTTTCCTGTCTTTTATTTCTCACTTATTTTTATTACTTTATTTCAATTTTTTGGTAAACAACATATGTGTATATTTTGTTTTTACCCATTCTAACAATTATCCTCTCTAATCAAGAAATACTGCATGCTTACATTTAGTATTATAAATGATATAATTGTTTTTATTACTTGCATTTCATTTTATGTTGGCTATTTATTTTACTTTGTTGTTCTCTTTTTCCTTTTTATTACTTTTCTGGGTTTATTAGACTTGTATTATTTCCCTTTCTGCCTTGATAATTGTATTCTACTATGCTTTTCAATATGGTGATGCTTATCTTTCCATTTCTAACAATCATAATTTAATATATCCTTTTTGCTTTATCATATTAATCAAACAAATGGCAATCCAAGATGAATGCTTTAGAAAACATTAACTTTTCTGATTCTGGTTTTTTTTTTTTTTGGCTTCCCATATTATTTAGGATAAGTTAAGTTATGCTACATGGAGTATCTCTGAATTTCAGTTACTTCACACATTCTAGTTCATCACTTATGTATTGTCTGTAGGAATTTTAGGAGCTCTGAAGGGAAGCTTCCTCTGGGTGAAGATTCAGTGACTTGAGTCAACACATGAACTGCCTATGAACTGTTTCTTGAAATATTTTAAAACTTTCAGATTCAGACTAGTATTGTTTTCATATATCTCATATATGCATAACGTTTCTGTAAGCAATAAGGAACCAAGGAAATTTAATTTTTCTTATGTAGAAAAAAATTTGGTTTATTTTTTGGAAATAGGGAAACATTAGGAAAAGCAAATCATTACTGGAGAAGATACCCATTGCAATCATTCACCAATAAACATAGGTAAGTAAAGAAAATATATCTCAATCAAATAGAGTGGGAAACCAAAGTCCAAGTCCCATTACCAGTGGCCTGAGTTGCAGGTTCTTCTTCCCTGATGTGAATAATGGCTTATGAAAAGCAAAAGCCAGAAGGGGCTGCCCATGTGATAAACTGGTTTTCTAACTAGCTCCAGTTCAGTTCAGTCATTTAGTTGTGTCCAACTCTTTGTGGTCCATGGACTGCAGCATGCCAGGCTTCCTCGTCCATCACCAACTTCTGGAGCTTGCTCAAACTCTTGTCCATCCAGTCGGCGATGCCATCTAACCATCTCATCCTCTGTTGTCTCCTTCTCCTCCTGCCTTCAATCTTTCTCAGCATCAGGGTCTTTTCCAATGGGTCAGCTCTTCATATCAGGTGGCCAAAGTATTGGCATTTCAGCTTCAACATCAGTCCTTCCAATGAATATTCAGGATTGATTTCTTTTAGGGTTAACTGGTTAGATATCCTGGCAGTCCAAGGGACTCTCAAGAGTCTTTCCCAACATCACAGTTGAAAAGCATCAATTCTTTGGTGCTCAGTTTTCTTTATGGTCCAATTCACATCCATACATGACTACAGAAAAAAACATAGCTTTGGCTAGATGGATGTTTGTTGCAAAGTAATGTCTCTGCTTTTTAATATGCTTTTTGGGTTGATCATAGCTTTTCCTCCAAGGAGCAAGAATCTTTCAATTTCATGGCTGCAGTCACCATCTGCAGTGATTTTGGAGTCCAAGAAAATAAAGTCTCACTCTTGCCATTGTTTTCCCATCTATTTGCCGTGAAGTGATGGGACTGGAAGCCACAATCTTTGTTTTTTTGAATGTTGAAATTAAGCCATCTTTTTCACTCTCCTCTTTCACTTTCATCAAGAGTGTGTTCAGTTCCTCTTCACTTTCTGCCATAAAGGGGGTGTGATCTGCATGTCTGAGGTTATTTCTATTTCTTCCGGCAATCTTGATTCTAGTTTGTGCTTCCTCCAGCCTGGCATTTTTCATGACATACTCTGCATATAAGTTAAATAAGCAGGATGACAATATACAGCTTTGACATACTTCTTTCCCAATTTGGAACCAGTCTGCTGTTCCATGTATGATTCTAACTGTTGCTTCTTGACCTGCATACAGATTTCTCAGGAGGCAGTTAAGGTGATCTGGTATTCCCATCCTTTTTAGAATTTTCTACAGTTTGTTGTGATTCATATAGTCAAAGGCTTTGATTTAGTCAATAAAACAGAAATAGATTTTTTTTCTGGAACTCTCTTGCTTTTTCTATGATCCAGCAGCTGTTGGCAATTTAATCTCTGTTTCCTCTGCCTTTTCTAAATCCAGCTTGAAAATCTGGAATTTCTAAGTCATCCTGTTGAAGCCTCACTTGGAGAATTTTGAGCATTACATTGCTAGCGTGTGAGATGAGTGCAGTTGTATTGCAGTTTGAACATTCTTTGGCATTGCCCTTTTTTGGGATTGGAATGAAAACTGACTTTTTCCAGTCCTGTGGCCACTGCTGAGTGTTCCAAATTTGCTGGCATATTGAGTGCATCACTTCAACAGCATCATCTTTTAGGATTTGAAATAGCTCAACTGGAATTCCATCGCCTCCACTAGCTTTGCTCATAGTGATGCTTCCTAAGGCCCACCTGACTTCACATTCCAGCATATCTGGCGCTAGGTGAGTGATCTCACCATCATTCTTATCTGGGTCATTAAGTTCTTTTTTTGTATAGTTTTTCTGTGTATTCTTGCCACATTTTTAAAATATCTTCTGGTTCTTTTAGGGCCATACTGTTTTTGTGCTTTATTGTGTCCATCTTTGTCTGAAATATTCCCTTGGTGTCACTAATTTTTTTGAAGAGATCTCTAGTCTTTCCCATTCTATTACATTCCTCTATTGATCACTGAAGAAGACCTTCTTATCTCTCCTTGCTATTCTTTGGAACTCTACATTCAGATGGGTATATCTTTCCTTTTCTCCATTGCCTTTAGTTTTTCTTCTTTTCTCAGCTATCTGTAAGAACTTCTCAGACAACCATTTAGGATCTGTTGTCAGACAACCATTTAGGATCTATGTGATTAAGGTTCTTGAGATTGAGAGATTATCTGGGATTATGTATCCAAGCTCAGTGAAATCACAAGGTTCTGATAAGAGGAAAGTGAAAGTGTTAGTCACTGAGGCATATCCACTCTTGGATCTCACGGACTATAGACTGTAGGGAACAAAGTATAAGGAAGGTTGGGAAGTGTTTGCAAACGAGACTTTCAACCAGGGCTGAACATTCTTGCAGACAAGATGTTCTGCCAAGAATCCTCTGTTTGACCCAGTAGGAAAAGAACATTTCTTGCATACAAGGATGTTCATCTGATTCCTCAAAAGGAACAGACCCGGGGACAAAATGGATTCTAAGTTGATAAGGAAGTTCTCAAAACAAAGCCTTAGCTGCAGTAAATAATTTAGGGAAAAGGTTATCTCGCCCTGCGCTTGCACACTGTATAGTCGCTGAATCATGGTGTTTGGCAACTTGCCTCGCTGATTGTTGTACAAAAAGATATAAAATAAAGCAGCTGCAAGAAGCGGCAGAAAGATTCCAACCACTCTGCAGTGTTGGTGTTTCATTCCGTCGCTAGCAATAGACCTTCATGGGATTCTCCTTCCATGGGATTCTCCAGGCTAGAATACTGGAGTGGGTTGCCATTTTATTCTTCAGGCAAGAATACTAGAATACTAACTAGCTCCATGTTAGGATAATTCCTATGAGAGATGTGGGAGGGCTTCAGGAAAAAATGAAGTTTTAAGGAAGTGCTTTGAGTTGTAAATAAGAGGAATTTATTTGGAGCCTGAGAGCTTGAGAATGTCTCATTTATTGCATAATTATTTCATCTCCCATGTATGGTTCAAGTCACTGCAAATTAACTACTGGACCTGTTACATAAGGGGAGACCCTAGACAGGGAATAGTAAATTTTGTGATATGGCTTGCTTTATTAGCCAGGTATCTGCTTGCTACTTTGAATTCTTCTGCTCCTTACTGTCAACAAGGTGATTGAACTCAAGGTTATTGGATAATGAAAACAGAAGGTTAAAAAAATTTTTTAAAAATACTAGTCCCATTCATATGTACATGTGTCCACACACATGCATAAATACACACACTCATGCTGTCCCATACACAAATGTACACAGGTAATATGATTTTATTTTTACTTTTTTTTGCAAATTTTCATATCTATGTTCTTATTCAATTTTTATTTAGTTAAAAGAATGCACCAAATATGCTCTGACAGCTTCTCTACAATTTGCATAGTACTATCTTTCTTTTTGGTAGGTGAATGGTATCTTGTCTTGGCTATAGAATACTTGAAAAGCAAATAATTTTCTCTCAGTAGACTGTAGATGCTATTTGATCATCGTCTTGTTTTCCATACCTGATGTGAAGACATCTGATCATCATTCCCTGATAAGAAGCTTGTTTCTTCTGTATGAAAGTTTGTAAGATTCTCTCCTTATATTTGTTATTTATGAATCTAAAAAACATGTATCTAGGTCTTATTTTTAAAATTAATCTTACTTAAATGTCAATGAGCCCATTCAATCTTAAGAAGCCAGTCTTTTTTCTTATCATAAAGATAAATAATATTTTATTATCTGCTTATTTGTTACTTTTGTACCTTTAGTTATTCTGAAATGTCTATATTTGGATGCCATAACTTCTGAAGCGATTCTCTATGTTTCTCATCTTTTGTCTTTATTAGTTTTATTTTTTCTTAAGTTTGCCAGATGTTTTGGCTTTGTGCATGACATTCTAATCTGTTAATTCTCAATACTGATCATCCTTTTTATCGTTTGTTGATTGAGTTTTAAATTATAGCTATTTTGAAATGTAGTATAAGCACTCTATTCTTATTAAAATTTGTAAGTTGTTGTCGTTTTACTGCTCTTAGTTGGAAAGCTTGCCTGAGTCTTTAATCAGCTTTACTTGATTTTTCTAAGGATTAGTCTTGTCATTTCTTCTTCTGGTTCTGTAGTGTCTGAAGTTGTTATTTTTCTTTACTTGCTTTTGGTTTTGTGTGTCCTCACCTGGAAAATTAGATCATTAGTGTTCGGTGGCCAGCACAGCAATTTCTGTTCTTGTGTACTGGTTATGAAACCTGTAGACTGATCACCAGGTGATCACAGAACCATATGTGAACTTGACGGGGAAACAAGCCAGGGAAGGCGTCTTCAGTATTATTAACAGTGTTCTGTTGTCTCCAGGAGGTTTTTCATGAATTCATGTCCGAGGACATTATTTGTGATTTTGTACGATTTCCGTGGGAGAAGGCGATGACACCCAACTCCAGTACTCTTGCCTGGAAAATCTCATGGACGGAGGAGCCTGGTAGGCTGTAGTCCATGGGGTCGCTGAGAATCGGGCACGACTGAGCAACTTCACTTTCACTTTTCACTTTCATGCATTGGAGAAGAAAATGGCAACCAACTTCAGTGTTCTTGCCTGGAGAATCCCAGGTATGGGGGAGCCTGGTGGACTGTTTATAGGATCACACAGAGTCGGACACGACTTAGCAGCAGCGGCAGCAGGATTTCCATTGCATAAGAATGACCACTGGAGGGATGAAAAGGCCCTGAAAACCAGCTCATGCCCCTCTTGACTAATCCATGTACCCAAGGAGGAAGGAGTGTAGCCAGCTTTTTCTCTAATTTTTAGGAAGATCCCACACAGAATAATATCATTTCTGCTTAAAGCTTTGCCCATGTACTGAAAGCTAGAAAGTCTTTTAGACTTCAGAACCCTTAGGTCCCAGCAGGATGAAAGGAGAGTGATATATCCTTTGTCTTTGTCTCCCTGAGGCAGTATGGACCTGTTTAGCTGTGCTCCCATGTTTCCATTAGAATGTTCAACTCAGACGATAGTCTCAGTACATACAGGAGAATAGGTAGTAAGGAGAATTTAGAAACATCTACACATGTTGCCATCTTGGTGAGAGCTACATATTTTATTGTTTTTAAATAGTACCTTATTAGACATATAATTCTTTGTCTGCTTTATGTTTTGTATATATATGACAATTATTTACTTACATTTATTCCAGAGGATTTGATATGAATTAATATATGGGCATATTTGAATGTATGTGTGTGTATTACCATATGTAATGTTTTCATATAAAATGTACCAGTGTGTTGTGTATGTGTTCAGTCACGTCTGACACTTTGCAACCCATGGATTGCTTACCGGGCTTCTCTGTCCATGGGGTTTTTCAGGCAAGAACACTGGAGTGGGTTGCCATTTTATCCTCCAGGGGATCTTCCCAACCCAGGGATCAAACCTATGTCTCTTGTGTCTTCTACATTGTCAGGCAGATTCTTTACCACTTAGCCACCTGGGAAGCCTATGACTTATGAGTGTGATAGAAAATGAGATTTTATTATACCAACTGGTTCTTAACAAATGTCATATTCATATAGAAAACTACCTGAATGGTTTAATGATTGGATAGTATTTCAGTATATTATGAATATGATTTAAATGATCCCCTATTGGTTTATATTATGCTTGTTTCCACTGTTTTATTTTTTCAATACTAATGTAAATCAGCCTTTTGTAAATATACCTTTTCACAGATGGCATGAAAAAGTACTTATTGAATATCTACCAGGGGATGTGTATGGATCAGAAAGGGAAATATTTCTTTATTTAAATTCCTAAAAAGACATTTTTGGATCTAACTCTAGATTACTTGAAAATTTGTAAAATATTATTAAATTCTTCATAAGTTAGTATCTGCTTATGTAGTTATCATAATATAAAATATTACTTGTTTCTCCACACCTTTGCTCATAGTGGTAGTATTGCTCTTTTTAAAGTTGCCAATTTAAAAATTAAAAAATGATAACACATTATCTCTTTAATTTGATTTTGTTTTGAGTGTGATTAAGAATCTTCTCATATGCTTGGTCATTATAAATACATGTTCTTAAGTGAATTGCTTCCTTTATAATGGGGCATTTATCTTTTACTTATTGATTTACAAAAGTTCTTATTCATTAAAAATAGTAACTGTCTCTTATGTAAATTAAATATCATTTTTTCTAGTATATAACTCAGAATTCAGTGGTAGAAATATGTCAATACTAACTGCATAAACAGGAAACAGATTTCTGTGGTGTACAAAGTTCTTACCTTTGTCAGGGTTTAGGAACATCTTAAAGCATGAGCTGTATGAATGAGCCCCAGAGGCATACTACCAAGCTGGACTGCCATAGGTGCTGTAGATCTGGATAACCTGATTTGATGAACTGGAAAGCAGCCACTCCACACCTCAATCCAGAACCATTCTCTCTCTGATACCCCAACACTGCATTTAACTGAGAGCTGAATTCAGTCCTATCTAAGTTCAATTGCATAGTAAAACCCAAACCCACCCAGAGGCCTACTTTCAAGGGAACAACCAGGCAAGTTAACAGACCCTGTGTATAGCAAGACACATGAGAAGTGTGTTGTAATGGACACCATGATTGTAATTTGCTTGATTTTACTTTTAATATCATTAGCTGCATAGAGATTTAAAATATTTAAATCCACAATGTTTTCTTAGTGGAAAATAATTTTGTGACTTTTTGGGAAAGTAATCATACATCTAAAGACATTTTCCTTCAATATTATTTTTAAAGTATTTTGAAATGTTTGAAATTTATTTGAATTTTGCTAGGTTTGCAAAAGTTTAGAAAGAATATAATGAACCCTTTTGTACTATCTGATCACTTTATCGATCTATAAATATTCCCTATACACTGTATTTAAAAATGAATCAGCTTGATTGAGGTGTTAATCACATAATATAAAACTGACTTGTCTTCAGCATTCAATGTATTGTTTTTAGTAAATTTACAGAATTGTGCAGTCTTCATTACAATCCAATTTTGCAACTATCACCACAATCCAATTTTAGAATGTTTGCAGTCATTCCTTGTAGTCAATTTCTTATATTTCCTTTTAGCTCTAACTTTTACAGTCATATCTAAGAAACCATCACCTAAGAATTTTACTTCTAATTAGGGTCAGGTGGCTCCAGTGGTAAAGAATCCACCTCCCACTGCAGGAGACTGAGGAGACATGGGTTTGATCCCTGGGTTGGAAAGATCCCCTGGAGGAGGGCATGGCCATGCATTCCAGTATTCTTGCCTGGAGAATCCCTTGGGCAGAGGAGACTAGTGGGCTACCGTTCATAGGGTTGCAAAGAGTCGGACACAACTGGGTGACTTACACATGCTATATTTTTTTCTAAGGGTTTTTTATCTTACCCTTATATTTAAATCTATTATCCATTTCAAATTAATTTTGGTGTGATGTAACGGTCTAAATTCATCTTTTTGCATATAAATTTCTGATTTCTCAATTTTATTTCATTGAATTCTATGATTATTCTTTGTCAGTACTTCTCTTTCTGCATTATTACCACTCTGTAGTAGGTTTTAAAGTTTGGAAGTGTTTGTTCTCCAACTTTATTCTTCTGTTCAAGAATATTTTGGTATTTTGGCTGGTTTTCATTTCCATACAAATTTTGGGAACAAATTGTCAATTTCTTCAAAGAATTTCTAAAAAAAAAAAAAGAAAGCCAGCTGGGATTTTCCTAGACTTTATGTTGAATCTGTGGATCAACTGGGGACATACTACAATTTAAACAATATTGAATATCTCTTGTTATGAACATTGGATGTCTTTATATCTATTTTGGCCTTTAATTTGTTAAGGTAATCTTCAGTAGTTTTGCTTGTTTGCTTGCTTGCTTTGGATGCACCATGCAGCATGTAGATCTTAGTTCCTTGACCAGGAATAGAACCCATGCTGCTATGGGACTACCAGGGAAGTCAGTAGTTTTAGTGGTGTAAATTTTGAATTTTGGTTAAATTTGTTCTGAAATATTTTATTGGTACTATGAAGAAATCAAACTAGTGTCTTAACATCTTGATCCTATATTCTGTGACTTGGAAGAACTATTTTTATACATTCTAGTTTATTTCTTTGATCAGGTTCCTATAGAATCATGTCATGCATAAATAGGACAGTTTTACTTCTTCCTTTCTGGACTAGATGGCTTTTATTTCTTAATTGGTGCTGAACTCCCAATGCAATGCTGATTAGCAGCTAGTGAGATAACTATGCTTATATTCTTCTCAGTTATAGGGAAAAACATTCAGTCTCAACATTGAGTTGAATGTTAATGGTTTTTATAGGTATCATTTACAATTTAAGGAAGTTTTATTCTATTTCTAGATTACTGAATTGTTTTAAACAATCAGGCATAATTGGTGGATATTCTATTTTTTCTGTATCTGTTGAAATGATCATGTATTTCTTACCTCTTAATCAATATGACTTGTTACTTTAATTTTCAGCTATTAATCTTACCTTGCATTTCAGTATAATCCCACTTGATTATGGTATATAATCCCTTCTATGTTCGCTGAATTTGGTTTGTTTATATTTTTGCATCTATATTCATGAAGCACAGTATTTTGTAGTTTACTCTATTTGTGATGTCTTTGTCTGGTTTGGTATCAGGGTAATACTAATCTCTTAAAATAAGTTGAGATGTGTTCGTGTCTCAGTTTTATGAAAACTTTTGGGAAAAGATAATATTTTTTCTTTAATATTTTGGTAGAATTCACCTACATAGTCATCTATGTTTTTTCTTTAGGAAAAAAAAATTAATTACTGATTTATAGTGATTAATTTCATTTCTTTATGTGTTAGATATTTCTCCTTCTCCTTTAAATCTATCAACTTGTGTGTTATATATTAGATAAATTGTGTAACTGTGATAGTGGTTACACAGTATTTAGAAGTATGATATCATCTACTTGAATTAACCTTTCTTTCAGTATTAAATACCCCTTTTTATTTTTCAAAATATTTTGTCTTACCATTTATTTTGCCACACCATCTTTTTCCTTTGTGCTTTTATGGTATCCCAATTTTCTTTTGCATTTAACCTTTTGCCTTCATATTTAAAATTTGTCTCTTGTAAATAGCACATAGGTTTGATTGTTATTCATTTTATCTCAATATTTTGCCTAAAATAGTCTAGTACATTCCATATAAGAATTTATTTATTTAATTTTTCTTGTGAATGACAAAGTATTTTGGGTATTTTATTACTTATTTGTACAATATTTTACCAGTTACCCTAACCTACAGAGTATATTATTCATCACTGGCTTATTGCAAGCTATTGTAAATTAGTAGTCTCACTGCTTTTCAAACAATGTAAGGCCACATAAAGTTCAATTTCATTTATTACCTATATGCTTACTGTATTGGATGTATTTAACTTTTGTATTTATCTTATAAATTCCCAAAGAAACAGCTACCATGTATGTTTAACATACTCAATATTCTGTTTATATTTACACTTTCAATGCTCTTAACTCCTTCTGCACTTTCATACTTTCATCCTTGATTTGTTCCCTGCAGCCCAAAGAAGTTCCTCTAGATTACCTTTTAATACAGTTCATTGGATAGAAATTCTCTTTCCTTTTTTTGGTCAGAATTTATTGATTTCATCTTTTTAAAGGGTGCTTTTGACTTCCCTGGTGGCTCAGATGGTAAAGCGTCTCTACAATGCGGGAGGCCCGGGTTCAATTCCTGGGTCGGGAAGATCCCCTGGAGAAGGAAATGGCAATCCACTCCAGTACTATTGCCTGGAAAATCCCATGGACAGAGGAACCTGGTAGGCTACAGTCCATGTGGTCGCAAAGAGTCGGACACAACTGAGCGACTTCACTTTGCTTTTTACAATGTTGGGAAGATTTTTTTTCATTCATCATTTTAAAGATGTTTTATTATTTTCTGTTTTTTATAATCTATGGAAAGTTACCCACAATCTTATTAGTATTTAAGGGAAATATGTCATAATTCCTCTGGCTGCTATGAAAACTTTTTCCTTTTGTTCTTTGAGATTTTTGCGTTTTGACAATAAAGTGCCTCAATGTGATTTTTTCTGGTATGGAGTTTGTTGATGTTCTCTAGAAAATTATCAAATTTTATAGACTCTGATATTGCTTTTTCTATATATCTCACTGTTTTCTTGTCTCCAATTACCTTTCCCCATGTTTCCTATGCCTCAGCTTTATCTCATAATTATCCTGAGACTCTTGCCTTTGGAGAGACAGAGTTGAGGTTTCTCTCTTGACACCCACCTTGATTGCCTTGTGAATAAACTTTTTCTCTACTGCAAACCTTGATGTCTCAGTATTTGCCTTCTTGCTGGTTGGGTGAACAAACTAACGAACTTCGTTTGTAGCATTTATATCTACTGACCACCTTCATCTAATTGCTTCTCCCCTCTACCCCCACCTCTGGTAAACAAAAGTCTGATCTCTTTTCTTGATTTTTTATTTGTTTGTTTTATGAAGTATAATTGACCTCCAACACAGTGCTAGTTCCTAGTACACAACGTAGTGGTTTGATGTTTCTAAACACTACAAAGTAATCACTACAAAAAGCCTAGTTACCATGTGCCATCATACAAAAATTTAACATTATTGTTCACTGTATTTGCCATGCTGTATGTTTCATTCCTATAATGCATTTATTTTGTAACTGAAAGTTTCTACCTTTTATTTTTCTTTTTTGTAGTATAATTGCTTTACAATATTGCCTTAGCTTCTGCTGTACAATGAAGTGAATCAGCTATCAGTTCAGTTCAGTTCAGTCACTCAGTCGTGTCTGACTCTTTGCGACCCCATGAATTGCAGCACGCCAGGCCTCCCTGTCCATCAGCATCTCCCAGAGTTCACTCAGACTCATGTCCATCGAGTCCGTGATGCCATCCAGCCATCTCATCCTCTGTCGTCCCCTTCTCCTCCTGCCCCCAATCCCTCCCAGCATCAGAGTCTTTTCCAATGAGTCAACTCTTCGCATGAGGTAGCCAAAGTACTGGAGCTTCAGCTTTAGCATCATTCCTTCCAAAGAAATCCCAGGGTTGATCTCTTTCAGAATGGACTGGTTGGATCTCCTTGCAGTCCAAGTGACTCTCAAGAGTCTTCTCCAACACCACAGTTCAAAAGCATCAGTTCTTCAGCTCTCAGCCTTCTCCACCATCCAACTCTCACATCCATACATGACCACAGGAAAAACCACAGCCTTGACTAGATGGACCTTAGTGGGCAAAGTAATGTCTCTGCTTTTGAATATGCTATCTAGGTTGGTCAAGCATAAACGTTAGGACTGGGATTCGAACTCCTGACCTCTGGACCCTAGCCTGCCTGCCTGCCTAACCGCTTCCCTGGTGGCTCAGTTGGTAAAGAATCAGCTATATGTATACATATATCCAGGGCTTTACTGGTAGCTCAGCTTATAAAGAGTCTGTGTGCAATGCAGGAGACCCACAGTTCAATTCCTGGGTCAGGAAGATCCCGTGGAGAAGGGATAGGCTACCCTGTACAGCATTCTTGTCTGGAGAATACCATGAACAGAGAAGCCTGGAGGGCTACAGTCCATGGGCTAGCAAAGAGTTGGACAGAGCCAAGTGACTAAGCACAGCACAGCATACATATATCCCCTCCCTCTCTCTTGGACTTCCATTCCATTGCCCCACCCCACCCCCGCCGCCATCATCCCAGCCATCTAGGTAATCACAGAGCACCAAACTGAGCTCCCTGTGCTGTATAACAGATTTCCACCAGGTCTCTGTTTTACATATGCATGTGCATAGTGGCTCAGTCAAGTCTGACACTTCGGGACCCCATGGACTGTAGCCCTCTAGGCTCCTCTGTAGCCCAACCAAGTCTCCTCTGTTCATGAGGATTTCCCAGGCAAAAATACTGAAGTGGGTTTCCATTTCCTGCTCCAGGGGATCTTCCTAGATGCAGAGATTGTACCTGTGTCTCCTGCATTGACAGTTGGGTTCTTTACCACTGCACAACCAGGGAAGCCCTGATATTTTACATATGGTAGTGTGTATATGTGGAAGTTCCCTGGTTGCTCAAACGGTAAAGCATCTGCCTGTAGTGCGGGAGACCAAATTCAATCCCTGGGTCAGGAAGACCCCCGGAGAAGAAAATGGCAACACACTCCAGTATTCTTGCCTGGGAAATCCCCATGAACAGAGGAGCTTGGTCAGGCTACAGTCCATGGGGTCGCAAAGAGTCGGACAAGACTGAGCGACTTCCCTTTCACATTTTCACTTTCATGCATTGGAGAAGGAAATGGCAACCCACTCCAGTGTTCTTGCCTGGAGAATCCCAGGGATGGGGAGCCTGGTGGGCTGCCATCTATGGGATCACACAGAGTCGGACATAACTGAAGTGACTTAGCAGCTACAGCAGCATGTCCGACTCTGCAAGACCCCATAGATGGCAGCCTACCAGGCTCCCCGTCCCTGGGATTCTCCAGGCAAGAACACTAGAGTGGGTTGCCATTTCCTTCTCCAATATGTCAACCCTAATCTCCTAATTCATCCCACCCTCCCCTTCTTCCCCTGTGTCCCCATATCCATTCTGTATGTCCATGTCTCTACTCCTGTCCTGCAAATCGGTTCATCTGTACCCCAATGTTCATTAGCACTATTTACAATAGTCAAGACATGGAAGCAACCTAAATGTCCATGACAGATTAAGAGATAGAGAAGATGTTGTTCATATATACAATGGAATATTACTTAACCATAAAAAGGAACAAAATTGTGTCATTTGTAGAGATGTGGATGGACCTACAGTCTGTCATACATAGGAAAGTTTTAATCTTAAGTCTTAATTCTTAATTTTGGATACATTATTTTAGACCTGGAGTATATTTATTTGACTATTTTATAAAAGAAGTTTCCATTTTCTATTGATATTTTCAATCTCTTCTTCATCTATTTTGTTGTTTCTTTTAAGTTTCCAAACATAATCATCAACATTACTAAATCTATATCAATATAGTCAATAAATAAATTAATTTTTGTGAGTTACAGTCTTTTTTTTTTCCTTTTTTTTTTTGTTTGTTTTTTCTGTAATAGAACAATTTTCAGCATGCTTAAATTTTTGTGCATTCCAGATTACTGGATTCTGGATAACGTTATATTTCCTCCTAATAAGCTTAATTTTTCTATTAACAGCAGATGGAATACTACGGGATTATCTGTTGAAGTCTGGTCTTAGAATTTGTAAGAGTTAATCTTGAGTTTTGCTATCTTGGTAGGCACACTTAATGTTCTTAAAGCATGACCCTTATTTCTTGTTTGTGCTCCCTTTGGGTTCTTGACTAAAATACAGGATGTTTTTCTACTTTGATTGGACTTGAATCCAACTCTCTTTTTCTTGTGTTAAGAAGCTTCTCTCATCTACACTCAACTCCCATCTATAAAAAGTTGTTGCATTTCTTAAAACCTGCTCATGTGAATGTTTAGTTTAAGAGTTGAACAATGACATAATTTGAACATATATTCATATTTTGGGCTTCTTTGTGGTTTTGAACCCTTTGTAAGACAGTTAGGACCTTATAAGTTTGTTTACCCCAGCCTTGAATTTCTGGAATATCCATTTGTGTAGGACTACTTCTTTCTGCTTGGCAATTATGTGCTGCACTGTAAGTTATAGAAAGGAGCTTTTCTGGAACATACTGAAATGATTGTGGACTCACTATACATACTTCTCCTTTTTCGGGGATTTTAACCTTTCAAATTCTGTGTTGGATGTTCCCAGTGACCTTCAGAGAGATGTATTTTTAAATATATATTTTACATTACCTATTTTTATAGCTTAAATGGTAATCTTAGTGCTATCTACCAGGTTATGACTGAAACTGGAATTCTACTTCCCAAAAGTGCTTTTATCTTTTTATTTCTTATATATCAGTGGTCATATGTCATCTCCTACTCCTAATGATAGACATTATGGATATTGCACATTTTATATGTTCCTTCTAAAAACCTTCATTGAAATTTTGTCTGTATTAATTATTCTTGTCACAGAACCATTTCTTAGTCCCATTTATACATGCCATTCTTGTTTTATATTTTATTTAGTAAATTTATAATCTATATTTATTAGTGTCATAAGTTAAATTTTATTGGGTTATGATCTGTTGTCTTTTCTTTTTTTTTTCTGAGTATCCATATTTTTACTTTGAAAAAATGGTGTATATATATAATATTTTTATTTTTATAAAATTTTATTTTCAGTTAATCTGTTTCATGTTAAAGCTGCTCTTTGTGACATTTAAAATTTTTCCATTGTTTCATTTTTATATTTTTGTCCAAAGTATTACTTAATTTTTAATGAGTATTTTAGTGATTATTTCTTTGTAATGGTTCTTTTAATGATTAATCATTGTTAATGATTATTTAATGATCAGATCATTTTTATTTATTTTTGATTATTAATTTATACATATTTTCCACTAAATCCAAAGAATAGGGCATAAACAATTGGTAGTTTTTAAAAATTACTCAGATTTTTAGAGCTTGATCAATCCTAGACAGTGTTCAATGGGTAATGAATTGTGGTCCAAATTTTCTTTAATGTAATTTATTTTAATTTGTCTTTAAATCTGCCAAATTCTAGGGGAAGTGCATTAAGTTGATCATTATAAACAATTTGCATATTTAGTAATTTTTCATAATCAACAATGCCTCGGCTATGAACTCATAGGTTTGTAGTGAATTTTAACATTTTTTAATGAAGAGCGTTGAGTTTGAGACTACAGTTTTCCCCAAATCATGTGTATGAGATCTCCACAGATGTTCTACATAGCTACCACAAGATTTTTTCCTGGTTTACTTGGTCCAGATTTTATTCTATTTAGCAAATTTTCTATAGATTATGTGGGAATGTTTTCTAATTACAATAAAGATAAATTATTATTTATTTTTGGCTTTTTATTTTGCATTTTTAAAGACTTTCAGAGAGATGAAGTGTCAAACTATGGATATTCCGAAGAAATTGCTTCTGAAGTTTTGCTTGTGTTCTTTTAACATTCCCCATTGTCCCTGTTAATGGCTTGCCAGGCGGTGCTAGTGATAAAGAATCCTCCTGCCAATGCAGGAGACATAAGGGATGCGGTTCAATTCCTGGGCTGGGGAGATTCCCTGGAAGAGGGCATGTCAACCCACTCTAGCATTCTTGCCTGGAGAATCCCATGGACAGAGGAGTCAGGCAGGCTACAGTCCATAAGATTGCAGAGAGTTGGACATGACTAAAGCAACTTAGTGCACACACATAGCCAGTTAACAATGTTATGATAGTTTCAAATGAACAGTGAAGGAACTTAGCCATACATATACATGTATCCTTTCTCCCACATATGCCAGCATTAAAATCTTTTAAAAAATTACCTTTCAAAATATAATATGGACTTTTGATAATTCAGTTCAGTTCAGTTCAGTCGCTCAGTCGTGTCTGACTTTTTGCGACCCCATGAGTCGCAGCACGCTAGGACTCCCTGTCCATCACCAACTCCCGGAGTTCACTCAGACTCACGTCCATCAAGTCAATGATGCCATCCAGCCATCTCATCCTCTGTTGTCCCCTTCCCCTCCTGCCCCCAATCCCTCCCAGCATCAGAGTCTTCTCCAATGAGTCAACTCTTCACATGAGGTGGCCAAAGTACTGGAGTTTCAGCTTTAGCATTATTCCTTCCAAAGAAATCCCATGGCTAATCTCCTTCAGAATGGACTGGTTGGATCTCCTTGCAGTCCAAGGGACTCTCAAGAGTCTTCTCCAACACCACAGTTCAAAAGCATCTGTTCTTTGGTGCTCAGCTTTCTTCACAGTCCAACTCCCACATCCATAGATGACCACAGGAAAAACCATAGCCTTGACTAAAATGGAAGTTTGTTGGCAAAGTAATGTGTCTGCTTTTCAATATGCTATCTAGGTTGGTCATAACTTTTCTTCCAAGGAGTAAACGTCTTTTAATTTCATGGCTGCAGTCACCATCTACAGTGATTTTGGAGCCCAAATAAATAAAGTCTGACACTGTTTCCACTGTTTCCCCATCTACTTCCCATGGTGTGATGGGACCAAATTCCATGATCTTAGTTTTTTGAGTGTTGAGCTTTAAGCCAAACTTTTCACTCTCCTCTTTCACTTTCATCAAGAGACTTTTTAGTTCCTCTTCACTTTCTGCCATCAGGGTGGTGTCATCTGCATATCTGAGGTGATTGATATTTCTCCTGGCAATCTTGATTCCAGCTTGTGCTTCTTCCAGCCCAGCGTTTCTCATGATGTACTCTGCATATAAGTTAAATAAGCAGGGTGACAATATACAGCCTTGACGTACTCCTTTTTGTAGATTCTGCTTTTAATTAGTGGATTATCATTAGATCTTATAGTTTCCTATATTCAAAGCAAGCAAACATATATTTTTTTCAATTTCCTTATCTTCATCTATTTGCAAAAGCTGGAGGTTTCATATCGCTGAGGTATGCCATCTGTGCAAAGAGAAAATAGTCTTATGGGGAAATCATAACAAACATTAAAGGTAAAGATTCTATTTCTTTCTCTGGCTTTTAATGGCATCTTCTCTCTTTATGTCACCAAATTTTTCTTTAAATGGCAATATTAACTGTGCTGTCCTCAAAATAAATTTCAGAAAGCCTCTTGTGCTAACTCTTACAGTAATAAAATCACTGATTAGGTCAAGATACAAAACATAAATATTAAATACAAATTAATATGTCTCCAAGTTTATCATCCCCTAAGAATGAGGCTTGGATGCTAAGAATCTTGTATTTTTCATAGCCAGATTTAGCACCAGGAGAAAGGCATATGATAAAACAGCGTATGAGAGATGAATGCCAATTACCACTCAAAGGACCAAACACAAATTTTCAGAAAGAATATAATATACAATCAGGAAACTAGAACAAAATTGTGTTTTCATTGTAGAGAAACAATTTAAATCTTGCCACATTTACACATGTTGATGGAAAAACATGTAGCTGAATGACTGTCAGTACAGATGGATCTGTCTATAAATGGATAAATTTTGGAAGGATTTTAATGATCCACTCTACATTCCTTTTAATGAGCTACATCAACTTGTTTACCTCAACAATATAATGAATTCGGAGAATCTTGAACTTGAATCCTTATTTTAGTCTCT
Source organism: Capricornis sumatraensis (assembly GCF_032405125.1). Classification (NCBI taxonomy): domain Eukaryota; kingdom Metazoa; phylum Chordata; class Mammalia; order Artiodactyla; family Bovidae; genus Capricornis; species Capricornis sumatraensis. The sequence continues at coordinate 173,312,910 of NC_091070.1, read as the reverse complement.
TGTGCTTATGTGTAAAATTACATAATTTATATATCTATGGGAAAAGTGTATTTTTACTACCATTTTTTGTATGAGTATATTGAAATAAGTTAAAGCATGATAAATATCACACAATAAGTTGCTAAGTTTATATCCATAATGCTTCTCATTACACTTTAGGATAATAAAATATTTAGATCACTGTAGTTTAAAGGGTAAGTTTACATGTAAGCTACTTCCCTTGGGCATTCTTAATGCATATCAGTTATTTATACATTTTTAGTTTTAAAACACAATTTTATATGCTAATTATTAAAAAATTCAGATAATGTTACTGATTACCTATATAAACTCTAAAAATATTTGGGGCATAAAATTCTAGAATGCTTAGGTCAATTCATGTAAATATTCCAAATGTTTTGCATTTTAATATTCTGGATTTCTGATTCACAATGATTTCTGAATTACTAGATAGTTATATTTTCTAATTTATTGATTTTGTCAATATTCTCAGATGTAACTCTATCAGGAAGTTTAAATAAAGTCTATTAGTGGAAGCAAAATTGGATGAAAAGAAGTTTTAAGATTGCAAAGCTCATATGATATTTTTTGTGTCTCAAATGCAAGGCTTTGGATGCGGTGGGGGTTTAATGTCTAATATGATCACACAGCTTTATTGGATATTTTATTTTTGTAGCAGTATGTGAACGGTTGAGGATTTCAACAATGCCAAGTCATTTACTATGGATAACAATTATTACTGTGGTAGTGGTTGTAAATTCAAAATAAGTCTGAATAATGAATTTAAAGGAATTTCCTGTCAGAAAGTAAGTAAAAATTAAACTTGCTTCCAGGACCCGCAGGCATGGAAGCATCCCTATTTGACCCACATCTGTATCATAGATATTATCAAATGTGTCTTCAGGGACTATGAGACAAATGATTTTTATCCTTATCTAAGATAGAGGAAATGAGTAAGTTATTTTCAATCTTCTCTTAACTTCAGATTCTTTTAGTATTGCTTAGTCGCTAAGTTGTGTCCGACTCTTTTGTGACCCCATGGACTGTAGCCCTCCAGGTTCCTCTGTCCATGGCATTTCCAGGCAAGAGTACTGGAGTGTTTCACCATTGCCTTCTCCAGGGGATCTTCCTGACCCAAAGATCAAACCCACATCTCCAGCAATTTACAGGTGGATTCTTTACTGGCTGAGCTATAAGGAAAGCCCAAAAGCTTTTAGAGCAGACCCCAAACCTCAGGTTATAGGCGGCATCTGATCAGCCTTAAATGTACAACTCTGACTAATTTACATCTTCCTCTGGTGAAGAGGCAGATAATTTTTTTTTCTTCTTTTCTCATTTATCATGTGTGCCTTCATTGCCCAAACCATCAGTTTTATCAGGGGTCTCATATGGCATGCTTCCTGCAAGTCAGAAATCCATGAACTAAGCAGATCTATCAGTAAAGAAATTATACAGGGACTCAAATTGATGATCCAGTTTAATCTGCCAAGCATCCTCATTGATCTCATCTGACTATGAATCAATTTGTTGCCAAATATGTATATCTGTGTTTCAGTTACACTACAAGTTAAATATTGATTTTTCCCAAAGAGATTTGGTGTTCAACAAACCATTCCAGATGACTTGAAGGTACACTGCCTAAGAAACTGTTAAGTTAATATAGATTTTGGAAATTTGCATACTTGAAATAAAGCAAGGTTTTCAATTGTCATTGTGTTGAGAATTTGGAGAAGTAGTATTGCAAGAAGGGGAAATAGCATCTAATTACTTTAAAATTGTCTTAAAAAAAAAAAGATATATTATGGGCTTCTCTGGTGGCTCAGATTGTAAAGAATCTGCCTGCAATGCAGGAGACCCAGGTTCCATCCCCATGTTCAGAAGATCCTCTGGAGAAGGAAATGGCAACCCACTCCAGTATTCTTACCTGGGAAATTCCATGGACAGGAGAGCCTTGTGAATGACAGTCCTTGGGGTTGCAAAGAACTGGACACAACTGAGTAAGTAACTCTTCAATTAGTAGGAATTTTTTGTGAAAATATTAAGACTATACTCAGTACCTGTCTTTAGCTTCATAAGTGGAGGATTTTAGTACAATTTAGAACTGATTTTATAAAGATAAAACTAAATTCTATGGAAATTTCCAGTACAGCAGGGATTCAGTTTTCATTGCTGCATTTCTATCTTCCTTCAATGTTTCTTGTTAATTTTGCACAGGATCGATCTGTTCTTTTACTGACCACTAAAAGCATATTTTGTTTCTTCCTTGCAATTTGAAATATAAAACTAAATATTCAGTTTGTCTCACTATCACTTTCTGCCTTGTACTGCTTTGTTAGAGTTACGCATGTGCACATATTACCCCCCTCTTGATGGATGACAGCCTTGTCGTGGCGAAGGGGCTTGAAAAACCCAATGAAGCTATGAGCCATGCCATGCAGGGCCACCCAAGATGGATGAATCAAAGCAGAGAGTTCTGACAATACATGATCCACTGGAGAAGAAAATGGCAAATCACCCCAGGATGCTAGCCTTGAGAATCTCATGAACTCCATAAAAGACTGAAAAGAAGAAGAGGGCATCAGAGGATGAGATAGCTGGACAGCATCACCAGTGCAATGAACATGAACTTGGGCAAACTTCAGGAAATGGTGAGGGACAGGGAGGCCTGGAATGCTGCAGTCCATGGGGTCACAAAGAGTTGAACACGACTGAGCAACTGAGCAACAGCAACAAAATTTTATTCCTTCTCAACATCTGTTCCTGATGAACATGAATTATGCCATTGGAGAATATATTAGTTTTTGCTTAATGCTATAACAAATTACTACAAACTTGTTAGCTTAAAAATACAAATTCGTTTACTTATAGATCTGGAGGTCAAAAAGTCTCACCAGTTAAAATCAAATTGTCAGAAGAGCTATCTTCCTTCTTCACACTCTAGAAAACGATCCATTTCTTTGCCTTTGCAGCCTCCAGATGCTGCCCACATTCATTTGCTCATCCAAACTCTGCCTTCACTGTCACCTAATTTTCTCTGAATCTGATTCTTCTGCTTAGAAAGGCCCTCGTGACTGCACTGGGGTCAGGCAGATTTCCCAGGGTAATGTCATCTCAAAATCCTTAAATTAATTGTATCTGCAAAGCCCCAATTGTCACTGAAGGTAACAAAGTCACAGGTTCCAGAGATTAGGGTGTGTACATGTTTGGGGGAGCCATTATTTTGTGGTCATGTTGCTTAACACAGAAAGGAGTCACTTATAAAGGATTCCACATTTTTTAAAAGATTGAGTCAATGGTTTTCAATTTCATGTACATGGATACTACAATTTTGTGCACATCTATATTTCCTACTTTATAAAGTGGGTTTACAATGTGAATTTTGAATGTTTGGTATTCTCTGACTCAATTTCTTTCTTTATATTTTTATTTTTTATATATTTACTTGACAGTTTTCAAATTTTGTTGATTTTCTCTAGATCCTGACGTTTCTTTGTTTAGGGGATGAAGTTACAGATTTACTTAAACTTTTTAATACCATAACAATAACTTATCCATAAGTATTTTATAGATTAATAGTATTTTACTTAATTTGCACAATTAGTCTTCATAAACAAGGATAAGAAATACAAATTATACATAGCTTATTCTTTTTTCTTAAGAAATTACTGAGTTATATCACTGAATTTCATTATCTTTTCTTTCTTTTGAATGATATTCATTAAATAGTAATTTTTCCAAACAATGAAATCCTTAATATTTTGTGATAGATTTTAGTATCCATACGTGAACCATGAACTCCCTGATGTTCAAGCTGGTTTTAGAAAAGGCAGAAGAACCAGAGATCAAATTGCCAACATCTGCTGGATCATGAAAAAGCAAGAGAATTCCAGAAAAACATCTATTTCTGCTTTCTTGACTATGCCAAAGCCTTTGACTGTGTGGATCACAATAAACTGTGGAACATTATGAAAGAGATGGGAATACCAGAACACCTAACCTGCCTCTTGAGAAATCTGTATGCAGGTCAGGAAGCAACAGTTAGAACTGGACATGGAACAACAGACTGGTTCCAAATAGGAAAAGGAGTACATCAAGGCTGTATACTGTCACCCTGCTTGTTTAACTTATATGTAGAGTACATCATGAGAAATGCTGGACTGGAAGAAACACAAGCTGGAATCAAGATTGCCAGGAGAAATATCAATCACCTCAGATATGCAGATGACACCACCCTTATGGCAGAAAGTGAAGAGGAGCTAAAAAGCCTCCTGATGAAAGTGAAAGAGGAGAGTGAAAAAGTTGGCTTAAAGGTCAACATTAAGAAAAAGAAGATCACAGCATCGGTCCCATCACTTCATGGGAAATAGATGGGGAAACAGTGGAAACAGTGTCAGACTTTATTTTTTTGGGCTCCAAAATCACTGCAGATGGTGACTGCAGCCATGAAATTAAAAGACGCTTACTCCTTGGAAAAAAAGTTATAACCAACCTAGATAGCATATTCAAAAGCAGAGACATTACTTTGCCGACTAAGATCCGTCTAGTCAAGGCTATGGTTTTTCCAGTGGTCATGTATGGATGTGAGAGTTGGACTGTGAAGAGGCCTGAGCGCCGAAGAATTGATGCTTTCGAACTGTGGTGTTGGAGAAGACTCTTGAGATTCCCTTGGACTGCAAGGAGATCCAACCAGTCCATTCTGAAGGAGATTAGCCCTGGGATTTCTTTGGAAGGAGTGATGCTGAAGCTGAAACTCCAGTACTTTGGCCACCTCATATGAAGAGTTGACTCATTGGAGAAGACTCTGATGCTGGGAGGGATTGGGGGCAGGAGGAGAAGGGGACGACCGAGGATGAGATGGCTGGATAGCATCACTGACTCAATGGACATGAGTCTGAGTGAACTCCGGGAGTTGGTGATGGACAGGGAGGCCTGGCTTCCTGCGGTTCATGGGGTCGCAAAGAGTCGGACACGACTGAGCAACTGAACTGAACTGACGATCATTTTTGTGAAACTTTTTGCAAAGATTGGTAGTAATGACTCAAAGAGAAATATTTATCCGAGTGTCTGCTTCATTGCTCATGTAGCTTAGAAAAGTGAATAAGCCTTCTTCAATTTCCTAAAGAGATGAGATTTTTGCTTTTCTATGGGCTTCTGTCATGTTCAGCCCATACCACAAGCAATGAGAATTATGGATGATCATAGGAGAAACAAGCTACTTTTTCCATTGGAAAAATATAATTTTTTTTCTATTTTTCTGTCTGTATCGAGATTTTGTATGTCCTATCTTTGCATACGTAGAAGGGAGGAGGTAAGCAAACTGACATTTATTTTGTGCCTATTGTGATAACAGATAAGATCTACTGAACTCTTCTCTTAAGTGCAAGGCACTTAGTGCTTCACAGTACATGCTCATTTAATCCTCAAAGCAACCACCTGATACTTTTTGTACTCCCACTTTACAGTTGCGAAAACTGGGAAACACAAAAGCCAAGCAACTTCCACACAGTGCTATTAAAAACCAGTAATCATGAACTGGTGATTTGAACCCAGACAATCTTTCAAATCCATACTCTTACTATGTGAATCTGCCTTTAGAGGTCATGCATGGGGCTAAATGCTTTCATCTTTATTTTACCACCTGGGCATCATAGTAATAAACATTATAAGATGCTCCTAATTCCCAAAGGCTGAAATTACCATCTTGCAAAATAAAATGGAAAAAATGAAGCTTGTGAAATATTTCAGAGATGTGCCAAGTAGCTTAAAGTATCACAGGCTTTGGGGGCATTTATTCAATTTACAGTCATTCCAAACTACTCATGAAAATCTAAGTGCTCTGAATGATATAAAGATGAATTAGAGACCGCTGTTGCCTCAAAGGAGCCTACATTTTAGTAGGCCCTGTATTATGTTGTACAAAGTGATGTCGTTAACTGTTTTCAACCATTTTTTTCTCCACCCAGTCTCATTCTTATCAGTTCCAATGACAAATCTTGGTCTGAAGCACAGAAGCTCAAAGAAATCTATTCCAAACCTGTGAAGCTCATTATAAATTGGTTCTTTCTACTAGACTAAATTTTACTCCATTCCTGCTTGGGAAATTGAACATCTGCTCTTTTAAAAAACCTTTGTACCTGAGTCCTTTTATTGATCTGCTTGGCATGTAAGGTCTTGAGGACTAGGAACCAGCTTCAGTTTTCCCAGAACTCCAACCCAAGGATAGTGGTTCTGATATGTTATTATAGCCTGGTGACTGAGACCTGTCTATTTGCTGACAGTTTGATGACACTGACTTCCTGCTTACTTTCCTTCCTTTCTGAGTAATATCCACTCCTCTGTTTCTTATTGCCATCCTCTGACTAAGCTGAGTTGAATTCAGTTCATCCAAAGCAAAATGAGCTTAAAGTAACTTAATATTCAGTCTCCGGAGTCAATTCTTGGCTCCGTCATTTTTAGCTATGTGGCTCTAAATCAGTAACTAGCCTTTTTGGTTCTAGTTTGCACATCCCTATATAATTATGATAACAAAAACAATAAAAAATATTTAGGCTTTTCTCTGAGCCAGGAACATGAAGGGAAAAAAAGCTAGAAAATAAATACCCTAAATGACAAGGTCAAAAATGGTGTCAAAATCGATGACATAATTGGGTTCTTCTGGTGGCTCAAATGATAAAGAATCCATGTGCAATGCAGGACACCCAGGTTCAATCCCTGGATCAGGAAGCTCTTCTCCCCTGGAGAAGAAAATGCAGCCCACTCCAATATTTTTGCCTGGAGAATTCCATGGTGGGCTACAGTCCATGGGGTTGCAAAGAGTCAGACATGACAGAGCGACTAACACTTTCACTTTCTTAAAGTGAAAGGCTACAAATTCATGTTTACAACCTTTCTGTTCCTCCCTTGGAGATTTTATATTGGAGGTATCATGTCTGGTATGATATGGGGTATGGTAACACCAAACGCAGACAGGAGTTAGAGAACTGAGTGAATACTGGAATCCAAGAGGCATAGACATGGTCAACTGTAGTTTGATCTAGGGACTTATTAGAAAAAGAGCTAGGAACAGAAGCCAACTTGAGATCTCTAGGAAAGCAGGTGAAATGACTGGAAATTTCACCTGGGGAAACAGTCATTAGAGTCATTTAATTCTGAAGATTGACATGTCTTGCCTCAAGCCTAGTTTTAATGAGCCTGGAGTCCGTGTATTTGTGACTTCTCTGGCAGCAGTACCATCAGGTGCTGCCCAGCACCTAACAGGAGGAGCAGCATCTCTAGTACCTTGGGTCCACTGTAGTGTCAGAAAATCACACAGTCACCCCAAATTTTCTCATTTTCCTTTCATACCAGAGCACCAGTTCTACCTTGTTGGGGGTACATTTTATTCTAAGTTTCAAATGTTTCAAAGATTCTAATGTGCCACATGGATAAAGTAGAAAAATTACCTGTGTGATGCTTTTTTATTGAGATATATACTCTCACCAAAGCAAGTTTGATCACCACATTGATCATCAGAGAGAAGAAAAGTAAATTTCTAATATTTTTCTTGATGCAATTAAGAAACAAATTGCTAAAACATAAATTTTGCACAAATCCATTTGCTGCCCTTTATGGAAGCAAAATCTTAGTTAACCCAAGGAAAATGAAAGGTTATAGTGTTCCTCAAATGAACAGGATATCAATTTTAGACAAGAAACTGGTCTGTCTCTTTTTTTTCTTAAAAAAAGAAGATAAAGGAGGTATGATAATGTAGACGTCTGTGTGTATGTGCTTGTATGTGTTGCGGCCAGTGAGAATAGTATGAGGAATAGTTCTAGAGTCCTTATCAAGAGTAATCAGGAGTAAACTGCAAATGAACCAACTTTTATGTACCACTCTCACTATTCCTAAAGGCTATTCTGATTTGTATAATTCAGTGATCTTACTTCAAGGCTGTAGCTTTGTCAAAAAAATCAAGGAAAATTTCAATGCAGTGGCTCGATTGCTGTTACATATTAAAAGTGATTAGCTGCATTCATGAATCTATAATCACACCTGCAAATGAGGAAGGAATCTATAGAAATAGGAAGCATTTTCAAAGTCATGAATATGCATGCAGTGTGTGTTGCCAGAAATATCATAATAAAAATAGTTTGTAAGAATCCAGGATTCAGTAATATGGCTTTTATTTTCCAGATGTGAGAACTCAGCCATTTTGACTAAGATAATAAGCCTGAAGTTCAATATTTAGAACTTACCATTCCTGAGGCTCATTTCAGGAAAAAAAAAACAAAAAAAAACAAAAAAAAAACAGTTTTATGTGTGTTGAGGAAACAAAACTGATATTGAGAAGTGGCTTAAGATATACCAGGAAACTTCAATGCACACCTCTTCCCACAACTGAATATTTATATGTTGGATGGTACCTGTACTTTCTTCATTAAAACCTTATTAGTTTATTAAGACTTCATTTGATAATATACTTGAAAAAGATTGAAGAAATCATACCTATAAATTTAAATCAAACAGAGACACACACTCAGTCTCTTAGCCATAAAAAATTTGAATCACAGATTTTCTCTTAAGGGGTATTTTCAACAGAGAGTATTACAAAAACCCTGAGGACTTTGAGACGTTGGGAGCTTTGTTAAATATATTTAATACAGTGGTTCAGTCCAGTTAAATGTATTATGAATACCTGAACACCAAAAGTACTTTCTATTTCTCTAGTCTTTCATTCTAGTCTTTGCAACTTCTTTATTTTTTGATTAATGGTAACAGAATTGTGAGTGTATGAAAATGAGGCTTATTCAGAGCTAGAAGGAACACACTTAAGACTTCAGAGACATTGGGAAGTTAATTTTCTTTCCTCCTAGTCATATTGGTTTTTTTTTCCCTCTGGATTTAGAGCTTAAATTACCAACTTCTTTGTGAATCATACATCGATGTCATTGATATTCATTAGTGTTACAAACCTCTTGGAAAAAAGCAGTGACACAGTCTTAGATATATGCAGTTTTGTGGAACACAGATTAACCCAATAAATATGTGCCAAAAGGGAGGATCCTTTGGAAATTACTGTTTCATTAAAATCTATATTTTGTATTCTAATAGGTCACTTTGCTATCTGGAGAAGACATACTAATTAAAACAAAAAGAACTATTTTTTCCTCTAAACAAATCAGATGTCTTTTTTTTAAAAATAGATTTACTGTAAGCTAAACCAGTAGTCATGTATGGATGTGCGAGTTGGACTATAAAGAAAGCTGAGCACAGAAGAATTGATGCTTTTGAACTGTAGTGTTGGAGAATACTCTTGAGAGTCCCTTGGACTGCAAGGAGATTTAACCAGTCCATCCTAAAGGAAATCAGTCCTGGGTATTCATTGAAAAGACTGATGTTGAAGCTGAAACTCCAATATTTTGGCCACCTGATGTGAAAAGCTGACTCATTTGAAAAGACCCTGATGTTGTGAAAGATTGAAGAAAGGAGAAGAAGGGGATGAGAGGATGAGATGGTTGGATGGCATCATCAACTCAATAGACATGAGGATGGGTAAACTCTGGTGATAAACAGGGAGGCCTGGAGTGCTGCAGTTCATGGGGTCGCAAAGAGTTGGACACGACTGAGCAACTGAACTGAACTGAATTAAAACTTCCTCTATTTTACCTAATTAAATTAGGAGTTAAATTGAGTGATAAATAAAATATGATACTGACAATGCAACTACATACTTAGATATTAGTTCAGTCTTAGAAGCATGACATCATAGGATATGACAATTATAAGCAACTTTAATTAAGTAAATATTCTTTTACAAGTTATTTAGGGCCAGTTGTTGCCTTAAGTGTTGACTGTTCACTTATAAAGGTTATGAATCTATGGCCTTCTAGATTCCAGAACCTAGAGAGGGAAACAATCAAATAACCACAAAATAATGTGGTATCTAATATTATAAGGAAATGCAAAGTACTATGGTGACATATATTCTGGCTACTTAAATCAAACTTTTGACTGGAGAGTTGTAAGGGAGAATTTCCCAGAGGAAATAACTCTGATACCTGTGTAATAAACAGAAAATATCAACAAAAAGAAAGAGAAGGTAGAATCTTTAATGTAGTGAAATATCTATCATAGGCGAGGCCTGAAAATGTCAGAAACCGTATTTATGGAAGCTCAAGTGAATTTTCTGATGAGGATACTTGAGGGAAAAATCAGAGTAGATCCTCAAGGACAAAGAATGGACCACATAATACAGATCTTCTTCAATTCAGTTCAGTTCAGTCACTCAGTCATGTCCAACTCTTTGCGACCCCATGAATCGCAACATGCCAGGCCTCCCTATCCATCACAAACTCCCAGAGTTCTCTCAAACTCATGTCCATTGCGTCGGTGATGCCATCCAGCCATCTGTCATCCCCTTCTCCTCCTGCCCTCAATACCTCCTAGCATCAGAGTTTTTGCCAATGAGTCAACTCTTCTCAAGAGGTGGCCAAAGTATTGGAGTTTCAGCTTCAGCATCAGTCCTTCCAATGAACACTCAGGACTGATCTCCTTCAGAATTGACCAGTTGGATCTCTTGGCAGTCCAAGGGACTCTAAAGAGTCTTCTCCAACACCACACTTCAAAAGCATCCATTCTTTGGTGCTCAGCTTTCTTCACAGTACAACTCTCACATCCATACATGACCACTGGAAAAACCATAGCCTTGACTAGATGGACCTTTGTTGGCAAAGTAATGTCTCTGCTTTTCAATATGCTGTCTAGTTTGGTCATAACTTTCCTTTCAAGGAGTAAGCGTCTTTTAATTTCATGGCTGCAACCACCATCCACAGTGATTTTGGAGCCCCCCAAAATAAAGTCTAACACTGTTTCTACTGTTTCCCCATCTATTTCCCATGAAATGATGGGACCAGATGCCATAATCTTCGTTTTCTGAATGTTGAGCTTTAGGCCAACATTTTCACTCTCCTCTTTCACTTTCATCAAGAGGCTTCTTAGTTCCTGTTTACTTTCTGCCATAAGGGTGGTGTCACCTGCATATCTGAGGTGAATGGTATTTCTCCCAGGAATCTTGATTCCAGCTTGTGCTTCTTCCAGCCCAGCGTTTCTCATGATGTACTCTGCATAGAAGTTAAATAAGCAGGGTGACAATATACAGCCTTGACGTACTCCTTTTCCTATTTGGAATCAGTTTGTTGTCCCATGTTTAGTTCTAACTGTTGCTTCCTGACTTGCATACAGGTTTCTCAAGAGGCAGGTCAGGTAGTCTGGTATTTCCATCTCTTTCAGAATTTTCCACAGTTTATTGTGATCCACACAGTCAAAGGCTTTGGCATAGTCAAGAAAGCAGAAATAGATGTTTTTCTGGAACTCTCTTGCCTTTTCCATGATCCAGCAGATGTTGGCAATTTGATCTCTGGTTCCTCTGCCTTTTGTAAATCCAGCTTGAACATCTGGAATTTCACAGTTCACGCATTGCTGAAGCCTGGCTTGGAGAATTTTGAGCATCACTTTACTAGCGTGTGAGATGAGTGCAATTGTGTGGTAGTTTGAGCATTCTTTGGTATTGCCTTTTTTAGGGATTTGAATGAAAAACTGACCTTTTCCAATGCTGTGGCCACTGCTGAGTTTTCCAAATTTGCTGGCATATTGAGTTCAGCACTTTCACAGCATCATCTTTCAGGATTTGAAATAGCTCAACTGGAATTTCATCACCTCCAATAGCTTTGTTCGTGGTGATGCTTCCTAAGGATCACTTGACTTCACATTTCAGAATGTCCGGCTCTAGGTGAGTGATCACATTGGATCACAGCCTTTTCTAACTCAATGAAACTAAGCCATGCTGTGTGGGGCCACCCAAGACGTCCGGGTCATGGTGAAGAGGTCTGACAGAATGTGGTCCACTGGAGAAGGGAATGGCAAACCACTTCAGCATTCTTGCCTTGAGAACCCCATGAACAGTATGAAAAGGCAAAATGATGGGATACTGAAAGAGGAACTCCCCAGGTCGATAGATGCCAAATATGGTACTGGAGATCAGTGGAGAAATAACTCCAGAAAGAATGAAGGATCGAGCCAAAGCAAAAACAATATCCAGTTGTGGATGTGACTGATGATAGAAGCAAGGTCCAATGCTGTAACGAGCAATATGGCATAAGAACCGGGAATGTTAGGTCCATGAATCAAGGCATATTGGAAGTGGTCAAATAGGATATGGCAAGAGTGAATGATTCTAAGAATCAGCGAACTAAAATGGACTGGAAAAGGTGAATTTAACTCAGATGACCATTATATCTACTGCTGTGGGCAGGAATCCCTCAGAAGAAATGGAGTAGCCATCATGGTCAACAAAAGTCTGAAATGCAGTACTTGGATGCAATCTCAAAAATGACAGAATGATCTCTGTTTGTTTCCAAGGTAAACCATTCAATATCACAGTAATTGAAACCTATTCCCCAACCAGTAACACTGAAGGGGCTGAAGTTGAACGGCTCCATGAAGACCTACAAGACCTTTTAGAACTAACACCCAAAAAAGATGTCCTTTTCATTATAGGGGACTGGAATGCAAAAGTAGGAAGTCAAGAAACACCTGGATTAACAGGCATATTTGGCCTTGGAATAAGGGATGAAGCACATCAAAGACTAATAGAGTTTTGCCAAGAGAAAACACTGATCATGGTAAACACCCTCTTCCAACAACACAGGAGAAGACCATACACATGGACATCACCAGATGGTCAACACCAAAATTAGATTGATTATATTCTTGGCAGCCAAAGATGGAGAAGCTCTATACAGTCAGCAAAAACAAGACCAGGAGCTGACTGTGGCTCAGATCATGAACTGCTTATTGCCAAATTCAGACTAAAATTGAAGAAAGTGGGGAAAACCACTAGGTCATTCAGGTATGACCTAAATCAAATCCCTTATAATTATACAGTGGAAGTGAGAAGTAGATTTAAAGGACTAGATCTGATAGATAGAGTGCCTGATGAACTATGGACAGATATTTCTGACATTGTACAGAAGACAGGGATCAAGACCATCCCCATGAAAAAGAAATGCAAAAAAGCAAAATGGCTGTCTGGGAATGCCTTACACATCTTCTTGTTGCTGCTGCTGCTAAGTCGCTCCAGTCCTGTCTGACTCTCTGCGACCCCATAGATGGCAGCTCAGCAGGCTCCCCCGTCTCCAGGATTCTCCAGTTAAGAACACTGGAGTGGGTTGCCATTTCCTTCTCCAATGCATAAAAGTGAAAGTGAAAACTGAAAGTGAAAACTGAAAGTGAATTCGCTCAGTCGTGCCTGACTCTTCGTGACCCCATGGACTCCAGCATTCCAGGCTCCTCTGTCCATGGGAGTTTCCAGGCCAGAGTACTGGAGTGGGTTGCCATTGCCTTCTCCTTAGGTCATATCAAAAGTTTGGATCTCATCTTTAAATCTCATCTTTTTTTTTATTTTTTTTAAATTTTATTTATTTATTTTTTTTCACTTTTTTTTTTAAATTTTAAAATCTTTAATTTTTACATGTGTTCCCAAACATGAACCCCCCTCCCACCTCCATAAAAGCAAAAATAAACAAATGGGATCTAATTAAAATTAAAAGCTTCTGCACAACAAAGGAAACTATAAGCAAGGTGAAAAGACAGCCTTCTGAATGGGAGAAAATAATAGCAAATGAAGCAACTGACAAACAACTAATCTCAAAAATATACAAGCAACTTATGCAGCTCAATCCCAGAAAAGTAAACGACCCAATCAAAAAATGGGCCAAAGAACTAAATAGACATTTCTCCAAAGAAGACATACAGATGGCTAACAAACACATGAAAAGATGCTCAACATCACTCATTATCAGAGAAATGCAAATCAAAACCACAATGAGGTACCACTTCACACCAGTCAGAATGGATCTCATCTTTAGATCAAAGGCCAACATCATAGGATTTTAATCCAAAACCAAATGTGTTTCTTCAGCTACTTTGAGGTCAAAGGTATGATGTCTATCTACACTTTAGAGTTTAGCAGTCAATATTCAGCAGCAAGTAGAACTTTTCTTTTGCTCTCTTTCTCTCTCGTTTCCTCTTCCTTCCTCATTGTCACTTTCTGTCTTTTGTCTCTCTTTATCGTTTGTTCTCTCCCACAGAATTATTGACATTTTCTTAATGGGTAAGTTAAAAGGCTTATGATCATTCTGTGATCAGGATTATGGTATTAATACATATTACTGAAATGACAAATGCAAATCTCTCAATGGAGACAACTGAACTAACCAAATGAGTAAAAAGTGACTCAGGTGTTAAATGTTTCTGATATAACTTGACATGCAAAACTGTGACTTTAAATGATAATGGCCAGTAACTGAAACTCTCTGTGGCAGAAGTAAATATAGCTAATTTTGGACAGAGATAAAATGATTGATAAATCAAATCTTAATTGTGATTTACATATAGAATAATCAGTCCTTATTAAATATATTTTTGCAGAATAAGAACAAAGAAATTGTTTAATAGTACTTAAGATGAAATGGATCAAGAAATTAAATTGGCTCAGTGAGCTCACTACTAAAATACTCAATAAAATTTATTATTCTCTATAAAATTTCAATTAAAATGTTTGCATTTTCTGCTTCTGAACAAGATGGGACTTGATTTATCTTTCTGCCTAAAACAAAAATAAACAAAACTATGAAATAGGTTTTTTAAAAACTGGATGTCAGGCAATGAATGACAGTGATCACCAAGGGATGGAAAACAAATTAAATGAACCCAGTTATTACTCTATGAGATACTTTCCAAGATATGGGATAGAAAATAATCCATGCAGAGGGTTCAGCCAGACTCCTTAAGATCTATGTTGATGTATGGCAAAACTAATACAATATTGTAAAGTAATTAGCCTCCAATTAAAATAAATAAGTTTATATTTAAAAAAAAGTTGAGATGATCTGAGAGCCTGGGAAGACAAAGGCAACTGGAGTTTGAAAAGCACAGTAAAGAAACAGCCAGGAAAGAAACAGCTGCATAGAAAAAGAACTCAGGCGATATTAACAAAATCCTTCTCAAATAGTCCACTGAGTACTAATATGCATATACACATAAAGCAACTACCAGAGTCCAGGGAAAGAATCACAAAAATGTATTACAGGTAATAGTGCATACATGTGCTAAGTCACGTCAGTCTTGTCCAACTCTTTTTGATCATATGGACTGAAGCTTGCCAGGCTCCTCTGTTCATGGGATTCTCCAGGCAAGAATACTGCAGTGGGTTGCCATGCCCTACTCAAAGGGATCTTCTTGATCCAAGAATCAAACTCACATTTCCTGCATCTCCTGCATTGGCAGGTGAATTCTTTGCCACTACTGCCACTTGGGAGGCACCACAGCTAATAGTGTCTGGTACTAATACAGAGCTTGGAACACTGCCTGCTCTACTAGAAAGAAAAGAAAATTTTATGACTAATAAGGCAGTGGGTAGCATATATGAGCAGGTCTTGACTAAGTAGCCATTAATAATTTGGTCTAGACTGAGAAACATTCTATTTCCTAACAAATCCTAAAATACAAGATCCAGAAGAAAGAAATCCTTAAAAAAATCTAAACCAAGTTACAGAAAAAACATTCAAGAATACATATAAAATAATTAGTACAATTTGAAATGTATGTTATGACATAGTACTTGTTGTTGTTTAGTTGCTAAGTCATGCCCACCTTTTTTTTGACCCTATGACTGACTGTAACCTACCAGGCTCCACATGGAATTTCCCAGACAAGAATACTGAAATGGGTTGCCATTTCTTTCTCCAGGGGATCTTCTCAACCCAGGGATTGTACCTGTGTGCAAACATAGGCAGGCAAGTTCTTTACCACTGAGCCACCAGTGAAGGCCTAAGGGATTAAACTACAGTTTCATGATTTCACTTTGGAAAAATGAGATTTTGTCATTACGGGAAGGTCAAAAAGATTTTGAGGTAAACTTATGTCCATTATTTTATTTCCCATTTGTATTTAACATGGGATACATACATCTTTCAGTTCAGTTCAGTTAAGTCTGTCAGTAGTGTCCAACTCTTTGTGACCCATGGGCTGCAGCATGCCCGGCCTCTCTGTCCATCACCAACTAGCAGAGTTTACCCAAACTCATGTCCATTGAGTTGGTGATGTCATTCAACCATCTCATTCTCTGTCATCCCTTCTCCTCCTGCCTTCAATCTTACTTAGCATCAGGGTCTTTTAAAATGAGTCAGCTCTTCACATCAGGTGGCCAAAGTATTAGAGTTTCAGCTTCAACATCAGTCCTTCCAATGAACATTCAGGACTGATTTCCTTTAGAATGGACTGGTTGCATCTCCTGCAGTCCAAGGGACTCTCAAGAGTCTTCTCCAACACTATAGTTCCAAAAGCATCAATTCTTCAGTGCTCAGCTTTCTTTATGATCCAACTCTCACATCCATTCCTGACTACTGGAAAAACCATAGCCTTGACAAGATGGACCTTTGTTGGCAAAGTAATATTTCTGCTTTTAATATGCTGTCTAGGTTGGTAGTAACTTTCCTTCCAAGGAATAAGTGTCTTTTAATTTCATGGCTGCAGTCACCATCTGCACTGATTTTGGAGCCCCCCAAAATAAAGTCTGTCACTGTTTCTTCATTAATTTGTCATGAAGTGATGAGACCAGATGCCATGATCTTAGTTTTCTCAATGTTGAGCTTTAAGCCAACTTTTTCACTCTCCTTTTTCACTTTCATCAAGAGGCTGTTTAGTTCTTCTTCACTTTCTGCCATAAGAGTGGTGTCATCTGCATATCTGAGGTGACTTATATTTCTCCTAGAAATTTTGATTCCAGCTTGTGCTTCATCCAGCTCAGATTTTCTCATGATATACTCTGCATATAAGTTAAAAAAGCAGGGTGACATAATACAGCCTTGACATACTCCTTTCCCAGTTTGGGACCAGTCTATTGTTCCATGTCCAGTTCTACCTGTAGCTTCCTGACCTGCATACAGATTTTTCAAGAGGGAGGTCAGGTGGTTTGGTAACCCATCTCTTTCAGAATTTTCCACAGTTTATTGTGATCCACACAGTCAAAGGTTTTGGAATAGTCAATAAAGCAGAAACATGTTTTTCTGGAACTCTCATGCTTTTTTGATGATTCAGCAGATGTTGGCAAATTGATCTTTGGAGCCTTTTCTAAAACCAGCTTGAACATCTGAAAGTTCAATGTACAGTCAGAAACCTCCGTCTGTAGCTCATCAGGCACTCTGTCTATCAGATCTAGTCCCTTAAATCTATTTCTCACTTTCACTGTATAATCATAAGGGATTTGATTTAGGTCATACCTGAATGACCTAGTGGTTTTCCCTACTTTCTTCAATTTAAGTCTGAATTTGGCTATAAGGAGATCATGATCTCAGCCACAGACAGCCCCTGGTCTTGTTTTTGCTGACTGTATAGAGCTTCTCCATCTTTGGCTGCAAAGAATATAATCAATCTGATTTTGGTGTCAGCCATGTGGTGATGTCCATGTGTAGAGGCTTCTCTTGTGTTGTTGGAAGAGAGTGTTTGCTATGATCAGTGCACTCCCTTGGCAAAACTCCATTAGCCTTTGCCCTGCTTCATTCTTTGGCCTGCCTCTCCAAGGCCAAAATTGCCTGTTACTCCAGATGTTTCTTGACTTCCTAATTTTGCATTCTAGTCCCTTATAATGAAAAGGACATCTTTTCTGTGTATTAGTTCTAAAAGGTCTTGTAGGTCTTCATAGAACCATTCAACTTCAGCTTCTTTAGTGTTACTGCTCAGGGCATAGACTTGGATTATGGTGACATTGAAAGGTTTGCTTTGGAAATGAACAGAGATCATTCTGTCGTTTTTGAGATTGCATGTAAGTATTGCATTTTGGACTCTTTTGTTGACTATGATGGCCACTCCATTTCTTCTAAGGGATTCTTGCCCATAGTATTAGATATAATGGTCATCTGTGTTGAATTTACCCATTCAAGTCCATTTTAGTTTGCTGATTCCTAAAATGTCGATGTTTACTTTTGCCATCTCTTGTTTGACCACTTCCAATTTACCTTGATTCATGGACCTAACATTCCAGGTTCCTATGCAATATTACCCTTTACAACATTGGGCCTTTCTTCTATCACTGGTCATATCCACAACTGGGTGTTGTTTTTGCTTTGGCTTTGTCTCTTCATTTTTTCTGGAGTTATTTCTTCACTGATCTTCAGTAGCATATTGGTCTACCACCTGAGGAATTCCTCCTTCACTGTTCTATCTTTTTGCCTTTTCATACTGTTCATGGGGCTCGTATGGCATGAATACTGATGTGTTTTGCCATTTCCTTCTCCAGTGGGCCACTTTTTATCAGAACTCTCCACCATAACCTGTCCATCTTTGGTGGCCCTATAGGGCATGGCTTAGTTTCATTGAGTTAGACAGGGCTGTGGTCCATGTGATTAGATTTGTTAGTTTTCTGTGATTGCAGTTTCAGCCTGCCTGCCCCTGATGCCCTAAGTGTCTACCTTCTTACTGAGGTTCCTCTTATATTGGGAATGGGATATCTCTTCATGGCCGCTCCAGCAAACTGCAGCGGTTGCTCCTTACCTTGGAGGTGGGGTATCTCCTCTGTGCAACACTGGCAGTTCCAGTGTTGCACAGCCACCACTCGCCACTCCAGCACCACACATATATCTTTACACATAAAATTTAGTAACATTAGAACACATTCCTGCCTATTCTTGTCTACAAGTAAATATCATGAATTATGTCTCTCGCTTTCTCCAGAAAGTTGTTGTTGTTGTTAAGTTGCTAAGTTGTATCTGACGCTTTATGACTCCATGGACTGCAGCACGCCAGGGCCTCCCTGTCCCTCACTACCTCCTGAAGTTTTCCCTAGTTCATGTCAGTTGAGTCAGTGATGCTATCCAACCACATCACCCTCTACCATCTTCTTCTCTTTTTGCTTTCAACCTCTCTTAGCAACAGGATCTTTTCAATGACTTGGCTATTGGTATCAGGTGGCTAACATACTGAAGTTTCAGCTTCAGAATCAGTGCTTCCAGTGAATATTCAGGGCTGATTTCCTTTAGGATTCACTGGTTTGACCTCCTTGCTGTTAAAAGGACTCTCAAGAATCTTCTCCAGCACCACAATTCAAAAGCATCAATTCTCTGGTGCTCGGCCTTCTTTATGGTCCATCTCTCACATCCATGTATGACTACTGGAAAAACCATAGCTTTGACTACATGGACCTTTGTTGGCAAAGTGATGTCTTTGCTTTTAACATGCTCTCTAAGTTTGTCATAGCTTTCCTTCCAAGGAGAAAATGTCTTATAATTTCATGGCTATTGTTGCCAAATGCCATGATCTTAGTTTTTTGAATGTTGAGTTTTAAGCCAACATTTTCACTCTCCCCTTTCACCTTCATCAAGAAGCTATTTAGTTCCTCTTCACTTCCCACCATTAAAGTAGTATTATCTGCATATTTGGGGTGGTTAATACTTCTCCCAGCAATCTTGATTCCAGCTTGTAACTCATCCAGCCTGGCATTTTACATGATGTACTCTACACATAAGTAAAATAAGCAGGTGACAGTATACAGTTTTATTGTACTCAATTCCCAATTTTGAACAGCTAGTTCTTCAATGTAAGGTTCTATCTGTTGTTTCTTGACCCATGCACAGGTTTCTCAGGAGACAGGTAAGATGGTCTGGTATTCCTATCTCTTTAAGAATTTCTCACATTTTGTTGTGATCCGCACGGTCAGTGGCTTTAGCATAGTCAATGAAGCAGAAGTAGATGTTCTTCCGTAATTCCCTTGTTTTCTCTATGGTCCAATAAATATTAGCAATTTGATCTCTGGTTCTTCTGCCTTTTGTAAACCCAGCTTGTACATATAGAGGTTCTCATTTCAAGTACTGCTGAAGACTAGTATGAAGGATTTTGAGTAAAACCTTACTAGCATGGGAAATAAGCCCAATTGTTTGGTAATTTGAACATTCTTTAGTACTGCCCTTCTTTGGGATTGGGATGAAAACTGACCAGAAAGACCTGGTCATTTAACAGTGTGGCTTCACTGGTCATTTAACAGTGCGGCTTTACTGGTCATTTAACAGTGTGACTTCACACTGGGCAAAGTGTAGTACTCAGAATTTTCAGGATATAAAATATATTTATGTTAATCTCTAGAGAACTGAAAAGGCACTGTGTGTTCCACAGATAGATCATCTCTTTGGACATCTGTTGTCAAGACATTAATGGAATTGTTATTCAAATCAGTCTTGCAGAGAGCTTAGTAGACTCACAGACCAATCCTATGGTTTTTTCAAAGGCCCAGTAGATAGATTAGCAATAACTAACAAAAAGCCAAAACAAAAAAAAAACCCTTTGAGTTATACTATTAGAATGATGATGTAGAAATAGCCTACTATAAGTCTCTGAAGTAACTCTGCCACACTTATCCACTTATAAGATTGCAGTAGTATATTGCCAGGGGAAATTACAGAGATAAGTACTTAAATTAAAGAATTAAAGATGCAGAAGTGATTGCTATCCCATTCCCATTTTCTCTTCATATGTGATCCATGACTAAGCTTGGTATGCATTGAAAATAACTGTACATTTTCTCAAATGGATTCAGAGGCCAATGCCAATCAAAGCTCCAGTTCTGGACATTATATATTTTTAAAAATTAATTTATTTTAATTGGAGGCTAATTACTTTACAGTATTGTAGTGGTTTTTGCCATACATTGACATGAATCAGCCTGGGTATACATATGGCCCCCATCCTGACTCCCCCTCCTTCCACCCTCCCTTCCCATCCATCAGGTTTGTCCCAGTTCACCAGCTTTGAGTGCCCTATTTCATGCATCAAACTTAGACTGGTCACCTATTTCACATATGGTAATATACAGGTATCAATGCCATTCTCTCAAATCATCCCACCCTCACCTTCTCCCACAGAGTCCAAAAGTCTGTCCTTTATATCTGTGACTCTTTTGCTGCCTCACATATAGGATCATCGTTACCATCTTTCTAAATTCCACATATATGTGTTAACATACTGTACTGGTGTTTTTCTTTCTGACTTCATGCTGTTTAATAGGGTCCAGTTTCATCCACCTCATTAGAACTGATTCAAACGTGTTTTTTTTAATAGTTGAGTAAAATTCCATTATGTATATGTACCACAGCTTTCTTATCCATTCGTCTGCTATGGACGTCTAGTTTGCTTCCATGCCCTAGCTATTGTAAACAGTGCTATGATGAACATTGGGGTACATGTGTCTCTTTCAGTTCTGGTTTCCTTGGTGTGCATGGTCAGCAGTCAGATTGCTGGGTCATGTGGCAGTTCTATTTCCGGTTTTTAAAGGAATCTCCACACTGTTTTCCATAGTGGCTGTACTAGTTTGTATTCCCACCAACAGTGTAAGAGGATTCCCTTTTCTCTACACCCTCTCCAGCACTTATTGCTTGTAGAGTTTTGGATCACAGCCATTCTGACTGGCGTGAGATGGTACCTCATTGTGGTTTTGATATGCATTTCTCTGATAATGAGTGATGTTGAGCTTTTCATGTGTTTTTTAGCCATCTGTATGTCTTCTTTGGAGAAATGTCTATTTAGTTCTTTGGCCCATGTTTTGATTGGGTCATTTATTTTTCTGGTATTGTGCTGCATGAGCTGCTTGTGTATTTTTGAGATTAACTCTTTGTCAGTTGCTTTATTTGCTATTATTTTCTTCCATTCAGAAGGCTGTCTTTTCACCTTGCTTATAGTTTCCTTCATCGTGTGAAAGCTTTTAAGATTAATTAGGTCCCATTTGTTTATTTTTGCTTCCATTTCCAATACTCTGGGAGATGGATCATAGAGGATCCTGATGTGGTTTATGTCGGAGTGTGTTTGTCTGTTTTCCTCTAAGAGTTTTATAGTTTCTGGTCTTACATTTAGATCTTTAATCCATTTTGAGTTTATTTTTGTGTATGGTGTTAGAAAGTGTTCTGTTTCATTCTTTTACAGGTGGTTGACCAGTTTTCCCAGAACCACTTGTTAAAGAGAATATCTTTTCTCCATTGTATATTCTTGCCTCCATTGTCAAAGATAAGGTGTCCATAGGTGCCTGGAATTGTCTTTGGGCTTTCTATTTTGTTCCATTGATCTATATTTCTATTTTTGTGCCAGTGCCATACTGTCTTCATGACTGTAGCTTTGTGGTATAGTCTGAAGTCAGGCAGGTTGATTTCTCCAGTTCCATTCTTTCTCAAGATTGCTTTAGCTATTCGAGGTTTCTTGTATTTCCATACAGATTTTGAAATTATTTGTTCAAGTTCTGTAAAAAATACTGTTGGTAGCTTGATAGAGATTGCATAGAATTTATGGATTGCTTTGGGTAGTGTACTCATTTTCACTCTATTGATTCTTCCGATTCATAAACATGGTATATTTCTCCATCTATTTGTGTCATCTTTGATTTCTTTCATCAGTGTTTTATAGTTTTCTATATATAGGTCTTTTGTTCCTTTAGGTAGATTTATTCCTAAGTATTTTATTCTTTTCAATGCAATGGTGAATGATATAGTTTCCTTTATTTCTCTTTCTGTTTTCTCATTGTTAATGTATAAGAATGCAAGCGATTTCTGTGAACTCATTTTATGTCCTTCAAATTTATTGTATTCATTGATTAGTTCTAGTAATTTTCTGGTTGTGTCTTTAGGGTTTTCTATGTAGAAGATCATGTCATCTGCAAACAGCAAGAGTCTTCCTTCTTTCTTTCCCATCTGGATTTCTCTTATTTCTTTTTATTTTTTGATTGCTGTAGCTAAAACTTCCAAAACTGTGTTGAATAGTAGTGCTGAGAGTGGGCACCCTTTTCTTGTTCCTTACTTTAGGGGAAACACTTTCAATTTTTCACCATTGAGGATAATGTTTGCTGTGGGTTTATCATATAAGGCTTTTATTATGTTGAGGTATGTTCCTTCTATGCCTGATTTCTGAAGGGCTGTTATCATAAACGGATGTTGAATTTTCTCAAAGGTTTCTCTGCTTCTATTGAGATTATCGTATTTTTTTCCAGCATATTTATTTATTTATTCACTTATTTTTATTTTATTTTGCAATACTGCATTGGTTTTGCCATACATTGACATGAATCTGCCACGGGTGTACATGAATTCCCAATCTTAACCCCTCTTCCACCTCTCTCCTCATATCATCTCTCTGGGTCATCCCAGTGCACCAGCCCCAAGCATCCTGTATCCTGTATCGAACCTAGACTGGCGATTCGTTTCTTACATGATAGTATACATGTTTCAATGCCATTCTCCCAAATCATCCCACTCTCTCACTCTCCCACAGTGTCCAAAAGTCTGTTCTATACATCTTTCAATTTGTTAATGTGGTGTATCACATTGAGTGATTTACAAATATTTAAGAATCCTTGCATCCCTGGGATAAAACCCACTTGGTCATGTTGGATCATTTAAATATATTATTGGATTCTGTTTGCTATAATTTTGTTGAGGATTTTTGCATCTATGTTCATCAGTGATATTGGTCTGTAATTTTCTTTTATTGTGGCATCTTTATCTGGTTTTGGTATTAGGGTGGTGCTGGTCTCATAGAATGAATTTGGCAGTTTACCTTCCTCTGTAATTTTGTGGAAAAATTTGAGCAGGATAGATGTTAGCGCCTCTCTAAATTTTTTGTATAATTTAACTGTGAAGCCATCTGGTCCTGGGCTTTTGTTTGTTGGATGATTTTTGATTACAGTTTGTATTCTTGTGCTTGTGATGGGCCTGTTAAGATTTTCTCTTTCTTTCTGGTTCAGTTTTGGAAGGTTATACTTTTAAAGAATTTGTCCATTTCTTCCAAGGTGTCCATTTTATGGTCATATAGTTGCTATTAGTAGTCTCTTATTCTCCTTTCTATTTCTATGTTGCCTGTTGTAATTTCTCCATTTTCATTTCTAATTTTCTTGATTTGATTCTTCTCCCTTCCTTTTGCTTGGTGAGTCTGGCTAATGATTTGTCTACTTTATTTATCCCCTCAAAGAACCAGCTTTTACTTTTGTTGATTTTTTGCTATGATCTCTTTTTTTTCCCCCATTTATTTCTGCCTTAATTTTTAAATTTCTTTTCTTCTACTAACCCTGGAGTTGTTCATTTTTTCTTTTTCTAGTTGTTTTAGGTGTAAAGTTAGGTTATTCATTTGATTTCTCTCCTGTTTCTTGAAGTAGGCTTGTATTGCTATGAACCTTCCCCTTAGCACTGCTTCTACTGAATCCCATAGGTTTTAGGTTGTCACGTTTTCATTTTCATTTGTTTCAATGCATGTTTTGCTTTCCATTTTGATTTCTTCTGTGATTTGTTGGTTATTCAGAAGCTTGTTGTTTAGGCTCTGTATGTGTATATTTTTAACAGTTTTTTTTTTTTTTTTTCCCCTCCTGTAGTTGACAACTAATCTTACTGCATAGTGATCAGAAAAGAGGCTGGAAATGATTTCAATTTTTTTTGGATTTACCAAGGCTAGATTTATGGCCCATGATGTGATCTATCCTGGAGAATGTTCTGTGTGCACTTGAGAAAAAGGTAAAATTAATTGTTTTGGGGTGAAATGTCCTATAGTTATCAATTAAGCCTAAATGGTCCATTAAAGTTTGTGTTTCCTTGCTAATTTTCTGTTTGGTTGATCTATCCATAAGTGTGAGTAGGGTATTAAAGTCTCCCACTATTATTGTGTTACTGTTAATTTCCCCTTTCCTACTTGCTAGTATTTGCCTTACATATTGTGGTGCTCCTATGTTGGGTGCATATATATTTACAATTTTTATATCTTCTTCTTGGATTGTTCCTTTGATCATTATGTAGTGTCCTTCTTTGTCTCTTTCCATGGACTTTATTTTATCTATTTTATCAAAGTCTATTTTATCTGATATGAGTATTTCTACTCTTGCTTTCTTTTGGTCTCCATTTGCAAGAAATATCTTTTTCCAGCCCTTCACTTTCAGTCTGTATGCGTCCCTTTTTTGAGGTGGGCCTTTTGTAGACACCATATATAGGGGGTTTGTTTTTGTATCCATTCAGCCATCTTTTGGTTGGGGCATTCAACCTATTTACATTTAAGGTAATTATTGATAAATATGATTCCCATTGTCATTTGCATTTTTGTTTTGGATTCAAGTTTATATGTTTCCTGCCTAGAGAAGATCTTTAGCATTTGTTGGAGAGCTGGTTTGGTTGTGCTGAATTCTCTCAGCTTTTGCTTGTCTGTAAAACTTTTGATTTCTCCTTCATATTTGAATGAGATCCTTGCTGGGTATAGTAATCTGGGTTGTATGTTTTGCTCTTTCATCACTTTAAGTATGTCCTGCCATTCCCTTCTGGCCTGAAGAGTTTCTATTGAAAGATCAGCTGTTATCCTTATGGGGATCCCCTTGTGTGTTATTTGTTGATTTTCCCTTGCTGCTTTTAATATTTGCTCGTTGTGTTTGATCTTCATTAATTTGATTAATCTGTGTCTTGAGGTGTTTCCCCTTGAGTTTATCCTATTTAGGACTCTCTGGGTTTCTTGGACCTGGGTGGTTATTTCCTTCCCCGTTTTAAGGAAGTTTTCAACTATTATCTCAAATATTTTCTCATGTCCTTTCTTTTTGTTTTCTTTTTCTGATACTCTTATGATTCTAATGTTGGGACATTTAACATTGTCCCAGAGGTCCCTGAGCTTGTCCTCATTTCTTTTAATTCTTTTTTCTTTTTTCCATTCTGCTTCATTTATTTCCACCATTCTGTATTCCACCTCACTTGTCCTATCTTCTGCCTCAGCTATTCTACTGTTGGTTCCCTCCAGACTGCCTTTTATCTCAGTTATTGCATTATTCATTATTGATTGCCTGCTTTTTATTTCTTCTAAGTCCTTGTTAAACTTTTCTTGCATCTATTCAATCCTTGTCTCTAATCTATTTACCTATAACTCCATTTTGTTTTCAAGATTTTGGATCCTCTTTCTTATCATTATTCTGAATTCTTTTTCAGGTAGGCTCCCTATCTCCTCCTCTTTGGTTTGGTTTGGTGGGCATTTGTCATGTCCCTTTACCTGCTGAATATTTCTCTGCCTTTTCATCTTGTTTAGGTTACTGTGTTTGGGATGACCTTTCTATATGCTGGAAGTTTGTGATTCCTCTTTATTGTGGAGCTGGCTCCCTGTGGGTGGGGTTTGACTAGTGACTTGCCAAGGTTTTCTGGTTATGGGAGCTTGTGTCAGTGTTTTGGTGGGTGGAGGTGGATCTCTTCTTTTTGGATTGCATGAAATCCAGTAGTGAGTTTTGAGGTGTCTATGGGTTTGGCAAGCCTTTGGGCAGCCTGTATTTTAATGCTCAGTGCTGTGTTCCTGTGTTGCTGGAGAATTAGCATGGTATGTCTTGCTCTGGAACTCGTTGGCTCTTAGGTGGAGTTTGGTTTCAGTGTAGGTATGGAGGCTTTTGGATGAGCTCTTGTTGATTAATGTTCCCTGGAGTCAGGAGTTTTCTGGTATTCTCAAGTTTTGGATTTAAGCCTCCTGTCTCTGGCTTTCAGGCTTATTCTTACAGTAGCCTCAAGACTTCTCCATCCATACAGCACAGATGATAAAACACCTAGGTTAATGGTGAAAAAATTCTCCACAGTGTGGAACACTGAGAGAGGTTCACAGAGTTATATGGAGAAGAGAAGAGGAAAGAGGGAAATAGAGGTGACCAGGAGGAAAAGAGGGGGAATCAAAAGGGGAGAGACCAGTCTAGCCAGTAATCAATTCCCTAAGTTTTCTCCACAGCCTGGAACACCCAGAGAGATTCACAGAGTTAAGTAGAGAAGAAAAGGGGGAGGGAGGAGATAGAGGTGACCTGGAGGAGAAAAGGGAGAGTCAAAAGGGGGCAGAGCAATCAAGCCAGTAATCACAACCCTAAGAGAAAAATGGATACTGATAATTAGATTCTTAAAGGTACAAAATTGAGAACAAATACCAAAAAGCAAAGATTAAAAATCTACAGTAGAGGTTAGATTCTCAAAAATACAATATTAAAAATACAAAACAAAATCACTATATATATATATGAAATTCACTTTAAAGATAGGGTCTTTTTTTGCAAGGTAGTAGGTTATAAAGATGAAAATTAAAGGAATAATAAAGAACTTAAAAATAAAATAAAATTTAAAAATGATAATAGTAAAGATATATCTGGGAATTTCTCTGGAGCTGTTGTGGGCAGTGTGGGGTCAGTTCAGTTTCAGATAGTTCCTTGTTTCAGCTTGTACTTCTCAAGGTCTATAGGCCCCTTCCAATGCTTAGTCAATATTAACTACAGGGTTTTAATCTGTTGCACCTGTCACTTCCAGAGTGTTCCCTCTTGTCTTTTAATTTTGGCTTCCTCTGTTTGCAAGGCTCTTAAGTGTCTGATTTCCACCCTGAAACAAGGGGGCGAACGTGGTCGCTTATTTAGGCTCACTTGTTCAATTGTGTTGTGGAGAGGGAGGAAGGAACACTGCAAACAAATATCACTGGCCTGTGTGGGGAGTGCTTGCAGTGTATGGACCACACTGGGTTTCCCCCAGCTCACGGTGGCATGTGCTTTCCAGGTCTCCACTGCTAAGGTGCCAGGTTGCTCTGCAGGGCTACTGTCCAATGTGGGCCCTGCGTTTTGTGCACTTCCTAGGTCTAAACTGCTCAGGTTCAGGTTATTTACTCTGTAAGGTCACAGACTCTGTTGGGCGTGCATTTTGTGCCCTTCTCAGTTCAGAGCAGCTCAGGCGACCAGGCACTTGGCAAGCACACCATCCCAGGTGGGCCATGTGCCTTAATCACCTCCCTGGTCCTGGCTGCTTGGTGTCCTGGGTTCACCATGAGAGCTAAATCTCCTTTGGTATTAGCTCAATCCTTTGTTCTGTGAGCAGGCCAGGCTGTGCTTTAGGTTAGAGCCTTTTGCAGGAAAGTTCTGTTTTTTTTTTTTTTTTCCTCTCTCTGGCTATCCCACAGTTTGGGTTGCTGTCTCACATTAGCTCCCTCAGGTTGAAATCAGGGCATTCAGGCCCAGTCTTTACCCTCAGCTTGCAGCCTGCAACTTCCCGTCCAGCCCCTGATCTCTGCTGGCAAACATGAGCATCTGGGCTACTTCTCTGCTGGGTGTTGCAGTTAGGAATGTATTCTGTGGGGTTTTCTTTTTTTCTCCCAGTTATATTGCCCTCTGAGATTCCAAAACTCCCCACAGACCTGCAGGTGAGAGGGTTTCCTGCTGTTTGGAAACTTCTCCTCCACAACTAGCTCCCCAGGGTTGGTCTCTGTCCTTAACTCTTGTCTCTCTTTCTGTCTTTTATATTTTATTCTACCTCCTTTTGAAGAGAATGGGCTGCCTTTCTGGGTGCCTGGTGTCCTCCATCAGTGTTCAGAAGTTGTTTTGTGGAAGTTGCTCAGCGTTCAAATGATCTTTTGATAAATTTGTGGGGGAGAAAGTGGCCTCTCCATCCTATTCTTCTGCTATCTTGGGACCACCCCCCTGTAGTATCTTTATGAAAACAAATAATCATGGTCTCTAGTATTCATTATCAAGTTACTGACCCAGAGAGGGGGCAAATATGTTTTCTTCTCATTCTTATTATAGTAGATAATCAGAAATAATGGTAGGGAAACAAAAAGTCTTGCCTTAGGCTATGTCATAGATCACCAATCTCTGTCATAATGTGAGCTGGAGAGATGTTGAGCTTCATGATATCTCAAATAGCATCATGCTTGTTATTACATGGATAGCATTATGCTCATAAGACCTGGTGAACAGAATGTAGAAAAAACTCCATATACTTTAGAAGTCTGTCCCTAGGTAAAGTTTCAACTTGTCTAGTTATCTGTTCTTAAGACAGTCTACTTTAAGGTGTGAAATACATTTCTGTGCCTTGCACCCCTGATGCAAATGAAAAAACACCAACTTGGTATTTCTCATATTTTGAAGATAACATTTACCACATTTGAGAATGCTGCTCTGATTCATTTACTTATTTACATGCAAGGCTCAGCACTGAATTCATTTCTAAACAAGAAAAGTCTCAGCTTCAGTTCTACACTGGCTCAAATTGTTCAGCTACTGGGGCTTTATGATCTAGTAGACCCAATGTTATTGAAAGTATTGGTTAGATGGAGCAGTCATATGGAACTTCTAAAGCCGTCATAAAAGTTTGACATAGACCTCCAAAGTTTTGAGTAAAGCCATACATTTATCTACCAATAACTATTTTCCATTTGAAATATAGCTCTACTTTGTTGCTTGGAGTTTGTGGAACGAACACCTGTTCATGGGATGCCACAACTATGCAACTTGTATTGCACATAATGAATCGTGTGATCTGATTCACTGAACCATAAAATTGGATGTGCACAGTAGCATTCCATTGTAAAATGAAAATGTTATATATTAGAACTTGGCCATATAGGTCCAGGAAGTCACAAATAAACTGTATAAACAGATGGCTCAAACTCCCATGGTACCTGCTTCCGCTGCTTCACTGCCTTTCCCTAAATACAGATGTGACTTCATGGGGTGCTTCCCATGACCACTTAGTGGAGTACAGAAAAGTTTGAGTCTAGTTTTCATTTAGACCTCCAAGATATACTGGTACTGGCTGGAAGTAGACTACCATTGCTTATAGCTGCGCTTAATGATAGTTCTTGAAAAGAGTGGTTAAATAAAACCTTTCTAGTGATTCACTTCCTATAGAAAGACAGCTGGCCTGAAATATGCACCTGCAATGATATATGGAGGAGTGGCTAATGAATTGGCTATCCAAGTCCCTGAGAGACTGAAAAAAAAAAAAAGTAGAAATATTCTCCAATGAGATTTGTAGAAAAGGAATATGGATAGACATTTTAGTATGGACATAGTGTGGAGGCATACACATCCTTGCTAAATTCTCGTTAGAAGAATGTTTATATTCATGTAAGCCAGTAATCTAGCAGACAACTTGATCAGTCCTTTGGATAACAGTGTGCATTTCCCCAAGTCATATTTCTTACCTAAAGAGATATGATAGAGATTATGTATGTTTTTAACAATATAGACTTACTCTCTAACAAATTAATCTTTTAGAGACTGAGTCACCAATACTGAATTATTCTCTAGGAATGATTCAGGCATCCATCTAGAAAGTTTGATTATTTTCCATCCTTTCATCATGGCTGAGAGAACTTTTTACTGTATAAGATAAACCACAATAACTTCTACCAATACCAGTTTTCATAGACTTAGGTAATTCCTTATGTGTTACTATTTTATCTCACATACATCAGACCTGATTAAAGAACAAACTTTATGAGAAAGGCATTAGGTAAACATACACATGTCAGGAGTATTCACTAGTTACCACATGCTCAATGACCCCAAATTAGTTGGTTTGATAGAATGAACCTCCTAAAGGATCAGGTGTGGTACCTGACTAGAAAGAACTTCTGGGATTATAACCTTCAATGGGTAACAAAACATGCAATTTTCTTTCTTATTTAAATGGAGAAAAGTAAGACTTATTGAGGTGAAGTGATTGTTAAACTGATACATCAAGTAAGTGATGTAACTGGGATATAGGCATATCTACAATTTTAAATTTATACCTTTAATTATGTAGGATCTGAAAACGTCTTAAAATTCTACCCAATGTATCTATTGAACTTTAACCTCCATGAGTACTTTCAAAAGACCTTTTATTTTATTCTCATCAAGCATTTTTTATTCTGGCCAAAAAAAAAAAGTACTTGTAAAAATTTATGTTGCAAATAGTGAAATGTCAGGGACACAGAAATATTTCTTTCAAGGAACCCACAGCTTAGTATATAAACTGTCAGCCTGCATGAGTTATAAGCATGTGACTGACTTCACTCAATAAATATTCACCAAACATTGACTATACAGAAGATATTGTAAGTACCAGGGATAAACAAAGATGAAAAAATTATTTAATTACTTAATATCAAGAAATAGATGTGCTAGAAAACCATAATACAAGGTTCAGTTCAGTTCAGTTCAGTTACTCAGTTGTGCCCGACTCTTTGCGACCCCATGAATTGCAGCACACCAGGCCTCCCTGTCCATCACCAGCTCCTGGAGTTCACTCAAACTCATGTCCATCGAGTTGGTGGTGCCATTCAACCATCTCATCCTCTGTCGTTCCCTTCTCCTCCTGCCCCCAATCCCTCCCAGCATCAGAGTCTTTTCCAACGAGTCAACTCTTTGCATGAAGTGGCCAAAGTACTGGAGTTTCAGCTTTAGCATCATTCCTTCCAAAGAACACCCAGGGCTGATCTCCTTTAGAATGGACTGGTTGGATCTCCTTGCAGTCCAAGGGACTCTTTAGTTCCTCTTCATTTTCTGCCATAAGGGTGGTGTGATCTGCATATCTGAGGTTATTGATATTTCTCCCGGCAATCTTGATTCCAGCTTGTGCTTCTTCCAGCCCTGCGTTTCTCATGATGTACTCTGCATAGAAGTTAAATAAGCAGGGTGACAATATACAGCCTTGATGTACTCCTTTTCCTATTCGGAACCAGTCTGTGGTTCCATGTCCAGTTCCAACTGTTTCTTCCTGACCTGCATATAAGTTTCTCAAGAGACAGGTCAGGTGGTCTGGTATTCCATTGCTTTCAGAATTTTCCACAGTTTATTATGATCCACACAGTCAAAGGCTTTGGCATAGCCAATAAAGCAGAAATAGATCATTTTCTGGAACTGTCTTGCTTTTCCCATGATCCAGCGGATGTTGGCAATTTGACCTCTGGTTCCTCTGCCTTTTCTAAAAGCAGCTTAAACAACTGGAAGTTCATGGTTCACATATTGCTGAAGCCTGGCTTGGAGAATTTTGAGCATTAATACAAGGTAGAATATAATAAAGGATCAAGAAAAACACAGTGTGAAAATCTGGAGTTTATATCAAACTGTGTCACAATCCAAATTCTGATTATTCTGGGTGAAGTTTTTCTTTTTTGTTAGGAAAGGGCATACTCATTTGATATGTCATGCCTATCATTTATAAATAGCAAAACACAACAGTGGAAAAGGCTGACATACCATCCTTAAATTTTAACCTGTTGGCATCTGTCAAATAGCTTATAATTTAAGCTATTTTAAATATAGGGTGATTACTTCCTTTTTCCTTTTAAAAGGAATAATTGATGGGTGTTTTCTTTTCAAGTAATAGGAAATGGAGAACCTTAGTACAAATCTCAAATTTTAATACAACACAACAGTTTAAGTCATTAATATAGCTCAATTGAGTTTCTTTTTAAGTATTTTGAAAATAAAATTTGATGGAGAAGATGTATGAGAGAAGTGGGCTTTCCATGATCTAGAGAGAATTCTGCCCTAATCATGGTGAAATAGAGTATAGCTAGGCTATTGAGTCAGTGTGGGTAGAGTTGTGGAAGAGGAATTATAAACTAACATTTTTTATATAAGCCCTAATTGGGAAGAATATGTGAAAACATGTATTTCCTATAGGTTTACCATTAATACCCTTGGAGTCAGAATAGAAAACCCAAAGTATTGAAGTAGATACTTTGGCCACAGAGTCAAGATCTTAATATTAATAAAATTGTACAGAAACTGATCAAAATTAATTTTTACTTGCTGATTTTGATTTATATTTCTTTAATTTTATATTTTATTATTACTTATTTATACTTTATTATTACTGAGATGGTAAATTCATAAAAAACTATTTGGTTTAATACTAGGAGTCATTAAGTGTTCAATTCTGTGCATTGAACCATTTTATTTTTTTTCTGCATTTTAAAAGTCTTATGACATATTATCAAATAATTTTATGCCTGTATAAGTTTCATATAAAACATCTGAATCATAGACAATGTCACTAGTCTCAGGTGGTTCAGTAGTAAATAATCTGGCTGCCAGTACAGGAGCCACAAGTTCAATCCCTGAGTCTGGAAGATACCCGGGAATAGGAAATGGCAACTCACTCCAGTATTCTTGCCAAGGAAATCCCATGGGCACAGGAGCCTGGCAGGCTACAGTCCCTCACAAAATGATTGTACATTACTGAGCTGTTGAGCACACTGCAGGCTAGTTTGAGTCTCAACACAGCTTCATTGTTATCTGATCCATTTTATGTATGTCTTTGGGCTCAGAGTGATTACACTATTATTATGTTGTAGAGTCAATACTTTGCCAAAAGCAGTGGTTTTTATTTTTATATTTACTATGGGCCCTCTGTATTTCAGTATTTTCTCTTAACTTTCTGCTTTTCTTTATTTGTCATTTGGCTCTCCTAGCTTTCTTCCTATTTTAAGATCCCTATCTTCAAATCTTTATTTCTAGAACCATTAACTTATCTGTTAAAAATTTCTATGTAGAAATCTTATTCATTTTTTAAGGTATGGCATTTAGTACATAAACATTTATGATCTACAATTATAAATGTTACAGTATTATGAGATAAAAGTTAAATGCATAGATAATTGAAGTAATCCTTTTCCTAAACAAAACTAACTCCAACTTCTCTAAGTTTGCAATTTATACAAACAACAAAAATCAAACATTAATCTTCTAATATTACCTTATAGTCAAATTATCTTCACTTGACTTTATGCTCATATATTCCAATTACCAGTATTTATATGTCATTTATTATATGATATATAACTTTTGTATATAATATATAATTTCACGTGCTAGACTCTAGATGGTAGTCCCTCATTTTCCACAGTAGTTGCATCATGGATATCCTTATTTAACTTTATGATTTCAGATTCCCTTCATTTAGCATATTTAATATATTTATGTCAGATAAATCTTCACTAGGTATTAAAATGTCAAATACCTACTAAAGTTGTTTAAATAATTTTAATCTCTTTTCTTGAGTTAGGTTAAGAAAAGAATGAGCATTTGTAATGAAAACAATTTTCATATTTTAATCTAATAGTGAATTTCTGTCCTAGAGAGGTTTAAATTTAATATTTGATTGAATATGATATTATTATTAACTTCTTTGTCTTGAGATTTCCCAAGTAATGATATTTGCAAATGTTTTTATTAATTTTAACTGTATCAGCTGTTAAAAGTAACTTTTTGTTTCAAGGTAATTATATATATGACCAGCAGTGACCACAGGACCCGAAAAAGTCAGTTTTCATTCCAATTCCAAAGAAGGGCAATTCCAAAGAATGTTCAAACTACCATACAATTGGGTTCATTTCATATGCTGGAGAGATAACCCTCAAAACCTTTCAGCTAGGTTTCAGCATACATGAACCAGGGACTTCTAGATAGATGTATAAGCTGGGTTTAGGAGAGGCAGAGGAACAAGAGATCAAAGTTACCATCCATTGGATCATAGAGGAAACAATGGAGTTCCAGAAAAACATCTGCTTCTGCTTCATGGACTGGGCTAAACCCTTTGACTATGTGAATCACACACACACACACACACACACACACACACACACACAAACCTGTAGAAAATTCTTAAAGAGAAAGGAATACCAGACCACTTTACCTATCTCCTGAGAAACAGGTATGTGAGTCAAGAAGCAGCAGTCAGAACCAGACATGGAACAACTGACTGGTTCAAAATTGGGAAAGGAGTACATTAAAGCTGTATATTGTCACCCTGCCTATTTAATTTATATTCAGAGTACATCATGTGAAATGTGGAACTGGATGAATCATAATGAAGATTGGTTGGAGACCTATCAACAACCTCAGATATGCAGATGATGCCACTCTAATGGCAGAAAGTGAAGAGAAACTAAGGAGCCTCTTGATGAGGGTGAAAGAGGAGAGTGAAAAAAAAAAAAAGAAAGAAAGAAAGAGGAGAGTGGAAAAGCTGTCTTAAACTCAACTTTCAAAAAATAAAGATCACAGTATCCGGTCCCAACATTTCATGGCAAATAGAAGAGAGGAAAATGAAAGCAGTGACAGATTTTCTTTTCATGGGCTCCAAAATCACTGTGGATAATAACTGCTCCTTGGAAGAAAAGTTATGCCAAACCTACAGCATATTAAAAAAGAAATATGTCATTTTGGCCAAAGGTCCATTAAGTCAAAGCTGTGGTTTTCTCAGTAGTCATGTATGGATGTCAGAGTTGTACCATAAAGATGGCTGAGCACTGAAGAACAGATACTTTTGCATTCTGGTGCTGGAGAAGACTCTTGAGAGTCCTTGGCCAGCAAGGAGATCAAATCAGTCAATCCTAAAGGAAACCAACCCTGAATATTTATTGGAAGGAATGATGCTGGAGCTAAATCTGCAAAACTTTGGCAATCTGAGAGTCAACTCATTGGAAAAGACCATGATGCTGGGAAAGATTGAAGGCCAAAGGAGAGCAGGGCCACAGAGGATGAGATGGTTGGATGGCATCACTGATTCTATGGACATGAGTCTGAGCAAACTACAGGAGGTGGTGAAGGACAGGGAAACCTGGTGTGCTGCAGTCCATGAGATCACAAAGAGTCAGATATAAATTAGTGACTGAACAGTTAGCCTGGATGAAACCCAGGCTGAGGCTTGAATCCAGTCAAAACTCAGATTGGGATTTGAACTTGCCTTTTTTTTTTATCATTTTAAGTTTAAAATATTTTTTCTGTTGGAATATGATTACTTTACAATGTTGTGCTATTTTCTGCTGTACAACATCATGAGTCAGCCATGTGAATACATATATTCCCGTCCCTTTTGAGCCTTCCTCCCACTCCCCTCCCCCCATTCCACCCCTCTAGGTCATCCCAGAACACTGAGCTGAGCTCCCTGTTCTATACAGCAGCTTCCTGCTAGCTATTTATTTTGAACTGTAGTGTATATATATCAATGCCACTATCTCACCTCATTACCACCCCACTACTTACCCCACTGTGTCCACCAGTTGATTCTCTATGTCTGTGTTTCTATTCCTGCCCTGCATATAGGTTCATCAGTACCACTTTTCCTAGGTTCCATCAGTTCAGTCGCTCAGTCGTGTGCGACTCTGCGACCCCAAGAATCGAAGCACTGCCAGGCCTCCCTGTCCATCACCAACTCCCGGAGTTCACTCAGACTCATGTTCATCGAGTCAGTGATGCCATCCAGCCATCTCATCCTCTGTCATCCCCTTCTTCTCCTGCCCCCAATCCCTCCCAGCATCAAAGTCTTTTCCAATGAGTCAACTCTTCACATGAGGTGGCCAAAGTACTGGAGTTTCAGCTTTAGCATCATTCCTTCCAAAGAAATCCCAGGGCTGATCCCCTTCAGAATGGATTGGTTGGATCTCCCTGGAGTCCAAGGGACCCTCAAAAGTCTTCTCCAACACCACAGTTCAAAAGCATCAATTCTTTGGCGCTCAGCCCTCTTCACAGTCCAACTCTCACATCCATACATGACCACTGGAAAAACCATAGCCTTGACTAGACGGACCTTAGTCGGCAAAGTAATGTCTCTGCTTTTGAATATGCTATCTAGGTTGGTCATAACTTTGTAAGCATCTTTTAATTTCATGGCTTCAATCACCATCTGCAGTGATTTTGGAGCCCCCAAAAATAAAGTCTGATACTGTTTCCACTGTTTCCCCATCTATTTCCCATGAAGTGATGGGATCGGATGCTATGATCTTAGTTTTCTGAATGTTGAGCTTTAAGCCAACTTTTTCACTCTCCTCTTTCATCTTCATCAAGAGGCATTTTAGTTCCTCTTCACTTTCTGCCATATATATGCATATATATGCATTAATATATGATATATTTTTCTCAGAACATGTTCTTTTTTTTTTTATTTTTTGCTTTACAATGTTGTGTTGCTTTCTGCCATAAAACACTGTGAATCAGCCATAAGTATACATATATCCTCTTTCTCTTGAAGCTCCCACCCATTCCATCCCCCCATCTCTCCCCGTAGGTCATCACAGAGGTCCAGGCTGATCTCTCTGTGTTATATGGCAACTTCCCAATGGCTATCTCTTTCACACATGGTAATGTATATATTTCAATGCTATTGATACTTGTTCTTCTCAGAACCTACATTCTTTTAACTGAGATTACATTACCCGGTTTTAGGACTTAACAAAGCTCATATTCTTGATGTCTCATAACAGAGTTCAGTGAGAGACAAAGTGATAGATAAGAAGTGGATTTACTTAAAGAGAAATACACTCCACAGACAGAGTGTGAACCATCTCAGAAGGTGAGAGTGGCACCAGGTTGTCAAATTTTGTGTGCTCAGTCGTGTCTGATTCTTTGCAAACCCACAGACTGTAGCCCACCAGGCTTCTCTGTTCATGGGATTATTCCAGCAAGAATACTGGAGGAGGTGCCCTTTTCCTTCTTCAAGGGATCTTTCTGACCTAAGGATTGAACCTGTGTCTCCTATAGTTCCTGCATTGGTAGGCAGATTCTTTACCACTGAGGCCCCTGGGAAGCCCTAGTTTTTATAGAGATGGGTAGTTTCATGGGCCAATAAGTTAGAGGAGTATTTCAGTTATTTTGGGAAATGGATGGAGTCTCCAGGATTGGCCCACTGACCACTTTTTGAAATTTATGGTCAGCTTTGGAATTAACATGATGTGTGTGGGTGTCATTTAGCTTGTTGAGTGTTACATTGAGGTAAACAGAGGATGAAAGTCTACTGGAAGTCAATTTGTCTGCCATCTTGGACCTATTTGGTTCTAATCAGTTTATGTCATGTCCTCAGGTTACATCATTCTTTTAAAGATTGTGCCCTACCTGCTTCCTTTTTCACTATTATATAGCAAGATCAGCATTTTATTTTTTTTTTCCTTTTTTTTTTTATTAAATTTTAAAATCTTTAATTCTTACATGTGTTCCCAAACATGAAACCCCCTCCCACCTCCCTCCCCATAACATCTCTGTGGGTGATCCCCATGCACCAGCCCCAAGCATGCTGTATCCTGCGTCAGACATAGACTGGCGATTCAATTCTTACATGATAGTATACATGATAGAATGCCATTCTCCCAAATCATCCCGCCCTCTCCCTCTCTCTCTGAGTCCAAAAGTCCGTTATACACAGCTGTGTCTTTTTTCCTGTCTTGCATACAGGGTCGTCATTGCCATCTTTCTAAATTCCATATATATGTGTTAGTATACTGTATTGGTGTTTTTCTTTCTGGCTTACTTCACTCTGTATAATCGGCTCCAGTTTCATCCATCTCATCAGAACTGATTCAAATGAATTCTTTTTAACGGCTGAGTAATACTCCATTGTGTACATGTACCAAAGCTTTCTTATCCATTCATCTGCTGATGGACATCTAGGTTGTTTCCATGTCCTGGCTATTATAAACAGTGCTGCGATGAACATTGGGGTACATGTGTCTCTTTCAATTCTGGTTTCCTCGGTGTGTATACCCAGCAGTGGGATTGCTGGGTCATAAGGCAGTTCTA
This sequence comes from Capricornis sumatraensis, assembly GCF_032405125.1. Classification (NCBI taxonomy): domain Eukaryota; kingdom Metazoa; phylum Chordata; class Mammalia; order Artiodactyla; family Bovidae; genus Capricornis; species Capricornis sumatraensis. Next base: position 173,274,539 of record NC_091070.1, on the reverse strand, counting down.
TTTGCAATTTTTAAGGAATCTCCACACTGTTCTCCATAGTGTCTGTACTAGTTTGCATTCCCACCAACAGTGTAGGAGGGTTCCCTTTTCTCCACACCCTCTCCAGCATTTATTGCTTGCAGATTTTTGGATCGCAGCCATTCTGACTGGTGTGAAGTGGTACCTCATTGTGGTTTTGATTTGCATTTCTCTGATAATGAGTGATGTTGAGCATCTTTTCATGTGTTTGTTAGCCATCCGTATGTCTTCTTTGGAGAAATGTCTATTTAGTTCTTTGGCCCATTTTTTGATTGGGTCGTTTATTTTTTCTGGAATTGAGCTGCATAAGTTGCTTGTATATTTTTGAGATTAGTTGTTTGTCAGTTGCTTCATTTGCTATTATTTTCTCCCATTCAGAAGGCTGTCTTTTCACCTTGCGTATATTTTCCTTTGTTGTGCAGAAGCTTTTAATTTTAATTAGATCCCATACCACTAGCCAGACTCATCAAGAAGCAAAGAGAGAAAAATCAAATCAATAAAATTAGAAATGAAAATGGAGAGATCACAACAGACAACACAGAAATACAAAAGATCATAAGAGACTACTATCAGCAGTTGTATGCCAATAAAATGGACAATGTGGAAGAAATGGACAAATTCTTAGAAAAGTACAATTTTCCAAAACTGAACCAGGAAGAAATAGAAAATCTTAACAGACCCATCACCAGCACGGAAATTGAAACTGTAATCAGAAATCTTCCAGCAAACAAAAGCCCAGGTCCAGACGGCTTCACAGCTGAATTCTACCAAAAATTTCGAGAAGAGCTAACACCTATCCTACTCAAACTCTTCCAGAAAATTGCAGAGGAAGGTAAACTTCCAAACTCATTCTATGAGGCCACCATCACCCTAATACCAAAACCTGACAAAGATGTCACAAAAAAAGAAAACTACAGGCCAATATCACTGATGAACATAGATGCAAAAATCCTCAACAAAATTCTAGCAATCAGAATCCAACAACATATTAAAAAGATCATACACCATGACCAAGTGGGCTTTATCCCAGGGATGCAAGGATTCTTCAATATCCGCAAATCAATCAGTGTAATTCACCACATTAACAAATTGAAAAATAAAAACCATATGATTATCTCAATAGATGCAGAGAAGGCCTTTGACAAAATTCAACATCCATTTATGATAAAAACTCTCCAGAAAGCAGGAATAGAAGGAACATACCTCAACATAATAAAAGCTATATATGACAAACCCACAGCAAACATTATCCTTAATGGTGAAAAATTGAAAGCATTTCCCCTAAAGTCAGGAACAAGACAAGGGTGTCCACTTTCACCGCTACTATTCAACATAGTTCTGGAAGTTTTGGCCACAGCAATCAGAGCAGAAAAAGAAATAAAAGGAATCCAAATTGGAAAAGAAGAAGTAAAACTCTCACTGTTTGCAGATGACATGATCCTCTACATGGAAAACCCTAAAGACTCCACCAGAAAATTACTAGAGCTCATCAATGAATATAGTAAAGTTGCAGGATATAAAATCAACACACAGAAATCCCTTGCATTCCTATACACTAATAAAGATCAGCATTTTAAAAATGAACAATCTAGGTAAAATTTTAAGAAATAGTTTTACATGCTAGTTTCATCATTATTGGTGTGAATGCTGTATTTGTTTAACTATGGAAGTTAAACGTCCATAAAGAAAGCTTCCAAAAACTTCCATATACTTCCATAACTTCCATAAGCTTCCATAAAGAAAGCTAAGCACCAAAGAATTTATGTTTTTGAATTGCGTTATTGGAAAGACTCTTAAGAGTCTCTTAGACTGTAAGAAAATCAAACCATTCAATCCTAAAGGAAACCAGTCCTGAATATTCACTGGGAGGACTGTTGTTGAAGCTGAAGCTCCAATACTGACTAATCAGTTCAGTTCAGTTGATCAGTTGTGTCTTACTATTTGCAACCCCATGGACTGTAGCATGTCAGGCTTCCTTGTCCATCATCAACTCCCGGAGTTTACTCAAACTCATGTCCATTGAATCAGTGATGCCACCCAACCGTCTCATCCTGTGTCATCCCCTTCCCCTCCTGCCTTCAATCTTTCCCAGGATCAGGGTCTTTTCAAATGTGTCAACTCTTCACATCAAGTGGCCAAATTATTGGAGTTTCAGCTTCAGCATCAGTCCTTCCAATGAATATTCAGGACTGATTTCATTTAGGATGGACTGGTTGGATCTCCTTGCAGTCCAAGGGACTCTCAAGAGTCTTCTTCAACATCACAGTTCAAAAGCATCAGTTCTTTGGTTCTCAGCTTTCTTTATAGTCCAATACTCACATCCATACATGACTACAGGAAAAACCATAGCTTTGATTTGAGAGACCTTAGTCGGCAAAATAATGTCTCTGCTTTGTAATATGCTGCCTAGGTTGGTCATAGCTTTTCTTCCAAGGAGCAAGTGCCTTTTAACTTCATGGCTGCAGTCACCATCTGCAGTGATTTTGGAGCCCAAAAAGATGGAAGACAAATTTAACTAATTATTTATTAATTTACCACACAACTCTTATTCTGCTTATTTCACATATAAAGCATGTGTTTAATATGAAAATATACAGATTAAAATAGTTGCTGTATTTTAATTTACCAGTGACCTTAACAAAGGAGATATGGAAGAAAATTGAATATAATGTTTAATAAGGCATAAATATATTTTTGATCGAATATGATAGTATTTTTAACTTTTAGAAAATGGAGAATATAGAAATTCTTTAAAATAGTTTATTTTAGCCAATGTAAGTTATATGTCAACTTATAATTTTCATTAATATTGGGCATATGGTATTTGTCTTCTCAAAAAAGAGATATGAAATTTTACAAAACAGGCTGATACTATTTATGGAGAGTTTTTGTAGGTCTATGATACACAAAACTACTAGACTCATATAGAAGTGTTAAATTATAAAATTTTGTTTGTGCGCTGGTTCCTGGAGCTAGTCACAATTCACGGTTCTTTGCATGGAGAAAAGCTACTATATTTCCCAAACTGTTTATTACAGAGACCAGAGATTTGTAATCATCTGTAATCAAAGTCCCAACAGTGGCCTAGGCAAAAAGAAGCAAAATGGCAAATTTAGTCCAGGAAACGGGATTGGCAAGAACTATCTCAAGAACATAATCTAATTCTTAGGGTCACTCACTGGATTTAGAGTAGCAGGTCTTTTTGGACATTTGCTCGGGTGAGTGCATACTCAGTCACTTCAGTCATGTCCAACTCTTTGTGATGCTACAGACTGTAGCCTGCCAGGCTCCTCTGTCCACAAGATTCTCCAGGCAAGAATACTGGAATGGGTTGCCATGCCCTCCTCCAGGGTGTTGACTCAAAAAGACATACTACTTGAGATTTGCAAGTTAAGATTTATTTGGGGCAAAATGAGGACTGCAGCCCAGGAGGCAGCACTTTAAATGGCTCTGAGAGACTGCTCCAAAGAAGCAGTAGGAGGAAGGTCAATATATAAGGTTTTGGTGAAGGCAGAGTTCAATACCATTCAGTTCAGTTCAGTGGTTCAGTACCATCTGACTCTTTGTGACCCATGGACTGTAGTACACCAGGCTTCCCTGTCTATCACCAACTCTTGCAGCTTGCTCAAACTCATGTCCATCAAATCACTGATGCCATCCAAGCATCTCATCCTCTGTCATCTGCTTCTTCTCCTGCCTTCAGTCTTTTCCAGTATCAAGGTATTTTCCAATGAGTCAGTTCTTCGCATCAGGTGGTCAAAGTATTGGAGCTTCAGCTTCAACATCAGTCCTTCCAATGAATATTTAGGACTGATTTCCTTTAGGATTGACTGGTTTGATTTTGTTGCAGTGCAAGGGATTCTCAAGAGTCTTCTAAACACCACAGTACTCAGCCTTCTTTATGGTCCACATCTCACATCCATACGTGACTACTAGAAAAACCATAGCTTTGACTAGATGGACCTTTGTCGGCAAGGTAATGTCTCTGCTTTTTAATATGCTGTCTAGGTTTGTCATAGCTTTTCTTCCAAGGAGCAAGTATCTTTTAATTTCATGGCTGCAGTTATCAACTGTAGTGATTTTGGAGCCCAAAACTCTGTCACCGTATCTATTGTTTCCCCATCTATTTTCCATGAAGTGATGGGACAAGATGCAATCGTTTGTTTTTTGAATGTTGAAAATAAGCCAACTTTTTCACTCTCCTCTTTCACCTACATCAAGAGGCTCTCCAGCTTTTGACTTTCGGCCATACTGGTGGAATCATCTACATATCTGAGGTTATTAACATTTCTCCCTACAATCTTAATTCCAGCTTGTGCTTCATCCAACCCAGCATTTTACATGATGTACTATGCATGTAAGTTAAATAACCAGGGTAACAATATACAGCATTGATATACTCCTTTTCCAATTTGTAGCCAGTCCATTGTTCCATGTCCAGTTCCAACTGTTGCTTCTTGACCTGCATACAGGTTTCTCACGAGGTAGGTGATGTTGTCTGGTATTCTCATCTCTTTCAGAATATCCCACAGTTTGTTTTGATCCACACAATCAAAGGTTTTGGTGTAGTCAATAAAGCAGTAGAAGATGTTTTTTCCTAGAATTTTCTTGCTTTTTCTATGATTCAGTGGATGTTGGCAATTTGATCTCTGGTTCCTGTGCCTCTTCTATATCCAGCTTGAAAATCTGGAAGTTCTTGGTTCAGGTACTGCTGAAGCCTGGCTTGGAGAATTTTGAGCCTTTCTTTGCTATTATGTGAAACGAGTGCAATTGTGCGGTAGTTTAAACATTCGTTAACATTGCCTTTCTTTGGGATTGGAATGAAAACTGATTTTTTTCTGTCTTGCGCCACTGCTGAGTTTCTCAAATTTGCTGGCATATTGAGTGCAGCACTTTAACAGCATCATTTTAATTAATTTATTTATTTTAGGCTGGAATTCCATCACTTCTACTTGCTTTGTTTGTAGTGCTGCTTCCTAAGGCCCACTTGACTTCACACTCTAAGATGTCTGGCTCTATGTGAGTGATTACACCATCGTGGCTATCTGTGTCATGTATGTAGAGCATTTTTTTGTATAGTTCATTTGTGTAGTCTTGCTGCCTCTTCTTAATGTCTTCTGCTTCTGTTAGGTCCATACTGTTTCTGTCCTTTATTGTGCCTATCTCTGTATGAAATGTTCCCTTGGTATCTCTAATTTTCTTGAAGAGATCTCTAGTCTGTCCTACTGTATTATTTCCCTCTATTTCTTTGCACTGTTCACTTTGGGAGGCTCTGGATAGCACAGGCAACAATATTGAATGGAAAAACACATATTCAAAAACTATAAGCTAAAACTTGACTCTGAAGAGTTGCACTATAAATGTGAAGATGATTTAGGAATTCTGTAACCATTTGTTTTTGCATGTATTTATCCACACAAGAGTGCAGCGTGATAAAACCATATGTATAAATGAGTTTAAATACACATTAGGCATAAATACTCTAGCTGATCATATTATATTGTTATTTAATTGTCAGCAAGGTTTTTATATTCTTGGTTCTTTATAATAACATTATGATTTAAAATCTATTTACTTTTACATGTTATGAAATAGCCCTTAGTAGTTGAGTAAAGAATGGATTTAACCGAAACAAAAGGCAAATTTTTAAAAAGCAGACAAGGAACTCTCAGTGAGAGATGATGGTAAACCTAAACAAAAGACAATTTGGTTGGAATGAATAGGACAAGGCACATCTGAGAAAGCTATATAGAGAGTAAAATTGAAAAGCTTTAGTGATAAATTCTTGTATCATGGTTTTAGCAAAAGCTCGGCCTCTCTGTACTTGTTGTTGTTAAGTCACTAAGTTGTGTCCAGCTCTTTTTAAGACCCTATGGACTCCACACTTCCCTGTTCTTTCCTATCTCCTGGGGTTTGCTCAAACTCACATCCACTGAGTTGGTGATACCATCCAACCATCTCATCCTCTGTCACCCCATGCCCCTTGCCTTCCATCTTTCCTAGCATCAGAGACTGTTCCAACAAGTCAGATCTTCACATAAGGTACCAAAGTACTGGAACTTCAGCTTTAGCAGCAGCCCTTCAAGTGAATATTCATGGTTGATTTCCTTTAGGAATTGATTCAAAATCATCAATTCAAAACCATCAGTTCTTCAGTACTCAGCCTTCTTTATGGTCCAACAATGTACATGTGTGAGTGCATGCTAATTCACTTTAGTCGTGGCCAACTCTTTGCAGTCCTTTGGACTTTCTTGCCAGGTTCCTCTGTCTGTGTGATTCCAGGCAGGGACCCTCCTGATCAAGGGATTAAATCCATGTCTCTTATGTCTCTTGCACTGGCAGGCAGGTTCTTTACTACTACCACCATCTTGGCAGCCAATATCTGTACACTGTTGCCAAATGAAATCCAGGCAACAGAGTTCTGAGTGAAGTAGAAAAGGATAGCTTTTGAAAGGCAAAGAGAGACACATCGGGCTTTGCCCTCCAGGGAGAAAACAAACAAACAAACAAACAAACAAAATATCTGTATATTTCAACCCCAGAGAACTTAATGAGGGTTTTTGTTAATAGTGGGTCAAAAGTGGGGTTTGACAAAGTGGAGGCACGAGCAGGGCTTGTACTACTTTAATACATTTCAGGTGGTTTGTCTTCTAATATTGCTGAGTTTCTCTGGTCTGTTTAATCTTGCCTCAGGTAGTTTCCTGGTTTCTCCTCCCTTGATTGGGCTTCCCAGATTGCTCAGTGGTAAAGAATCTGTCTGCCAATGCAGGAGACATGAGTTGTATCCCTGGATCAGGAAGATCACCTGAAGAAGGAAATGGCAACCTAGTCCAATATTCTTGCCTGGAAAATCCCATGAACAGACAAGCCTGGCAGGTGACAGTTCCTGTGATCACAAAAGAGTCAGACGCAGCTGAGCGACCCAGCATGCAGGCCTCCTTGATTAACAATAACAAGTGTTCCAATCCACCCTTCAGAACTCAGGGAGGTTGGTGTCTTGCCTACAAGAGATGGGGGACAGAAAGACCTCAGGGCCTGGGAACCTTATAGTGCCCTCCTCAGTTTCAATGTGTGAGAGACAGGAAAGATTTAAAGATAACTACCTGGACTACTAGTAACTATTATTATATTTGGGGGATAATATAATTATTTTAAAATGTTAAATATTCAAAGGGTTTAGAAAAAGTGAAAGTCACTCAGTGTGTCTGACTCTTTGTGACCCCTTGGACTATACAGTCAATGGAATTCTCCAGGCCAGAAAACTGGATTGGGTAGCCTTTCCCTTCTCCAGGGGATCTTCCCAACCCAGGAATCTAACCAGGGTCTCCTGCATTGCAGGCATATTCTTTACCAGCTGAGCTATCAGGGAAGCCCAAGTACAAGAAGATGTCTATAACTGGAAAATGAACAAAATAGAGTAAAAAGTAGTATATGATATTGACTATAGTAATGCTTGTACAAGGGTAAGCCTAGGAAGAGTCATAGATAATATATCAGTATGTTTTGACTAGGGATTTCTTTGCATTTTTGTTAATCTTTTACACTGAAGGCCATTGATTATGTGCAACAAAAGCATTTTCACCAAAGGCAATAATGGAGTGAGTCTGTGGGATATGTCAAAAAAATTATCTAAAACTTAATCTAGCTTTATTCATCTGTAGAGAATTACTCTGGTCTCCTTTACTTGAAAATAAATAATGAATGCTTTTCCAGATTTTCCTGATCAAAATAATTGTATAGTACCCTACCTGTTTATAAATATGTTAAATGTTGAAATAAAAATCCATTTACAGAAATGTTACACTCTGTAATCATTTTATTATAGCTTTGAATTCTCCAATTTATATTTTAATTTTAAATTACTTTAGAATAATAATGTTTCCTAAATCATAGTTTATTTCTTGTTTTATTGATTGGGGAGCTATAACTTTAGCTAAGAGGTCATGTATGTTTTGTTTTGTTTGGAAGATGCTTTATTCACACATTGTAGTAAGTCATATCACTCAACTGGCTACTCTTCTAGATGGGGCACTGGTGATTGTGTACTTATGAGCAGTATGAACTGCCAAGCTTCTATTCACTGCTAAGGATTTCCCAGTCCTTTGATGAAAATTTAATATGATTTATGCACTATGCATTCCAGTCCCCTGTAATGAAAAGGACATCTTTTTTGAGTGTTAGTTCTAAAAGGTCTTGTAGGTCTTTATAGAAACTTTCAGCTTCATTTTCTTCAGCATTATTGCTTGGGGCATAGGCTTGGATCACTGTGATATTGATTGGTTTGCCTTGGAAATGAACAGAGATCATCCTATTGTTTTTGAGATTGCACCCAAGTACTGCATTTCAGACTCTTTTGTTGACCATGATGGCTACTCCATTTCTTCTAAGGGATTCCTGCCCACAGTAGTAGATATAATGGTCATCTGAGTTAAATTCACCCATTCCAGTCCATTTTAGTTCCCTGATTCCTAGAATGTCGACTTTCACTCTTGCCATCTCCTATTTGATCACTTGAATTTGCCTTGATTCATGGACCTAACATTCCAGGTTCATATGCAAGATTGCTCTTTACAGCATCAGACCTTGCTTCTATCACCAGTCCCATCCAAAACTGGGTATTGTTTTTGCTTTGGCTCCATCACTTCATTCTTTCCGGAGTTATTTCTCCACTGATCTCCTGTAACATATTGGGCACCTACTGACCTGGGGAGTTCCTCTTGCAGTATCCTATCATTTTGCCTTTTCATACTGTTCTGAAAGAGATGGGAATATCAGACCACCTGACCTGCCTCTTGAGAAACCTGTATGCAAGTCAGGAAGCAACAGTTAGAACTGGACATGAAACAACAGACTGGTTCCAAATAGGAAACGGAGTACGTCAAGGCTCTATATTGTCAGCCTGCTTATTTAACTTATATGCAGAGTACATCATGAGAAACACTGGGCTGGAAGAAGCACAAGCTGGAATCAAGATTGCTGGGAGAAATATCAATCACCTCAGATATGCAGATAACTCCAACGTTATGGCAGAAAGTGGAGAGGAACTAAAAAGCCTCTTGATGAAAGTGAAAGAGGAGAGTGAAAAAGTTGGCTTAAAGCTCAACATCTGGAAAACTAATATCATGGCATCTGGTCCCATGACTTCATGGGAAACAGATGGGGAAACAGTGGAAACAGTGTCAGACTTTATTTTTGGGGGCTCCAAAATCACTGCAGTTGGTGATTGCAGCCATAAAATTTAAAGACACTTACTCCTTGGAAGGAAAGTTATGACCAACCTAGATAGCATATTCAAAAGCAGAGATATTACTTTGTCAACAAAGGTCCATCTGGTCTAGGCTATTGTTTTTCCAGTGGTCATATATGGATGTGAGAGTTGGACTGTGAAGAAAGCTGAGCACTGAAGAATTGATGCATTTGAAGTGTGGTATTGGAGAAGACTCTTGAGAGTCCCTTGGACTGCAAGGAGATCCAACCCGTCTGTTCTAAAGGAGACCAGCCATGGGTGTTCATTGGAAGGACTGATGTGGAAGCTGAAACTCCAATGCTTTGGCCACCTCATGCAAAGTGTTGACTCATTGGAAAAGACTCTAATGCTGGGAGCGATTGGGGGTAGGAGGAGAAGGGGACGACCGAGGATGAGATGGCTGGATGGCATCACCAACTCAATGCACATGAGTCTGAGTGAACTCCGGGAGTTTGTGATGGACAGGGAGGCCTGGTGTGCTGCAATTCATGGGGTCGCAAATAATCGGCACGACTGAGCGACAAAACTGATCTGAACTGATTCACTATGCGTATCTGGCAAAGAGGTTTGCAGATTTCTTTGAGGCACAAACTCACTCATCACTGCTTTGTTGATTTATGTAGTAACAAGAACTTATTTATCTCATAGGGTGTATTTCATTGTAAAGTAGTATACATTTGCCCAAACACATTAAACTTTAAAGACTAGATAATGGATATTAATTAAGTACAGTTAATTTCCCTAAGAGAGAACATATCCAAAGTAACAGAAAATAGGCAGTAGGGTTAGGTACATATTTGTTTCCAATATATATGAAGACATGAGGAAGATTGGAATGACTATGAAAATGAAATTATATAATTCTGATGACCTGGTCAGTGGTGGTTTCAGTTCAGTTCCTTATTATGAAATATTTTCTCTGCTCTTGGACCAATCTTTCATATTATTAAAAACTTTCAGTGTTCACCTTCCACTTTGACTTTTTCTTTTGGGAAAAACAAAGGAATCTTGTTATTACACTTTTCACCTTGTGAGAAAAATGAATAATATTCCACACTTTTATCTTGATTTTGAGAAATTTCAATGACTCACTATAGTGAATTTCTGTAGTGCTTGATTTACAGCAAATTCAAGATAAATTTCCACTTTTGCTTTCAAAGTAGATTGATAATTCTTAATCTCTAGAGTGTTTACACAATCACAAGCTGTAAAGTTCTTCTTCCTAAAAAGGTGCCATTTAGATAGACTTATTGACAAAACACACAACAGGGAAGGATAAAAATTATAATTTTGTTTTGCTCTGTTTTCCTTTTATACACAACACTGATTTTTTAAACTCCTCCCACCATTATAATAGCTATTAATACATAAAAATATTCTCTAGGCAAGGGTCCTAATTTGGAATGTAAAACATTGAGAATTATGAACATACTATGAGAACAAACTATTTTCATGTAAAAGAAAATAAAACTCCAAAAATTAATGTTTACAAATGGTCATTTGCAAGTGCTACATACAAGAGAGAATGGTGAGGTAACCCAAATTTTGTTGACTATTTGAATGGGAAACGACTATTGGAATGGGAAAGACTACAGAACTCTTCAAGAAAATTAGAGATACTAAGGGAACATTTCATGCAAAGATAGGCTTGATAAAAGACAGAAATGGTATAGACCTAACAGAAGCAGAAGACATTATGAAGAGGTGGCAAGAATACACAGAAAAACTATACAAAAAGACTTCATGATCCGGATAACCACGATGGTGTGAACACTCACCTAGAGCCAGACATCCTGGACTGCTAAGTCAAGCGGGCCTTAGAAAGCATCACTATGAACAAAGCTAGTGGAGGTGATGGAATTCCAGTTGAGCTATTTCAAATCCTGAAAGATGATGCTGTGAAAGTGCTGCACTCTATATGCCAGCAAATTTGGGAAAATCAGCAGTGGCCACAGCATTGGAAAAGTTCAGTTTTCATTTCAAATCCCCAAAAAAGGCAATGCCAAAGATTGCTCAAACTACCGCACAATTGCACTCATCTCACACGCTAGAAAAGTAATGCTCAAAATTCTCCAAGCCAGGCTTCAACAGTACATGAACTGTGAAATTCCAGATCTTTAAGCTAGTTTTACAAAAGGCAGGGGAACCAGAGATCAAATTGCCAACATCAGCTGGGTCATCAAAAAAGCATGAGAGTTCCAGAAAAACATGTTCATCTGCTTTATTGACTATGCTAAAGCCTTTGACTGTGTGGATCACAGCAACCTGTGGAAAATTCTTCAAGAGATGGGAATACCAGACCACCTGAGCTGCCTCTTGAGAAATCTGTATGCAGGCCAGGAAGCAACAGTAGGAACTGGACATGGAACAACAGACTGGTTCCAAATAGGAAAAGGAGTATGTCAAGGCTGTATTTTGTCACCCTGTTTATTTAACTTATATGCAGAGTACATCATGTGAAATGCCAGGCTGGATGAAGCACAAACTCAAATCAAGATTTCTGGAAGAAATACCAATATCCTGAGATAAGCCGATGATACCACCCTTATGGCAGAAAGTGAAGAAGAACGAAAGAGTCTCTTGATGAAAGTGAAAGAGGAGAATGAAAAAGTTTGGCTTTAAACTCAACATTCATGTGTTTGTTAGCCATCCGTATGTCTTCTTTGGAGAAATGTCTATTTAGTTCTTTTGCCCATTTTTTGATTGGGTCATTTATTTTTCTGGAATTGAGCTGCATAAGTTGCTTGCATATTTTTGAGATAGTTGTTTGCCAGTTGCTTCATTTGCTATTGTTTTCTCCCATTCAGAAGGCTGTCTTTTCACTTTGCTTATATTTTCCTTTGTTGTGCAGAAGCTTTTAATTTTAATTCGATCCCATTTGTTTATTTTTGCTTTTATTTCCAGAATTCTGGGAGGTGGATCATAGAGGATCCTGCTGTGACTTATGTCAGAGAGTGTTTTGCCTATATTCTCCTCTAGGAGTTTTATAGTTTCTGGTCTTACGTTTAGATCTTTAATCCATTTTGAGTTTATTTTTGTGTGTGGTGTTAGAAAGTGATCTAGTTTCATTCTTTTACAAGCGGTTGACCAGTTTTCCCAGCACCACTTGTTAAAGAGATTGTCTTTACTCCATTGTATATTCTTGCCTCCTTTGTCAAAGATAAGGTGTCCATATGTGTGTGGATTTATCTCTGGGCTTTCTATTTTGTTCCATTGATCTATATTTCTGTCTTTGTGCCAGTACCATACTGTCTTGATGACTGTGGCTTTGTAGTAGAGCCTGAAGTCAGGCCAGTTGATTCCTCCAGTTCCATTCTTCTTTCTCAAGATTGCTTTGGCTATTTGAGGTTTTTTGTATTTCCATACAAATCATGCTCAACATCACTCATTATTAGAGAAATGCAAAGCAAGACCACAATGAGGTATCACTTCACACCAGTCAGAATGGCTGTGATCCAAAAGTCTGCAAGCAATAAATGCTGGAGAGGGTGTGGAGAAAAGGGAACCCCTTACACTGTTGGTGGGAATGCAAACTAGTACAACCACTATGGAGAACAGTGTGGAGATTCCTTAAAAAATTGCAAATAGAACTGCCTTATGACTCAGCAATCCCACTGCTGGGCATACACACTGAGGAAACCAGAACTGAAAAAGACACATGTACCCCAATGTTCATTGCAGGACTGTTTATAATATCCAGGACTTGGAAACAACCTAGATATCCATCAGCAAACAAATGGATAAGAAACCTGTGGTACATATACACAATGGAGTATTACTCAGCCATTAAAAAGAATACATTTGAATCAGTTCTAATGAGATGGATGAAACTGGAGCCGATTATACAGAGTGAAGTAAGCCAGAACGAAAAACACCAATACAGTATACTAACGCATATATATGGAATTTAGAAAGATGGTAATGAACCTGTATGTGAGACAGTAAAAGAGACACAGATGTGTAGAGTGGACTTTTGGACTCTGAGGGAGAGGGAGAGGGTGGGATGATTTGGGAGAATGGCGTTGAAATATGTATACTATCATGTAAGAAATGAATCGCCAGTCTCTGTTCAATGCAGGATACAGGATGCTTGGGGCTGGAGCACGGGAATGATCCAGAGAGATGATATGGGGTGGGTGGTGGGAGGGGGGTTCATGTTTGGGAACTCATGTACACCTGTGGTGGATTCATGTCAATGTATGGCAAAACCAATACAGTATTGTAAAGTAAAATAAAGTAAAAATAAATTTAAAAAGAAAAGAAAAAAAACTAACCTCAACATTCAGGAAACAAAGATAATGGCATCTGGTCCCATTACTTCATGGCAAATAGATGGGAAAACGATGGAAACAGTGACCGGCTTTATTTTGGGGGGCTCCAAAACTACTGTAGATGTTGACTGCAGCCATGAAATTGAAAGATGCTTGCTGCTTGGAAGACAAGTTATGACCAACCTAGACAGCATATTAAAAAGCAGAGACATTACTTTTCCAACAAATGTCCATCTAGTAAAGCTTTGGTTTTTCAGTAGTCATGTATGGATGTGAGAGTTGGACTTATAAAGAACGCTGAGTGCCAAGAATTGATGTTTTTTAACTGTGGTGTTGGAGAAGACTCTTGAGAGGCCCTTGGATAGCCAGGAGATCCAACCAGTCCATCCTAAAGGAAATCAGTCCTGAATAATCATTGGAAGGACTGATGCTGAATGTTAAACTCCAATACTATGGCCACCTGATGTGAAGAACTGACTCATTTGAAAAGACCCTGATGCTGTGAAAATTGAAGGCAGCAGGAGAAGGGGATGATTGAGAAGGGGGAGGAAGACATGTTTGGATGGAATCACTGACTCAGTAGACATGAGTTTGAGTAGGCTCTGGGCACTGGTGTTGGACAGGGATGCCTGGAATACTTCAGTCCATGCAGTCGCAAAATTCAGACAAGACTGAGCCACTGAACTGAACTGAACTGAAGTGAAACATACCTCAGTTTCTTTGACATCTCATTACAACATGTGTAAGGATATTCAAAATAGTGAATGAAGCATTACATCCATGATCAAAGACCCTTTAGTTAATATGCTTATAAAAAATAAATTTTCCAAATTTCACTGCACTGTTTTGTCTTTGATAAGGATATAATATTTCTGTATTTTAAAGTATTCTGTAATATTGACTAGGATTGATCCCTCACATGGCTATCTTGAGAAATGTATGTCAAAATGTGTTGGTACCAAAATTTGACAGGGTATCAAAATATTTTCCAAAGTGTGAAAAAACTACTTTCATTCAATTTTGTTGGAAGTTTATTTTAATTGGCAATCTATATCAATATATCTAATGGGCATTGACTTCCCAAATATGTTCAATTCACTGTAGCTTATAATCAAACTAATGTGATAAAATTATCTTTTTAAGTTTCACTCCTTCATTTTGTTTCCATATTGTCCTTTTTGATAAGAAATTTGTTAAGAACATTTTAATGTAATATTTCCATTATCACATTTGATATCATGAGTGTACATGATTGTGGGTAAGGACTAGGGCTGGGCAAGTCTTGACCAGGATGAGTATAGTAAATTCATTAGTGACACAATGTATAGGAAAATGTGACTCAAAATACAAATAGGAAAGAAAAATAACCTGTTAGAATACCGACCAAAGTAAAGAAGCTGGACTGTTCAATTGTGTTGGGGAAATATGATAATTTTCATTTTGTACCTGATGAATTAGAGACAATGGTAGCCTATGCAAATGGAAAAATTCTACCCAATTGAAAACACCTCCTGAAGAGGAATTTAGACTAGAGTTTGATGAAGTTGCAGAATTACAGAATCATAAAACAAATTAGACATTCATTAAAAGGAAAGATTAGAAATGAACATTTAAGGAATGGGAATCAATGGATTGTTTTAGAAAGAAAGTGTAAATACAAAGCAAAAATAAAACAGCAATAAAAAACTAAACCATCAGCATTAAAAATTGTTTTAAAAAAAAGCTACAAAGTTTATCACAGAAGAAATATAGGAACAGTGATAAATGAGTCATTGTAAAGATAGAAAAATAACCCAAATAATGTATTGTTAGAAGCAAAAGAGAACTTACATATTTTCTTAGTGTCTTTCATTTTATTTTTTATTTTAATTTAATTAGGCTGTGAATAAATCAGCAGAGACTTTGGCTTTTAGTTCTTTGGCTTTTAGTTCTTGCTTTTTCTTCCTTTCTCTCTCTCTCTCTCTCTCTCTCTCTCTCTCTCTTTTGTTTTTTTCCTTTTCATTCGTGTCACATTTCTCACAACTTCCTAGTACAAGCCTGCAAGTGTTTAACTGCTTGTAGTCTTGGCCAATCTCCTCACAGCACTTCTGAAAATTGATTTTGGCCAGGCTTTTTATTTCTATCTATCCAAATATTTTAACTAATAGATGGCCATCTACAGCATTCCTAATAATTCCAGACCTAGTGCTTTTTCCTTTCTTCAAACTCTCATGACAATAGATTTATTTCTAAATTTAGGGATTCACTAGAAATTCTCTTGTATATTATTTAATCATTTATAATTTAAAATCAGTATTCTGTCCATGTATGTTTTTTTGAAGAACAGCCTAGATCATGTATTTTTCCATCCTTTATACAGTATGTAGTAGGATATTGAATACAGAGTTTGTCCCTAGTATGTGTGTGTGTATATATATATAGGCTTCCCTAGTGGCTCAGACAATAAAGAATATGGGTGCAGGAGACCCAGGTTTGATCCTTGGGTCCGGAAGATCACATGGAAAAGGGAATGGCTACCCATTCTAGTATTTTTTCCTGGAGAATTCCATGGACAGAGGAGCATGGCACACTACAGTCCATGAGCTCACAAGGAATCAGACACAACTAAGCAACTAACACTTTCACTCCACTTTCCAGTATTCTTGTATGAAAAATTCCATGGACAGAGGAGCCTGGCAGGCTACAGTCCATAGGGTCACAATATCAGACACAGTTGAGTGTGCATGCAGAACTATATATACTATCAATAAAGTAATAGTGGTTATCTTGGGATGCTTATATATACTATATGTATATACATCTATTGATTTCAGAAGTAGCATTTCTATATTTACCAAAATATATGACTTGAATCAATGAGATGAAATTATTTCTGCATGTCCAAATTTACTGCATTAACATATACAAGACGTTTTTCTTTTAAAATCTTATCTCCTTTGGCGCTATTAACTCACTGGGTAAAAATGCATTGGTTGGCATTCAGAACTTTCCCTTCAATTTAGCTGCTTGGATACAACTGAAAGGATAAAGACTGAAACTCAAATTAAAGCAGAATTAGTGTTCTGATAAGCTTTTTCTTTTTTATATGATATTTTGATGCACTTTAAAAGGGAGTAAATCTCAATCTTTCTCTAATGTGGTTAATTTTAAAGATGGATATCTAAAGGCAGTTCTAAAATAGAATTATTGCAATAAAATAATAAGGCAATTATATATTGGCTATGTGCATATGTCTGCATGTTCTTCACAAAAGTGTTCCTTCAAAAAAACAGGCACTTAATTAAATTCTTAGCTCAGTCCATAACTTCATTGACAGAGTGAAGCTGTTAGGAAGACATAGAATAGCCATTATAAGAAGCTGATGATTAATAATAACTTCTTATGAATACATAGTAGCTATTTATTGTGGTACTAGAAGATGATTATATGCTAAACCCCTTGTACAGTGTTTCAGTATAAATTAGATGAAGGATTTTCTTGTTAAGAATTTTAAAGGACAGATTACATTGACTATATTTATATAGCTAGCGGCCAATAAAATGAACATTTTCTATTATTGAAACCAAGAGCTAAAAGGATATTTTAAATGCCCTACATTTTTAGATGGAGACATGAATTTTGGGTCAAGTCTCTTCGTTAAGGTACCAGTCAGGCCTAACTTTTATGATAGATGTGTCATACCCAACATTACCCACAAAAATCTCTAGATACATATTTGAAAGGTCAGGCATATGCCATACAAATCTAAAGCATGCTTTTCATTTTTTTTTAAAGCAAGAGTCAATTCTCAACCTCCAAGGAAAGTTCTCTTAATATAAAATTATAACATGAATGGAGAGATTTATCTAGCCTCAAACATGAACATTTCCTTATAAGTAAAGTAGATGTTTTCCTTTGCTTTGGCAAGCTAAAGGCAGGTGCTTTATAGACACTCTCATGAAGAGAAAAATGAAAACTTTGATTGGTTTGATTAAAATGCATTTGCTCAACCTAAAACCAAGCTATTGTTAGTATTTCTATGTTCCACATTTTCTACATACTATCATTTTGAAGGATGCCAAGGTGCTTTAAAGCTCTCCTAAATAAATCTCTATAGTGAAAATTCCAAAGAAAAAGAAAACACATCCACAGGGTGAGCCCCAGGCAAAATAGACACAAACAAAAAAGCAAGTAGACAAAATCAAACTTTGACACCTTCTTATTTATCAAATTAGTTCTCCCATGTATCCTCCTACCTTTTACTGAGGAATATAATTTTTAATAGCAATTTCCTGTTGTTGGTAAGGCCTGACAACCTCATAGCCCCATCAGCAGCACAGCTACTCAGGTTTCACCTCTCTTGGAGCACTTCAAGCTCTAAAGTAATCTCTTGTTTAGAACCCTAAGGTCATGCCTTATGGTTCTAGTTTGTATAGATTTTGCCCTGTATCATGACACCTAGCTAAGGGTCAATTATGAGCAGAAATCCATTCAGCTTCTAGGTGGCAAGTCAATGTTGGTCCTGCTTTTATCTTCCCTTTATAGCCTAGCTCTGTTTTCTACATAAAATCTCCCATAATTTTCTGAAATTTATTTCTGCACAATATCTTCGTGTAGTGATACTTTCAATCTCGAGTAGCAACATCTACTCCTGAACATTTATCTCCTGAAATTAGCAACATCTTAAAAGATGACTCCTGGAAACTTACATCTATCATCCCAAGAATCAGACCTATATGTTGTGAAATTTATGTACAGAGGTAAGCTAATGTTGCAGTTTTTCTAGGTCTGTGAGTATCATAGGGCTGCTGTTCTTGTTCAGTCATCCAGTCACATCTGACTCTGTGACCCCGTGGACAACAGCTCGCCTGTCCTGTCTGTCCCTCACTATCTCCTAAAGTTTGCCCAAGTTCATGTCCATTGTCCATGTCCTGTAACCATAGTGTTACTGGTTATCACTTACCACATTTTTCATTAAAATACATAAACTGAATATATATTAATTCTTCATTTTTTGTGTATAAGAAAATCAATGAGCTCTTTAAGTGGTGAGCAAAGCCATAAAAATAGAAGTGAATCTAAAATGTTAAAAGTCTTGCTGGGAAAATGAGTGTATCTGTGTTTATAAAGTCTAACCATCCTATCTACTTTCTTACTAATTTTTTTTTTCTTTTAAGCTAATAGGCATTATATCCAAACACAGGAAGAAGAATATAATTCCTAGGAGAGAGGTTAAACTCCAATATTATGTAGAAATGATACAGGAATTTTATTGTGTATACAAAACAAATGGATGATTCATCTACTGCTTAATATTATTCTTGCCAAATTGCATGGAACTTAATTGCTATAACAGTAGGTAAGCTGTATATTTCTTTTCATTCTCACTAATGAACAATATTTAAATTGATGAAATGCTTCCCATAATTTTCTTATTTTTTCCTAAGCTATTTTCCTTTCTTATTCCAATTAGAACAGGCATTGTTAATTGAGTCTTTATTTCACTGCTTGGCTCACCTTTGCCTTGTGAGTTCCTTAGAAAGGAGAAATCACTATATTTTTTAAACAGATGCTTCATTATGAGAGGTGAGTAGTTCAGTTACATAGCTATTTCACCTTTTCCCCCATGTCTGGCAGTTGTTGTGGGCTGTTAAACAGCCTTAATAGAAGATGAGAACAGCTTCTAGCTATAAGGGCATGAAAACTTCTTTTTTTTTTTATTGGTCTCAGTATCTTCATGGATCATTAAATACAATGTAGAGTCATTTTACTGCAGCTAGTGGGTCCCAGAAGGACCTGACAGTTAAATGAAAGTTGTCAGTCTTCTTTCTGTTCTAGGTAAATTGGGTATTAAAAGGCCAGAACCTGGAATTGAGGATCAGAACTGAGAACAATGTACCAACCAAATAAAAGAAATGTAATGAGTGCTAGAGAAATGTAGCAGAAGAAGGCACAGGTATTTTAATGTCTAGACAAATAGAGGCCAATGGTAATAAATCTATAATGTATTATAAAACTATAATGTATCTAAGAATTACAACTGTGCTTTGCATAATAGATAAGTGGTAAACTTGTGGTCTAAAATTTACAAAAAAAGATCCTGATAAATTGCAGTGGAAAAAGAAAAATAGGGTTTGGAAGCTACTAAGAAATCATTAACAATTATAGTTCATTCTTCATCAGGAATATAAGAAATTTTGGATTATTGACATCTGTTCTTATTCAAAATGACAGAAGAAATGGCATTTTACTATATTAACTTTGTATTTTTTAAAATAAAGTTCCAATTACTTTTCATCATTTTATATACAAATAAATCATTCTTCACTTAGAAAACATTTTCAGGCTTAGCATCCTATAATATTTCTGATCAGAGTCTGTTCAATGTAACACTGTATAAAAAATTATAAAGAGTGTTTAAACAGTTCACATAGGATTTCCGATTGTATCTTTCAAACTTTAGGGCGGGATATATGCTATAGTTAAGAAGGAACTCTTAATCTTTCCTTGCAAAATTATAATTAACACAACTTGCCCTATATTTTTCCTGTGTCCAAATTCTATAATTTAATGTCTTAAAGCTCAAAGGCAATACTTTCTAATATTTGCATTACTGAAGCAAAAAAAGAGGTGAGACAGAATTGGCATTAAGTTTTCATTCATTAAAATACAAGAAAGAAAGAAAGAAAGAAAGTGAAGTCACTCAGTTGCGTCCTACTCTTTGCGACACCATGGACTGTAGTCTACCAGGCTCCTCAGTCCATAGAATTTTCCAGGCAGGAGTACTGGAGTGGGTTGCCATTTCCTTCTCCAGGGAAGAACTATCATTATTAAAGAGTGCTTCATCCTATTTAAAGAATTCTAAAAGTCCCGTGGACAGAGGACTCTGGCAGGCTACAGTCCATAGGGTGTCAAAGAACTGGACATGACTGAAGCAACTTAGCACATATGCACAAAAAAACTGTCAAGGATTATTTATAACTTGGCACTTAATGTAAGTTTGAGTAATGTAGGTGAATGTTATAATTCTAAGTTACTCTTCCCTTCATCTAGTAAAATTATGAAAAAAAAATGATGTCAATATGTGAGCAATTGGTTAGGAAGAACTGAAATACCAAAAAGCAGTTAAAATAACATGGCTTGCTTTTATTATTTTACTCTTTAAGCCCAAAATACTTGAAGATATTTCACTTTCTCTTAATAGACATATCAAGATAAATTTTGGGGGGAGGGAGGTTATCTATTATCCTTAAGACTTAAAACCAGGTTACATTTTCAAAGAAAGCTCAAGGTTACCTTGAGGCTTTAAATCAATAATGTCAAATAGAATTTACCACAATGATAGAAATGTTCTATATCACTATTGTTCAGTACGATAGCTACTAGCCATACATGGCTATGGAGAATTTAAAATGCAGCTAGTGTGATTAAGAAATTGAATTTTTTATTTTATCCATGTTTATTAATTTGAATATGGATCTAAAATTAGTGGCTACAATATTAGTGCAGGTTTGAACTGTCTGTACAAATGTGATAAACATTTTTGGTTGCTTATGAAGTCTTTGTAGAGCTCATCACACATTTCTCTATTATGGTGATGCATGGCAAGTGAAAGAACTCAAAAGCAGTGGTCCTTATATTTTAATTTCATTCAGATGGTTGTCAAAAGATTTAACTGACTAATTTTAATTCTCCTACATCCAGTATTCTCTGTGAAAACAATCTAACCACATTTATCTGGTATATTACCTGGGTTCTCCAAAACACCAGAATCCATATTTCATATAAGCATCGATTTATCCTATGCATATATATATTGCATATATATATATTCCATATATTTATATTCCATATATATATATATATTCCATATATTTATATTCCATATATATATATATATATATATATATATATATATAAAGTGAAGTGAAGTCACTCAGTCATGTCTGACTCTTTGCGACCCCATGGAGTGTAGCCTACCAGGCTCCTCTGTCCATGGGATTTTCCAGGCAATAGTCCTGGAGTGGAATGCCATTTCCTTTTGTATAATTGGCTTATGCAGATCTTTTGGATACTGAGAAATTCTACTATTTGCAGTTGGCAAGCTGGAAATCCAGGAGGGCACATGATAAAATTCCAACAAGTTTTAATCTGAAGGCAGAAGATCAATGGCCTGCCTCAAACATAGTTGAACAAAGAATAATTTATAATTTACCAAACTTTTCTTGTTCTATTCAGGCTGCCAGTGGATTAAACGAAATTCATCCACATTTGGGAGGGCAACCTGGTTTACTGACACAAATGTTAATCTTATCCAGAAACACCCTCAAAGACATACCCAGAGTAATGCTTAACTACTGATAAATATTAAGACCCCTTGTAGTCCAGTCAAGTTGATGCATAAAGGTATCACAATTGGTGTTAAGAAAAAATATATATTTTCTCTTCCTTCACCCCCCCAGCATCTTCAATAGATAATATTGAAATTAAAAAGGGCCTCTTTATCCAGTTAATTTAACTATGACTTCTTTTCAATGGTCCTAAGAAAATAAAGAGGTTTTCAACAGAAAAGGAATAGCCTACTGTGTTGTGAGTTCTCAATTTTGTTTTATTCCTTTCTCTGATTCCCAGTTCTTAAAACAGTGCCTAGAACTGTTTCTAGTACATGGTTTGTTCTGGGAAATATCTGTTGACTAAATGAACCAACAACTAGTCAAGTGGGCCTTAGGAAGGATTACAATGAACAAAGCTAGTGGAGGTGATGGAATTCCAGCTGAGCTATTTAAAATCCTAAAAGAAGATGCTGTTAAGGTGCTGTACTCAATATATCAGCAAATTTGGAAAATGCTGCAGTGGCAGCGTGATTGGAAAATTTCTAATCCCAAAGAAGAGCAATGCCAAAGAATATTATATTACTTTACAATTGTGCTTACTTCACATGCTAGCAAGGTGATGCTCAAAATCCTTCAAGCTAGGTTTCAGCAGTATATGAATTGAAAAATTCCAGATGTACAAGATGGATTTAGAAAAGGCAGAGGAGCTAGAGATCAAATTGCCAACATCCACTGGATCATGGAGAAAGCAAAGGAGTTCCAGGAAAAGATTTACTTCTGCATTAATCTAGGCCTAGCTGACTGTGGATCATAACTATGGAAAAAATTCCTGAGGAGATGAGAGTACCAGACCACTTTACCTGTCTCCTGAGAAACGTGTATGCAGATCAAGAAGCAGCAGTTAGAATCAGACATTGAAAATGGATTCAAAATTGGGAATGTAAGACAAGGCTGTATATTGTCAAACCTACTTATTTAACTTATATGCAAAGTATATCATGTGAAATGCTGGACTGGATGGATCACAGGCTGGAATCTAGATTGTTGGGAGAAATATCAACAACCTCAGATATAAAGATGATACCACTTTAATGGAAGAAAGTGGAGAGGAACTAAAGAGTCTCTTGATGAGGGTGAAAGAGGAGAGTGAAAAAAACTGGCTTAAAAGTCAATATTAAAAAATCAAAACCATAGCATCCAGTGCCATCACTTCATGGAAAATAGAAGGGGGTAAAGTAAAGGCAGTGACAGACTTTATTTTCTTGGGCTTCAAAATCACTGTGGATGGTGACTGCAGTCAAGAAATTAAAAGACACTTGCTGCTTGGAAGAAAAGCTATGACAAACCTAGACAGTGTATTAAAAAGGAGAGACATCACTTTGCTGACAAATGTTTATATAGTCAAAGCTAAGGTTTTTCCAGTAGTCATGTATGGATGTAAGATTTGAACCATAAAGTAGGCTGAGCATGGAAGAATCTATGCTTTTGAATTGTGGAGCTGGAGAACACTCTTAAAAGTCCCTTGGACTTCAAGGAGATCAAACAAGTCTATCCTAAAGGAACTCAATCCTGAATATTCATTGGAAGGACTGATGCTGAAGCTCCAATACTTTGGCCACCTGATGTAAAGAACTGACTTATTGGAAAAGACCTTGATGCTGGGAAATATTGAAGGCAGGAGGAGAAGGGGATGACAGAGGATGAGATGATTGGATGGCATCATTAACTATATGGACATGAGTTTGAGCAAACTCTGGGAGTTGGTGATGGACAGGCAAGTCTGGCATGCTGTAGTCCATGGGGTCGCAAAGAATCAGACATGACTGAGCAACTGAACTGAATCAATAACCTCAGATATGCAGATGACACCACCCTTATGGCAGAAAGTGAAGAGGAACTAAAAGCCTCTTGATGAAATTAAAAGAGGAGAGTGAAAAAGTTGGCTTAAAGCTCAACATTCAGAAAACGAAGATCATGGCATCCAGTCCCATCACTTCATGGGAAATAGATGGGGAAACAGTGGAAACAGTGTCAGACTTTATTTTGGGGGGCTCCAAAATCACTGCAGATGGTGTTTGAAGCCATGAAATTAAAAGACACTTACTCCTTGGAAGAAAAGTTATGACCAACCTAGATAGCATATTCAAAAGCAGAGACATTACTTTGCTGACTAAGGCTCGTCTAGTCAAGGCTATGGTTTTTCCAGTAGTCATGTATGGATGTGAGAGCTGGACTGTGAAGAAGGCTGAGCACCAAAGAATTGATGCTTTTGAACTGTGGTGTTGGAGAAGACTCTTGAGAGTCCCTTGGACTGCAAGGAGATCCAACCAGTCCATTCTGAAGATCAGCTCTGGGATTTCTTTGGAAGGAATGATGCTAAAGCTGAAACTCCAGTACTTTGGCCACCTCATGCGAAGAGTTGACTCATTGGAAAAGACTTTGATGCTGGGAGGGATTGGGGGCAGGAGGAGAAGGGGACGACCGAGGATGGAATGGCTGGATGGCATCACTGACTCGATGGACGCGAGTCTGAGTGAACTCCGGGAGTTGGTGATGGACAGGTAGGCCTGGCGTGCTGCGATTCATGGGGTTGCAAAGAGTCGGACACGACTGAGCGACTGAACTGAACTGAACTGAACTGAACAGAACAAGTGAAATCAGAAGTGAAATGATGGCATTGGGGTTTGTGAACATACAGAGAGTATAATATTTGAGAATTAATAAAGAAGACAAGTTACATGAAATTCCCAACTGAGATATAAACATAAAGTATACTGGCACTGGGCATCCCCAGTGAGTCAGAGGTAAAAAGTCTGCCTGCAAGGTTTGATCCCTGTGTAGGGAAGATTCCCTGGAGGGTAGCATGACAACCCACTTCAGTATTCTTGCCTGGAGAATCCCATGTATATGAACAGCCTGGGAGACTACAGTCTATGGTATTGCAAAGAGTCAACACAACTGAAGCAACTGAGCATGCATGCACACATATTGGAACTACCATGTGTGGTTGAATGGTTTTTCCCTGAAGCCTCAGTATTTTTAAAAACAAAGACATGATCAGTTAGATTGATCTTAGCTTAAGATTTGAGCAGAAGTGTGTAATGGAATAATAATAATAAAAAGAAACACATGAAGTTTCCTCTGTAATGGGAAAAAATGGAAGAAGGCTAGTAAGTTGGGTAAAAGTAAAGAAATCAATAAAGAGTAGAGTGGAAGATGACAGAAAAGTATGTGCAGAATGACTGAAGATAGATTCTGGTGATAGAGAGGTTCAAAGTTGAGATCTGAGAAGTTGGGTAACCTAACGCTGCTGAAAATAATAACTTCACTAGGATTGGCTCCTACTATAGATTTGGATCTAGTACCTGGACTGTGCACCAACACATTCTTCTTTCTTACAAGCAAAGTTCTAACTTTGGGTATAATAGGGTATAGTATGGGTATAGTAGGGCAAGGGGGAATTCCTCTTGAATATGGATTTTTTTTAATTAAATTTATTTAGTGCTATTAATCACCCTCCCTCCATTTTTTTTTTATTTTTGGTTGAAATAAACTATATCTATACAAGTGAAAAAAATGTTTTGGATCTCACCATTACAAGAATCCTTATAACATGCATATTTTTTGTAGTAAAGCTAGTAATATCCATTGTTCAGGAATACAGAATGTGATGAACACTAAAAAAATGGGATGAAATCTCATTATTTAGCTAGACCTAAAGAATACTCCATAATTTTAACACAGTCTAGCTTTATATATTCAACTTCTACTGGTTGTCTTTTGAAAACTTAGCATTAATCAAGTGGTTGTTATTTCATTTAATCTTCTTCTCTCATTAAATCCATTTAGTCTGGGATAAATACTAGTATTTTTTTTTTTCATTTTTTTCTTGATGAGTAAACTGAGGTATGGACAAATTCAGGGCCACAGAACCAGTAGAAATAGTATTTGAATCTAGGTAGATTTTCTCTAGAATCTTAAAACTTAAATACTGTCTACAATTAACATTGAATGTAAATTTTCATTCAACACTTGTTCAGCTTTCTTGTGACCATTGTAGCACTAACAGCAACATGGAATGCTATTCTTATTTATCTATTCTTTTATGAACTTTATTTATTCTCAATTTCAGCTTAATTTTCATTATTTATAAGAAATTGTCCCTGAGCAGGCTTGTAATAGTAATTTCTGACTACTTTTGCATTCTGTAGTACTCATTGTGAAAAAGAAGCAAGAAAGGGAAAGGTATCAAATGAATGCAGACTTCCAGAGAATAGCAAGGAGAGATAAGAGGGGCCTTCTTCAATGAACAGTGTGAAGAAATAGAGGAGAGAAACAGAATGGGGAAGATGAGAGATCTCTTCAAGAAAATTGGAGATTTTAAAGGAACATTTCATTCAATGGTGGGCATGATGCAGGACAGAAATGATAAGGACCGAACAGAGGCAAAAGAGATTAAGAAGAGGTGGCAAGAATACACAGAAGAACCACACAAAAAAGGTCTTAATGATCCAGATAACCACGATGATGTGGTCACTCTCCTAGAGCCAGACATCTGGAGTGTGAAATCATGTGGGCCTTAGAAAACATTACTACGAACAAAGCTAGTGGAGGTGACAGAATTCTAGCTGAGCTATTTCAAATCCTAAAAGATGATGCTGTTTAAGTGCTGTGCTCATTATATCAGCAAATTCAGAAAATAGCAGTGACCACAGGACTGGAAAAGGTCAGTTTTCATTCCAGTCCCAAAGAAGGGAAATGCCAAAGAATATTCCGAAGACAAGGAAGCCTGATGTGGCTGCAGTTTATGGGGTCACAGAGAGTCATATACTTCTGGGTGACTGAACAAATGTATTCAATGTGGAACCAAAGACTTTCTAGGCCATATGCACCTTACACATTTTGTCTGGCAAATATGTAAATTTTGTGCAGCAACTTTGCTTCCTTCATTAATGGCAGGCACTAATAATGCCTGTATACTCTTGCATTTACTCTAGGCAAGGTCTTAAATTCCTTAACATACCACTTTAGGTACACTCTAATGAAGAATCAGGGCTACAGCCCAAGATGAAACACATTTGTTATTTTAAATATGATAAAATGAAAGTCTTGTAGAGAGTCATACAAGAGAGACTTGTAGAGAGTCATATAGGTGAAAGAACAGCCAGATTTTTATTTTTTCATCTTTGGTGAACAATTTTCTGAACCTCATATCTGATCACTAATTTTATGAGCAATAAGGTAGAATGTTTGGAGGCATAAGTATACTAAAAATAACTAGGATGGAAGATTGCTACAAATAAAATAATCTAGAGACCTCCTTTCCTCTTGTATTCTCTCACTTTTAATATTTTTTTAGACTTTGTGGTAGGACAATTCAAATGATATTTTGTTTTTTGTTGAAACTTCTTTTACCTGCATCAAGATTATCAGTTCACTGAAGACAAGAAGTAAACCAGGATATGTTCATCATATAACAAAGACTCAAAGGTAGATCATGAAATAATTTTATAGGGCTTGGTAAGTAAGAAATATTAAACAAAAAGAAATTAGAATTCTTTCAGAATACCAAAAATATGCAACTTTAGCTACATTTTAATTAGATCAAGCACTTTCCCTGTTTTCAGTCTTCTTGTGTTTTCAGACTCCCACTTTGCTTTTAGATATAACTTCCTTTCCCATTAGGAAATCTGTTTTATAGCCATAATATATTTCCAACAGAAATATGAGTAATAAACCTCCTGTTGATAAAAAATAATACTTATGCACTAGGCAATTATTCTCACATCATTTGAAACTTTCTGCACCATTATTTTACCTGTATAGTTCATTTTGATTATTATACTACATTTGGGCTTTGGCAGGCTTAGTAGGGGTATATATCTTTTATACTTGAATGGTTTTGAATGGCCTCTCTCTCTCTCTTTCTCTTTCTCTTTCTCCAGTTTACAAACAGGAATAATAAACAGCTTTTTAAAATGATAACACATTTTATTTTTTATTGAAATAATGTGATTTTACCTAAAAGAGTCAATCCAGTGTTATGGTCAAACATCAAAAATGAGAAGGCATATTTTCTTGGTGTAAAATATGTCAGATTTTATAACTAGCCTTGATATTTTCCACTTAACAGAAGACATAGACAATAAACAGCTCAATTTGTACAATATTTTACAATTACCAGCTTTTTATCAAATGTCCTCTTACGTAGATCCTAAATGTAATCATGGTATTACTATTATCTGTTTACTCTCTTGCGGTTATTAGAAAACCGAGGCTGTGAGAAGTTAAGTTGCGTGTTTTTTCAGCAAATATTTGGCAGAGCTGGAATCTGAATTCAGATTTCCTGACAAAATTCACACTTGTTTCTACTACATTATGTTACCTTCCTGAGTATAAATAGTTTAATTATGCACAGAGACCCAGGCACTGTTCCCTTTTGTAGACTCTACATAGCTGTCCACTGTAGCATATTAGTTGCATAATATGCTGATTAATTTTGTTTTGTAGAAGGGAAGCTTTATTCAAGATCTGCATAGTTACTTAAGCAGATACTGTGATGTCTGAAAATTATTGTACATATGTGGGAGGTTTTACATGCTTGTGTATTGTCAAACACTTTCCCTATGAATTGCATATATACCCAAGGTAGACCTAGACTCTGAAAGAATAAATGATATGTATTGTCATTGACTATAATGTAAAATAGATTAGAATTTTTTAGAATTTGGTTGTCATTGCATTACACAGTTTTCAACATATGTACTTATTCCAGGACATAATAATGTACTGAGGCCCTTC
Source organism: Capricornis sumatraensis (assembly GCF_032405125.1). Lineage (NCBI taxonomy): Eukaryota > Metazoa > Chordata > Mammalia > Artiodactyla > Bovidae > Capricornis > Capricornis sumatraensis. Next base: position 173,245,890 of record NC_091070.1, on the reverse strand, counting down.
AAGAGGGGAGAGAATGTAGATTTTCCTTAAAGTCATTTAAACATATAAGATGTTTTCATAGAGCATCTCACAGGTAACTCATCTACCTTACATATTTACATAGGAGACTGTTTTCCCCCCAGAGGCAGTATATACAGTTCATTTGACCAAGCTAAATCTAAACTGATGCTTCTTTTGCATTTCATGTTGGCAGAAATCATTTCCTTTTCTTTTCTTTTTCAGATTGATTAATTTTAGAAACAGTTTTGATATTAAATGGCTTTGATATTAAATGGTAAGTATAATTAACTTGTTTAACATTCATGTGCAAAATGAAATAGAAAATTTTTAACATCTACATCAATTAACCTGATTACAATAGTAACATTACTGTCATTTAACAACCGATCTTAGTCTGTAATCCACAAATTCCAGGTCCTGATATAACCTTAATCCATCTGACTATTCTTTTACTAAGAAAATACTAAGCAGAAATATTCACATATTGTTTTAAATATATTGCTAGAAAAATTGTCTGTAATCCACAAATTCCAAGTGCTGATATAACCTTTATCCATCTGAATATTCTAATTTTTTACTAAAAAAATACTAAGCAAGAATATTCACATATTGTTTTAAATTTATTGCTAGAAAAATTGTACTAAATATCTACTTGTAAAAATATTAACTTTGATTGCCAGTTGGCTATTGAATGGTAATTCACATTTTAGGAAGTAACAAAAATAAAACTATTCTCAGTGCCCATTTCTTCATCTTCAAAATCAGGAAAGTATTTACACATAGCTTTTTGCCATCAGTAGTTATACTCAATGCATGTAAGAAACTTAGTGTGATCTTGGCACATTATAAGCTTCAATATGTGTTATTTTTTTGTTATTACTTCTAATAGTGAAACATGAGATATGAACTGATGTTCCACGCCTCCAACATTTTATAGACATTAAAGGGATTAATTCATGTATTTATTTATGCCATTTAGCCACATAAATACTGAACCAGGCAGACAAAAGCACTGATCTTTGCGGGAGGATAATAACTATAAGTAAATTATATAGCATGTTTAAAAATAATGAGTATTGCATTAAAATGAAAAAAGATGCAAACTATAGGATTGGCAGTGTGAGGTAGGAATGACTGATATTTTCAATGGGGTTTCAGTGTAGGCTGCAATGAGAAGGTGACTTTTTAGCGGTGCTATGAAGGAATCATAGAATGATACTGTGGCTATAGGAGAGAGAGGAATGAGAAAGTTTGAACAAGGAGGAACATGATCGAACTCCTTTAACTCTGTCAGATAGGCATCCAGGGACCCAGGACAATGGTAGAAGTAAGTCTGAGGCTTCCCTTCCAGTAATACAGCAAAACTATATTGGGATCAGCCTGGAATGGTTTCTCCAAGCTTTGTGTCCCATGTGTTTCCATAAAAGTCTTGGGTGGAAGCTATTCTTTCTTTCTATTTTATTTATTGTTGTAATTATGTATGTATATATTAATATGTATGTATCCACCTCATGAGAAGAGTTGACTCATTGGAAAAGATCCTGATGCTGGGAGGGATTGGGGGCACAAGGAGAAGGGGACAGCAGAGTATGAGATGTCTGGATGGCATCACCGACTCGATGGACATGAGTTTGAGTGAACTCCGAGATTTGGTGATAGACAGGGAGGCCTGGCGTGCTGTGATTCATGGGATCGTAAAGAGTCAGACATGACTGAGCGACTGAACTGAACTGAACTGAACTGATGGTTACGCTGAGTCTGATTTTCAGTTCTGCACGCAGGCTTTTTCTAGTTGTGGCAAGCATGGGCTACTCCTCATTGCAGTGCAGTGGCTTTTCATTGTGGTGGCTTCTTTTATCATGAGCATGGACTCCAGGCATGCTGGCGTCAATAATTGTGATGCATGGGCTTAGCTGCTCCATGGCAAGGGAGATCTTTTTGGACCCGTGATTGAATTTGTGTCCCTTGCTTTGGCAGGCAGAGTCTTAATCACTGGACTACCAGGAAAGTCTGCTATTCTTGTTATATATTGTGGTTTTAAATGACATGGATAGGAAGGGGGTAGATATTGCATTAGGTGACAGAATTAAACTTCAATGTAATTTTTGTTGCCTAGAATTATGGGCCAAAACTAACAGAATAGAGTCTTGAATTTAAGTTAAAACAAACATAAGCATAATTTGTGAAAATCTGACTAGACTACAGTTTATTTTTTAAAAAAGATCCACACATAACACACAGGATTTACTGACTCACACTTTCAGTATGAGCCAATACGGTGGCACAACTGCCAAATGATAATTCATTCCAAGGCTGCATTTATGGAATATAAGGAACTTCATAATTAGATGAAAAATACAAGACAACCAAAAAAACCTAAAGGATTTTCTTTTTCAAAGGTCAATAACTTGGGATATTTTACAATTTTTTTCCATCTCTCTCCTCAACAAACCCAGGAATTATGGAGATATGATGTGAATTATTGAATGAAAAATGTATACTTCATAATTATATTTTAAATTTATAGCTGATTTTTATGTTAGGCACAATAAAAAGTGTATATTTATATGTATTAAATTATTACTCTTTTGAGAGTTGGAACCTATAAAAAACATAGAAAGACAAATTATTTACTCCTGTGGGCAAAAAAAAAGCCTGACATTTTTGACACACATGCTGGATTCTCCTAGGTCAACAAATAAAATGAAATCACACTCTGATGTTACTTCTAGTCCTGCCTCTTAGATAAGACATCAGATAATTTTTCAAAACTTATATCACAAGAGGCTAAAACAGCTGTTATTTATGCCAAAGTAGGACTGGTGTTGAAGCTGAAACTCCAATATTTTGACCACTTGATGCGAAGAGCTGACTCATTGATAAAGACCCTCATGCTGGGAAAGATTGAGGGCAGGAGAAGAAGGGGATGACAGAGGATGAGGTGGTTGGATGGCATCACCGTCTCAGTGGACATGGGTTTGGGTGGACTCCGGGAGTTGGTGATGGACAGGGACACCTGGCGTGCTGCGGTTCACGGGGTGGCAAAGAGTTGGACACGACTGAGCGACTGAACTGAACTGAACTGAATCTGTGAGACTGGTATCAGTATGTGAAGTTCAAGTCCAAGGGACATAGGAGACCTCCCAGTAGCCTTCATGTCACTAATAAGAGAAGGCAGATTAAGAAAGCAGTTGTTAAGGACAGAGGAAGCACTGCTTCCATGACTTTGCTGGGTTTTTAATAGTGATTGTGAATCTAACCTACTCAATGTGGGTCACTTAACAGATATAACCTCAGAGGGCAGTAACTATCATCTCGTTTTCAATTTACTGTAGGCAATATACCAGTGAAGGTAGATGATGAACAGACATTGAAAGCTACAAGCATTTCCTTCTATAGGAAGACTCAGGATACAAAACAAAAATAAACAGACAATATACAGAAGAGAGCCTTGCTATTTAACATATTAATGACATATTTTTCAAAATAATGAAAATTTCACAAACATTTATTGAGTGACTGCTACATGTAAGTTACTATGCCAGACCTTTGGAAGATATATAAATGATGACAACATACCCATACAAAGGAGTTGTGAGTGTGTTAATAAATGTTTGTTCATTGGAATGTAAATTAAACATAATTTATTGAGGGGGAAAAGTTGCATATATATTATACCACTAAGCAAAATATGATTTTAAAAAATCCATGACAGAGGTTCAAAATGTGGATGTGTATTAAAATACCAGGATAAAATCTTGACTGGAGGAATCACAGTTTCATTAAAAAAAAACAAAAAAGAAAGAATCTTTATCTTATTTCTATTAGAACTTTGACATAAATAGGATATGGAGAAAAAAAAAAAAAAAAACAGAATGCAAGAAACAAACCAAAAAGTATAAAATGAGTTTAGGAAAAGATCAACAGTTTGGAGAATAACTTCACAAGGGGAAAAACTTGACAATGGGAATAACTTAACCAGGATTTTCTTAATAGAACTTTCCTTTTAATGGAGAGATACATGATAAGCAACTAAAAACACATGTTGAATTATAGATGGTGATAAGCATTAAGAAGAAAAATAAAAGTCAGCTGAACAGAAAAAGACTAAGTAAAAAAGGGCAGCACAGTCACTAAATACATCTGGGAGTGTTATTTTGAAGCATATAACATTTAAGTACAATCAAATAAAATGAAAGTATAAGTCACATAAAGTCTTGGGGAAGAACATTTCTAGAGAAGGAAAAAGTAAGGGCAAAGAACATGATTTGGGAATAAATAAGAATTACAGTGAGAATGCCTGTGTTTTGGAAACAGAATAGCAGAATTCCAAAAATTAGAGGCTCTATCCTACAAGTGGAGAAGATGAGTACAGTACAGTGAGTTTGGCAGGAAGGCAAAAGTCAATTTTGTGTATGTTTAGGTTTTAGATGTGTCTGAGGCATTCAAATGGAAATGTTTAGTAAGATATTGGGAAGACTCTGGAGCTCAACACAGGGTCAGGACTGAAAATCTACCCTTGGTAGAGTGTAATAGCTAATGATATGTGCTTGGGAGACTGCCAGAATTTGAATCCGTGAACTACTATGTACTAGTTTTACAAATATGGCCAAGATACCATATTTCTTTAGTACTCAGTTTCATTGTGTGCGTGCTCAATCATGTCTGACTCTTTGCAACCCTATGGACTGTACCCACCAGGCTCCTTTGTCTGTGGGATTTTCCCAGCAAGGATACTGGAGTGGGTTGCCATTTCATCTTCTAGGGGATCTTCCCCACCCAGAGATAGAACCCAGGTCTTCTGTGTCTCCTGCATTGCAGGCAGATTCTTTACCACTGAACCACTGGGGAAGTCACACTCAGTTGAATTACCAGCCATTAATTATGACAATGTTTAGTATCTGTTATTATTATCATTATTATTATTGATAAATGATGATTAAAGCCACATGATTAGATGAGACAATCTGGGAAGTAAGTATAGGAAGAAAAAGCACAGGACCCTGGAAATCTCTCATTTTAGAGGTCAGAAAAAGATGGATTGGGAAATAAAGTTGAAAAATAGAGTGCTCAGTGTAACAGGAGAGAGATCAGTAGTGCTGTGTTGTTGAAGAGAAAAATATTGTTTTGAGAAGAAATGATTGGTGGTTGAAAATTGCTGAGAGTATGAGTAAAATGAGGGAAGATAATTATCTGAAGGCTTGGATCAGCAGGATAGATTCATTGACATCTTGGACAAAAGTGGTTTCAGTTCAGTACAGGAAATGAAAGGTATAGTAGAGTCGTTTATGGTTGAACAGGAGACAAGGTAGTAAGGATCAAGTGTAGATGCAACTCTGGAATTCTATTCCAAAGGGGAGCACAGGAATTAGAAGGTAGAAGCTCCAGTATTTTAGCCACCTCATGTGAAGAGTTGACCATTAGGAAAGACTGATGCTGGGAGGGATTGGGGGCAGGAGGAGAAAGGGACGACAGAGGATGAGATGGCTGGATGGCATCACCAACTCGATGGACATGAGTTTGAGTGAACTCCGGGAGTTGGTGATGGACAGGGAGGCCTGGCGTGCTGTGATTCATGAGGTCTCAAAGAGTCAGACAGGACTGAGCAACTGAACTGAACTGACTGATAGAGTTACATGGCATCAAGAGAGTGCTTTTTCCCTTTAAGACATGAATGTGTCCCTGGAATGATAGAAATGATACAATAAAGAGTGGAAACAAGGTTTCTGAGTTGGTGGTATTAGATGGGATCCTGATGTCCAAGCTGGTTTTAGAAAAGGCCAGAGGAACCAGAGATCAAATTGCCAACATCCGCTGGATCATGGAAAAAGCAAGAGGGTCCCAGAAAAACATCTATTTCTGCTTTCTTGACTATGCCAAAGCCTTTGACTGAGTGGATCACAATAAACTGTGGAAAATTCTGAGAGAGATGGGAATACCAGACCACCTGACCTGCCTCTTGAGAAATCTGTATGCAGGTCAGGAAGCAACAGTTAGAACTGGACATGGAACAGCAGACTGGTTCCAAATAGGAAAAGGAGTACGTCAAGACTGTACACTGTCACCCTGCTTATTTAACTTATATGCAGAGTACATCATGAGAAATGCTGGGCTGGAAGAAACACAAGCTGGAATCAAGATTGCCGAGAGAAATATCAATCACCTTAGATATGCAGATGACACCACCCTTATGGCAGAAAGTGAAGAGGGACTAAAAAGCCTCTTGATGAATGTGAAAGTGGAGAGTGAAAAAGTTGGTTTAAAGCTCAACATTCAGAAAATGAAGATCATGGCTTCCGGTCCCATCACTTCATGGGAAATAGATGGAGAAACAGTGGAAACAGTGTCAGACTTTATTTTTTGGGGCTCCAAAATCACTGCAGATGGTGATTGCAGCCATGAAATTAAAAGACGCTTACTCCTTGGAAAGAAAGTCATGACCAACCTAGATAGCATATTCAAAAGCAGAGACGTTACTTTGCCGACTAAGGTCCTTCTAGTCAAGGCTATGGTTTTTCCAGTAGTCATGTATGGATGTGAGAGCTGGACTGTGAAGAAAGTTGAGCGCCGAAGAACTGATGCTTTTGAACTGTGGTGTTAGAGAAGACTCTTGAGAGTCCCTTGGACTGCAAGGAGATCCAACCAGTCCATTCTGGAGGAGATCAGCCCTGGGATTTCTTTGGAAGGAATGATGCTAAAGCTGAAGCTCCAGTACTTTGGCCACCTCATGGGAAAAGTTGACTCACTGGAAAAGACTCTGATGCTGGGAGGGATTGGGGGCATGAAGAGAAGGGGACAACAGAGGATGAGATGGCTGGATGGCATCACGGACTCAATGGACGTGAATCCGAGTGGACTCCGGGAGTTGGTGATGGACAGGGAGGCCTGGCGTGCTGCGATTCATGGGGTCACAAAGAGTCAGACATGACTGAGCTACTGAACTGACTAACTGACTGATGGTTTCAAATAAAATTTGTCAATATATCTAGTTTTCAAGATGGTCAAAATGATAAGAAGTATTAACAGAACATTTGGTTATTAATGGTTTAAGATAAACTGATATCTCATAAGAAAGTCATGAAATTAATAAGAACATATAATCTGTACATTTTGTTGGAATTCACAAAACTTTTAGTAAAAATGCCAGTTCAGGAGTTCATGTAAAGAATCAATAGGTGCCAAGAAAGGGTAATTAATCAACATGACTTAAGGCTTCTAAAATTTTCACTGAATGGTTATTAAAAGGCCATAGGAAAAGAAAACATAAGTGAACAACTAAAAGCTTAAAAATTGGGGGGGTCACCATGTAAATTTTGCATTCAAATGTTTTATATAGTCAGATAGCTATCATGACAAATTTTACTTTATTCTAAAACAAATTAAAAAGTTTTCCTATAAGACAAAAATATAGTTCCTACTCTGAACTCCAGGCTCATTACCCTGGAAGGAATGTATATCTTCACTTTTCTCCCGTAGCAAAAAGTGCCTTGCATCAAGGAAGTCTGTAAACTGTCCTTGGTGTTGGTCAGGTTAAAGGATAAAAAAAAAAAAAAAAAAAAGATTACATACTTTACAAGAAAAGAAATTTAGTGAAATGGGGTCACTGTTATTTAGATTTTTTTTTTTTTAAGAGGATGCATTATATATTGGGTTAAATATACTTAGGTTGTTCAAGAAAACAAAAAAATCATGTAAACATAAAAAAAGTCAGTAAATTGAAAAAAGAAAGTGCTGATTTGAGTTGATTCAAATGTATAAATTACTTCCTGAAAACATCTATGATAAAAACTGCATCTTAAAATTAAATTATATATAGTCAAATGAAGCAAAAAAAGAGAACTATGATTTCTCAGATAGATGTTAAGTGCCTATAAGAAAGCATGATGGCTTGAATAATTTATCCCAAAGAAAACTGTTGATGGAATGCCATAAGGTGGGTTGAACTATTATTTTTGATAAAGCCCTTAGAGATTCATCTAGCTATTGTGCTAATTTAAAATTCTATGTCCTCAACTAACCCTAGTATATACTGTATATGTATAATATATGTCTTTTAAATAAAAGTACCTTTTATAAAAACAATTCAAAGTGTATACATGGCTCCTTGGAGTTGTGCCAAGAAGTTTTAAGGAGCAGATTTGCAACTTATAAACAGTCAGTAATATGTAATCACAGCTGGGTTATTTTTGTGTTTGTGTGGGAAAGCAATAAACAGATATATAAATAAATGTAACTCATGCAATTTCCAATGCAAATCAAAATATTTTTTAAATGATTTCAAGAGAAGAAATAAGATTTTTTGATTAAAGTATAATACTTTATATAAATTTCAGTCTGTTATGAGATTTTAAAATTATCACTTTATTACAACTCACACAGATTTCAAGAAAAACTTAGGCAGGTGTGTGTTTTCTTTTAATCTTTTGCTCTCATCTTCAGAACTTGAGGCATTAAGTTTTGGGAGAGTCTGAAATAAATGAGAATGGGAAAGGTGCTTCCCCCATCAATTCTGAATATTGTTACGGCCTAGGAGAGAAAAAAAAAAAAAGGAAAGAACTAACATTTGTTGAATCTATTCACTTTTGCATTATTCTTCTAATTCAAAAATAGCACTTCACCATAAAAATCTAGCTATAACTCCTCAGCTTCACACTAAGTTTGTTCTTTTACTCAGATCACTGTGGTTCTAATTGTTATTAAATGCAGGGGACACTTAAGAGTTTATCACACTCAGAATATCAAAGAATGTAACTGTTAATCTCTCTTTTTTATGTTATGTTTAAATGTTCATCTTTCCTTAAAATGCTGCATTCCCCTGTTGTCATGATACCACATGCTCCTGCTACCCTTCTCTAACTGCTACCCTTCTCCTCTAACTGCTACCCATCTTCATTTGTTGCCCACCTAAAAAAAAAAAAAAAGTAATATTGGGTTGGCCAAAAAGGTTCATTGAGCTTTTTCCACTTCCAACCTTTTGGCCAACTCAGTGTACTAGGACTCAGTTTTTACTTATATGCTGAAATAAAATAGTTATAAAACAAAGAAAGAAAGTGAAGTCGCTCAGTCGTGTCCAACTCTTTGTGACCCCATGGACTGTAGCTGACCAGAGTCCTCCTCCATCCATGGAATTTTCCAGGCAAGAATATGGGAGTGGGTTGCCATTTCCTTCTTTAGGGGATCTTCCTGACCCAGAGATCAAACCCAGGTCTCCTGCATTGCAGGCAGACGATTTACCATCTGAGACACCAGGGAAGCTAAAAACTATAAGCTATAGTTATAGCTAGAGACTATTTCAGAGTTTCTGTTACTAAACCCAATGACAGCTTCATATGATATTCCATTGGGTCTATTTTGAAAGAAAGTCTTCATCTTTACCCTGCCATGGCACTCACTATCTGTCTCTTTTGTTCAGTTCAGCGTATCTAATCCAAAGAGGGAACCCTAAATCAAACTTAACTAATTATCTTCCTGTATTTCTCCCTCATCCCTGAAACAAAATCTATCACAATCACAACTCATCTATATTTCATGTCAGGGGAGACATTTCTGTCTCTCTACAAACCCACTTAAGATAATTCTGTTATTTCTTACTTCTCTCAAAACAAGAGTTGTTATAATTCTGATGGAACCGTCTAGTCTACTGATTGACCCCTGTTCACTAACTGACAAAATTCCTGTGCATGATCAGAGGTGATGCCTTCTGGTTCCTCTTTTTACTTATTTATTTTTCATTTGTGTTAAGACCTTATTCCTTGCTTTGTGTTCCTTTGCCTTATAGATAGCTAATAATATCAGTTCAGTTCACTTCAGTCACTCAGTCATGGCCGACTCTTTGTGACCCCGTGGACTGCAGCACACCAGGCCTCCCTGTCCATCACCAGCTCCCAGAGTTTACTCAATCTCATGTCCATTGAGTTGGTAATGCCATTCAACCATCTCATCCTCTGTCATCCCCGTCTCCTCCTCCCTTCAATTTTTCCCAGTGTCAGGGTCTTTTCATGAGTCAGTTCTTTGCATCAGGTGGCCAAAGAATTGGAGTTTCAGCTTCAGCATCAGTCCTTCCAATGAATATTCAGGACTGATCTCCTTCAGAATGGACTGGTTGGATTTCCTTGCTGTCCAAGGGACTCTCAAGAGTCTTCTCCAACACCACAGTTCAAAAGCATCAATTTTTCAGTGCTCAGCTTTCTTCACAGTCCAACTCTCACATCCATACATGACTACTGGAAAAATCATAGCCTTGACTAGACAGACCTTTGCTGGTAAAGTAATGTCTCTGCTTTTAATATTCTGTCTAGATTAGCCATAACTTTTCTTCTAAGGAGCAAGCATCTTTAGTTTCATGGCTGCAGTCACCATCAGCAGTGATTTTGGAGCCAAAAATTAAAGTCTATCACTGTTTTCATTGTTTCCCCATCTACTTGCATGAAGTGATCCGACCAGGTACCATGATTTTAGTTTTCTGAATGTTGAGCACTAAGCCAACTTTTTTACTCTCCTCTTTCACTTTCATCAAGAGGCTCTTTAGTTCTTCGTTTTCTGCCATATGGGTGGTGTCATCTGCGTGTCCGAGGTTACTGATATTTCCTCTGGAAATCTTGATTCCAGCTTGTGCTTCATCAGTCCAGCATTTCTCATGATGTACTCTGCATAAAAGTTAAATAAGCAGGGTGACAATATGCAACCTTGATGTACTCCTTTCCCAATTTGGAACCAGTCTGTTCCATGTCCAGTCCTAACTGTTTCTTCTTGACCTGTATGCAGATTTCTCAGGAGGCAGGTAAGGTGGTCTGGTATTCCTATCTCTTGAAGAATTTTCCATACTTTGTGGTGATCCACACAGTCAAAGGCTTTGGCATGTAGCACTGTAACATGGTTGTGTTTGAACTCAAGGGAATTTAAAATATACAGAACCAAAATTGAACTCCCAATTTCTTTCATAATTTTGTGCTTCTCTCTCTTTTTCCCCCTAAGCACCAATAATCCAGTGCTCATGAGAATCTTGGCAATAATCCTTTTGATTTCTGATCCCTTCTTCTGTTTCCATTTTAAATTAACCCATGGGTCTTGCAGTATAGTATTCATCTCCTTAATATATATTAAAATATTTATTCCCTCTTCTATAGCCACTTATTTTAAGTGATCAGTTTCCCTCATCTTTATTATTGAAATCCTCTTTCAATTTGTCTCTCTAATTCCATGCCAGCCCTACTCTGATCTAACAGTGAAAATGAGATTCATTATCACATGAAATAACATTCTACTGGTAAAAGCAAAAGGAAAGAAGGGAGATAAGGAGAATAGATGGAAAAATCAGTACTGCCTATGAGTGCCTGAGTGTTAACTTGTTTCAGTTGTTTGACTCTGTGACACTTTAGACTGTAGCCAACCAGGCTCCTCTGTCCATGGGTTTCTCCAGGCAAGAATCCTGGAATTGGTTGCCATGCCCTTCTCCAGGGGAATTTCCTGACCCAGTAATTGATTCCACATCTTTTATGTCTCCTGCAGTGAGGGGAAGGTTCTTTACCACTAGCGTCACATGGAGCTGCCCATAGCCCCTTTCAATTCTCCTTGAAAACTGGCTAAATCTTCTTTTCCCCATACTATATTTTTTTCAAAATCTTGCTATACATAGCAAATAACAATTAATATGTACTAATATTTTGACTTTTTCTGAACTTGAGAGGCATTTTGATGGACTTTGAAATGATTCCAAGTTATAGTCTTACTTAATGTCTTGCAAGAAAATCAGATACTGAGTTTTCTAGCCTGTTATGTTTTCTCTGACACATCACTTTCACTGGACTGCCGAAACAGTGCAACAAATATTATGTTTAGTTATGATGATGACAATTCAAGATTCAATTTTTTATTATTAAGAATAAAACTAATTGCTATAACAAATAGACTCCCCCCACATATATAATGATCAAATAACAAAGAAGTTTATTTACCATTAATGTAAAGTTAAAAAGAGTTCCCCAGTAGGCGGTGGAAGATTTCCTCTATCAGGTGTTTCAGGGGCTCAGAACTTTTTTCTGGTTTAAAGGATTTTCCATCTTTTGATAATTTTTTATCTGCATCTAGATAGCATAAGGATAAAGACATATTGTATATATCACACGTTCTATGGAATACCTTGGCCTAGAAAAGATATGCAGAGTTTCCACTCTCATACCATTGTTGGAAACTCAGCTTCAATGCCATCTATTCCAATAGTGTCTGGGAATCATTCTGTTGCTCTCTATTCAGAAAAAACAAAAGTAGATACATAATAGTTTTGCTTGAAAAAGTGAGCAGGCTCTTGATCAAGAAAGATACTGTAACTTTTAGAGTAATCTTTAGTAAGCTAAAAAATTTTGTTACTGACAAATTGAACATAGAGGGGAAAAAATACACCCAGGATGATAAATTTAATGCCCCCCCATCCCCCCAACACCACTACTACACTCCAAAAAAAAAAAAAAAAAAGTCAAGAAGGCGAGAAAAAGAAAAAAAAAAAAAAGATGGGACAAATATAACTAACAAAATAAGATAGATTAAATCTAACAGTATTTGCATTAAATATAAATGTATGAAAATTTCTAATTAAATGATAGTTTATGAGATTGAATTTAAACATATATGTCCAGGCACACATCCAATAAGACTATGACTAGTTATAACAGTCAAACTAAAACAAAAGAATGTAGAAAGGTTAAAACCAAAAACAATATAAAAAGTGCATAATATGGAAATAAAAAAAGACATCTGTCAGAACTATTGGAATATTATGGGGCTGGTGCACTGGGATGACCCGGAGGGATTGTGTCAGGGGGAAGGTGGGAGGGGGGTTCGGGATTGGGAACACATGTACACCCATAGCAGATTCATGTTGATGTGTGGCAAAACCAATATAATATTGTAAAGTAAAAAAAAAATAATAATAATAAATAAAAAATTTAAAAAATTATAATAGAAAAGGAATAAATAGAGATAAGGAGATTTTATGAGACAAATTCACAATTATTTACTTATTAAATTTAAATATATAATCAGTCAAAAATTTAAGAAATATAAATATATAATATTTTAATACCATTATAAATAAGCTTGGACTTATAGAACATATAGGAAATAATATGCACAAAAGCAGAAAAATATTCATTTTAAGTCTATATAGATCATAAAATTATCCTGAAATATGAACAAAATCTCAAAATATTTCAAAGAATTTAAATCATACATAGGGCATTTTCTGATATTATTACACTGTTGAAGTATTAATTGAAAAATATGACTAGAAAATTTCTGTATGTTTGGTAATTTTTATAATGGTATCCTAAAGACATATCGAGCCATGGAATAATCATAATGAGAATTAGAAAATATTTCTAACTTAATTATAATAAAGATATGCTGAAACTGCTTTATGTGTATTTGATGTAGTTTTCAACCTTGAATGCATTTATTTGAAAATAAATCTGAAAGCATAGTGAACTAAGCTTTCTTTTCATTAAATAATGACAAAAGAAAAACCTCTAGTAACATGAACTCCAAAAACAATAGGAGTAATATAATACTAACATGAGGAACAAAATTAATGAAATAGAAAAAAATGCAGTAAGGGATTCAACAAGCCAACTTGGAAAGATATGAATTGATAAACTTGTGGCAAGATCAATGATAAAAATTAGACAGGTAATATTTGAAATAATAAAAAGAAATATAATAGCTCCATAGTTAGTGGAAAATAAAAACAAACAAGAGAATATTATGTATAACTTTATACCAATAAAGTAGAAACTGCTTTCCCAAATTTTATTGGATTCAGCCTCCCAAAACTGACAAAAGAAATGAAAACCAAATAATCCTATTACTATTAAAGAAATCAAATAACAATTTAAAATATTTCTAAAAGAAAACTCAAGGCTTAGATAGCTTCACTGAGGACAGCTCAGCAAAACAACTAGAATTCTCATACTATACAAATTTGGGCTTCCATAGTTGGCTCAGATGGTAAAGAATCTGCCTGCAATGCAAGAGACCCAGGCTTGATCCCTGGGTCTCAAAGATGCCCTGACAGAAGTTATGGCAACTCCAGTATTGTTGTTTAGGAAATTCCATGGACAGGGGAGCCTCGCAGGCTACAGTCCTTGGGGTCACAAAGAGTCTGACACAGTTAAGCAACTAACATACAAATTACTCCCAACTATTCACCAGTTACTCTTCAGGATGTGGGTGTGTGCTGCGTCACTCTCATGTCTAACTCTTTGCAACTCTTTGGACTGTAGTCCACCAGACCCCTCTGTCCGTCATATTTTCCAGTCAAGAATTCTAGAGTGGGTTGCCATTTCCTTCTCCAGAGGATCTTCCCAATCCAGTGATCAAACACACATCTCGTGCATTGGCAGGTGTATACTTTACTACCGAGCCACCTGGGAAAGCTCAAGGTGAGTTAGGTAGAGGGAAGTAAATGTAAATCTGTGTGAGACCTCTCTGTGAAGACACAACAAAACATAACTATAAGTCATATTATGTCACATGCCTGTTTTAAATTCCCTATTTTATCATGGTGTTAGTCCTAAGTGTTTCTTCATATCTGACTCCTGCTATCTACTGTATTTCTCATTCATTTCTTTCTCTTAGTCATTTTATCCAGCTTCACTGATAATTTTTAATTCCCTAATTATGCTAGGCTCAGCTCATTCCTTTCTTTGGACATTTACACTGATGTCATTTATTCTGCCTAAAATGGTAACCCTTTCTCTGTCTGTCCACTTCTTACCTTTAGGTCAGTTAAAATGACACTTCTTAAGAATTCCTCACTAATTTCCCTTTCTAAAACAGGCACTTCACATTATGTTGATTCTACCCTACACCTAGTGCTTTTCTTTCTTAGAACATAGCACAACTTGCAACTCTACACGTGTTTATTTATTTTTGGTTGTATCTCCAATTACAACATGCTATCCATGAAAACAGAATCAATGTTTTATGCATTGCTATGTACCCAATGCTTAGAATGGTTCCTGAAGCCTAGTAGGCATTTAAAATATGAGATTAAAATTGTTATACTCTAGGTTTATGAGACATTTGCATATGCTAGTAATAATAATGTTGTATATTTATTTCCAATTTGGCATTTTCTTCTGTGCAACTTCTCCAGAAGTACACGATTTGATAATTCCTGAGTCTGTTATACAATACTATGAAATTCCTAGAAAACCACATCTAAACATTAATTCCATTAAATTTGTGTACTTTTTCAGAGTGTTTCAAATAATCACATTTGTCTCCATGTCAACAGTATTTGCCTTTATCCACTTTCTCAAACTGCAACCACTTAATATTTTTAATGACTAATTTGATTATCTTTGGTGCAAAAAACCTTAACACTACTTTTAGTATAATCAATTCATTTTTCTGGACCATCGCTTATAAGTCAGTGCATAGTCTGGTCCCTGTTCAGCTCTTTAGCTGCATTTTTCTGCATTCTTTTGCATAAAGCACCCAACACTGAACTATTTAAAGTTCTGGAAAGTAGTGTTTTCTGTGATCATGCTTTTGCAATTATTATACTGATTGCTGGAACATTGTTCTCCTCCTTCGCTCCTTAATTACTAAAGCCCACTTATTTTCCAGATTTAACCTTGCAGATCTTTTCCTCCAGGAAGCCTTCCCTAATTACCTGGGCCCTGATTAGGAGACCTATCTATATGCAGTTATTTCATCATAACACTTACTGTATTGTACTTGTCTTTTACTTGTCTATCTACCACTACATTGTAGAAATTGGGTCTCATTGACATATAGAGAATTTAGCTAAGAGCTTGGCTCACATAGTGGGCAATGCATTTTTTTTCCCCAGAAGGAGTGAAGTAAGGAAAAAAATAAATGGTGAGAGAGATGAAGGAAGAAAGGAATAGAGAGAGAAGAGGAGAGAAAGACAGAAGGAATAAAGGAAGGAAGTAAAAAAGAGAAGAAGAATAAATAATCATGTTAGGCATTGCATTAAAGCAGTGGTTGAAAAACTTTTCCTCTAAAGGGTCAGATAGTAAATATTTTAGACTTTGTGGGCCATATGGGCTCTGCCTTATATTCAACTCTGCCATTTTAACACAAAAGTATGCTATACTCCAGTAAAACTGTATTTATAAAAATAAGTAGCTGGATAGATTTGACTTGAGGGCCATAATTTTCTAGTTACTGCATTAGAGGCTTTATTTACATTATTTATTACTTCTAACAACAACTTTTCATGAACCTTTTAGTGAGCCTAAAATAGATTATGTAATTTGTCCAAATCCACAGAACTAATAATAATGAAGTCCTAAGTCTGCCTAACTCTGCACAGAAGAAAGGAGAGAAATGAGAGCCAAAATACTATGGACAAGTCACTTGGTATTCCTCTTTTACAGATTAAAAATCTGCAGTTTAATAAAATTTGCTAAAGTTTATATGGATAGTATTTAAATTTATCTCTTATTAATGAAATGCCTTAAGCTCTTAACCATTGGTACATGCCAATTTTATTGAATTAAAATCTCTCTCATTTTTTAATTTCCTGCTATTTTAGAAAATGGTTGATCTGAAGAAGATTTCATAGCAATTTGAAGTTTCAGCTTATTTCCTATTGTTCCTCTTGTTGGTTCTCTTAAAACAAAATACCAGCTAAATTAATTATCTGATTTTTGCAGGGAAGTAAGTAGCCAATAAATATTGCTTAACTTCTACATTTAAACAAAGCCCAACCATATTACCTAGCATCAAAGAGGATGAGTGAGCATGAAAAATAGAGTACATTTAATATAGGTTCAGAACTTATTATTTAAGAGATCAGAATTTTAGACAAAGTGTTTAGATTTTTAAATTGGATTTATATGTCCATGCCAATGAATAAAAGGAGTATGGGAGTGGATACTGAATAAAGTTGAACAGTATAAAAATAAAGTAGCTAAATATACCATTTTAAGTGGTACTCAGTGTCTCTTGAGTTCTATTAACAGTAATTCCTTGGTTTGTGAAAATGAGGGACAAGCTATTGGAATAAATAATTCAGTAACCCCTTATGATTATACAGTGAAAGTGAGAAATAGATTTAAGGGACTAGATCTGATAGATAAGAGTGCTGGATGATAATGGATGGACATTGTATAGGAGCCAGGGATCAAGATCATCCCCAAGAAGAAAAAAATGCAAAAAAGCAAAAAGGCTGTCTGAAGAGACCTTACAAACAGCTGTGAAAAGAAGAGATGTGAAAAGCAAAGGAGAAAAGCAAAGATATACCCATCTGAATGCAGAGTTCCAAAGAATAGCAAGGAGACATAAGAAAGCCTTCCTCAGAGATCAGTGCAAAGAAATAGAGGAAAACAATAGAATGGGAAAGACTAGAGATCTCTTCAAGAAAATTAAACATACCAAGGGAAAAATTTCATTAAAAGATGGGCTCAATAAAGGACAGAAACGGTAAGGACCTAACAGAAACAGAAGATATTAAGAAGAGGTGGCAATAATACACAGAAGAACTGTACAAAAAAGATCTTCATGACCCAGATGATCATGATGGTATGATCACTCACCTAGAGCCAGACATCCTGGAATGTGAAGTCAAGTGGGCCTTAGTAAGCATCACTATGAACAAAGCTAGTGGAGGTGATGGGATTCCAGTGGAGCTATTTCAAATCCTGAAAGATGATGCTGTGAAAGTGCTCCACTCAATATGTCAGCAAATTTGGAAAACTCAGCAGTGGCCACAGGACTGGAAAAGGTCAATTTTCATTCCAATCCCAAAGAAAGGCAATGCCAAAGAATGCTCAAACTACCACACAATTGCACTCATCTCACACGCTTGTAAAGTAATGCTCAAAATTCTGCAAGTCACGCTTCAGCAGTACATGAACTGTGAACTTCCCTATGTTCAAGCTGGTTTTAGAAAAGGCAGAGGAACCAGAGATCAAATTGCCAACATCAGCTGGGTCATCAAAAAAGCAAGAGAGTTCCAGAAAAACATCTATTTCTGCTTTATTGACTATGCCAAAGACTTTGTGTAGATCAAAATAAACTGTGGAAAATTCTTCAAGAGATGGGAATACCAGACCACCTGACCTGCCTCTTGAGAAACCTATATGCAGGTCAGGAAGCAACAGTTAGAACTGAACATAGGACAACAGACTCGTTCTGAATAGGAAAAGGAGTACGTCAAGGCTGTCCACTGTCACCCTGCTTATTTAACATAAATGTAGAGTACATCTTGAGAAATGCTGGGCTGGAAGAAGCACAAGCTGGAATCAAGATTGCTGGGAGAAATATGAATCACCTCAGAAATGCAGATGACACCACCCTTACGAGAGAAAGCAAAGAAGAACTAAGGAGCCTCTTCATGAAAGTGAATGAGGAGAGTGAAAATGTTGTCTTAAGGCTCAACATTCAGAAAACGAAGATCATGGTATCTGGTCCCATCACTTCATGGCATATAGATGGGGAAACAGTGGAAACAGCGACTGACTTTATTTTTTTGGTCTCCAAAATCACTGCTGATGGTTACTGCCATGAAATTAAAAGACTCTTACTTCTTGGAAAGAAAGTTATGACCAACCTAGATAGTGTATTAAAAAGCAGAGACATTGCTTTGCCAACAATGTCTAGT
The DNA here is from genome assembly GCF_032405125.1 of Capricornis sumatraensis. NCBI lineage: Eukaryota > Metazoa > Chordata > Mammalia > Artiodactyla > Bovidae > Capricornis > Capricornis sumatraensis. Next base: position 173,227,262 of record NC_091070.1, on the reverse strand, counting down.
CAAGGCTATGGTTTTTCCAGTAGTCATGTATGGATGTGAGAGTTGGACTGTGAAGAAAGCTGAGCACTGAAGAATTGATGCTTTTGAACTGTGGTGTTGGAGAAGACTCTTGAGAGCCCCTTGGACTGAAAGGAGATCCAACCAGTCCATTCTAAAGGAGACCAGTCCTGAGTGTTCATTGGAAGGACTAATGTTGAAGCTGAAACTCCAATACTTTGGCCACCTGATGCAAAGAGCCGGCACATTTGAAAAGATCCTCATGCTGGGAAAGATTGTGGGCAGGATGAGAAGGGGATGACAGAGGAAAAGATGGTTGGATGGCATCACCAACTCAATAGACATGAGTTTGGGTAAACTCCTGGAGTTGGTGATGGACAGGGAGGCCTGGCATGCTGGAGTTCATGGGGTCACAAAGAGTCGGACACAACAGCAACTGACTGAACTGAACCCCAGTTAGAGATGAGGTAATCCAGGAACTGGTGCCAGAAATCTTCACTTTGAGTTCCCAAGCTTTTAAAATTTATGTCCTTACATATCTGACCTATTACATTGTATGGGGCCTTGGACAATTAAACTACTTTAAATCTTGAGTTCCTAATCTCTGAAAGAGAGAGGCCTATAGGTTGCAAAGTCCAAATGCTGTTACAAAAGCAATGTCAGCTGGATCCACTCATTCTATCATTTTCTACCGATATGAAAAAAACCTAAACTGTTTTTGGTTTCTTTGAGTTTGACTTTGTCTAAAGGCCATGGTTCATTCATCCACTAGTTACTTAAACTGAAAACAGATATGAAAGGAAAAATCACATCCTGTGCTAAAGTCTTTGGAGCAGACTGTTTTTAGACTCTGCTTATTAATTCAAACAGAATTAATAGTTTAATTAGTAAAAAAAAACCTGACATGTTTACATGTCAAACTACTACCTGATGGAGGTGGGCAGTGGAGAGGATGAGTGGTCCCATGAGTGGAGATAGAGTTCTGAGGAAGATATTATATATTCTTTCATAACCAATGAAAGACTGAGTTAACAGTAAAGTCTGTGGCCGGGAGAAAGAACAATGTTAATAAGGACCTAAACCAAGATTATAGAATGAACAATAGTGTAGATTATTCTAGCCAGTCACATGCAATTAAAAATTACACACACACACACACATATATATATATATATAACCAAAATATCAATATGTACTTATTAGAGTATTAGAATATATATATTCTAATAGGATTTTCCAGGTGGTGCTAGTGGTAAAGAACTCACCTGCCAGTGCAAGAGATGTAAGAAATGAGGGTTCTATCTCTGGGTTGGGAAAATCCCCTGGAGGAGGGCATCAAAACCCACTCCATTATTCTTGCCTGGAGAATCCCATGGACAGAGGAGACTGGGGGCTGCAGTACATAGGGTCACAAAGAGTTGGACACTACTGAAATAAGTTAGCATATATATATATGTGTACATATTATATGTGTATATATATATATATATATACGTACTAATAGCTAAATATTGATATTTTGGTGTAAAAAAAGGGGACATATGTATACCTGTGGCTGATTTGTGTTGACGTTTGACAGAAACCAACACAATTCTGTTAAGCGATTATCCTTCAATTAAAAAAAAAAATCTACAATATACTTATATCAGTGAGAAGAACTTGATTTCGTATTTCCTAGGTAGAACAACATAAAATGAAACTCAGTTCTAAGAGGTCTGTTTGTAGTTCTAATATTGCTGTTAATCATGTTTTTATTTATAAGGTTAGTTATTATTAAGTACAAGTACTTTGTCCAGTTCTACTGTTAATTCAAGGACGTTGGACCAGGTAATATAAATATAATTATGTGCTTAATCCATGCTAAATGCCTTGTTAAGCACTTTACATGCAGTATCTCCTTTAATTCTTTTTTTTATTTTTTATTTTATTTATTTATTTTTTTAATTTTTATTTACACTTTATTTTACTTTACAATACTGTATTGGTTTTGCCATACATTGACATGAATCCACCATGGGTGTACATGCGTTCCCAAACATGAACCCCCCTCCCACCTCCCTCCCCATAAAATCCCTCTGGGTCATCCCCATGCACCAGCCCCAAACATGCTGTATCCTGCTTCGGACATAGACTGGCGATTCGATTCTTACATGATAGTATATATGTTTCAATGCCATTCTCGCATATCATCCCACCTTCTCCCTCTCCCTCTGAGTCCAAAAGTCCAGTATACACATCTGTGTCTTTTTTGCTGTCTTGCATACAGGGTCATCATTGCCATCTTTCTAAATTCCATATATATGTGTTAGTATACTGTATTTGTGTTTTTCTTTCTGGCTTACTTCACTCTGTATAATCGGCTCCAGTTTCATCCATCTCATCAGAACTGATTCAAATGTATTCTTTTTAATGGCTGAGTAATACTCCATTGTGTATATGTACCACAGCTTTTTTATCCATTCATCTGCTGATGGACATCTAGGTTGTTTCCATGTCCTGGCTATTATAAACAGTGCTGCGATGAACATTGGGGTACATGTGTCTCTTTCAATTCTGGTTTCCTCGGTGTGTATGCCCAGCAGTGGGATTGCTGGGTCATAAGCCAGTTCTATGTTGAGTTTTTTAAGGAATCTCCACACTGTTCTCCATAGTGGCTGTACTAGTTTGCATTCCTACCAACAGTGTAAGAGGGCTCCCTTTTCTCCACACCGTCTCCAGCATTTATTGCTTGCAGATTTTTGGATCGGAGACATTCTGACTGGTGTGAAGTGGTACCTCATTGTGGTTTTGATTTGCATTTCTCTAATAATGAGTGATGTTGAGCATCTTTTCATGTGTTTGTTAGCCATCTGTATGTCTTCTTTGGAGAAATGTCTATTTAGTTCTTTGGCCCATTTTTTGATTGGGTCGTTTATTTTTCTGGAATTGAGCTGCATAAGTTGGTTGTATATTTTTGAGATAGTTGTTTGTCAGTTGTTTCATTTGCTATTATTTTCTCCCATTCAGAAGGCTGTCTTTTCACCTTGCTTATAGTTTCCTTTGTTGTGCAGAAGCTTTTAATTTTAATTAGATCCCATTTGTTTATTTTTGCTTTTATTTCCAGAATTCTGGGAGGTGGATCATAGAGGATCCTGCTGTGACTTATGTCAGAGAGTGTTTTGCCTATGTTCTCCTCTAGGAGTTTTATAGTTTCTGGTCTTACATTTAGATCTTTAATCCATTTTGAGTTTATTTTTGTGTGCGGTGTTAGAAAGTGATCTAGTTTCATTCTTTTACAAGTGGTTGACCAGTTTTCCCAGCACCACTTGTTAAAGAGATTGTCTTTACTCCATTGTATATTCTTGCCTCCTTTGTCAAAGATAAGGTGTCCATATGTGTGTGGATTTATCTCTGGGCTTTCTATTTTTTTCCATTGATCTATATTTCTGTCTTTGTGCCAGTACCATACTGTCTTGATGACTGTGGCTTTGTAGTGGAGCCTGAAGTCAGGCAAGTTGATTCCTCCAGTTCCATTCTTCTTTCTCAAGATTGCTTTGGCTATTTGAGGTTTTTTGTATTTCCATATAAATCTTGAAATTATTTGTTCTAGTTCTGTGAAAAATATGGCTGGTAGCTTGATAGGGATTGCATTGAATTTGCAAATTGCTTTGGGTTGTATATTCATTTTCACTATATTGATTTTTTTATCCATGAACATGGTATATTTCTCGATCTATTAGTGTCCTCTTTGATTTCTTTCATCAGTGTTTTATAGTTTTCTATATATAGGTCTTTACTTTCTTTAGGTAGATATATTCCTAAGTATTTTATTCTTTTCGTTGCAATGGTGAATGGAATTGTTTCCTTAATTTCTTTTTCTACTTTCTCATTATTAGTGTATAGGAATGCAAGGGATTTCTGTGTGTTGATTTTATATCCTGCAACTTTACTATATTCATTGATTAGCTCTAGTAATTTTCTGGTGGAGTCTTTAGGGTTTTCTATGTAGAGGATCATGTCATCTGCAAACAGTGAGAGTTTTACTTCTTCTTTTTCAATTTGGATTCCTTTTATTTCTTTTTCTGCTCTGATTGCTGTGGCCAAAACTTCCAGAACTATGTTGAATAGTAGCGGTGAAAGTGGGCACCCTTGTCTTGTTCCTGACTTTAGGGGAAATGCTTTCAATTTTTCACCATTGAGGATAATGTTTGCTGTGGGTTTGTCATATATAGCTTTTATTATGTTGAGGTATGTTCCTTCTATTCTTGCTTTCTGGAGAGTTTTTATCATAAATGGATGTTGAATTTTGTCAAAGGCTTTCTCTACATCTATTGAGATAATCATATGGCTTTTATTTTTCAATTTGTTAATGTGGTGTATTACATTGATTGATTTGCGGATATTGAAGAATCCTTGCATCCCTGGGATAAAGCCCACTTGGTCATGGTGTATGATCTTTTTACTGTGTTGTTGGATTCTGATTGCTAGAATTTTGTTGAGGATTTTTCATCTATGTTCATCAGTGATTTTGGCATGTAGTTTTCTTTTTTGGTAGTATCTTTGTCAGGTTTTGGTATTAGGGTGATGGTGGCCTCATAGAATGAGTTTGGAAGTTTATCTTCCTCTGCAGTTTTCTGGAAGAGTTTGAGTAGGATAGGTGTTAGCTCTTCTTGAAATTTTTGGTAGAATTCAGCTGTGAAGCTGTCTGGACCTGGGCTTTTGTTTGCTGGAAGATTTCTGATTACAGTTTCAATTTCTGTGCTTGTGATGGGTCTGTTAAGATTTTCTATTTCTTCCTGGTTCAGTTTTGGAAAATTGTACTTTTCTAAGAATTTGTCCATTTCTTCCACGTTGTCCATTTTATTGGCATATAATTGCTGATAGTAGTCTGTTATGATCCTTTGTATTTCTGTGTTGTCTGTTGTGATCTCTCCATTTTCATTTCTAATTTTATTGACTTGATTTTTCTCTCTTTGCTTCTTGATGAGTCTGGCTAGTGGTTTGTCAATATTATTTATCCTTTCAAAGAACCAACTTTTGGCTTTGTTGATTTTTGCTATGGTCTCTTTTGTTTCTTTTGCATTTATTTCTGCCCTAATTTTTAAGATTTCTTTCCTTCTACTAACTCTGGGGTTCTCCAATTCTTCCTTTTTTAGTTGCTTTAGGTGTAGAGTTAGGTTATTTATTTGACTTTTTTCTTGTTTCTTGAGGTATGCCTGTATTGCTATGAACTTTCCTCTAAGCACTGCTTTTATAGTGTCCCACAGGTTTTGGGTTGTTGTGTTTTCATTTTCATTAGTTTCTATGCATATTTTGATTTCTTTTTTGATTTCTTCTGTGAGTTGTTGGTTATTCAGAAGTGTGTTTTTCGACCTCCATATGTTGGAATTTTTAATAGTTTTTCTCCTGTAATTGAGATCTAATCTTAATACATTATGGTCAGAAAAGATGCTTGGAATGATTTCGATTTTTTTGAATTTATCAAGGTTAGATTTATGGCCCAGGATGTGATCTGTCCTAGAGAAGGTTCCATGAGCACTTGAGAAAAAGGTAAAATTTATTGTTTTGTGGTGAAATGTCCTATAGATATCAATTAGGTCTAACTGGTCTAATGTATCATTTAAAGTTTGCATTTCTTTGTTAATTTTCTGTTTTGTTGATCTGTCCATAGGTGTGAGTGGGGTATTAAAATCTCCCGATATTATTGTGTTATTGTTAATTTCCCCTTTCATACTTGTTAGCATTTGTCTTACATATTGCGGAGCTCCTATATTGGGTGCATATATATTTATAATTGTTATATCTTCTTCTTGGATTGATCCTTTGATCATTATGTAGTGGCCTTCTTTGTCTCTTTTCACAGCCTTTGTTTTAAAGTCTATTTTATTGAATATGAGTATTGCCACTCCTGCTTTCTTTTGGTCTCTATTTGCGTGGAATATATTTTTACAGCCCTTTACTTTCAGTCTGTATGTGTCCCTTGTTTTGAGGTGGGTCTCTTGTAAGCAGCATATAGAGGGGTCTTGTTTTTGTATCCATTCGGCCAGTCTTTGCCTTTTGGTTGGGGCATTCAACCCATTAACGTTTAAGGTAATTATTGATAAGTATGATCCTGTTACCATTTACTTTATTGTTTTGGGTTTGGATTTATATGCCCTTTTTGTGTTTCCTGTCTAGAGAATATCCTTTAGAATTTGTTGGAGAGCTGGTTTGGTGGTGCTGAATTCTCTCAGCTTTTGCTTCTCTGTAAAGCTTTTGATTTCTCCTTCGTATTTGAATGAGATCCTTGCTGGGTACAGTAACCTGGGCTGTAGGTTATTTTCTTTCATCACTTTAAGTACGTCTTGCCATTCCCTCCTGGCTTGAAGAGTTTCTTTTGAAAGATTTGCAGTTATCCTTATGGGAATCCCCTTGTGTGTTATTTGTTGTTTTTCCCTTGCTGCTTTTAATATTTGTTCTTTGTGGTTGGTCTTTGTTAATTTGACTAATATGTGTCTTGGGGTGTTTCACCTTGGGTTTATCCTATTTGGAACTCTCTGTGTTTCTTGGACTTGGGTGATTATTTCCTTCCCCATTTTAGGGAAGTTTTCAACTATTATCTCCTCAAGGATTTTCTCATGGTCTTTCTTTTGGTCTTCTTCTTCTGGGACTCCTATAATTCGAATGTTGGAGCATTTCATATTGTCCTGGAGGTCTCTGAGATTGTCCTCATTTCTTTTAATTTGTTTTTCTTTTTTCCTCTCTGATTAATTTATTTCTACCATTCTATCTTCTATTTCACTAATCCTATCTTCTGCCTCCGTTATTCTACTGTTTGTTGCCTCCAGAGTGTTTCTGATCTCATTTATTGCATTATTCATTATATATTGACTCTTTTTTTATTTCTTCTAGGTCCTTGTTAAACCTTTCTTGCATCTTCTCAATCCTTGTCTCTAGGCTGTTTATCTGTGATTCCATTTTGATTTCAAGATTTTGGATAATTTTCACTATCAATATTTGGAATTCTTTCTCAGGTAGATTCCCTATCTCTTCCTCTTTTGTTTGGTTTGGTGGGCATTTCTCCTGTTCCTTTACCTGCTGAGTATACCTCTGTCTCTTCATCTTGGTTATATTGCTGTGTTTGGGCTGGCCTTTTTATATTCTGGTAATTTGTGGAGTTCTCCTTATTATGGAGCTTTCTCACTGTGGGTGGGGTTCTATCAGTAGCTTGTCAAGGTTTCCTGGTTAGGGAGGCTTGTGTTGGAGTTCTGGTGGGTGGAGCTGGGTTTCTTCTCTCTAGAATGCAGTGGAGTGACCAGTAATGGGTTATGAGATGTCAAAGGTTTTGGAGTAGCTTTGAGCTGCCTGCATATTGAAGCTCAGGGGTGTGTTCCTGTGTTGCTGGAGAATTTGCATGGTATGTCTTGCTCTGGAATTTGTTGGCCCTTGGGTGGAGCTTGGTTTCAGTGTAGGTATGGAGGTGTTTGATGAACTCCTATTGCTTAATGTTCCCTGAATTCAGGAGTTATCTGATGTTCTCAGGCTTTGGACTTAAGCCTCCTGCTTCTGGTTTTCAGTTTTATTTTTACAGTAGCCTCTAGACTTCTCCATCTATACAGCACCGATGATAAAACATCTAGGTTAAAGATGAAAAGTTTCTCCACATTGAGGGACACCCAGAGAGGTTCACTGAGTTACATGGAGAAGAGAAGAGGGAGGGGGTAGTTAGAGGTGACTGGAATGAGATGGGGTGAGATCAAAAGAGGAGAGAGCAAGTTAGCCAGAAGTCACTTCCTAATGTGTGCTCCATAGTCTTGACTGCTCAGTGGTATTTACGGAGTTATACAGGGAAGAGGAGAGGGAGGAAGTAGACAGAGTTGGCCAGGAGGATAAGAGAGAGGAACGAAAAGGAGAGAGACAAATCCTGCCAGTAACCAGTTCCTTAGGTGTTCTCCACCGTCTGGAACACACAGATTCACAGAGTTGGATAGAGAAGAGATGGGGGAGGAAAGAGACAGAGGCCACCTGGTGGACAAAAAGGAGAGTCCAAAGGACGAGAGAGTGGTCAAGCCAGTAATCTCACTCTCAGGTAAAATTGGGTAGTGAAGTTTGGGTTTTTAAATGTACAAAATTGACAACAAAAACCAAAAAGCAAAGATTAAAAATCTAGAGTAGAGGCTGGATTTTCAAAAATACAATATTAAAGAAAGGAAGCAGAAGGAAAAAAGAAAAAAAAGCCACAAGAATTATTTAAAAAAAACACCAACAACAACCACACAAAGACTATATATGGTCTTTGCCTTAAAAAAATAGAGTCTTTTTTTGAAAAGTAATAGTAGGTTATAGAAATAAAAATTAGAGGAGAAATAGAAGACTTAACAATTTTTTAAAAAAAGTTAGAAAAAAAAGAAAGAAAAAATAAGAAAAAAATAAAAAAAATAAAAGGAATGATTGTAAAAATAGTAAAGATATATCTGGCCCTTCTCTGATGTTGTGGGCAGTGTGGGGTCACTTCCAAGGCGGTTCCCTCTGTTTAACTTCTGTCTGCTGGTTTTTTAGGCTCACTAGTTCAGTCGTGCTGTGGGGAGGGGGGGATGCTGCAAACAAATAGCACTGTTGTGTACACACAGTGTCTCAGCCCCGCTGGACCTGTCCCTTCTCGAGGCGCACAAACCGCTCCGGTTCTATGATGCTCAGCCAGGAACCGTCTGAGGCCGGTCCTAGGCTGCGTGGCCCTCCCCGGTCTAAGCTGCTCAGGTTCAGCGCTCAAGTAGCCCTCAGAGGCTCAGATTCGGTTGGGACTGCGTTTTGTGCCCTTCCCAGGTCCGAGTAGCTCAGGAGTTTGGCGAGCACAGTCTCTGCGATTTGTCGCCTTTTCTGTCTCTGCTGCTCAGTTTTCTGGGTGTACCACTGGTGCCCCTTTTGAGGCAGATGGTGACTGTCCAGCACCCCCAGAAGTCTTAGCAAAGAAGCCAGCTTGCAGTTTGGTAGGTAGAGTCTCTCTGGGGCTGCAATTGCCCCTTTCCAGCCCTTACGGCTCTGGCTGCCTGTCCCTGGCGGGGGATGGTCTGGAGCCGGCTTTTTCCATTCCGTCCTTTGTTCTGTGTGCGGTCCTGGCGGCGTCTTATGTTAGAGCTTTTCGTGTGGTAGCTATCCCACAGTCTGGTTTGCTAGCCCAAGTTAGATTGTTCTGGTTACACATGGGGCATTTCTGCCCGATTCTTACAAATCACTGCAGCCCGTGCCTCCCGCGCTTCCCTGCCCTGCCCCCACTTCCTAGTGGCGGATGCAGGCATCTGTGCTGCTTTTCCACTGGGGGAGTTACTGTTGGGCTTGTAATCTGGTGGTTTTAATTATTTATTTATTTTTCCTTCCCGTTATGTTGCCCTCTGTGTTTCCAAGGCTTGCCACAGACTCGGCAGGGAGAGTGTTTCCTGGTGTTTGGAAACTTCTCTTCTAAAAATTCCCTTCCCGGGACGGGCTTCCCTTCCCGGGACGGAGCTCCCTCCCCACCTCCTTTGTCTTCTTTTTCATCTTTTATATTTTTTCCTACCTGTTTTTGAAGACAATGATCTGCTTTTCTGGATGCCTGATGTCCTCTGCCAGCATTCAGAAGTTGTTTTGTGGAGTTTGCTCAGCGTTGAAATATTCTTTTGAGGAATTTGTGAGGGAGAAAGTGGTCTTTCCGTCCTATTCCTCCGCCATCTTAGGACTGTCCCGCCTCCTTTAATTCTTAAAACAACTTATATCACATAGGTATTTCAGTCCCATGTTATTGTTGAACAAATTGAGGGTGGGCTGGTGTATTGTAGAACTTAATTACCTTGCCTAAGACCACAAGGCTGGTATTTGACACAGGCATTTCAAACTTCTAAGTCCAAACTCTTAATCAATACACTGTATTACTTTAAGTGGCTCATTATTTCAGATATGTTGCCACTTTAACAATTTACATATTCCATAAGAATTTTTGTGGCTGCTATTATCATTATGAGTCCGACACGACTGAGCGACATCACTTTCAATTTTCACTTTCATGCATCGGAGAAGGAAATGGCAACCCACTCCAGTGTTCTTGCCTGGAGAATCCCAGGGACAGGGGAGCCTGGTGGGCTGCCATCTATGGGGTCGCACAGAGTCGGACACGACTGAAGTGACTTAGCAACAGCAGCAGCAGCAGCAGCAGCAGCAGCAGCAGATGAAAGGAAAAACATTTCTGATTAAAACAATGGAGCAAGCCCCATTTGGCTGGAATTAGTGAATAATGCCAGGTGTGACTTTGTTTACCCAGCTGTCATAAGTGGCTACAACTGAAATGTGATCCTCTACTTGGCAAAATATTACATAATTTAAGTATGTGTGGAGAAAACCGATTAAAAGGTGAATTATTCACCAATAGAACAGAAATTCTCTTTCCTCTTAAAATTCCTCTTTTAACAAACTGTCACACTAAGCTTAACCATTCTTCCAAAACATGAAACCAAGCCCTTTTGTGCAATTTTCAAACACTTCCACAAATGAATAGATGTAGCAATGTGTCATGAAGTCTTGCCAATTTACAATGCCTACATTATTTCACAATAATATATTTTTTATTTAAAAGCTATTTTATTGCCTCTTTACAATTTTCAACGTGCATTTCTCTTCCCATTATAAAAAGCTGTAATGTTAGGAGAAAGGTGTCAGCTGAAGCACAGGTTGTAAGGGTTTCCAGTTTTCACTGAACATAACAAACCACACTGATGACAACTTTGTGTGGGGAAAATCCTCTGAAAAATTACTTTCTGCATATGTTTAAATATTATTCATAATGGAAACTCTTTTCTATAAAAATGCTTTAAAATAATATGATTGACTATTACCACGTGAATACTTCTTTTAAGCATAGCCTTTTATAATCACATATATTCTTTATCCTTATCCACTTTATTTTTCACTTGGTAAAAATGAACAAAATACAAAATTCAGGATAATTTTATCATTCACATTAACAAGAGAACAACGGCAAGTGGCTTTGAACTGCTCTTCCATATGTCATTTCAGTTACTGTTTAGATTAACAGGTATAATAGTTGAAATTTTCTGGGCCCGAGTTTAATGGAGCTCAGCACTGCTCCTTTCTGAAAAGACCCATCCACCTATGGACAAAGCCTCCTGTCTGTTACCATGGCCCTGAATAATGTGACTGATGAGCATCTGAGTCTGTTTCAAGTTGCAAAAAGGAAGAACTTAAATTCCAGTTAACTACACTGTCTCTTCCTGATACGAATTATGCCAGCTGAGATAATCAATAACTTATCAGGCTGCCGAGAGCCCATTAGCATGTGGTTAACATGCTAGTGTTCACAGCAGTATTCTTCAATGTGGGAAGTGGCCCTCTAGTATAACACACTTCAATAGTCTAAGCTCAATAATAATAACTCTTGTTTAACAAGACATTAGATTGACTCTTATAAATTAGAAGATTGTTTTCATGATCTATGTAATCTGCTCTATTAATAAAAATAGAACTGAAGGCTCTTGGCACAATTCATTTCTCACTTCTACTTACAAGTGGGCTCTAAATATAAGGAATCAGGCTTGCCCAATTAATCACAGCCCTGAACAGCGTGTCTACCTGAAGAGAATGTAAAACCTCTGCTAGTAGAAAGTTTAATTTAAGCCCTAGGGCTAAATTAAAGAGCTTTTCAAATACAGAGATTATTGTTTGGTAATAGCAAAACACAGTTATGTTTTTTTTGAAATTCTATTTAGGAAATTATTTTCAGAAACAAAGAAACATAGCAATTTGCTAAATCATTTGAAAGGGGTTGACTCATTGCTGTCACATTTTAGCATGAATAAGAAAACGGCAAGAAGAAATAGAAACAGTGCAGTAAGAAGTCATTAAGATCCAATGATTTTTTTTTGTTTGTTTGCATCCTCTGAGTGACAAAGACAAGGTTTTTTTTACATCTGATGTCTGTGTACTAACTGAATTTTCCACTGTCTACTCCTTAAATGCAATTCTGATTGTGTAGCCGTAAGAAAGAACAGCTAGGTGAAAGAGCAGGATGCAGTGTTTCATGTACTGTTCCCACTTTGGGATTGTCCTATTGCATCTGTGGGACTGAATCTTTTAAGGAGTTGTCAAATTTAATTGGTGAATTTGCACAGTTCTGGCTTGCTGGATATATCATAACACCAAGATTTTTTTCTTTTATCACTTTATGTTAACTCCATGATTTCAATATTCTTATCTGTGAACAAAGCCTGAAGAATAAATAAAACAGCTTTAGTAAATTAAAATCTTAACTGATAAACAATTTGAAGATTTTAACATTGACAATTTGATATTTGCAATGCACAAAATTTGATATTTGATGTATTTTTCTTTTCTTGTGACAAATATTGTATTTTGTACATGTTCAGTATAGCAGAATGTCCTGTAAACACTTCAGTAGGTTTAAAGACTATAAAAAAAGAAGAGTAAAATCTATAATATCAACAGTTGAGGCTCCCAGCCTTCCAAGAATAAGGATAAATGCTTCAAATAAATATTCAAATGGAATCTAACATTTTTTCTTACCTATGAATCCTGCATTGTCTAAGACGTAACACTCATCTCTTTTTCCATCTACTAAAGTTGCTCTCACTGCCTTACACATCCAAACTCTTCTTTTTTTTTAAATATTTGTGGCTTCTCTTCAGGTCTTGGCTAAAACACAACTTCCACAGAAGTAGAGAGAAGCTTCACAAATATCCTAAGTGGACCCCCTCCAGTTAGTCCCCAAAGTGTTTTTCCTTCAAATAATTATCAAACATTATAATCTTCTGTTTACAATTTGGTTTCTCCATAAACTATGTGTTTATTCACAAATTGTGCATTCTATAAAGACAGAGACAATGATTTTGTTTTGTTTGCTTTTTGTTTGTTTCAGTCAGTGCAGAGCCAGCCTCTGGTGGATTGCTGGCAGGTAGTGGTGGTGGTAATGAAAGGAAGAGAAAGAGGACAAGAAGGAGGAATAATAAACTCATTTAATAAGAAACTAGTACTTATAACAGCTAAAATTTCCTGAACTTTTATGTAGCACTGTGCAAGGGGATTTGCACTATCTCATTTAGTTGTTCCTTGACAATACATGCTCATATTATCTAATGTTGACAGAAGGAGATTTGAGGCTGAGAGGTTAAATAGCTTATACAAGGGACATCAAATTAATTAAGTTGGTGCCAGGATTCAAACACTGGGCATCCCACTCCAGAGCTCACATGAATGAGCTTATTAAATAAGTGAGTGGATGTGTAAGTAAAGGAGGCAAGTAGGAAAGGAGGAAGGAAGGAAGAAAGAGAGAAAGAAAGAAGAGAGGCATGCTGCCTCTACCAAAAAGTGACATGCTGGAAATTATTATTTTAGTGAGAAGTCTGACCAGTCAAATATCTAGCATCTTTTGTAACCTACACCTTTTTAAACTATAGGTTTTGAGGATAAGAAGTTGTAAGACTTGCCAAATAATGGTTTCAGGTGAAATAATCCTCTTAACAAAGCTATCTTTGTTAACAATGACTCTCATAGACCACTTTTGAGAATCAACATTGTGAATACCTAACAATAAAGCAACTATACACACTGAGAAAATTAGAATTGAAAGACACACGTGAACCCCAGTGTTTGTTGCAGCACTATTTATAATAGTCAGGACATGGAAGCAACCTAGATGTCCATCAGCAGATGAATGGATATGAAAGCTGTGGTACATATACACAATGGAGTATTACTCAGCCATTAAAAAGAATGCATTTGAATCAGTTCTAATGAGGTGGATGAAACTGGAGCCTATTATACAGAGTGAAGTAAGCCAGAAAGAAAAACACCAATACAGGATACTAACACATATATATGGAATTTAGAAAGATGGTAATGATAACCCTGTATGTGAGATGGCAAAAGAGACACAGATGTATAGAACAGTTTTTGGACTCTGTGGGAGAGGGAGAGGATGGGATGATTTGGGAGAATGGCATTGAAACGTGTATAATATCATATATGAAACGAATTTCCAGTCCAGGTTCGATGCATAATACTGGATGCTTGGGGCTGGTGCACTGGGACAATCCAGAGGGATGGTATGAGGAGGGAGGAGGGAGGGGTTTCAGGATGGGGAACACGTGTACACCCATGGCGATGTTCATGTTGATGTATGGCAAAACCAATACAATATTGTAAAGTAATTAACCTCCAATTAAAATAAATAAATTTATATTAAAAAGTATAAAATTAAATATGCAAAATAAATTATTTAAAAGAAAAAAAAAAAGCAGCTATAGTTAGTTCACTAAAGCCATAAGATAGGTGGAATGTTTCCGCCCAGACATGAAGGCTGCAATGATAACAAATCTGAATATTGGATCATTGTGTGTCAATTGTGTCAATTTTGCACTAAACCCTTTACTTCTGTGTGCTGCTGCTACTGCTGCTAAGTCGCTTCAGTCGTGTCTGACTCTGTGAGACCCCATAGACGGCAGCCCACTAGGCTCCTCCATCCCTGGGATTCTCCAGACAAGAATACTGGAGTGGGTTGCCATTTCCTTCTCCAATGCGTGAAAGTGAAGTTGCTCAGTAGTGTCCAACTCTTCGCAACCCCATGGACTGCAGCCTACCAGGCTCCTCCATCCATGGGATTTTCCAGGCAAGAGTACTGGAGTGGGTTGCCATTGCCTTCTCCTTTACTTCTGTGTGTTCTCTTGTAATTCTCAGAGTCCTAGGAGGTGAGCACAGAATAATAGGGCCAGTAAGACTTGGTCTTGGGATTCTGATGCAGACATTCTGATTCCAGAGCTACTGGCCTTAAGTCACTCTCTAGTGGTCTTGGACCATTTCTTTGTAAAGTGTGATGCCATGGAAATAAAGGGGATTGTAAGAAACTGAGAAGTTAACAGGTAGGCATTGTATGTTCATTGCCTCAATGAATTCTCTCAACAACTTACAACTTATTTATTTGACAAGTGGAAGAACAAAACTCATAAAACCTGAACAATTTGCTGAAGTTTCCCTAGCCAGTAAAAGGCAGAAATAGGATATGATCCCAGGCTTTTGTGTTTACAAAATCCATAGTCATTTTAAGAAAACCATACTATTTCCTGAAGTTTACTATCTACTGTAGTCATTAACAGAGAGGAGAAACAGCTGTTGCTTCCTATGGTATTCCTACACTCCAGTTGAATCCTTTGAATGCTAATTCTAGCATAACACTGAGTGGCTGAAACACTCATTTTCAGAATTCATTTCAGTGAATTTACTCATTTTCAGAATGGTTATTTTCTTTAGAAAAAAGATAAATGCCAGTTTAGAAACTGCTATAAAATGATGGTAATACTGTGCTATCAATGGGTTCTTCTCTTGAGATTGAAAAATTGCACTTTAAAGGTAAAGAAAAAAAAAGTTTCACTTTGAATGTGCTCATTCAAAAAATATATATATAAATACAGTCATTTTAACAACTAAATATTCATATATTAATAACCAATGAAGCATCAGTTGAAACATGACTTTTGAAAGATTGGATTATATAAGCACTTACCTGCAAACATAGAAATTTGACCAAAATCTCTTTGTAACTAAAGACTTACACTGTTATGAAAGGGATATAGTGTACATAAACTAATAGTGAATAACTGTTTATTAAGCAGCTCATGATATTCGCCATGAGGTGATTAAATAGCTAGATCTTGAGCTATTATGGTTTGAACATACTTAATGATATAAAAAAGGAAGTGTCATGTGCTAAACATAGGCAAATTTCTGTCTAAGGATTGTTTTAATGGCTTTGCCATTTTCTTGGATGTCACAGTAACACCGGTTTCATATTTAATGGAGGATGCACCAAAGTAGAAGGGCTATGAACTTCAACAGTCATTGTGATCTTAGCAGCTGGCTCAGATAGTGGAATAGAAAGAAGATGCACAATCCTGAGTTTTCTAATTCAGGTAGGAAAGAGAAAAGTAGAATTTACACTTAATCTAGTGTACTGCCCAAGGGAAAGGGGGCAGATGGTTCTTAGTATCAAACATGGCTCTGTGAAATCTGGAGAAGGTGGCTAATCCTGAGTATTCTCCCCAAGAAGGGTGAGAGAAGAGTGGAACATACATAGCCATTTTTAAAAAGGGTTTGGGAGACTCCCACAATCTCTAGCCAGCTGAATTGGTAAAAATCTTTCCCTGCAAAGTCAGTTCACAAAAACTAGAACAGATGGCTTCTTCACATGAACATACACCAATACAAAGCCACAACAAACATAATCAGGAAAAATTAATCCATAGCATTCTACCCTAAAGAAACGGAGATCTATCAATTGCCTGACCAAAATTCAAAATAATTGTCTTAAGGAGGCTTAGTAAGTTACAATAGAGCGCAGATAGACAACAAAATCAATAAAATGATACATGAACAGAATGAGAATATCAACAAAAAAGAAACTATAAACATGAACTAAACAGAATTCTGGAGTTGAAGAATACAATAACTGAACTGAAAAATTCAATAGAGAGCTTCACTAACAGACTTGCTCAAGCAAAAGAAAGAATCAGTGAACTTAAAGATAGGTCATTTAAAATTATCCAGTCAGAGAAACAGAAATAAAAAAAGAGCAAAGTAGAATGTTGAGTTAGAGAAATAGAAGGCAGCAGTGTTGTTCAATCAAAACACATACTGAAGACTATATTTCTGGAGAATCAATTTTTACATAAAATATTAACAAGTAAAGGCATTAACACAAGGTAGTAGGAAATAGGAACCATAGGTCAGAAGAAGGTATTCCAGCAAAATTAGACTCACAAAAATGATCCAGATTCAGAACAGCTTCTAAAGCTATAATAAGTCAATTATTAGTTTCCTGGACAGGCGGCAGACACAACCTTTACAATTCATTTTATATAACTCCCTGTAGAAATATACATTTTATTTATCCATTTGTGATAAATATTTTTATAAATATGACAAGTTCCAAATTAATAGTTTAAATTTTTTTATTCTGATAGAGTGCATCTAAATACACTATAGCATACAATGAATATAACTAAGAATATTTCTGTTTTCAGGTATTCAAGGAAATTATCAAATGATAAACATATAATTTAAAATAATAACTAAAAGATATATTGTTACAATGGTATACAACTGCACTTATACTGTGGAATAATGTAAGTAAAAGCTAGTGAAGTGAAAATGAAAAGTTGTATCTGACTCTTTGTGACCCCATGAACTATACAGGCCATGGAATTCTCCAGGCCAGAATACTGGAGTGAGGCCAGAATACTGGAGAGGGTAGTCTTTCCCTTCTCCAGGACATCTTCCAAGCCCAGGGATCGATCCCTGGTCTCCTGCATTGCAGGTGGATTCTTTACCAGCTGAGCCACAAGGGAAATACAAGAATACTGGAGTGAGCAGCACGTCTCTTCTCCAGTGGATCTTCTGAACCCAGGAATCAAACTGGGGTCTCCTGCATTGCAGGTGGATTCTTTACCAATGGAGCTATCAATGAAGATGTAAAGATTAGTATTATATGTAATATAATGAATGCATCCTTTAAAAAGTCATAGATTTTTTTAAATGCCATTTGAGAATTAGGGATAACTTAAAAATCCTAACAACCTGATCCATAATATTAAGTTTTCACTTTATTTATTTGTTTCACTTAAAGCTACCTGATTATTTAGGCTTTCATTCCTTTTAAAGAATATATCTTTCTTTTGTGTGGATGAAATAATCTGACAATTAAGAAAGAATGCTTGTCTGAAGTCTGAAAGACTTATAAAAATTCCCATTTTCAAACATTACATTTTCTATGAAAGTTTTCCAAACTTTTTTGAACTAGAAGCAGTATAATTTCATTTTAATCCTTAGCTCTGAAGACAAGCATTGCTTCAAATTCTCACAAATAAAGTGGATGATGTGGAGAAGAAATTAATCCATTATATGACATCATCGTTCTTGTGTAACCTAAAACTGTCACGTACAGTGAGGATGTTTAAGCTGTGCCCTGGTCAGACAGTATATCTACCTATGCCATTTCAATATGAAACAAAGAATAAGGATTCTGATTCCTATCACTTATCAATTATATAAAGTTAGGCAACTTATATTTTGTCACTGCACTTCCGTTTCCTTATCTATCAAATGAGATTATATGGTTTGCCAAATACAATTGACATATAGTAAACAGTCAATTAATAAAAGTAATTGTTAAAATATTTTTTACATTTTCTCCCTTTGAACCCCTATAACACTTTCTGGCATTAGGGCAGATCCTGTTTTGTTTTTGTTTCCTAAGAACCTGAGGCTTTCCGTGAGTATTTGATGCATTTTGGTATACTGCAGTGGTTCTCAGATGCATCAGGTTCATCAGGAGAGCTTGTTAAAAAAAACAGATTCCTGGCTACACCCCTATGTTTTCTGATTAGTATGTTTGTGGTGGGGTCAATCATTGTATTTCTCACAATTTCCTAAGTGATGTTCATGCTGCTGGTCAAGGACTGCAGTTTGAAGACTATGTATGGTAAGAAATTATTTACACTGGAGTCAAATATACTAATATTACAATTAGTATAAGATGATTGTATGATACTTCAATTCCTTTAGAGTGCCATGCCTTTCCTACAGGTAAAGAAGGTGACCATTCAGTATAAAATCTACTTTTCTCAGAAATCCTATGAATAGCTTGTTCCTTCCCTAGTCCTAAGATTGGATGGCATGTGACACCCTCACAACCCATTTAATAGCAGTATTTTTCCAAGACCCCTTTGACCCTCTGACCTCCTCCTGACTTTTGAAAGCTAAGAGGAAGCTCTGCTTATAAACCCCAATCAGCCCAAGCTCTGCTCTACCATCCTGCAGTCCCTGGATAAGAGTTTATCTTTTTCATTCTTTTCTTTTCAACTTAGATTTAACTCTTAACATGATGCTGGCTCAGAATCTACTCTCCACTCAGAGGTTATATTGTTTCTGGAACTGTCAGATAGTGTGATTTGGTGAATAAGATTTCTTTTTAAAAAAATATATAATTTTATTTATTATTTTTGGTTGTGCTGGGTCTTCCTTTCTGTGCAGGCTTTCTCTAGTAGCAGAGAGTGGGGGCTACACTGTAGCTGCGGTGGTCTGGCTTCTCATTGTGGTGGCTTCTCTTGTTGCAAAGCACAGGCTCTAGGAATTGTGGGCTTCAGTAGTTGTAAAGCAAGCTGAGTAGTTGCAGTTTCCAGGCTCTAGAGCACAGACTCAACAGCTGTGGTACACCAGCTTAGTTGCTCTGTGGCATGTGGGATCTCCCCGGATCAAGGATCAGACCCATGTCTTCTCCTATGGCAGGCAGATTCTTTACCACTGAGCCACCAGGGAAGCCAATAAGATATCTTTTTGAAAAGTATACAGTCTAGTGAATTCAAGAGAAAGGTTGAAGTATATGTAAATAAATATGACTATTATCTGCACAATGATATTTGATATAAGGAGAAATCTTAGGGAAAAAAGTAAACAAAAATTGCATAATGTGGTTTAGGACAGACACTTAAAGAAACCACATTTCTTTAGAAGGAAGAAAGTCATGTATTAGCTATACTACTCTACTAACTGCTATACTTGTGAGACATTCAGATTTAAAATCACCTGTAAAACTTTGGAAAAATTAACCTTTGCCTCTAGCCAGACTCACCTGTAACTATCTTGAGAAAACTTAAAATCTACTTAAGATTGTTTGAAATGCTATCTTCCATCATGTGAGAATGACCTCAGCTTGGTCATAAACCCTGGAGTTTTAAATTCATCATTTCACTATATACTTACAACTGTACAATAAAAATGTGTTATCATATTGTGGGCATTGATTTTTCTTTTGCAAAAATTCTTAACCAAGATAGGAAAAGATGAAAGACTGATTTATTTTGGTTTTTTAAAGACCTCTACATTAAAGCAAATTTATATATGAACAGTAATAAAGTGAATTTCACTGCTTCTGATTTTTCTTACTACCATTTTCTTTTAGAAAGATCCCAACATAATTCTAACTCTTCATTCAAAAAGACCTGGAGATGGTAATATGCAATGAAGTAAGGCAGACACATCAACAAAGGGAAAGGACCACTTCTTCAAAGAACTGGCAAGAAACATATTAATGAATTATTTGTTTCTAAGGTCCCAATGCCTTAAGGCATGTTCAGGATCCAGACCTAAAAGCAATGCACTTTTGAAAAACTAAAAGTGACAGGGCAAAATCTGGATGGCTTTTCACTGCTGAAAACAGGTGCCTGCCACCTCTTTCATTACACTGACACACATTCTGCACTATTCATCAACCTTATTCTTTTCTTCTCTAGCCTAACCTTTCAGTGACAGTAAACATGACTTGACAGAGGGTCCAACACAGAAATTACATGATCTTTAACCTTTTTCTGATTTGTGACAGGTTTGGACACATCTGGACTAATCCATCAGGGAGGAAAAATGTCTTTGGAATTACAATATGACAGTAATCTTCAGGAGCAACCAGTCATGTCTGTGTGTGTAAATTCTTTTCCAGTTTAAATCTAAATGAATATTAAAACAATACGTTTCTACCTGAAGAAGCTCATTTATTTAGAGTAAAAGGAAACTTATCCATCAAATGGAAGGCAATAATGTTTCAGCATACATTTTTTAAATGCTTATGTAGCAAAAACATATCCTGAAAAGTCGATTATAAATGAATTCCTATGGCTTTAGTATTAAGTAGGGATATGTTTGT
Organism: Capricornis sumatraensis; assembly: GCF_032405125.1. Taxonomy (NCBI): domain Eukaryota; kingdom Metazoa; phylum Chordata; class Mammalia; order Artiodactyla; family Bovidae; genus Capricornis; species Capricornis sumatraensis. The sequence goes on along the minus strand of NC_091070.1, from coordinate 173,206,558 downwards.
AACTATGAAAATAAAGACACTGCTAGATATGTGTGGAATTTAGGCATTTGAAAACTTGGGAACATTGGTATAAATATATGTTGATATAAATATATCTGTAGGTGAAAATGTCCTTATAAATGTGGATAATTTTAGTATTTATTCGTAAAGAAAATTTTGTCCTATAAAAATATGCAACAAAATTCTGATGGAGCTACTACCTAGTTGTGAAATGAAGGGAAGTTGTGAAATGTTTACTCCATTGTAAACATTTAAAGTTACCCTGTGCTCTGGGGCAAAAACAGCTGTTTTCTAATCTCTTTTTAAATTTTTTTAAATTTACTTTTTTTTTTCTCTTTTTCTTTTTAATCAGGCAAATTTATATGAGAATTATCATATTCTGAACTACAAACAATCATGGAAATCCAGTCCAGTAATTTCACAGCAAAGGGCAAAATGAGATATTTTACCTCTATTAAACACAGCTTTTTCTCATGTTACATATAACTTTACACATTGGGCTACCAAATCACAGTTTCCCACACAGTTAAGCAAATTTTTCCTATCCCACATATTTTTCTTCATTTTGCCTGGCTTTCCCAGAGGGCTAAAGAAAAAGCAGACAACCTCCTCCTTTTACTTTATTAGGATAAAGTCCCTACATATGTGATTACAATAAAGTCTTAGTAATAATTTTGGTAGTGAATGGAGAGTATACTCAAGCCACTTAGCAATTTGTCACCCAGTATATGCTGAGTTCAGTTCAGTTCAGTCGCTCAGTCATGTCCGACTCTTTGCCACTGAATTGCAGCACGCCAGGCCTCCCTGTCCATCACCAGCTCCCAGAGTTCACTCAGACTCACGTCCATCGAGTCAGTGATGCCATCCAGCCATCTCATCCTCTGTTGTCCCCTTCTCCTCCTGCCCCCAATCCCTCCTGGCATCAGACTCTTTTCCAATGAGTCAACTCTTCGCATGAGGTGGCCAAAGTAGCATCATTCCTTCCAAAGAAATCCCAGGGCTGATCTCCTTCAGAATGGACTGGTTGGATCTCCTTGCAGTCCAAGGGACTCTCAAGAGTCTTCTCCAACACCACGGTTCAAATGCATCAATTCTTTGGCTCTCAGCCTTCTTCACAGTCCAACTCTCATATCCATACATGACCACAGGAAAAACCATAGCCTTGACTAGACGAACCTTAGTCGGCAAAGTAATGTCTCTGCTTTTGAAAGTAGTATATTCTACACCTTCCAGGCTATAGAGTTCTTGTTGGAGATGCTCTACCCAATCTAGAACATATTTTAATGACAATCATTTCCTATAGACAAATGTATAAATGCCCTTATTATTAGCTATAGAAGATTTAATAGGGATCAACTTTAACAATACTAATTACATGGCTAAGTTATTTTTCCAAAAACATAAGAACTCTGATCATGGGATACCATCCATAGTTCAGTATGTTCCTCAGCTCCTTTTTAAAGATACATTTTCTAAATATATATTTTGGATTTCAAGTTATACTTCTCAGTTTCAAATGAAAGCTTTGTTTGATTCTGGTATTCATTTAATATTAGATTAGTAAAATAATATTTATGCATATATGAACATTTCTAAATGAAATTGGAGTTAAAAGTCTCTTTTATTCCATTTTCATTCTAAATTAATGTAGTATGCATTTCTGAAATAATGTACTTGGTATATTTATAAAATCAAAATGACATCCTAATTAATTATTGTTCTCTAATTGTTGACTTCTAGTATACAGTGAAGAATTTTCTATTTAGCTAAAAATTCAGTTTAAAAATCAGTATCAAGTCTGTAGAGTAGTAAAAGATTTTTATTTATAAAAATAGCCTCATAAAATATTTTTAAAGATGTATATGTTCTGCGCTTGTGAAAGGACCAATGGAAAGCAACTGCAGAGGCTTGGGGGGAAATTTCCCGGAATAACAGTAAGATTTAGACAAATGTTGGCATTTTGCCTAGAATTTATCCTAAGCTGTTTACAGAAAATGTAGGTGACTCTCGTGATTGGTGGCAAGGTATGGAGTAAGGCCAAAAGGTTGGCTGGGTATTGTGTACTGACTAGCAATTTGTTGGCAATACGAGCTTCAGATTAGGGGGAATTCTGAGTTTCAAAATTAATCAACCCATGTGGGGACTTGAAAACATTTCAGTAAACTCAACATGGGCCTGGGCCATCTTTGTTGGGTTCACTTTTCTAAACCTAGTTCAGAACTGTACATAGTGTATGCACAGCTGAGTGGAATACAGATTAAGATTTAGTAATTTTATATAATATCCTTCATGATTGCCATTTGACACTTTCAGTTCAGTTCAGTTCAGTTCAGTCGTCCAGTCGTGTCTGACTCTTGGTGACCCCATGGACCGCAGCATGCCAGACCTCCTTGTCCATCACGAGCTCCCAGAGTTTACCCAAACTCATGTCCATTGAGTTGGTGATGCCATCCAACCATCTCATCCTCTGTCATCCCCGTCTCCTCCTGCCTTCAATCTTTCCCAGCATCAGGGTCTTTTCAAATGAGTCAGCTCTTTGAATCAAGTGGCCAAAGTATTGGAGTTTCAGCTTCCATGTCAGTTTGAGCCATCCTAAATAAACATACCTCCTAAGTATGTACATACCTCCTCCTAGTATCTTTGCCAATCAAACATATGTTCAAGATAATCCTTTAAACCTAAATTTTCACAGCAATGTCACTTTGGGGTATATATCTGAAGGGAAAAAAATCACTCTCATGAAGAGATATCTGTACCCCTAGTTCATAGCAGCATTCTTTACAATAATCCAGACATGGAAACAACCTAAATGTCCACTGACAAGTGACTGGATGAATAAAATGTTTATATATATATATATATATATACACATATATATACACACACACACACAAACAATGGAATGATATTTGGTCATTAAAAGAAGGAATCCTACCATTTGCAACAACATGGATGGATCTTGGGGACATTATGCTAAATGAAATGTCAGAAAGAGAAAGACAAATACTATATTATCTCACTTAGGTGTGGAAACTATAAAAAATAAACCCATGGGAACAGAGACCAGATTATTGGTTAGAGGCAGTGATAAGCGGTGGAGAAATTGGGTGGAAAAAAAAAAAAGCTGAAAGATAAAAACCTCCAGTTATAAAATAAATAAATTCTGGAGATGTAATGTACAGCATGATGACTATAGTAATCACTGTGTGTGTGTGAGCTCAGTTGTGCCCGACTCTTTGAGACTCCATGGACTGTAGCCCATGGCTTCTCTGTCCATGGAATTTTCCAGGCAAAAATACTGCAGTGGGTTGTCATTTCTTTCTCCAGGGATCTTCTCAACACAGGGATCAAATCTGTGTCTCAGTCTCCTGCATTTGCAGCCTGGTTCCTTTACCACTCCCTCAGAAGGTGAAGAATCTGCCTGCAATGTCAGAGACCTGGGTTGGATCTCTGGGTCAGGAAGATCCCCTGGAGAACATGGCATCCCACTCCAGTACGCTTCCCTGGAGAATCCCATGGACAGAGGAGCCTGGTAGGCTGCAGTCCTTGGGTTCACTAGGAGTCGGACATGACTGAGCGACTTCACTGTGACTTTTCACTTTCATGCATTGGAGAAGGAAATGGCAACCCACTCCAGTGTGTTCTGGCCTGAAGAATCCCAGGGATGGGGGAGCCTGGTGGGCTGCCATCTCTGGGGACTCACAGAGTCAGACACGACTGAAACGACTTAGCAGCAGCAGCAGCAGCAGCAAGCTAATGCTAGTAATCACTACCATATATATATTATGGTGTATAGATATATATAATCTTATGTCAGTTATATCTCAACAACTGGGGAAAAAAATAAACCTATGTTCTGAAACATTCAACAATGATATAATGTAGCTGCTCAAGAAATATTGCTGACTGAGTAAAAGTGTTAATGAAAGGGTGAAATGAGTGTGAATAAACTGGGTAAAACTACAAGTTTCTATTTAAAATGATCCATTTTAAAATTTTTCTTGGGGTTAGTGTGAAGATAGGGCAGTTCAGTTCAGTGACTCAGTCATATCTGACTCTTTGCGACCCCATGAATTACAGCACACCAGACCTCCTTGTCCATCAAAAACTCCTGGAGTTCACTCAGACTCACATCCATCGAGTCGGTGGTGCCATCCAGCAATCTCATCCTCTGTCATCCCCTTCTCCTCCTTCCACAGGCCCTCCCAGCATCAGAGTCTTTTCCAATGAGTCAACTCTTTGCATGAGGTGGCCAAAGTATTGGAGGTTCAGCTTCAGCGTCAGTCTTTCCAATGAACACCCAGGACTGGTCTCCTTTAGGATGGACTGGTTGGATCTCCTTGCAGTCCAAGCGACTCTCAAGTGTCTTCTCCAACACCACAGTTCAAAAGCATCAATTCTTTGGTGCTCAGTCTTCTTCACAGTCCAACTCTCACATCCATACATGACCACTGGAAGAACCAGAGCCTTGACTAGACGGACTATTGTTGGCAAAATAATGTCTCTGCTTTTTATGCTATCTAGGTTGGTCATAACTTTCCTTCGAAGGAGTAACTGCCTTTTAATTTCATGGCTGCAATCACCATCTGCAGTGATTTTGGAGCACCAAAAAATAAAGTCTGACATTGTTTCCACTGTTTCCCCATCTATTTCCCATGAAGTGATGGGACCAGATGCCATGATCTTTGTTTTCTGAATGTTGAGCTTTAAGCTGACTTTTCACTCTCCGCTTTCATTTTCATCAAGAGGCTTTTAGTTCCTCTTCACTTTCTGCCATAAGGGTGGTGTCATCTGCATTTCTGAGATAATTCATATTTGTCCCGGCAATCTTGATTCCATCCTGTGTTTCTTCCAGTCCAGCGTTTCTCATGATGTACTCTGCATATAAGTTAAATAAGCACGGTGACAAATACAGCCTTGATGTACTCCTTTTCCTATTTGGAACCAGTCTGTTGTCCCATGTCCAGTTCTAACTGTTGTTTCCTGACCTGCATATAGGTTTCTCAAGAGGCAGGTTGGGTGGTCTGGTATCCCCATCTCTTTCAGAAGTTTCCACAGTTTATTGTGCTCCATACACTCAAAGGTTTCAGCATAGTCAAGAAAGTAGAAATAGATGTTTTTCTGAAACTCTCTTGCTTTTTCCATGATCCAGCACATCTTGGCCATTTGATCTCTGGTTCCTCTGCCTTTTCTAAAACCAGCTTGTACATCTCAAAGTTTACAGTTCACGTATTGCTGAAGCCTGGCTTGGAGAATTTTGAGCATTACTTTCCTAGCATGTGAGATGAGTGCAATTGTGCAGTAGTTTGAGCATTCTTTGGCATTGCCTTTCTTTGGGATTGGAATGAAAATTGACCTTTTCCAGTCCTGTGGCTACTTCTGAGTTTTCCAAATTTTGTGGCATATTGAGTGGAGCACTTTCACAGCATCATCTTTCAGGATTTGAAATAGCTCCACTGGAATCCCATCACCTCCACTAGCTTTGTTCATAGTGATGCTTCCTAAGGCCCACTTGACTTCACATTGCAGCATGTCTGGCTCTAGGTGAGTGATCACACCATCGTGATTATCTTGGTCATGAAGATCTTTTTTTTTTTTTTTTTTTAATACAGTTCTTCTGTGTATTCTTGCCACCTTTTCTTAATATCTTCTGCTTCTGTTAGGTCCATGCCATTTCTGTCCTTTATTGAGCCCATCTTTGCATGAAATGTTCCCTTGGTATCTCTAATTTTCTTGAAGAGATCTCTTGTCTTTCCCATTCTATTGTTTTCCTCTATTTCTTTGCATTGATCACTGAGGAAGGCTTTCTTATCTCTTGTTGCTCTTCTTTGGAACTCTGCATTCAGATGCTTATATCTTTCCTTTTCTCCTTTGCTTTTTGCTTCTCTTCTTTTCACAGCTATTTGTAAGGCTTCCCCAGACAGCCATTTTGCTTTTTTTCATTTCTTTTTCTTGGGGATGGTCTTGATCCCTGTCTCCTGTACAATGTCACGAACTTCTGTTCTTAGTTTATCAGGCACTCTGTAAATCAGATCTATTTCCTTAAATCTATTTCTCACTTCTACTGTATAATCATAAGGGATTTGATTTAGGTCATACCTGAATGGTCAAGTGGTTTTCCCTACTTTCTTCAATTTAAGTCTGAATTTGGCAATAAGGAGTTCATGATCTAAGCCACATTCAGCTCCTGGTCTTGTTTTTGCTGACTATATAGAGCTTCTCCATCTTTGGCTGCAAAGAATATAATCAAGCTGATTTTGGTGTTGACCATCTGGTGATTTCCAAGTGTAGAGTCTTTCCTGTGTTGTTGGAAGAGGGTGGTTGCTATGAACAGTGTGTTCTCATAGCAAAACTCTATTAGCCTTTGTCCTGCTTCATTCTGTATTCCAAGGCCAAATTTGCCTGTTACTCCAGGTGTTTCTTGACTTCCTACTTTTGCCTTCCAGTCCCCTATAATGAAAAGGACATATTTTTTGGGTGTTATTTCTAAAAGGTCTTATAGTTCTTCATAGAACTGTTCAACTTCAGCTTCTTCAGTGTTACTGGTTGGGGCATAGACTTAGATTACTGTGATATTGAATGGTTTGCCTTGGAAATGAACAGAGATCATTCTGTCGTTTTTGAGATTGCAGCAGTGTGCTTTATAAATGTTTTAACAAAATGTTTGGAAAACCTAAGTGAGAGTGATCAACTGAGTCTTTTGAACTGAGAGAAGTTTTGTAATACTCTTTTTGTATATTGACAATATTCAGACTTTGTTTTCAGGTAAATACATTACCAAATGAAATTAAATCAGGGTTTTCCTAAAGAATTTTCAGTAGCTTTGAATAAGACTTAGATTGTAACCTAACAATTGATAATAATAGAATTCTTCTCCCTCAGGTAAGGGATGGAGAATTACTGGGTTTAGGATTGTAACAAGGGATAGTGATAGATGAAAACTGAAGGCAATAGTATTCCATAGGAGGTAATCCAACTAACTGAGGAGCCATTAGTATTTTCTGTTAATTAGTAGCACAGCAAGAAGAATCAACAACTTAATCTGTCATAGATTCCAGAAACTTTGTAGCTGCTGCTGTTTCTCTTTAAAAAGAAGAATATGTTCCATTTGTTATACCATAAAAATATATCTAGTGTCTGACTAGATTATAAATGATCAAAAAGGAAGAGGATACATGGTAATTGGGCAATCCTAAAGTTGGGGGCTGTTGACCATTGAATAGTTTGACTCCTCCTTACCAAAAGCTTTGTCATGCTTATTTTCTCCTGAATAAAATTCAAAACTTGGAGATCAATGATATAAATCAGATGAAGTCTTAAAAAAATACCTGTAATACTCTTGCTAGCTAATGATAAAAAATTCCCAGAGTTGATTTTGGAATTGATCTAGAAAAATTCCAGATATGTACAATCTCTTAGAGGTTAGGGATGTACCTCTTGGGATATATTGTGTTTTCAGTAATAAACTTTGGTTGATAGAATTGCAATTTCTTTGTATGTCTTCTGAATTAAATGCATGCATGCATGATTGCTCAGTTGTGTCTGACTCTTTGCAATCCCACGGACTCTAGTCCTTCAGGTTCCTCTGTCCATGGAATTTTCCAAGCCAAAAACACTGGAGTGGATTTCCATTTCCTACTCCAGGGCATCTTCCCAACTCAGGTATTGAAATCACATCTCTTGCATCTCTTACATGGGCCAGCAGATTCTTTACCACTAGTGCCACCTGGGAAGACAATTCTGAATTAGTGCATTTAACAAATAAATAGAAATTATAAATTTATCTCCTGGGCTTTACAGAAGGCCATCTGTCTAAATATTACAAAAGAAGTCACAAGGAAATTTTATAATGTTTAGATCTTGAGTGAGAGAATTAGAAGACGGCTTCTGTACGTCAGGTTCCCAGGTAGCGCTAGTGGTAAAGTACCCACCTGCCAGTCCAGGAGACATAAAAGACTCAGGTTCACTGGGTCAGGAAGGTTCACTGGGTCAGGAAGATTCCCTGGAGGAGGGCATGACAATCCACTCCAGTATTCTTGCCTGGAGAATCCTATGGATTGAGGTCACAAAGAGTTGGACACAACTGATGTGATTTACCACATAATATACTTGGCTTGCTGTTGATTTTCCCATGACAAGGCACATAAATATTGGCTTGAGATTTAGAAGGATAGTAGAAGGAAACAGTACAAACATAATACTAAAGAATATGAGTTTAGGTAGTACTGAAAACAAAATGATATTTGAGTTTGGGGGCCAGTGAGAAATAGTAGATCACATTTTATGTATAACACTATGATCTTGCACAAATCTATATCTATGTATATTAGGTCTTTTCTTTTTTTTTTTCTACAAGCAACAGAGGAATATTGCAGGTGATAATATAAAGGAAAAAAAGCATCCCTTTGACATATCAATATATTCCATAATAGAACTAGAGCTTTCCTTGCTTTAGGCTTCAAGGGATATTGAGCAAATTTGGGTAAAAGCTTGGATAAATTACTTATTTCTTAAATGGGATCAGCCCCTAATATTTTTAAGATATCAGTGAGTCTTGGCTTGGGGTATCAGGGACCTTCAAGAAGAGCTGGTGCACTGGGATGATCCAGAGGGATGGTATGGGGAGGGAGGTGGGAGGGGGTTCAGGATGGGGAACAAGTGTACACCCGTGGCAGATTCATGTTGATGTATGGCAAAACCAATATAATATTGTAAAGTAATTAGCCTCCAATTAAAATAAATAAATTTAAATTTAAAAAAAAGAAATTCCTCAAGTTGGGATTGGATTGAGGACACAAGAGTGAAAAACAAACATCCACTTGAACTATTAGTGTATGCTTTGTGTAGGAAATGTCAGGTATTTCAGGAAATAGTTTACCTGAAAAGACTTGATTTGTTAGTTCTTTTCGAAAAGATCTCTCAAGAATAAATTTGTATTCTCACAAAGAATGAAAGTTGGCTCACAAGAGGGCCGAAAGTTATTGTTGCCTGCTCGATGAGTGGAATACTCTTGAGTGGTACTTGAAAAATCTACCATGTCAGTAGTCTGAAGATTTCTAAGAGAGGTATAAAAATAGTGGTAGAATTTATAGTTCACAGAATAGCACCTATGTCATTTAAAAAGTCCTGCTTCTGCCCTTGCATTTTGAGAACTGCTTCTCCTAGTTGGTTTTGCTGGATCATTGGAAATTGAATACTATAATCTCTCGTGGAGCCCCTTCCTAACCCTCACGGACCTCTAGTTCTTTTCTATATTTTATTAAGATGGAAACATTTATTATCTAATGTTACTTTTTCATATGAAACCAGCAGTGATCTTGTTACACAGGAGTTTTTTATTTTTTTTTTAAGTTAGAACATCTCCATTTATTATTTTTAAATCCATAAGAATTTTAGATTTTTTTTCCTGTGTGAATATTCCTCAGTGTATTCTGCCAAAGACTAAAATTTGTGTAATGGGGTGATCTGCCATCCAATCTTTTTTTTTACCTGCCAGATCAGCAATTTCTGGTTTTAGGCCATCTATAAAAATGTTGGAGAGGTAATGGAAATGCCAGTATCCAAGCCTAATGCTGAACATTATCTGAAGGCACTAATTCATTTATCTCTGAGCTCTTCTATAGATTCACTCTTTCACTGTTGTGATGTTTAAGGAAAGATCCAATTTTATTTAGCAATCTCTGAGATATACCTCCTAAAATAGATTGGCCTAACTCATTCAGATTGTTTCATCAACCTCGAGTCCTTCTCAGACCCTGCAACTAGCTTTATCCAGACAAGTTTTTGCACTTCCTGGGCTTAGGAAAAGATGTACACATTGAAAGAGGTCAAGGAAGCCTCAAGAATATGTGACTAGGAGGACTCTGAATATATAAACTTTTTTCCCCTGTGTCCTGGGATATGAGAGGTCCTTAATCATGTCACAGAGAGATGTACTAAATGGAGTTTGAAGTTCATGTACCAGGAATCGCCTTCATGGGTAGTTTAATTTCAGGAAATCTTCAGGAAAAAGGGGGTGTGGGTGGAAAGATTAAGAAGTCCATGAGATTGAATTAAATTCATGATTGAAGGAAGTGGAATTCAGGGAAAGGTAGGATACAAATAGAAAAGGTAGAACTAATTTGCCTCTTTTCTTGTCTTTCTCCTGGAAGTCTTTGGGGAAACAATATTGCAGCTCAGGTCATATCTGAGAGCCTCCTCATCTATTTAAGGGCTTCCCAGGTGGTGCTAGTAGAAAAGAATCCACCTGCCAATACAGGAGACCCAAGAGAATGGGTTCGATCCCAGGGTCAGGAAGATCCCTTAGAGTAGGAAATGGCAACCCATTTCAGTATTCTGGTCAGAAAAATCCCATGGACGGTGGTGTCTCGTGACCTACCTATAGTCCGTGGGGGTCTCAAAGAGTCATGCTATTTAAGGAATGCAAACCCTTGCATACTCAGAATTGTATTCTTTTTTGTTCTAAGGCCTTTCTTAAATGAACATTTCTATTTATATTTAAAAGTTTCAAAACTTTTTCACTAAAATTTGAAATTGCCTTTCACCAAAGCGAAATGATCTTATTTAGTGAGAGGGATGCAGGAACTAACAAGACAGAGTAGTTTTAAGGGAGACAAAGACAAGATTGAGGAAAGAGTCTCACAAGATTTTGAAAAGATGATACAAGGGCTAAGTTTGTCTGAAGTACTCTAGTTTAATGAGACCTACTGAACTTGGAGCCGATTCTGGGGTGAAACTTACTAACCCCGTGTTTTGCCTCTACCGGAAAAGGCAATGGCCAACCCACTCCAGCACTCTTGCCTGGAAAATCCCACGGACGGAGGCGTCTGGTAAACTGCAGACCATGGTGTCGCGAAGAGTCAGACATGATTGAGCGACTTCACTGTCACTTTTCACTTTCATGCATCGGAGAAGGAAATGGCAACCCACTCCAGTGTTCTTGCCTGGAGAATCCCAGGGATGGGGAGCCTGGTGGGCTGCCGTCTATGGCGTCAGACAGAGTCGGACATGACTGAAGCAACTTAGCAGCAGCAGCAGTTTGCCTCTACTACTGACCTTCTTTTCTAGACAAATAAAGCTTAAACTTGGGTTCTGTCCCTGGTGGTTCAAATGGTGAAATGCCTGCCTACAATGCGGGATACCTGGTTCAACCCTGGGTCCGGAAGATCCTCTGTAGAAGGAAATGGCAACCTACTTCAGAACGCTCGCCTGGAAAATCCCATGGATGGAGGAGCACTGTAGGCTTCAGTTCACAGGGTCGCAAAGAGTCGGACACGACTGAGTGACTTCAGTTTAAAGCTTAATCTGTACAAGCAGATAGATTGCAGGAGAAATATTAAAAGTCAAATTTACCAGGTAAAATATAATCTGATTAGAATTTAAAAAGCTTAGATATAAAAAATACACATAAAATTTTGGGGCTGAATAAAACATTTAAAGATCGATTCAGTACAAACTGATTTTATATCTAAAACAATTTTACCTTGAAAAGATAGATTCTAAGGAAGTTCCACATATGCATGTTATTACTGGATTGGATATCCTTATCTGCAGCAACAAGCATCTTATTGAGTTTGGGTGGAATTTCTGCTTTTGTCAAAGCCCAATAGCCAAGGAATGCTCTTGTACTCAAACAAAATCAGCTGCAACAAGAGGGGATACATGCCAGAGGAACCTTGGAAACCTCTCAGAGTAGAGCAGCAAATGGTCTCATAGGTTTGGGCTTGTATCATCTTCTGAGCATTGTTCATGTGCTATTGGAAATACCATTATCTGATTGTCAGAAGGGTATATGTTCAAATTCTCACACTAATGAAATCCTTTGAAGTACACTATGAAAAATATAGGTGAAGCAATGCTTTATCTAGCCTGAATTTTCATTAACATAAATCCTTTATTTAGTATCTGGTAGGAGTTCACGTAACACCAAATTTCTTATCATCAATAATTTTTAACTCAATTTATTCTTACTATGTGGCAAGCACGGATCTAATTTTTAGACATATAATAGTGTTTAAAATAAACCGAAAATTCTTACTGTCCTACTGAAGTTTTTATTCTAGTGTTCTGTGGAAGAGTCAGAAAACAAGCAATAAATAAACCTATGTGGGGGCAGTAACTAGTGCTATGAGGCACATTAAAAAGATAAGGTGACAGATGGCTACAGAAGGGGGTTTGGTAGAGGTGTTATTTTAAAGAATCAACAGGATGGCTTCTCTGAACTGCTAACTTTGAACAAAGGTCTGAGTGAAGGAAAGGAGAGAGACTTTTGAAGATCTAAGGGAATAAGTAGTGTTGCAAACAGAGCGAACACATAGAGGCCAGAGCGGCTAGAGCAGAATAAAATGGAGAGTGTTATGAGATGAGGTCAGGAAGATAAGCAGGAGCTAGATTGTATGGAGTCTTGTAGAGTGTGATAAAGGGTTTGGACTTCATCCTGAGTCATGAGAGATTATAAAAGGTCATGCAGGTTTTTGAGCAGATTGACATAATCTGATTTATTTTTTAATATATTATTTTGGTTGCTGCACATGAAACTGGCAATAGAAGGTGAGTGAAAGAGATAGAAGTCTGTAGTGACAATCAACGTGAGAGATGACAGTGACTTGGCCAGGATGATGATAGAGTTATCAGATGTACTTGCTGTCAGGGTGTGACTTGAAGCTAGAGTCAAAAGCACTTGCCAATGGATTAGATAGAGTGATTACAAAGAGGTATAGGAAGAAAAGTTATGACCTACCTAGATAGCATATTCAAAAGCAGAGACATTACTTTGCTGACTAAGGTCTGTCTAGTCAAGGCTATGGTTTTTCCAGTAGTCATGTATGGATGTGAGAGTTGGACTGTGAAGGCTGAGTGCTGAAGAATTGATGCTTTTGAACTGTGGTGTTGGAGAAGACTCTTGAGAGTCCCTTGGACTGCAAGGAGATCCAACCAGTCCATTCTGAAGGAGATCAGCCCTGGGATTTCTTTGGAAGGCATGACGCTAAAGCTGAAACTCCAGTACTTTGGCCGCCTCATGCGAAAAGTTGACTCATTGGAAAAGACTCTGATGCTGGGAGGGATTGAGGGCAGGAAGAGAAGGGGACGACAGAGGATGATATGGCTGGATGGCATCACGGACTCGATGGACGTGAGTCTGAGTGAACTCCGGGAGTTGGTGATGGATAGGGAGGCCTGGCGTGCTGCGATTCATGGGGTTGCAAAGAGTCAGACATGACTGACAGACTGAACTGAACTGATAAAGACTGATCCCTCAGCTGGACCACCTTCCCTGGTGGCTCAGCAGATAAAGAATCCACCTGGCAATGAAAGGGATGCAAGAGATACTGGTTCGATCCTTGCATCAGCAAGATTCCCCTGGGGAGGGAAATGGTAACCCACTCCAGTATTCTTGCCTGGAAAATTCCACGGACAGAGGAGCCTGGTGGGCTATAGTCCATGGGGTCGCAAAGAGTCAGACATGACTGAACATATATGTGTCAGTTGGAATACATAAACTGAGTGATAGTGGAACTATTTCAGAATGGGGGAAATTGGGAGAGAATGGAGGGATTGGAAGTGTTAGGCTTGACATGATTCTTTGACATCTACATGCCAGTGTCAGATAGGCTAAAGAGAGAGAGAGGGACTGTGGATATGTCAGGAGCTGTCAGTGTATAGATACAAATTAAATCTGCAAACAGAGGAAGTCACTTGGGGATAAGTGTGAATAGATACAGAAAGGGGGTGGATTTCTTGGGCATGCCAAAATATACAATTAAGGAAGAAGAAACCATTCCAGCAAAAGACACAAAATGGAACAGATAGTGAGGTGCCCAGAGTATATGATTTCCTGAGAAATCATTCTGAAGATTGATTGATTCAGTGATTCTGAACAAGGGGGTGATCAAATGAGACTCCAATGTGCTTCTCTGAGCTGTTGTAGGGCACCCTGTGGAAACACTCAAAACATGTCTCTTGACATAAGCAAAATAATTCAGAGTATATAACATATTGACCATATATATACATATATAAAATAAGTATTATACTTTCTTTTTAAAAGTATTAATATATTTTAATTACATTAATACATTTCTCAAAAAGAGGAAAAATTTATTTCTTCATATTGGTCTAGCACAGTTACAAATAACATTACAGTTTCTATTTTCAAGCCTTAATATTTTCAAAATGGGATCTTCTTTGCATATTCATATTTTGCCAACTTCATCCATCTATCTTTCCTCATGGTTGGTTGAAGAACTACTTTTTATTCATTATAATCCTAAAAGCTTTTTTCATATGATGCAATACATATACATATAGTAGTGGAAAGTCTTAAGCAGAAAAATAAGTTTGGCGGAGATTCGTAAAAATCCTATCTAACAATAAATTGCAGAAATTGCAACCCTGAGCATGAAAACATGAAATGCTTCACAGATTTGCATGACATCCTTGCACAGGGACCATGCTAATCTTCTCTATATCATTCCAATTTTAGTATATCTGCTGCTGAAGTGAACATGTAAGTTTTATACTTTTTAATCTATTCCATTTTGTTTGATGACACAAAAATTAAAATATTTTGTGCTTTTACAGTATTAGAGATGTGGATCAGTAAGTAAAGTTGGTCAGTTAAATTAGGGAAGGAGGCTTCAATATTAGGGAGAGATCATAAATATCTGACTGAATCTCTTCCATGTCGTATTCTTTAATCCCCTAAACACTATCCCTAACCTCCCAGAGGAATCAATGTAAATAACTGAAATCAAAACACAGTACTAGTAAGTTTTACATTATTGTTTATAATTTTCTGAAGCCCTTTGTTAAAAGAACTGTCTTATTTAGGTTAATTCCAACATATTATTTCCTTTTACCTATTATTCCTAGATTTCTCCCAGTGGTAAAACAGAATAGACTTAATTTTTGCTAATTATATCAATGCTTCAAAAATTATGCTCAAATTAAATCTTCTATGTAACTATTAACTGTTAACTATTATGATAATTAAATTTTGACCATCACCCATTTTTAAAATTTTCTCTTTTTAACATCACTACCAAAATGGTCAATAGAGGGAATTAGGACTAACATCCCCCTTCTCCCCTTTTCAGGCAATATATTTCTGTTAATGCTATTAGTCATATTATTATTATTATTGTTTTTATTCCCGGTAACAATAGCTGCTGCAGGTGTAGTAATGCTAGTAGAGGTAATTTTGTCCTTTTTTTTTCCTGATTTGATATATATCACTCCTTGTACCCTCCTGAGATTTCAGATGTAAAACTCTCAAGTATATGTTCCATTTCAATCAGGGATTACTAGATAGCTACGTTTGTTCCCACGCTAGACTTGTGCTACTAGTTTTATATGTGTTATCCTTGTAATAACCCAAACTGAGATCTCTTAGTTTCACCTTTACATATGATGGACAATATAGTACGGTAGTTAGAAATATGTTCTTTCAATTGGCTTAAAATCCTAGACCCAATATTACTGTACAACTTTAGACAAGTCAATTACATTTCATAAAACATTATTTTTTCATCCATAGGATGAATATGGGAATAAATATTTGACATCTCTTTTATCACTGGAAACCTATGTTTATAAATCAAGTTTTTACTTGTTTGTCCTATAAACATGACTTCAATAACTAACTGCTGCTTGCTGCATTCCCATGTATTCAAGTCCCTGCTTCAATAGAGAAAGTGACTCTCTTTTATACTTGTCAGTCCTGAAAGCACTATTGCTGGATTCTTTGATGTCCCATTTAAATTGTATCATAATTAACCCACATGGACAACTACTATGCTGTGCCTCGCACCTGTCTACCTAACACTATCAATTGTATTTATAAAAATGATGTATCAGGAATTGATATACACCATCTTCCTGAGAAGATTTTATCATCTTATATTATTAAATTTTTATAATTCAAGAATTAGAACTAATATTATTCTCTTTTTATTCCATTAAGAAAATGAGACTTGGGGAGGCTAATTTAATTGCTCTAAGTCATTATTGCAAGCAATGAAACAGTATTCAAACCAATGGCTGTGTGACCCTCAAATCTAAAGTAATTTATGCATATGTGTGTGATTCATTGCTCAGTCGTGTCCGACTCTGCAGCCCCATAAACTGTAGCCCAACAGGCTTCTTTGTCTGTGGGATTTCCCAGCCAAGAATAACGGAGTGTGTAGTCATTCCCCATGGGTCTTCCCAACCCAGGGACTGAACCTGGGTCTCTTGCATTGCAGGCAGATTCTTTTCTGTCTGAGCCACGAGGGAAGCCCAAAGTACTTTATACTGGTTCATAAAGGGGTATGGAAATTTCACAGGCTTGAACCATAAACTTCTATGTTAATAAATTTCTGGTTAGCAAAAATCTGTAAGACTCTCATGTTGACATATTTATTGTTTTGCTGCTTTGAAAATCATCACTGTATTCTTCAGATATCTCACAATAAAAATGCAACACTCTAGATGTTTGGTTTTATCCAGGTACTGATCCTTTTATGTCTCACCTCCTTCCCCCTTCCATGAGATACCATCATCTTGCCCTATTTGAGTAGTTCTAAATGGCTATGTAGGTGGTTATGATCAAGCAGAAGAGAGTCACCAGTTTGATTTTAGAATGTATTGTAATATTGTGTACCACTCACTCATAACCCAAGAATAGAGCCAGGGATTTTAAACCTAAGAAATTTTTGTGGCAAGTAGTTTGTCACTGTTGAATGTAGGCTTATTCCCACCGTTCATATTTTTCTTCTGTGTCTATATTATACATAAGCTAAAAGATGTTTTTTCTAACAAAAATGTTTCATGTCAAATTCTCCCAGCACCATTTGAGAAAGTCATTGAATAAACTAATAGTAGGCTTCCAAGCCAAGAGTAATTATGTTACGTTGCTCTTTTTTGGCAGGGAGCTATTTTTTCCTGTAAATGAGGCACTTTAACATAAGCACACTTTAATAACTGCAAAGTAGAGGAGGCTTTGATGCAGATGTCTTTCAGGTGAGATACAAGATCATATTTTTCCTATTTCTAGATTAATGTAATGAAGTGATCAATCAATCAATCAATTACTCCATCAACTTAGTTTTCTTGGTAATCACTGTAGCAGATAGTGATTAGAAGTGGAAACATACATTTCTAAAAGTTAACTCTCTTCTTTTTATTGAAATGGAGTTAACATACAATATCATGTTAGTCTCTAGTATGCTGCTGCTGCTGCTGCTCTCACTTCAGTTGCTTCTGACTCTGTGCGATCCCATAGACGGCAGCCTACCAGGCTCCCCCACCCCTGGGATTCTCCAGGCAAGAACACTGGAGTGGGTTGCCATTTCCTTCTCCAATGCATGAAAGTGAAAAGTGAAAGTGAAGTCGCTCAGTTGTGTCCAACTCTTCGCGACCCCATGGACTGCAGCCTACCAGGCTTCTCCATCCATGTGATTTTCCAGGCAGGAGTACTGGAGTGGAATGCCATTGCCTTCTCCGAGTCTCTAGTATACTATGTAGTGATTTGACTTTTACTTACAATATGAAATCATCACCAAGATAAGTTTAGTAACTGTCTGCATACAGAGTTATTACAATAGCTGAACATTATGTGAATTTTATATTGAGAAAACACTTTAAAATCATTCATGTTAGTTTTTTCTTTAAGTTGAATTTTGAGAAGTTATTTCTCTGATTGACATTTTTAGAGGAGCAAACTAGTTCAGAAGAGTTAAATAGCTTCGCCAAATATAATTAGCAACTTGATGGCAAAAGTGGAGCTAGCAATCAAGTTTGTAGCCCCATCTGTTTCAGCATAGGTCACTATAAGAGATGCGTTATCTTCACTTCTCATTTTCTCCAGAAGAGAAACTTGAAGACATCATAAAAGTTTATGAAATGAGGTTTACACATTGTGAGGGTCAAAAAACCGTTCTATAAATTTATATAACTTTCATATTAATATATACAGTTAACATTGATGGGGAAAGTACTAACAGTTTAAATGCATATTTCAAATACATAATTTTTTTGAACAACGAATTTAGTAAATTTATATAACTTTCATATTAATATATACAGTTAACATTGATGGGGAAAGAACTAACAGTTTCAATACATATTTCAAATACATAATTTTTTTGAACAAAGAATATAATTGGGAGTCCATAAATTATCTTCAAGAAATAATATTAATTATGGATAACAAGTATTGATTGTTATTAAAATAACATAGAGTATGCCAAGCACTTAAATTATCTCATTCGAATCTTATTAAACACTATGGGGCATATATTAAAATGAAGGTGCACATGATTTATGTAGTTTCCTCAAGGTCACAGATGACAAGGGTTACACAGGGTGGAGTTAAAAAATAAGTTGTTCTGAAGTCCAAATGCTTAAGCCCTACGTGATACTACTTTCTTTTGGTTTACTCTTTTAGGTAAATAACACCCTCTCTTTATTAATGCTTCTTCCAATTTGTATTATGGGAATGTATTTACCTTTAGAATAGTGTAATAAATTGTCTTACTATGTCATTAATCATTGAACAAATATTTCAAACCGTCTATGTTCCATAAAATACATTATTTGCTTCTTACAGATTACTGTGAAAGTGCTGCACTCAATATACCACAAAATTTGGAAAACTCAGAAGTGGCCACAGGACTGGAAAAGGTCAGTTTTCATTCCAATCCCAAAGAAAGGCAATGCCATAGAATGCTCAAACTACTGCACAATTGCATTCATCTCACACTCTAGTAAAGTAATATGCAAAATTCTCCAAGCCAGGCTTCAGCAATACGTGAACCGTGAGCTTCCAGATATTCAAGCTGGTTTTAGAAAAGGCAGAGGAACCAGAGATCAAATGGCCAACATCCACTGGATCACTGAAAAAGGAAGGGAGTTTCAGGAAAGCATCTGTTTCTGCTTTATTGACTATGCCAAATCCTTTGACTGTGTGGATCACAATAAACTGCAGAAAATTCTGAAAGAGATGGGAATACCAGGCCATCTGACCTGCCTCTTGAGAAACCTATATGCAGGTCAGGAAACAACAGTTAGAACTGGACATG